>NC_137580.1:0-629166 GCF_963210335.1 Falco punctatus | reverse complement strand
TCGAGGCTCTTTTTACTGATTGTCTTTTATTTCATATAGTTTTTTCATCCCTTTTAAATATTTCAGTTGCAGCTGTTTTCAATTAAAATTGCTACAAACTAACAATTCTTATGAGGCTGGGGGAGGAAAAAAAGGCTGCTTCCTTTCCTTAGCTTACAAATCAGGGATGTCTTGCTGTTCCGCTCCACCCCCACCCCCACCCCCACCCCCACCCCCCCAAGTTATAATTTAGAATGTAAACTGCATGTGTAAGGAACAGGGAGCTTTTGGGGGCAGGGGCTGGTGAGGGGGGAGAGAGAGTTGGTGTGAAAGTGTAAAAATGGATCTTATCTGAAAATCACTCTGATGCTTACTTACTAGATCATTTTCTATAAAGGAACCTTTTCAACCCTTCCTTTTCTCTTTTTCATTCTTTACTCTTTAAACCACAAATCCACTTAAACTTTAAACTCAGTCTTTCCCTGATGTAAACAAGATTAACTATGCAGATCCAGTCTCAGAAATAGAAGCCTCTGGATGGTGAGAAGGAACAAAATAGAGATCATAACAAGGGCCCAGTCCTGTGCTCTTATTTAAGCTGGAGTTTTGCCTGCAGTAGGATCGCAAGATCAGATTAAAAAAAAAATAATAATAATTTGGGTTTGGTATACACACTTTCTTTGTTTAAAGAAAAAGGGTATGGGTAGATTGCTAAACTCGTTGCAGTATTTTTAGCTGGAATCCTCACTTCAAATGGTATTTCTTTTGTATCTTTTTGCCAGAAGTTGCATATCTGCTGTAAACAGGCATTCCAACTGTGCCGATACTTTGTTCAGTTGCTTCCTTCCCAAGAAGAGCTTTCTTTCCTGTGCTGTACTGTGTAAACAGGCCAGCATATACCCTCACTTTTGGTGGGTGCTCTTTTTCAAAAGTTGTTTCTGGGCTACTTGAAGCCTCAGAGGAGTGATACTGGCAGGGATGAGGCTGCCCCAAAGTGGCTGATGATTTGTCTCCAAAAAAAGTGTGGTAGGGCAGGGCCTTTTGGCCAGGTCTCAGTGGTCTTATTTATTAGGCAAAAATAGTAGTGAAAGAAACCTCCCTGAACCTCTCGCTGAAATTGCCTCCCTAGGCTTGTGTCTTTCTTCTCCTCAGTACATTCTTCCTGTGTTTGGTTGCTGTTAGAATTTCAGAGAGAAAGCAATTTATGTCACAATACTGGTTCCATTTCTATTACATTGTGGTGGACAGCCATGCCCTTCCAAACTAAAGCCTGTAAGTTACTGACTGAAGTCGAATAGTACACTTGGTACTCCCGAGATAACTAGGGATCAACTAGAGCCATCTGCAGACCTAAACCTCTGTATGGGATCGGCTGATGCTTCTGGAGACAACTCTGGTGCTTTCGTGCCTTACGGGACTAGTGAAAAATCACCGACCTGGAAAAATGAGACCTTTGCAGAGCTGAACGTGAACTAGGACGTGGTAGCTCTCCAAGCCTATCTCTTCAGGACTCAAGAGTGTTTGTAGTGAAGAGTCTTTGCAAAGGCCATAAATTTTACAGGAGGATGCTGTCCTCTCCATGAGGCTTAAGTTGTCTTGGCACTGCCTGGCTGTTTATACACTGTTGTGAAGAAGACATACTCATGATGAAGCTCCTGGCCAGGGTGGTGCTCCTGCCTGCATTATGCAGGCTTGAAGCATGAGACTTGAACGTTGCAGACTTCTTCTGTATGAACAACTCTGAGAACTACAGCCAAAATGTAAGTATCAAACCAGAACTTCTCCCTAAGGTCTTTCTGTTGTCAATATTCACATCCGGGTACTGGGCCAAGGCAGAGTCACAAACTCACAACTGACACAGCAAAGCCATAGCTTTATGGAGGTGTCTAAATGTACTTAAAATCTCCTGCCAGGTTACCTGAAAATGAATTAGTTTGGTCTTTGCATCCTTTCAAGCAAGTAACAAATGAGAACATTGGTGTAATATCTATGCGTGTGATCTGCAGTACGTGATCCGATTTTTCTGATATCCATTTTTCCTGATTCGAAGCCACAGAGTCACCTTGCCAAGCCTAGTTAGCTGAGTAGAAACATTCAAATCTGCATGTAACATGTGTGTGTGTGTTTAAAAATGGAAGGGGAAAATCTAATCTCTGGTATAGTTTTGCCACCAGATTACTCACGTATGGCAGATTCAGATCCTATCCGTTTTACACAACTGGTAGCTGCAGTCTGGAACATCCCTCATGATCCAGAAGAATTGCATGGGCTAGTTGGATGACCTCTTCTGTGGCATTTGGAGGGCAAATGAAACATTATGTATGTATAAAAGTGATCATATTTGGAAACCCCTGATTAAGCCAGACCCAAGAATAGACCTAATTGTATGTCCGCTGCGCTCATTCTTCAGAAACTAAATACCTGGAAAAAAGAACTGTCCCTGTTTGAGTATTATGTGCAGTCTTACATCACCGGCGCAGTGGACTATTTTTACTTTTCTTCTGGACTTTCAAACATTTGTTTTTTCTAACTACATTTTTATTAGGTTATTTTCTGAAGTAGTAAACTGAGAAAATTATGACTTCCAGTACATTGTGCATTTATCTTATTGTGATTCTTGTTCCAGTTGTATAGTTTTGCCTCAGCCATTAGCAGAGGATTTTATCGGAGAAAGAGCTGCCATCTGTCCTAGAGCAGGTTACAAAGAGATTTCTGAAATATTAATGACCGCATTATACAAAAAGAAATATTCTAAATCTTTAAATACAGAGTCACATGGAGAGAGGAAAATGCTCAGGAAACAAGAAAGTAAATAGGGTGAAACTTTTTTGTTTTATTATGCTTATGTATGTTTAAGCTGAAGCACCCTCAGCACACTTAATCCCTCCGGAGGGCAGTCAGCAGCACCAACATTGCTAACCATCTCCTCTTTGAACTAGAGATCCTCCAGGGTGTGATTGGCAAGGCATGCATGAAACCTGCTTTGCCACTAGGTTTGCAACCAGGTTAGTATCTACAGTTGGAAAAAAGGAATATGAAATGCCTCCCACCTAGGATGCTATGTCTTCTTCATGCAGTTTACAAAAGTCTTATGCATCGGTTATGCGGCAATGGAGGAAGGCCTGTAACTGTCAGTTTTACTCTGTCCCCCATATTCTGATAGTAACTTGCCTTTTCAGATGAGTGTCACTGTCTTCCATAGTTCTTGTATCCACTTGAAATACCAAAACTGTTCCCATGTTACTCCATTTCACATCACAGTAACGTTATTGTGACTAGAAAGAAAAGGGAACTGCTGTGAAATAGTTCCTTTAGAGCAAATGAAAATTCTTCTTCTTGTTCAGCATCTTGCAGGAGGGACCCTCAGTCCTTTTGGTATTTGGCCAGCATGTCTCCACCTTTCTTCTTTGCCATACCAAGGTGTTAAAAGCATTGACAGGATATAGATTCTGTATGTGCATTTGCAACTGTACCACTTGCTGTAGTGAATGAAGGCAATACAATACCTCTATTACTTCTACCTAGACCTAATCACTGGAGTATCAGTTGACCCTTAGGGTAATTAGGTAATAATGTTGTTGATGTGATTTGAAGTATCATTTTAAGCAATTAGAAGTTCAGATATAATGTGATGCAATTATGCATTATATAGCGCATCTATCCATTTTACAGAGCAAAAATTACCATATGTTTTGTGGGAAGCTTGGCATTTTGCACTGACTGGAGTTCTGCTTGTATTTACGAACAGCATGCCTGTAAACTATGGTAATAACTCTTTGAAGGCCACACCTATGCACATGCTGATTATGTTAAAAAGCATAGGCCCGTTTTAATGAATGTGTTGGCATGAATAATGGGACATGAAAAGCCAACACACTGGGTAAAGGTTCATTACTTGAGTGCAACAAATACTACATGCAAAATTTCCGTGACTATTCACTTGAGTTTAACAGTGAATTTGCTTTGGCTATGCTTGTGCTCTTTATGTATTTCTGTGAATTTTTGATCAATTGAGTTTTATTCTTACAAATAATTGCAGAATGTAAATTTCAATTTGTGAAGCATTCTCGAAAGAAGTTGCTTATTCTATATGAGATAAGCTGAGAGGTGGCGTTTCCTGTTTTGAGTTTCTGAAACCTCTCAGATAGACCCATGATACTTAGAAATTAAATGCACCAGAGAAAAATCTTTGATTGCTTTGCAGTGCGGACTGACTGGTGTGTGAATGTAAAGCAAATTAACAGCAGTGACTGGCGGTAATGGGAAAACTACAGGCCAGTAAATATGATGTATGTACCTATTTTTTCCATGGGACAGGATGCTGCTTACCATGCAGTTACTTTACAAAAATGTAATAAGAAAGAATTGGTGAAAAAATTCAAATCTTCCTGGCATTTTAAGCTCTAGCTCCATCTGTGCTCATCCAGTCAAGGATGTGAAACAGTAAGACAGGATACATGACCAGTCACAGCGTATAGTCTTAGCAGAGTAATATATGCTTACAGCACACTGCTTGTTATGAAAAACAGGCAAAAATTTGTCTTAGATTTGAATAATTAATGCATTAAAATAAACTGGTATTAATTCCTAGCAACTCTCGGTAGAAGAAGTGGAATTCATAGAATTTATTATTTGATGTGAATGATGAGCTCAGCTCTTTTCAGGTCCTCTTAACACTCTTGTCAGGGTTAATAATGCAAAGTAAAAAGATCGGTCAAGATGCCAGTGCACCAAGTACATCTCTTCTCTGACGGTGCTGTGAGATTATTTAACACCCACATCAAGAGCATCCTGAAGCAACTGAGTTACACCTTGACTGATTGTTTCATCCAAAGGGCTGCACTTCTAAATACACAGCGTACCACAGACTTCCTCGTACAGAGCGGTGTTACCACTGGTATGTAACCTGAAGCCACAACCTGCGTGTCTAGACTGACAAGAATCCTACCAGTTGAGCCACTGTGACACCTTGTGGCTTATGAAGCAACACAAGCATCTGTTAGAAAACCAACAGGTAAAAGCCAGAGGTTAATGGGTATTGATAAATGCCCTCTCATACAACTATCAACAGAAAGCTCTTTGCTGGGTTACTTTACTACATTTTGCGATACAGTTAAATTAAGCAGTAGTGGGCTTATTTCAGTTCAAAGTCCTCGTAGTGCGTATTTTACTGTGAAGTGTCATAAGATGGGGCATCGTTTCCTAAGTCTGACCTGCTGCTGTGATGTGAATCAGCTGTTATCTCCAGTGCTCTGGTGTTTGCTCATCGTTCAGATTACATAAAGAAACACTCTTTTGGCTTCAGTACAGAGTAAATATTTTATTTGTTTGCAAACATTAATTTGGTTAACCAAAAGAACACTTGAAGGGAGTAAGGTACTTCTTGGTGCTGAGCATGATCAGACAGTAGCAGAGTTTAAAAGTAACTAAGATATAGTAAGCATTTGGTAGTGGATACGCAACTCAGTAAAACCCTGACTTTGGGGTTAAATAGATCAGTGTTTCTGTTGTGGATAATTCATTAACTACAATGAAGCCGTATTTTGCAGAGAAATCCTCAATAAACTGAAAATTGGGCCAGTAATACATGGAGCTGAGAAGGAACTCTGCACCTGTAAAGACCCAGGACCTCACAGTACCTGACACTAGTCTCTTGTCACTTGTTACATCTTAAACCAATCATGTCCATGTTTCCTTCCATGATGATCCTGAGGATCTGAGAGTAGTTTCCTGTAAACTCATGGATTACATCCCCTAACACTTTCCTTGGCTCTGATGCTTTCAAAAATTTGGCAACAGCTGGGCTGAAATAGTTGCCTTCTGTTGCCAAATACCGACAGTGCTGAGTACACTCCCTTACGATGCAAGGAGGCTGCATCCCTCTGTTGCCCCTTATCTTCAGGTACATCCAACAATGCTGTCACTTAAATATAACATGTAGACATACATGCCCAAATTTGCATTTAACTTGCTGGTGCGGGAAGCAGTAGCAACACAGGGCTCAGGGTATGCAATCTACCTTATTTGATGCATAGGTATTTTGATCCTTCGCTGAGCTTTATTGGCTACTGATGCCGATAGACAGCCCTACCTTCATGATGTGTACCATTGTATTTATTACAAGATTCCCAGGGCTGGAACCACCTTCTTTGTTCTTATACAGTGCTAACACAGTGGGGTTCTGGTCTGTATCCACAGCCTGGTTTTAACATTGTGCTATGTATCATGACTAACTAAATGCAAAAAAGTAGATAGTGTTTAAAATACTTTCAAAACCAAATCTAAGTATACCACATTCATTTTGATTTCACAAATTAAAATGTTTTAATTGAAATTACATGTATTTGTGCACTACAAAGAATTATCTGACTAGAAAATACCATAATAGCCTAGGTTCTTGGAAGATGACTGTTGGATGTTGTTAATGCATTTTGTTACTTCTCAAATAATTCAGCGCGCCCGTGCAAACCTACTGACTTTGCCAAGCAGGTACAAATACATTTTGGGGCAGCATTCTGCCAGTTGATTTGTATACCTGATATTGTTATTAAATCTATTACTTTTTTAGTGTGATTCTTCAGTAGCTCCATGTCAATCAAAGAAGCTCATTCCAAGTCCATTTTTTCTTAACAGTGGAAAGACCATCTTATCTTAAATTCCACAGGAAAAGCATATTCTTCTTGACGGGAATGGGTGCTGTGGCATATGTATCTTATTTCATGACCCTTTTGGGAGGAAATATTGCAAAGTCTTGTAATAAATAAATTGTTGTAGTAAATAAGTAGACATGAACCAGAGAGGTTGTTCTAGGGAAGAAAGGCAACACTTATTTTTTTCTTTTATTGTTTGCACTCTACTGATTTAATTAGCCAGTGAGAACAAACCCACTGTGAATATTAAAAAGAAAAAATCAACTCCGCCCCTCCCTTGTCCCCACATCTGTTGCCTTATGGAAACTGCATACAGTACCACAACTACCCAGTCAAATGGATTTTGCTTTTTAACAGACATTACCTGTATTTGCCTGCAAATGAATGAGGTATTATAAATATTTTATCCTGGTTCTGAGGGAAAGGCACTGTTTAAATTGTCATTTTGAAAGGAACTGGGTTACCTTAAGCAAAACTAAACCACGTTTGGTGTTACACAAATGAAGGTAGTCTCAGTCTTGATACATTTCTGAATGGTGATCTAATAGCAGTATCTTAATGATTACCATATTATAGAAACTTAAATCGTTCCTGAGACTGAAGTTGGAAAGAGTGGAGTCCTCTGTGGGGTTATACATTGGTCAGGAGCAGGAGAGCATAAATGGGTAAAACTACTGAAATAATCTCTGCGCTATTTCAGTACGCTACCGCCTTCTGCACTATCAATTAGACGGACTGAATTTCACTGAGGAAGTGAAGCAGTTCACTGCACCTCCGCCGGGTTAGGCCCACCCCTGCACAGGAGCTAGAGCCTTCTTTCTAATTGCACTCTAGAATATGAATATTAATGCCTCATCTGGATTGCAGTATCTGCAGGGCTAAGGGATCCTTGATCCTGTTCCTTGCTTATGCTGTTTTGGGACCTTTCATCATCTGTGGACCCCAGAATCCCCTTAGCTTTGCTTAATGCCACATCTAACGACAACATCAAAAAAGGGTAGATTTTTCCAATAGTATTTTTCTCACCATTTTTCTAGGTGTGTACAAGCTACTTCATTAAAATATTTTTTTCTGTTGAAAGAACTCTCCCAATTTTTCTTGAAGTGGCTTTTTAGAAACACAATTACCTATATATTTTTCAAGATTATTATTAGGAAGTATATGAAACTTGGACCATGGGAACTTGGATAAACCCACCTAGCGTGCAAATTTTGATACCAGAATAGCTGCACTAAGCTTGAGAACACTGAGTGTGATTATAAGAGTCAACTGAGAAACATAAATTGAGAGCTCAGCCTAGCAGCCTTTCCCTTCCTTAGAGATTGATGGCACACAGATGCACAATTACAAATAACAGTTTCTGGGCCAAGGGTGCTGTTGTGATTTAAAGAAAAAAAATTAAAATAAAAAAATCGATCACAAGCTTCCTAGGTTTGTTTCAGCCTGATCTTGTAGCTGCAGCTCCTCATCCCATTCAAAGCTTTCCTGTTTATGTCAATGAAATGAGCCTTTGGCCCTGTATACATGGAGGTGCTAAAAGAAGGTGCAGAAGCTGCTACAGCAAAAATTTTTTTTGTGGAACTTATTCTAATGAGTTTAGCAATTTTAGGTGACTTAGTTCTTACAGATGGCTTTGAGGCACCTTAAAAGAACTAGAAGGGCATATTCAGCTTTTATGTGTTGTCCATAGTTGGCTATGTGATAAAACTGCGTGTTCAGGGGCTTAGATTATGTTTGCATTTACCATTTCACAAAAAACATGGTTAAGAACAAGCAGCACTCTTAAGGAATATTGTGTAGCGAAACAAATAACAGAAAGAGGGTAAAGTTTTTCTCAATCAGAAATTTAGCTGGAGAGAGATGTATGGCCCATAAATTAGCAGAATAGTAGGTCGATCTGGCAGGCTGTATGAAGCACATAATTTAGCTGAGCTTATCCACATGCTCCTTGAAAGTGGACTCAGAAGCCTACAGTATTGGCTGTGTTAATAAATAACAAAATTTGCAAGATTTGTTATTAGGTTTATTCTTCATTTGTTTGGTTTTAGTACCAATCAAAAACCAAAGCCTGGACATTCACAGATAATATTTTTCAACGTTTTTCTCCAGCAGCTGCTAGCCTCTACTGCTTTACTAGGAAGGGGAAAGGAGGCAACTAAATGAAATTCATAGTCTTTTAGTGTCTGTTCAGCCCGCAATTGGCAGCATGTGGGGTTTGTGGCTGCTGGCCTGGCAGACTTACAGCATTTTTATGACGTCAAGTGCACACATCATGGGTCTGTGCAAGCTAGGTATGGGCTTCCAACCCCCACTCCCCAGTTGCTTTCATTTAGGAGACTGAGGACTTCTCCCAGTAAAAATCAGAGAGAAAGAATTGAGCCGCTCATTACAGTTGCAAACTTGTGTGCTTGGCAGCATGGCCTGAGTTACTGGGCCCAGCAGGTTTCTTTTTTGTTTTTGTTTTGGTTTTTTTTTTGTTTTTTTTGTTTTTTTTTTTTTTTTTTTGTAGATGTGCTTTCTGTATAGTGCTTTATTTGTTTGGTATAGTAAATGATCACTTGCTGCTTTAATAAGTGAAAAATGGATGCAGTGAGCAAATCTAAATAACAAATTCTTCACCAGCTTCGACAGCACCAGCACCATGTATCTACCTTAACAAGCTGAAGGAACCCATGCTTTTATTTGTATGTACCTTTGGAGTTCTTTTGCTAAGAAAATGAGATTGAAACAATTATGTCCACAAGGTTTTATATATGTTGACAAAATGTTACTGTCTGTTTCACACTCAGTTGCATTTAAAACCTGTGGGTGCTTTTCAGGCTGTAAAATAAGTTTACAAAATAACAGCCACTTGCAATCATAGCTGTTTCTCTTGCATCTACTTAATGATTTCTTTATTTCTAGGAATTGCATTTGGAATTCCCAGACACCTAAACCTTTTTCAGCATCAAACTGACCACTGATCTTAAAAAATCATCTACATCAGCACCAACTCAATCACTGGCAAGGGCTGGAGGAAATGAAACATCTGGGATCTATTAAGATTTTTATTTATGCTTTTAAATATTGAAATGTGTATTGCTGCTTGCCTTTTATGCTTTGAACATGAATCCGTTAAAGAAAGCTCACCACACAAACAGTTGCATGGCAAAGCGATTTCGGCTAGAAAGCAGGGACCCCATGATGTAACTGTAGGGGAGGGAATCGCAAGGAAGGTGACAACTGCTGGACGTTGGTTTATTTATTTATTGTGGTGATAGAAAGACTTTGTCAGGTTCTTCCCAAAGATAAGAGACTCTGCAATTCTCCTGTGGCTTATGGCAGAAAATGCTTCGCCTTTGCATTTATGTGCTTTCTCTACACTGTGCCTTTGAGGTGCAACCTTGTTGGAGTCTTCAGTGAAAGTGATGGCCCGAAATTTTCTCACTACCACACTTTCAAATAATGCCCTACTTGCACCCTCCTCAAAGGACATTGCGTGCTTGTGTAATCATGTAATATTTTTGGAGGGAGAAGGAGGCTGTCAGGCCGGTAGCCCAGGCCTCATCAGGAGTTGGCTGAGTTTCCACAAACTCTGCTAATTCTCTTCAGCTTCCCTGTGTTCCTCTGGGCCTGCGGGGAGAGCAGGGCACGGGGCGAGGGGATTAGAGCCTCTGAGGTGCTCTGTCACCACAGTACCAGGCAGATTGTAAATATATTGTTAAAGACAGACATTTGGGCAACAGGCAGTGCTGCTACTGGGCTTTTTTGGAGGCTGGTTAAGGAAAGGCCTGAGCTGGAGCTGTCAGGTTTTCCGCAGGGCAGCCCCGCACCTGGAAGGGACAGGCCACGTCTGAACCCCACAACTGTTGTGTTGGGGCCTACGTTTTCCAGACCGCGGGCTCCTGTAGTTGCTTTGTGAATGCACCTCTCTGCCTTGCTCCTCTGTCAGCCAACACATTTAATTTCTAAACTGAAGAACTGTGTAGGCTGGTCTCATTAATCGAGTAGTGGCGGGTGGCCCCTGGGGAAGGAGAAGGCCCGGCGGGGCTCCCGCCACGGGAGCAGGCAGTATGGCAGTGCTGCGGGCGCGCAGGTACCTGTGTCGGCGGTGCACGGTGCCTGGGATCCTCGGCATCAAAAGCAAAAGCTGAAGGAATGGCTTGTGTTAACGATCAGTAAGTAACTGTATCCTATTCTCACTGGGACCAGTCACTAGAGGGGGTGAGATCTCGTATATTAACCTAAGAATATTACAGGCATTTTGGAAGAAGATTGTAAATCCTATTTATAGTGGCTGGTGGAAAGAGGAGCTCATTACCAGGTAGCAGTCCTTCAGCTGAGGCAGAGTCCCTTCCATCCCACAGAAACCCTCTTGTAAAATATAATTGGGATATTGTCTATGGCTTGCTGATTTTACTGGAGACTCTGAACACAGTATCTGGAAAGAATTAACTGGAAACCATGTTGTTTTGGGGGCAGAGGAAGGAAAAAGGGATGCACACTTGCAGATAATTGGTGCATTCAAGGTATGCTTCCCATCATGAATTTTAACAGAATTTTCCACATTTTTGGATTCAGGGAAATAGGAGAATAATAAAGTAAATGTTGAAGGTTAGCTTTAGGAAGTGAAATGTTTTCAGAAGTGACTTGCCAGCAAATATACCAGTCTGACCATGAACAGAATGAATGTTTGAATACCATTTTTATATACAGTATTAATCCAAAGGGAACAGTAAAAGCAGAAGGATTTGCTGATGCAGCATACCGTGTCTTTAAAAGGACATTTTGAAATTTGTTGTGACCTGATGTGAAAGTTCAAGATTGGATAATATCCTGTAGTGAGGACGATTTACTTAGTTAACTTCTATTACCTTGATAAAGCTACATTTAAAACTTGCCTAGGATGTATCTTAAAAAAAACTATACTGAAGTAATAACTTAGCGAAAAGCTAATATATTATTTATCAACAAATGTTCACTAGATTACAAAGATTTGAATATCCTTCAGGATTTCCCTTTGGGTGTTGTCACAACCTACACATGAAAACGTTAGACATGTCAGCATAAAAACTTAAAGAAAAGTGAAATTAGTCAAAGTTTCACCTAGAACCTCCATTGCTGATACAGGGAACTGCAACAAATACAGATTATTCCACCATTTTGATTATCATTCAAAAGATCAATGCTGTGGATTTTTCCTTTTAAATGACACTGTAAGATAGATAGATATATATATATATTTGGTTTAAGTTTAATTTGGCATTTCTCGTTCATTTAGAGAAATGCACAGTATTGTAATAGCTGACAACCTAAACTTATGCTATGAATGAAAAAGGACATTTACAAAATCTTGGAGCTAGATCGTAGTGTGGTAATTCTGTGAAAGACTGTTCGCTCAATGATTAGTTGCAGCACTCTTACTAAATGTGTTTCAATTCATTTTTTGTCACCGAGAAATCAAGAAATAGGTAGCTTATTAAAGGCGACCACATCCTTTTATGCAAATTTAATGCACTTGGCAAGTTTATCATGATAAATGGTCAGGATGAAATAGTTCATGATGTATCTCTAATCTCTTCTGTGAAGATGTGCATGTCTTGCAGGAAGTGGCCCCTTGAGAGCTCAGATCTTTAGAAGTATGTGGCAGATGGTGGTGTCTTCAGAGTCTCATAGATTGCTTTGAAGTTCCTCCAAATAATGCCTTCAGTGAGTCTGAGTTTTTGCAAGTTCTCTTGCTTTATCTCTCCTTTGGTGCCCTCTTCTCTCCATCATCGCGTTGTGTCCCCAGATTGTTTCTCATACTGGGAACATGCACCACATCCTTACAGAGTACATCTCAACTCGCTCCCCAGTCCTGTCGTATCTTTGCCTGTGAAGTTGTTCTTCCATTAGGCATCTTGCATATTTTAAGTGCAGTGGTTCACAACAGGAAAACAATAAAACAGAACAAATGTCTTAGGAAAACCTATCTATCATTCATGCTCTGTGTTCAGTTTGTGAGAAAATCTTTGGAGCCAACATCAGCACCAGTGTCAAGTTAAGTAGTTCATCAATTATAATCAATTTCCAATATTAATTAGGCCAACTTCTCTTTAGATCAGTAGCGAGAAAAGGTTACATTTTAATGCTGCTGCAGGAACTCTGAAGGAACTCACAAAATCAAAAAACACTGCAAAGCTTTTGAAAATGAAAACTTAATTTGCTGGAATATAGCTAATGAAATAGATACAATATAAAATCATAAAGTAATATAGGTTACAGATCTGAACAATTGTGTATTTTCAGAGCAGAATATTTTCCCTTTTCATTCATTGACCTTGGTTGATCTGAGTTTGGGTTTTTTTCCTGTAATCAAGTACCAAATTTAATGTAAAATTTTATACTGTCATATTCCCTTTGTAAGTTCACATTTAGAATTACTCTCCTTAAGTATTTCTGTTACCATCTTCCATATACATAACCTCGTGTGTATAAAATTTGGTAATATTTAGCTAGGTATACTTAGATTTTTAGTGTCTAGGATTTTTTGGCATTACTTCTCTCTCACATACAATTGTCACAATTTGATCCCTTTTAAATACCTGTATTTGTAATGTTTTTTCAATCATGGCCTACTGATTCCTACTAAAGCCATAAAAAAAAATAATAATATTTTGAGTAATAGTTTCATAGTTACTGTGCTGTTCCTCAGTCTATTGTATGCTGTGTAAAAAACATAGCTTCTATTAAGACTAAGACTTAGGTATTTCTGGTTTGCATCACACTTTTACTGTTTAAACTGTCCTCAAAGGGTTTTTCTCTTGTTACACATATTGGAGCCATGGCTAACCATGCTGAGATACCCAGTTGCTTTTAAAAGGGGGAGGACCAATGAGCTGTGTATTCTTGAGATGTAATTCAAAGAAAACTTGGGGAAATCATTAACTTTTGTGATTAGTCCAGTATAAAAAGTCTTGATTTTGAGGTTTTATTTGCAACTGTCAATCTATGACATTAACCTCTCCTTGTACTGTTGGCATTTTTTAATGAAGTGTCAGTAATTAAATGTTGAAAGCACATTAGTACACCTTCATCAAAATATGTTTTAGGTCCTGGTTAGTATCATTTGAAAAAGATTATAGTTTAATTTCACTATGTAGTTTGTTTAAAAAAGTCCTGAAAAACAGTACCGCAGACCTGACTTGGCTGTCTGTGATTTAGAAAGGTGTACTAAACAATTGTAAAATCTCGTTGTTAAAATTCTGCTCATGAGTTAAGGAAAAGACTGTAGTGACTTTTTTCTGTCTCTGTGACATGCCCTTTGTTTCTGTTTATTGCTACAGCATGTCATCCCAAGGTGATTTATAGAATCACTTGGAATGATTCTAGATTTATGAGAATTCATTTGCAGAGCTAAGAGGTTGTTTTGCTGTTGGAATGAAAAAGAAAGTCTGAAATTATAGTTACAATCTTTAATTTAAATATATTCATATATTCTGTTACTCAATTGGTAGTTTACAGTCTAGATCTACAATGCCTAGCAAAAAGATTTCTTTCCACAAATAATTCTCGCAGTTCTAATCCAGACCCAATGAACACTTTAATAATTATCTATCTTGTACTGTATTTGAGTAAATTCTGTGACTGAATGCAAAGTTAGATTAACCCTCACTCAGAGTGCCTGCTTGAAATGTCACCTTTGCATTTCTTCCCCTGTGTTGAACTGGCAAACCATTTGTACATGCAAATGAAATAATATTTACCTGCTTACTGCCTTTCCTGTGAGTGCAGGTTTTTCTGGAGGACTGTGGGACAGACCAGGCAGTTGATTCAGTCCATTCTGAAACCTTTGGCTCATGTGCCAGAGAGACTGACTCGGTACCTGTAACTTGCTGTGCTCTACCACAGATTATTTTAAAGTTTAATGGACAGGACTATTGGAGGCAATCTGGCCATGACCAGAAGATGAATTTATTCAAATCTCACCTGTTTTCCCATTCAGCTGTTAAAAATATGTCTGGACCATCTGTGTCCCTCTCAGTTGCTGTCCTTTTCGTATGAGCCATGCTGCTTGTCTTTCATTTGTTGAGCAGCACCCTTTCTTTCTCAACCTGCTTTCAGACCTAGACCTGGACCTTCTCAACGCCATGCTCTGACATACCTCTTCTTGTCCTCTGGCCCTGGAAAGATTGTTAATAATATGGAGCTATGTTTTTGCTAGTAAAGTTTGGTAACGTATATTGTACTTTTCTGGATCGTTTCTTAGGCTTTCTGGAGCAGCACCCAAAAGACCAATATATTCACCATTCTGAATTTTCCAGCCTTGATGTTAATTTTGTGGTAATTATTTTTTTTAATAACAGAAAAATAAAGGACTTCTTTCAGTATTATTCTGAAAATCATCATAATCATCATATATCTATGTTGCAAATGAATATGCAGTACAGTGGTACCAGTCAAGAATGTCCTAATATTACATCCATTGCACACATTGTGAGTCATAACCCAAATCTTTTATCTAGGGCATCTTTTGACTGTGCTTATGAGTGGATTGCTATCTGGTGATCTAGTGATCTTCAAAGGAGAAAAGCTGCTTAACTGGAGAGAAAAAAAGAAGGAAAAAAAAAAGTTAATGCCATCAAGACTAAATGCTCCACCAATAGCTAATATCTGTGTCCACACAATTGGTGCTACTTTTTAATCAATAATATGCTTTGATAAAAAGGAGGTTATGTATTTCAGCATGGAAACCCCAAAATGTTTACTCAACCGTCTGTTTGCTTTTATAGTAGCAACCAATCTAGACTTGTATTTGCAAACTGTGAACAAAGATGAAGATGAAACACTAAAATAGCTGTGAAGTTTCCTTTTTTTTTTTTTTTTTTTCTTTTTGGAAATCCTTTCCACAACTGTTGGTTTAGTAAATGAACACAGCTTCATACATGATAGCTGTATAAACTAGCCAGGGTCCTTTCACTTACAGGAATGCCAGCAAAGCTCTGAGAACTGAAGTAGACCCTAAAGCTAGCTTTAGTTGTCCTGCCCGTGTGGGCACAAACACGGAGATACAGTGCCATCTCTCCTGCGTTGCTTGGCCAGCCTGCCTAGAAAGAGAGATCAGGGAAGGACAGACTGGCATAAATCCTCATGTTCCTGGGAACACCATGAAAAAACAGATTCAAAATCAGTAATACTGTGGACCGGCTAGCAGAGTAAGGAATATATTGGCAAAGTAACAGCTTTTTTGTTTTAGGACAGCCTGGAGGCTCTTATTTTTATTAGGCAGTAAGAGTAAAGCTGGTTGATAGATGCTATTTAGATTAGTCAACTTTGATGCTGTTTTTCTAATGCTAAGGATTGCTTTAATTAAATATATTTTTTTTCTTCTTCTTCTTCTTTTTTTTTTCCTTCATAGAAAAGTCTTCCTATGGACTTACAGACGGCTTAAGAAGGGTCACCTGGTGATGATCAGTAGAGTAGCTCTTGTTTTTTCACGAATAATTTAGCAATGAGTGTGTACAGTTGGCTTGTGTGACCATCATGTTCATACAAAGGCCAAACTGATACATGGCTTGAACTGTGTTACCTGGCCTTTTTCCATGAGCTGTAATACAGAGAGGAGAAGGTGAAGGACAGACTCTAAAAATATATCTAATATTCTGTAGCTGTAGAAGGAAACAGTATTGCATGATCCTTCTGTGCTCTGTGCCCACTCCCCTCCCCCCCCCAGCCCCCGGCCCCCTGGCCCCGTATGTAAGAAAGTAGTGTATGCATGAAAGAAAGCAAAATATTGTACACTTCTAGGATGGTCTGTAGCCAATTCTACTTACTGAAATAGAATAGGCAGTGTGTTCTCAAAAGAAGAATATTGCCAAAAGGAGCAACTGAATACATATTCTATAAGAAGTATGGGTTTAGGTCCTGTGAATTTCTCATAGTTGAATCCAATGTCACTTAGGAGAGTGTAGAGCACTTGAAAATGCACAAAACCAAAACCCTAGAAAAGTCTGTTGTCACTTTTCCATCCACACTTCCCATCTGATTTTGTCTAAGATTCATACTTGAAATTTTAGTTAAAAATAATACGGTTAGCTATATAAAAAATAAAAAAGCAAGAAACCAGAATTCCTTACCAGTAGAGCTATAAACAGAAGAAACATTTTTCTTAAAAAAAAGGTCTTTTATACCTAGCACTATTTATTATGTAGTGTTCAAATTTGCATAGTCTTTTCTACCTGGTAGTGAAAATATATTAATCCTTTTTTCTTTTTCTTTTTCTTTTTCTTTTTTTTTTTTTTTTAAATCTGCTTGTGGTGGATTTTTGAGAACGATTTTCTGGGACTGGTTGATGCTTATAAGAGTTTCATAAAAGGTAACTAGGAAGAGCAAACTCCCTGTTGGTAGCCTTTTATTTGCCTTACAGGGGCTGGCATATCCTCTGTTTAAAGTCTGTGGGTTTCTGCATACAAAAAAAAATGAAAAATGATGCATTGTTTGGTTTCATTGTCATTTTTGAAACACTAACTCCATTGTGCAGTGTCTGGATTACAAATAAACTGATTCATTGTCCTCTACTTGTGTCCTAATATGCCGGCTCAGAAACTTCAACAGAGAGTGTAACTTGCAAGTTTGTTTGCTAATTGATTAAAGATAATAAAAAAAAGCCTTAAAAAGATCATCATCACCACCACCAAAAAGAAGAAAGGAAAGGAAAAAAGTACTGGATGCCTGAGCTGAACTGCCAGACATTATCTGTTTAAATTCTCAGAGATAGTGAGCGAGATCTGCATAGAAACTCAGAAAGAGCATCTATAGACTGAACACTTTTTCACATGTCAGTGCTCTCACAGGCTGGCATGTCAGAAGAGGCTTTGCAGTTTTGTTTTTTAGGGTGTCACAAGCTAGCACAAGCATGCAAGCCTTCTACATTGCATGAAATTTTTAGAAGTACTGATCTCCTCAGATAAGAATATGAAGGAAGTGGGTAAATTCTGCTGTTTTCCTTTCATCCATCCTCCTCCATCTTGCTTCCATTCAGAAGGTTACATTTAGATAGAAAATTTAGACCTCAAACATTCTCCCCTGCTTAAAAATTTTTGAAAGATAGTTTGGGATGGGGCTGTGTGTTACATTCTCATAGAGCTTCACCTATGAAGTGGCCTGCCGTTGAGAAGTTCTGCACCCACACACAAGTCTGTTATGACTCTTGGCATTATTGTAAATCTGGAGCCTAAATGGGGTTTCTCAGCACAGACTGTTGCAAAGAAGATCACTTTTGCTATAGTTTTTATTGCACTTGAGCTTTTAGAAGAATTTCCCCTTTCTGTGCCTCTGTGTTCACACAACAATTCATTGTTTGAGCTGGGATCAGCAAAAATAAGCATTAGGTTGGATGAATGGAAGGAGAGAAACTCTCAAAGCTAGCAGTGGATGTTTAACATATGAATTACATGCTTCTTCCTTCAGCCTATCCAACTGTTTTGGTGCCCTTGACAAGAGCTCATTGACAGACTGGCATCTCTCTCTCTTACAGTGAAACAATTTTTGGACAACGTCCTAATCTGCCTGTCTAGGATCTTGTATTAACACTCATTGCCATTGTATCTGAGCACTTCCTAAGTGTCAGAACAACAATGATATCTCTTTCTTTCTTCCCTGCCAGGGATGGAAAGGGTTAGTTTGGTCTTTCCTCATAAGGGAACTTAAATGGGGTCAGGGAGCCAGGATGGTTAACAATATGGTTTTGTAACTTAGCTGGATGAGTGGATTTCATACCCATTGTTGCTGTCTTCCTGCTCTGTGGTGGCTGCACGCCCGCTTGCCAGCTCCGCTTCCTGGTCATTGGCACAGCTCAAAAGAGGAAAGGAAGGCTTTAAGTGGCTGGTTGCAGAAGTGCGGATGGGAAGAGGTGAGATGTTGCATGAAGCAGACTGATAAGGAAGAGGCTTGATGACATGGTCAGATAGAAGAGCTTTAGAAGGCTAAAGTCAGATCTGGCAAGAAGCATTTATTGCAGGACCAGGAGGTCATGTGTTTTTCTCTTATGAAGCCTCACAGGAATGGGCTATAGTGCAGAGACCTATATAAAATGCCTGATAGCAAGGAAGGGGAGTTACTTCTCTCTCACAAACCAGTGGAGAGCCATACATGAACTGTATGGGCAACTGTGCATGGTGGAGGTCATATAGCTGGGGGTAGGCCCCAGCTCTTGCTGCAGTTGGGTTCTGTCTAGTAACTTCTTCTCCCAAAGGCAGTGACTTTAGCAGGATCCTTCTAGCTGGCAGGTCACGCTGCCAGAAATTGACAATATTTGTGGGGAAGAAAAAATATTTTTATATCCACTGCTGAGAATATGCTCCTGGCCAAAGGTTTTATTTGTTTATTTAGCTCAAAAACATTTTAGCAGTGTCCACATACCCTTTGCTGGAGAGCTCTGAGAGATTTCATCCTTTACTCACCTGAGATGGGCTTGATGGCAGAAGCAGCAGAGGAAAGAGAGGTTGGTGGTGACAGGCTCAGAGCTGGAGGACTGCAGGGCGCAAGACAGGTTTGCCTCATTAAGGCAGAATACCACATTAGCTTGAACATGTCAGATGTGGTAGTCACATGGTCAGATCAGAGGAGCGCCACATCCTCAAGCATTACGTTTTATTAGGCTTTTCAGAGTGCATGAAATGCAGGGGGTTTGCATTTCTTCTTTAAGAAGGCCATATTTTAGTATGCTGTATGTCTACCCTGACCCTCCATACAAACAGCAAGAGTGGCACAACTGTTACAATGCAGCATTAGGCATGATGTTTCCATTACAATCAGTAATTCTCAAAATTCTTAATGCAGTATTTACAGTATGAATTGCTGCCATAACTATGGGCACATTGTTGCTAGAACAGCGAACAACAGAGACCTAAAAATACCAAAGGCCAAAATTTACTATTGCTTTAAATCTGAGTACTGTGTTAGTTTTTGAGGGACTCCCTCATGCATAATCAATCTACCAGCATACGCTACTTGATCTCTTGCCATGCGAGCCCTTTGCTTTCTCAGTTTTTGTAGTAAAGGATTCCACAAGATCTATCTTATTTCTTTTTGGAAGGAAAGTGCATGGCCTTTGGGAACTCTTTCTTTCCCTTTGTTTCTCTATTTATTTTTTTAATCCTTCCTTGGTTTCTCTCACCTTTGGTTCACAAAACCTGATGTCGTTAGTAGCTGTCAATGCACAGGATACCCCAGTGCTAACTGGTGATTGATAGGTGCTTTGCTGAACCCATGTTGTCTTTCTATATCCTCTTCCCTTTGTGTGTTTCATTTCCTTTTCCCCTTGACTGCATAGTGGTTTCCAGACTGGATGTCTTTGGCAGTGCTTTGGCTTTAAAAATACTTCAAATTTACATGGTTTCGGAAGGAAAAGAGAATGGTTGAGGGCTTTTGTGTTCCTCTTACTTTCTGCTTGAGTTTGAACTTCCTTGAATTCCCATGGGAAAGAGAACAAGTCTCATGAGGAATAGCTTTGCCAGATTGACCAGGAACTTGCAAGATCCTGGGAACTTGCACAACTATTCGTTCACTTGTACTATGAATGTGGCAGAGTATTTCCTATAATCTCCTTCATCTTGCAATTCAGAGCTTTTTATTCAGACCGCACAAATGTTTAGTACAATACTGAAAGAGATGAGAAAATACAGGTATCTACTTCTTACTGGACTTCTGAAGCTGCCAGAGAATGAAAAGTCTTCCTTTGTGCAGCTGACCATACAGTGAGTGGTGTCATCTCTTGCCTTCGCTGAGGTTTGCACTGTTCTGGAGAGCTCTGCCCAGCGTATGTTAGAGATATTTTTTTCTGTGGGTATCGTCTGTCTCAATGTTGTTGGCTAGACGTGGCTCCATTCTCCAGTTTTCCTTTTTGCTCTGGATTTGATTCATATATTTCTTCTTCCATAAAGTGTAGCCAGAATATCACAGGCAGTTCTTTCCACATCGCTCCCTGTGATAGTCTCCCCTCCATGACAATAACAGTTTGGCTGGCTGGCAAACACCCTCACCTGACAGTCATTTGTAATTGTTTAATTTATGTTACTGCAGCTCTCTCAACAGTTCCCACACGTGCAAACGTTGGTTGTATTTTCTACATTTTCTATTGAACTCTGCACTGTTCAAAGTTGAAGCTTCCTGGTGCCAATGAGACGCTCCTGGGAATGGAGGGTTTTTAAGCCAGCCCTTCTCCACCTCCATAACTCTAAGTGGTAGCAGGAAAGAAATGGAAAGCTGATTTATATAGCTCGAGAACAATTTATCTTTGTATAGAAATCTGTGTGTGGCTGTGATGGCAGGGTATTCTTATGGGAGTGTGAACTAACTTGTGCAGCATTTTAGGCAAAACAGCTGATGGCAGATAAAGAAGTGTCTCCTGACCACTCTGTTTTCACATGGTGGAAAACAATGTTGGCCATTACTTGTTGACTGAGGTGCTGCCTTGATTCTTTTGGCCTTAGAGACCAAGAATAGAAGTACCGAGAGCTTCACAGGACTCAGTTATGGGCAGTTATTTGCTACACTGAATAACACAATCTAGACAGTTTTTTCCTTGTATCTACATATTAGCTTTGGCTTAATAGTTCAGGAGGATAATCCAGAAAATAGCTCTCATGCTTTAGTAATTTCAGCAAACATTTATTTGTGTTCACAGAATTGAGTACATACTGAAGCTCTCTTGAATAATAAATATAATTCCCCTCACATATGCACACTTTTTCTACAGTCTATTGTATTTATTAGCATGTGCATTTAATATAACACCACACAGGAATGTTAGTTGAAGCTTTTTTTCTTGGGCATGATCCATTTTAACCCCTCTTCCTGTGGTAGGCTGTTCCTACACTCCATTCCCACAGGGTTTTCCTCTCTTGAGAGCTGTCATAATCTCCATAAATATTAGGGTAAACTAGCCTGATCACTAATCATCACTCAGCATTTTCCAGGTGGAACAACACCTGTTCGTTGGGATGTGGGGAGTGCATGGCAAACCCGTTCCTACTAGCCTGTGACAATAAATAATGTTTTGTTAGTCTTAAAATTAGTCTCCTAACACAAAGAACAGAGGAAAACTCTGGGTATGTGGCTATTAAATATACTTGTCTTAGTCTCCATCAACAGAGGTGGTGAGTGCTAATGATTGTATGATTAAACAGTATCCACACAGCTGACTGACTGGAACAAGAAACGGACCTGCCACACAGGAGCATTTTGAATTCAGCTTCCTCCTTCAGGACTGAATGGCAGTTTTAGCAGACGGAGAGCTTAGACAAGCTCAGGACTGACCCTGTATACTCTTAACCTGCACAACATGGAATAAAATACATCAGCTTAAATGCTCTGTGTTAGCAGTTTTCATAATGTGCCTTACCTTGAATTTGTGGTAGGCTAACAGCGTGCACCCAGCCAGTTACTGTCTGACTGATAAACAGACACACGCTAGATGGTGGTAACTCATTGTCTGGGTCTGAACCCCAGGTAATGTAGCAAGAACGGCCTATATTTAGAGGACTGGGTTTGAAAACTGGGTTCCTTAAAGGTATTTCTTACTGGCAGTTCTGCTGTAAGAGCTCTCTTAAGACAAAGGTTCCCTAGCACTATGCTGAACATAGTTAGCTGACAAAAAATAAGACGGCATCTTTACGAAGAGGTAACAATCCATTAGATAAAAAGCACTGCTTTGGAACCTGTAGAAAGAATAAATACACTTCGTAACCCTTGTTTTTCTCCTGGCCCTATTTTTCACTCTTAAGATTCAGTCTGAGATTTCCAGACCGTAACTGATTTCTCCAAGTCTAACTAATCTCTCCAAATACATATTACATATGTTTTATATAAATACATATAGTAAGAGAATATTTTATTCTAACTTTGTCTCATTTTGTTGTTATCCTCCCTTCAAATGAGAGAACGTGGGGAGATGACATAGCATTGCATGTAATCCTGCCATGATCCTTCATTAAGCAATCCAGAACGCCAAAGAAAAAGCAAGAGGAAACTGTGTTTTATAGGAATTTTATCCCAGTGGTGACTCAGGCATCCCTACTTAAGTCTTCAGCCTGTTGATCATGGTTGGAGATCTGTTGCTCCATATGCCTGTTGGCTTTTACCCTCCTCCTCTAGGCTACTTCTGGATCACGTTAATTGGTTTTGTTAGTGCGCTGTTGTGGTTTTTGTTTTTTTTTTCTCGTTTTGTTTTTTGGTTTTTGTTTTGTTTTTTGTTTTTTTTTTTTTTTTTTAATCAGACTACTTTCCTTTAAAGTATCTAATTCAGATTTAGTAATGTAAGTATCAGCAGTCAGATTTAAATATCTTGGCCATAATGTTCATACTGCACTGAAATATTGAATCTGTTCTCACTAACAAGGCAGTTTTTCACACATTAAAGGAGTATGTCGAATGTTGGATCTGTTATATTCCTGAAGTGTTGGATCTCTCCCCTACACAGAGCAGCAGTCCTCATCATATATTGCAATTCAACAGTAAAATATTGAAACACTATTGAATCACATGGATTCTTCCCATGTTTCTGTCCTATAAAACAAGAAACAAAGCTCAACTGGTCCATTGAGGCTGAGACAATAATTCATTGATGCTGTTAAAAGAGAATGTGTCTTAAAATGCCAACATGATTTTTTAACATTATATGTCCTCTACAAATAATTATGGGGAAAAAAACCCAACACCATCCAACATAAGTGTATATAACAGGCACTGCCTATTGCTTCCCTGTATCTTTTCAGCTTTAGTGTATGGCACCATCTATGTCTCTGCTCAGAGCTTTTTTAAAACCGATATGCCTAATAGGTATCTGTAAACTCAGTTTATACAGTCTCCTGGACCTCTACAAGAGGCAATTAATTCACTGATAAATATCTCAGCTGTTTTCTAGTCAAATGATAGAATTCTGTGTTTCAGTATACTACGGTAATAACATACATCTTTACATAAAAAAGTGGAATAGTTGGTACTTTAAGATACTGTTTAGGAAAAAACCCCCACCCTATATGAAATAAAATTTCTAGTGAAATAGCAGACAATGCTGTAACAGCAGTAACAGAAGTA
This sequence comes from Falco punctatus, assembly GCF_963210335.1. Taxonomy (NCBI): domain Eukaryota; kingdom Metazoa; phylum Chordata; class Aves; order Falconiformes; family Falconidae; genus Falco; species Falco punctatus. The sequence continues at coordinate 605,482 of NC_137580.1, read as the reverse complement.
TCTTTGAAAAGTAACATTACTGGGTGATTTGACTTGTTTTTTTAGAGTTAACAATACTAAGTTGACATTGTATATTGATGCAGTTTTCAAAGTCAATAAATAGTGCATCAGCTTCTGTATGGAAAGAGGATGTTGCAGAAATAATTATGACATGGTGCGATAACCCCTTCTTAAAAAAAAAAAGTAAAAAAGAAAGGAAAAAAGCAAAGCAAAACAATACTATAGTGTTCTGGCCATCAGGAAACCATGACAATGCTCCCACCTTTTTCCTGTGACTTACCCAGAGTTCCTTCCAGGCGACACAGATAAGTGATAATGCTGTGGACTTGATCCTGTGCCAGATGAAAATAGAGTAATTTTTTCATTAAATTTTTATCTGATTAAAAATGGATCTTAACAACACCCTTTCCACTGAGCTTTACAGCTCTTCTAGGTAAAATACTTCTTTGTAACTTCAAACGCTGCATAATTTCCTCGTGCAAGTGTTACTTCTGCAGGACAAACACAAAAAATTACTTTACTTTGTACATTTATCTCCCATAAGCTAACTGTGATTGAATAAGAAGGCTGTTCATCTCTGTTTCACTGAAGGAATCTTTGGAGTTAGGTTTCCTAATTCTCTGGGACCCGAGTATTCCTGAAACAGCTAGATTTACTAATAATGCTTTTTAACGTGTATGTGATGTACGGAAGCCCACCTTATCTTGTGGTGTTTGAAATGGAGATGTCTTCTCCTACATGTGAACATTTGGGGTTGTATGTGTGTCATTATGGGCATCCCCCTATTCCCCGCGCACCCATGGATGTGTGCTTTACCATCCCTTGCTGTGCTCTTGGCACGGTGGAATTGGGGCAGCTCTCCAGGCAAGGCTGCAGCAGCATGTGGGTTTTAGCCTTAGAGGTCCTTAGTGTCTCATCTAGAATAGGGCCACTGTTTTATCTGTTTAGGAATGGTGTTTGGGTAAAATCCCCCATCAGTGCAGGGCTTTGCATGCATGTCTTCGGGGAGTGCAGCGCGGATTAGGAGTTGGCTGTGACAGCAGGGTGCAAAGAAACTGCCTCCTGCTTGCTGGGCGAGAAGGGGCCTCTCTGGTGCTCCCATCAGCACGCCCCCGCAGTTTTGTCATGCTCTCCTTACAGGTAGGGACCTCTTTATAGTCCCTTGTTTTAGCTCAGTTCACTCAGTTAATTTCCTCAGGCATTTTGCAGGGTTATTTATGCTTCAGCCTGTACTTAGCAGCCAAGTTATTTTTTTCTGACTGGCTACTAATGAAGAATAAGTCAATTTGTCCTCATCAGTTAAATTATAAATACAGAGAAAGCAGTGTAAAAATGTCACCACATGGAGATGGCTTTACTTTTTTCCATTCCCTAAATCCTGGTTTATGTAAACCGAGATAAATATTTATAAAAAATGCTGGGCACAGTAACCCTCTTTTTAAAACTATTTGGATTAGCTTGTGAAATGTAACTATTGATAACACAGTTTGGTACCTTTGTAAATAGATTTTCTCTGTACAGCTATGTCTTCCAGTAGGTTTTAAAACAAATGTTGTGTATGAAAGGAACTTGTGAACCGCCAAAAATAAAAAAGATGTCAGAAGGAGGTTAATTTTCATAGTATATTTTGTGATTATAAAAAAGAAGATGCCTTACTTACAGGCTAAAACTTGGCCCCAAACCAAGTGGGATTAAAGGGGACAGACAGGAGGGACTTCCATGGACTGTGTGGAGGTCTTCTGTGCACCCAAAACATGTGCAGGGTGCCAACGAACGTCAACGCAGCTGTGCCAGTCTCCCCGTTCCTCGGCACGTGGGGCTGTGGGGAATGAGGCAGCTGATCAGCTCAGTCAAAGCCTTTCTCAGAGGCATTGCTCCTTCTCCTGTTGAAATCAGTGCCGAGGCTTCCCTTTATTTCAGAGGAACAGGTTAAACCCTCTATTATATGCCCTGGAGGTTGTTCTCTGGTGCGATCACCTTGTACCATCCCAACCTCACAATTCCTACTGCTGTAATAAGTGTGCAAGCCAGAGGAGTTTGTATAAACTTTTTTCCCCAAAAATACAGTGAGGGATTTCAGCATTTTGTAAGGTTTTTAATAATTAATTGTCAAAACCCTCAACAAAAATAGGTGGAGCATTAAAGCAAATTTGCAAGCCATTGAAGTAAAGAGTTGCAAATAGAAGCAATGCCTGTATTCTACCTTCAGCTATCAGTATAAAACTCATCAAAGTAAACCAGTTTTATTTAGACATCTGGAAAATGTACTTTGACAAACATCCACTTGATGACTGTCAGTGTCTTATAAAGAGACTTTGATATCAAAGATCCTCAGAAACTGTCAGAATAAATTGTATTTTTTTTTTTTTTATGACAGAAGGATGTTTCCTAGCTGTGATTTGTATTGTCTGGTTGATATGTTTTTAGTATCTTAATACAAAGGATTATTTTTACAAATGTTTTTGTATCTACTTGTGCAAAATGACATGACATTAAGAAGTTATCTTCAGAAGTTAAGCAAACTAGAAAAGCAGAATCTGTATTCTTGCTCCTTCCAGCACTCTTAATTGTTCTGTCCCCGAGGTTAATGGATAGCAACTTTAAGACTTTGTATTTTCGATAGACTCACAGAGCTTAGGTAGTCTATCAAAACCCCTTTTCAAGCAGATAAAGAGAATATGCTAATCATGTACGTTGAGTGATCCTGTTTCCTTGCATTTATGCTACTGAAATATATAGGAACAGGGCAAAATACAGTTGATTCTGTTGCATATTTTAGCCTTTCTACAAATGGCTTTTCATCAGCCATATCTAGCCTACCTCACCTTAGATACAAAGATAATTAGTCACTGAAATGATCAAAGCTGTAGGTATGACTGCAAATGTCCGAAACTGTTTTTTCCTCTTGTTTTGTTTTTTGCTGTTTTGTGGTTTTGGTTGGTTGTTTTTTTTTTGTTTTGGTGGGGGGTTTTTGTGTGTTTTTTTTTTTTTTCTCCCAATCCAGAAAGGAGGTGTTGCTTTGCAGTGGTACTGGAGATGCTGAATACATTAAAATGGGAAGATGAGAGGAATGCCTTGTGGGGACTTCATGTAAACATGCAGCATGATTGCTTTTTGTTGGGGAAGGCATTTCAGTGATGTTATGTGCAGTGCTGTAGTGCTGTAGATATGTTGAAAAGCTATGAAAGCCTTAACTATTTAATTCTCGTAATCCATCTATGAGTGCTGCGTGATTAGTTGCAGTTTACCCCAGTGTGAAAGCTGGTCTTGGTACTTGAATAAACCTGCCCTGCAAGGCCCTGCTGGAGATGGCAATGCCCATGCTTGGTGTGACTGGCAAAACTTCTGTAGGAGATTAAGAGGGCTGGCAAGGTGGTCCTGGTTAGACAGAAACCTCTGCAATAGAATGAGCAGTTTAAACTGGTTGTAGGAGTAACAATGCCGTGACTTGATGGCTACAAGGGTGCTCGCGCTGCTTAATTTAAAGCACTAATTTTAGGAGTATAGTTCCCTGTTTTGTCAATAGGGAACAGAGGCTCCTCATGTAGCTGAATCAGAGCAAGAGATAAACTAAATTTTAAGTTCATATATACATCTCTAGGCTCTCCTTTTCAGCCTCACTTGGATAATCTGGTATTTGCTTAAGTGTAGGTTTCTGCACATCTTTTTCTGGTACCAAAGAGATGCCATGGTGTATCTCGGTGTCCCTGCCTTGAGAGAACACATTCTTTGCAGAAAAGCATTTTATAGGCAGATAAAATAAATCCAAGAATCTTGAAACAGTTTGTTTTAGGAAAGCAGGCTGCCTTGGGGTGGATATCCTGTATGGAGTCAGGAAGGTATAGGAGGGGACAGGCGTCGTTCTGCTTGCAGTGGCTGTAGATCTAGAAAAGGATAACAAAGGGGTGGGGGGGAAGTTAGTTGCTCTCTCGCTCTTTCTCTCTCACACATAGACTATTTTTGTCTAACAAATATCAATTCATCAGTATTATAAAGTGGACCTGCTAAGGAAATACCTATTTTCAAGTTGGGGTTTTTTTGCTGCAGTTTCAGAAAGTTCATCCAACTTTATCTCAAAATGAAGTGACTGAGTTATTTCATTATTTACCTTCAAAATGTCTAAATAAGTGTTCAGTTCACTTCTGAAATACTATGGTATTTCAGAGCAATTGCTTGGGATGCAGACAATTACATGATACAATTCCCTCGTTTAGGGGTGGCTGTTCAGGGAATCACAGCTATCAGCCTACTGGGACACAGCTAGCACTGGCAGCAGCCTGGACTAAGTGAGTTAAAAGCAGGCTGTTTCTACCTTTCAAAGTCTGTTTTTCTTACATAGTTTCTTCAGTATCCTTCTGTATTTTGGGTCAAGCTAAGATGGTGCTTCAGCAGAACCAATTTCAACTTAGTCTGAACCGAAGGACAGATGGAGTCTGCTTTTTCCTAGAGGCTAAAAGATCATATGCCCTGTCATCTCTGCTATTGCTTAGTGTATATGGATTTTTACAGGTGTGCACAATGCTTACTCTGGAATCGCTTGAGGAAATGAGAAGGAATCATCCGTAACTCGTATTTTAACTGGAATGAGGCAAAGCTCATTTGGGAAGGGGCTAGAGAATAACTGGAAATAAGTGTATGCTGCTAGACTTTGTCCTGGAAGGCAAGACTATGAGCTATTTTGATGAGGTGGAAAAGTTTTGAAAGCTGTAGGTAAGAAACCAGCTCATATCTTTGTGATACTTGTGTCCTGGTTTATATTCCCTAGTTTCTTTCCATGACTGTAAGTGTTTGAGCTCACCACCTCGTATTTCTAGCAAGGACCTCCATTCAGCTAATCTGGGTAGGTTAGTTTCCTTGAACTAGGGAAGGTGTCCTCCCTCCCTACCTGCACGTCTGGCTTGAGGAAGTGTCCTCCTCTGCTGGTCATTTTATTGTTTCTTCTAATGTGGGACATGGAGAAATAGTATCCTAATTTCCTTTTTTTCTCCCCCTTTCTTTCTTTGTCCCCAGAAATGATCTTCGGTTGTTTGTTCTGGCAAATGATTTCTGAGAAAAAAATCCATGACAGTAATTGCTGCTATTACATTAGCTTCCTCTAACGCATTTCTAGCCCCACCTCTAAGTCACCTCCTTTCCCTGCTTTTCCTCTTCTCGACTGTTCCCTCTCTGGTTTGGTTTCCTTTGGTGTGGTTGGGTTTTTTTGGGTTGGTTTTTTTTTGGGGGGGTTGGCTGTTTATATTTTTATCTTCTTGTTGTCCTTTCAGTTATGAACTGCTTTTCTAAGCCAAGCGAAGAAACTGCAATAGTTTGCACTTACACTCATTTGGCCACACCGAGATTTAAATCTTCAAGCTTCTGACTGTAATTTGTCAGCCAGTTCTCACCTTCCTTTCCCTCTGTGTGAATAGCCTGTGTCTTTACAAATTCTGATCTTGGGATGGTCTTTGCCCCTCTTATGATTAATTTCTAGGAGGTGGGCTGAATTAGGCAGAATAAAATGCTGGCTCCACTGCATGCTCTTTGCTACAGAGCAGTGCCCACACTTTTCATCTCTGTGACTCATAACATACAAAATTAGTGCCTGCGAAGCTCGAAGAGCAGGGAGAAGCTGCAGTTCCCAAGAAACACTGTTAGCAGGCGTAAGCCACTGCTGTCACTGAAGATGGTGACTTTCTTCTTTGGGTTTATCCCTGTTGCCTACCCTGCCTTTCTTTCCTTATGTCAGAAGAGGCATTTGTGTAACTTTACAGATCAGGGAAAATTTCAGGTAAAGTAACTGGGGAGAATAGAAGGCTAATTCATTATTTTTTTGTGTGTGTCAAATGCAAATGTTTTTTAGTTGATTTGTTCCTTCTTTTTAAGGAATTTCCATTAATTGTTTTGTTTTGTTTTTTTTTTTTTAATTATTATTATTTTATTTTTCTTTTCACATATTTTGTGATGATAGAGAATGCTTATATCTTGTGTTCACTGCCAGAGAAAATGTGCAAAATTTTGCATTAAGAATCTGTCCATGCTTTCCTGTGGTAGCCAGAGACCTGCCAAAACACATAGGTTCCCTGGGAATTTCCCAGGCCTCTGATGAAATCTCATATGAGGTACAAATTTTTAAAAACAGAAAAAAAAATATTGGTTGCTTTTACCACACCATTTAAGAAAAAAAATAAAAAAAAAAGGTAATATCTCACAGAAGGATTCCCAGTTTGAAACTATTTCAGTCTTTAAGTGGAAGATGAGAAACCTGATGTACTCACATTATATGAGCAACTGTAGATAACAATGTAGTTTTAAAAATATTTGAAAACCTAGAATAAAAGTTAGCATGGTTGTCTACATCTAAACCCAATCTCCTTGTATGAGTAAACTTTCAAAACTGTTATGCTCTTGAATAATTGTTTACCTATTATGAGTTCATGCAGTAAGTGTTTAATTGTTATCCAGAAAACTGAAGCTTTACAGTTGGTACAACTAAAAATATTTGAGAGTCCAAAGACTAAAATTTTCAGGTTTTGATTAAGCAACATATATGCATATGCATGTATGTATATATTTGTATATATGCCTATGTATACACCCTTTCATAAATATAGCTAACAATATGTTTTTCTGTGAGTTAAAAAAATAACAGTAGAGCAGAATGTAAGTAGTCTGTAAAATCTAAAATAAATCATCCAAGAAAGCTGAGATGATCACATTTCATTCAAAGCTGCACAGTTCTGCCCATTTCAGAGTGATGATGTAACAGATATTTATATTTATCAGCAGTTTTTTGAACTAAACCATATTTTTTAACGTTTGAAACATCATGTCATATTATCTTCTGTTTAGTGATGCCTTCCTGAAAATTTAAAATTGCTCCTAAATGCTAATGCAAGAGCTGGTTATAGTTCAGTTGAATTTTAACAAGTGTATGGATGGTGTGTCTCTGTGAAATAAAATTCAGTGTAACTTTCCAGGGTACTTGCTCTGCCAAGAAGTATGTAATTTCCCATGCTAACTGTATGTAATTGTTGGAGGATATCTTGTGGTTTCTAGTGGTAGAGGTGGAAAAATACGCCAAAATTGGTCAGACTAGGTAATGTTATTTTGAGCTCAGTCCTACATAGCACTGAGCATCTCCATCACTTCTTCTTCCTTGTGGGAGACAGCCGCGAGGGAGGGACAGTGATGCCCATTTTACTTCCATCCCACTCGGGACTGTGGGATCTGCAGCTGCAGATTGAGAGCAAATGCACCACTCTGCAGATTGAGAGCAAATAATCCCAGCTGGAGGTTATGCCTGTTGAACTCTCTGTTTGCTCTCTAACCCCTCTCTGCAAAACCATTGCCTCTTACAAAAAGGATGGCTTTTGGTTTTAACTGGAAAAAAGTTCACAGAACTGGACTAGAAAGTGGCCGGACAAACAGTTCAGCTGGCTGCAATGGTTGTGTGGTGTCTCTGTGGTGCCAAGTGGGGATGGAGGGGACTGACTAGGAGGGGTGTGAAGGACTGAGGGGGGGCTGAAAGAACTCGGGTCTGCTGCTGGCCAGGCTTCTGGTCAAAGACCTCTTAAGCTGCTGGTTCTTGTCAAGGCAGTCATCCTCCAGCCGTGCCCCCTCTTGTAGTTGCAATGGCACATCTCGAACCCTCCATGAAGTGATTTGGCTTGCTAAGGGATAGAAAGCTACCTCAGCAAACCAACAGACCAGTCCCCGCAGCGTTTTGCCAGGTGAGTGACCTGACCTGGCCCACAAAGGGATCAGATGAGCTCAAGTGTGGGATGTGGAGGGCCTGCAGAGCTGGGAGAGGACGAGGCAGGGAGGGAAGGAGGCTGAGAGGCTGCTCATTTTGACACATGGAGCTGTTGGACAGGCTCAGCTGTGCTGCTCAACCATAGTCTTAAAATGGGATTTGCAGCAGCCAGAACACTGTGTGGGGAATCTGCCAGCCTAGCCACCAGGTAATGCAGGAGAAAAACCAGGAGCTGTAAATTCTGCCTTCCCTTTGGTGTGCAGGGAAAGAGTCACTTCAATTTGAGACTGTCAGCTTGACTGCCTCCTGGAGCAGCCACATATCCCTTTCCATCCCCAATTTACTGGTTTGTCTTTGCATAAGGTGCTGGTGATGAAGACGTTCCTCAGCTCTCTTGCTTATGGTGGGCAGATGGGCCCAGAGAGCCACATCCATGCTTAGCAGGTAGGATGGTGTTGGGTAAGGGACTCGAGATCACAGGTTATGGAATAGATCACGCACCTGGAAGCAGGAAAATCTGGGATCCATGGATCCATCCCTGCTCCCAGTATACTGGCCACAGTTCTGATTGTGTGCAGAAGAGGAGATTTCTGCAAACATGAGGGATCAAATTCACCTGACCCAATGTGGATGGCTACCTCTGAGTTGCATTTCTAAACTCCATTTCTGATCACTGGAGAGAAACGTGTTTCCATAGGAAACCATTTATCACCTTCCAGTGTGAACATTTGAAATAGATCAGATGAATTGCAGTGTCAGAGCATCTCTTTCTCTCCACCAACTACAAAGAATTTAGAGAAGCAGCTCATATGTAGATGGCTACGCCAAAGGAGTCTGGTTAAGATAAATCTTAGAAAAGGTAACCAAGGAATTCAGTATTTTGAGAACAACACTTTACAATTCTATTGCCTGAATTTTCTTATTGGCATCTAAGTAATTTAGTGGATCTGGGTCATGTTACCTTACAGGATAGGACCTTTGTTTCCCAGAGCATAACGATTTTCATCTTCAAAAATGCACTTCATGTTGCATGTTCTGATGGAATTTGTAGCAAAAAGCCTAGCATGAAGGAGACATAAAACATCAGAGAATAAAGTCTACCTACTTAAACAGTGAGCAGAATTTGTTTTGTGCAACTCTCTGTCAACCTGAGCCTTTTACATTTCATTAAGATGTATATATTATTTAGAATTGGGGAAAAAAGGGATATTAAACAATAACCCGGTGGCCACAAAGCTGAGAAAATGTTTGCAGTGTTTACCAAGTAATTTCCTTTGAAATATTGCAGCCTGATCCTGCCAATTACAAAACTGATTTTGTTTCCAGACCGGGAAGCTAATGGCTGAGCACAGTACACAAGCCTTTCCATCAGCAGAAAGGTGGCCATAGCACATTGGGAGCAAGCTCCTCCAAGCTGGTGTGTTACTGCATACTGGGTCATATACAGGTGCGTGCAGAGCAAAAAAAATAAACCAGCAGGAAAGAGAGGAAGAATAATTCTCAGCTATCCAAAGGGCCTGGCTGTTATCTCTAAAAGTAAAGTTGTAGTGAAGAGAAGTTAATTGTGCCATTTTCTTAAATGGTATCTGAATTTACTTCTGGGGTTTTTTTGCTCAGTATGGACCCTTATGGAAATTATGAGAGCATTAGAATATTGAAAAAGTGAGCTTTTCTGGTGGTAGCACAGCTTTGTTCCCCTTATCTGGCTGTGCTGCTATGCCCTTCATGTATGGAAGCCACCAAATTTCAAATTGTAAAATACGTGTCAGGGTACTTCTTTTCCTAAAATTTGTGAAGTGACGTGACTCTTGAAGGTCTGTGAAGGTTTCTTTTCACTTGAACTGACCTAATAAATGCTAATTCATCTGCAGAAAGAAATAAACATTTCATTCTGTAAAAAACATATCAATTTCCATGTAACAGGCATGGTCGTGATCCAAAAAGGCTGGTGTCAGGGACTATGGCATATGAGTAAGGTCTACACAGGGCCAAATAGGGCTGGCAAGTAAAGACGCCTCTCTCTTCCACAGATTATCCATAGGCAATGACATCTGCTGTGATATGCAGCGGCATTTCTGTCATATATTCCCATCAATGTCAATCTCAAATTCAGAATTTAAGTCTAAAATCAACATTTTTATTTTTCATTAAAACAGTAATAGCTCAGTGGAAATGGGCTGGGAGTTTTAAGAAAGATGGATATCCATTACTACAAGCATCTGAATAAAATGAATTCATGAACAACTAATCAAATTTCAGTATTGTATATTTATATTCATAGTGTCATGGACTGCAGTCCCCTTCAGTCAAATGACAGTTGTTTTATAATGACTACAGTACTAATCATAACGAAGCAACAGGTGGAAAACACAGTAATTTAATTAATTAAACTTCAAGCATTAATATTCCCTGTATTTAAGTCATAGTTTTGGGAAAGTATAACAGAAAAGTTATGTTTGTTATTGGAAGTTGCTCCTGCATAGCAGCTTTGTTTTATCTATTTTTTTATTTTCTAATCTTCACACAGTGGTTTGATTCTGATTTAGTTAATGTTCAACCTATTCAGAAGGGTAAAATTACTGGGGTAAGCTTTATTGCTGTAATGGAGGTCTTGAGAAATTTAAATTGAGAAGTATTCTAATGCATCTCTATAGAATATTATCTTCCTCACTTCTGAATGCTTTGCTACCGTGTGCAGAACATGGCACATAAGTGGCTTCTGGGGCTCAGTGCATTTATGCAAGTGTTTTTCCTTGCCGTCTCCTAACACAACAAAAAGACACTTGAAGCCTCTTGTTGGGGTTTATTTTTATTGCTGACTTAAATGTAAAGAGACTAAAGTCCATCACAATGCGCCTGTAGGCTTTTTTTCCAAAAGTATACAATTTTCTATGAAAAAAATCTGTTGCTGAGGAATTGTTGCAGTGAAGGTTTGTAAAAACCTATCGTTGAAGATAAAGCCGAGATTAAATTAAATGAAATTATTTTTGCAACTTGTTGTGGGTGGAAATTCTTTATAAGCTTATATTAGCCAGTCAGGGAACATAAACTTCATCCTGTGCTTTAGCCAGCCACTTCTACAGTGCAAATGTATGACTGCATCTCATGAATTATCTAAGGAATATGGTCTGTGGACATTTGCAAACATTATATGCTGAGATGTGTTCGACACACTGTTCATTGAGCAACTTCAAAGAGTAATAGTAATAATAATAATAGGAGCTTATTTGCAGACACTTGCAAGCAGGAGAAATGGCTAAATGCTTCAGTTAAATTATTCCTTATTTGCCTTGTCATACTATGTGGTAACAGTTAATAATACAATGCATTTTAGTAATGGGTTGGGTTGGGTTTTTTTTCTGTATTACTTCCTCTGGCCTGATTATTCTCTTCCATTAGCCCATTCTCAGTGGTTTATTTGTTTGCAACATCCATACAATGATCATAGGCTGAGTTCAAACGTGGCTTTCCTACTACATCCAAGCGATGAAATAATGTCTTTTTGTGGACACTTTTCCAGCAGATCTACTAGTGGAGGGTTTTGTTGCTATTCTATTGAAATTCTTCCTGGAGGCTTGGCAATAGCGGTGCTGAGTTTCAGAGCTGGAGATGGATATGGAACTCCTTTACCCATTTTTCAGAGAACTTCTAACCCCATTTTCTGACCTTTAATACTATAGGATACTTTAACAAGTATTATGATTCAGACTTTCAAACAGTCAGACTTAGGATAGTATTAAGTCAGTTTAAAATGACATCAGTTTTGTAGTTCAAATATGAGACTTTACACCTCACTAAGCTTTCCTATTTGTATTTAACTTATCTATTACTTTCTGCAAAGAAAAGTATTTAAGCTTGTAGAAAACTGTCATCTCCTAGATGTTTATAACAAGCTGATTAATGTAACATAGTACAAATAATGTGGTGTTCAGGGTTTTTTTTTTTTAAACTAAATCAGTTCATGTCAGAATTTATAAAAATGCTAAAGACACAAAGTATATTCAGATACATCCATCTAAAAGCAGAGGAACATTGTGCATTAGAGTGAAGCAAGAGGAATTTTAGTGTATGCAGTGGATATTGCCACTTGCATAACAATTCACCTCCCTCCATTGCTAGTGAATATTCATATTCCCATAGTAGGGCTCTTTGTATTTACTGTTCTGCCGAAGTGCGAGATGGCATCCAAGCCCTCTAGCGTTTTATCGGAGTAGACATGTCATTTGCAATGTTATTCTAAGCCTTCCTAAATAGAACAAGCTGAGACGAACAATACTCTTGTATACCTCTCCTAAAACTCCTTAAAATGTAAATGTAACATGATGCTGACTCCTATAGAACTTCCTCATTTTGTAAAATCACTTATGCTGGCTTGACTTGGAATAGGAAGCAAAGGTGGGGAGAAGGGAGAAAGAGTGTTTCTCCAGACCACGAGCAGTCTGTATTTGTAGTCCAGAAAGCAAACTCCAGGAATCACCTGCATAAGAAGAAATAGCTTCTAGCATAATAGTATGCAGGAGAGAATTATTACACAGAAAACAAATTACATACGTGATTCCATTGAGGGTTCTGTTTACTGTATAGCTGGAGTACAAACTTTCCAATAGCCATCACTGCCTGCCTGTAACTATGACCTACAGACTGCTTATAAAATAAGTAATCGGCATGATTCCTGGCAGTCTTCCCTGCTCTGGCTACCCCTGCCTTCATGGCCCTTCCCTTGCTCCTTATACCATCTGCTTTTACTGCACTTTTCACGTGCTGCGTTCTCCACTGTTCAGCACCAGAGCTACTTAAACCACCCACTCCGGCAGCTGCTTGTTTTCTGGGAAAGCCCTCACTCCCTGCTCCAGCATCCCCCTTTCCCTGGGGGATATTGGGTGGTTGCCTCCCTTTCCTTCCTCCCTCCCTCTCCTGCCTTCCCACTCCATCAGCTCATTACCTCGGCAGGTTAAGTAACACCCAAGAGTTGTGTGCAAATTTTAGCACACTTTATTTACAGCTGCATTGGCTATGTTTCACTAAGGGAGTCTCGCCAGAGCAATCTGGACCCAAACTAGGACAGCACTAGGTGCTCTCCCTGGCTTTGGGGGGGCTGTTCTCTCTTTGGGATGGAGGGGCGGCTCTCTGAGCAGTCTGAGGGGCAGCTGAGTTTCATGCAAAGCCTGAAATCTGGACTCTCCAGGTTGGATCCAGACAGGCAGGTATACAGCACAGCCTCAGGTGCCACGTTTCAAAACAGATGTAAATAACTTCTGTCTTGAGAGGGATTCAAACCCACCTGCATAGCCACCCTTATCAGCTGGTTCGTTCTCCGACACTTAGCTTCTACAACGTTTGTGTGCAAATAGTGCTTTAAAGTGATCAGGCAGTGTAATTAAATACAACTGTACTTCAGAAGCAGCAAGTGAGTTTCGTCTCCATCTTGGTGGGAAAAGAGAAAAGAGACACCAAGTATCACACTTCAGCACACCAGAGTTATAGGACTCCTGGTGCCGCTTTTCCGTGCCTCTAATCAAGGTGCTTCTTTCCAGATCACAGTTAATGCTCTGGCAAACCCTTCTCAGCCTCCAGCGCGCTGCAAGGACTGGGAATGCAAACATGGAAATAACGACCTTTGTTCGGATGGGTTGTTGTGTGCTGTGCTGACAGTGTACCTGCAGGAGTGGGGCTGGTGAATGTAGGACATTAGAGACAGGTGATGGAAAGTTCATTTTTAACAGTGCTGGAAGGGGCTGAGCCTTTGGTGTGCTTGATGAGGAGACGTTGGATCCCTGGCAGTGGCTCTGCGGCTAGGGAGCTGCCAGCCCAGCTCCATGACACAACCCTGCCAGCTGCTGAGGGCTTCCCCAGGCACCTCAGGACAGGGATTCAGTGCCTCCAGACAGGTCAGGATAAGGAAGCTACTTGGCTGCTTTTGTCCACTGTCCTTATTATACATTAATATTCCCAAACGTACGATGGTGGAGGTTTTGTTCTCAGATTGTATGGTGACTTTTGTGCACCGTTTGTATTCTGTAAAAATACGCTGTCAGCATGCTCTGGCTGCAGCCTGCCATTACAGGTAGGCTATATATATCCAGGTAGTTATCCAGTGCCTGTTCCCTAATGAAAACCTCATTGCCACGGGTTTCTGTCAGGGCAGGGGACATTCAGAGCAGCAAATGAGAACCTGGAGTCTCATTCCGGCTGGATATCTTTGGCTTTTGTGTATAGCAACTGTGGTCCTGCTGGGTGTCTTTTCTGCTACTGTAGTTGTCATAGGGAGTTCAAAGGGCTGATTTTTAGTGAGCGTTGTTATCAATAAAGATAACTTTAATCATTCTCTTTCAGTGTTCTTTTAGTTTTTCAGCATGACAGGGTTATATTTGCTATGTGATTTTATTGCAGTCTGTTAATTTGAATCTGATTTTTGTTACTTTATTATAGTGTTCGGCAGCCACTGTATTTTATAAATATAAATGACTTATGACTTGAAACACTTGAGTGGGACATTATAACTTGTCATTTTGTATTTTGGAAAACAGGTTTTCATTATTTTGTCAGGCAAACTTTAAGCTAAAATGCCTCTACCAGTTAGTGAATGGCGTGACTTACCTTGACTGGGAGATCTGGGTAATTTGAGCGAGCCAACTGCAATGCTTGTTTTGTGTGTCTTCCACAGGCAATACTTCCGTCAAAAATAATGATTCTTAGAACACCTTTTCATGGAGGTTTTTCTTTGCCCTCAACACATCAGCAGAGGCAAGAACTCTTTCAACAGACGTATCCATGTGTGTAGACATGGCGTAAATATGGGGTATGTTTCAGATGGCACCAGCTGCTTCTGATGCAAGAGGAGGGGAATGCAATTACTTCTGTGGAAATCTGTACATATTTGCCAGAATTTATAAATGTTTACAAGTAACTGGTCTTCACATAAGCAGGGCCCTCAGGGAGTGCTAGGCCCCCATCTGCTGGAGAGTTTTATGTCAATTCTGGTGATTTTTAGGTTATTTTCCCTGCATTTTTCTTTAAGAATTATCATCACTTGGCTTTCTTACTTCAACGTTGATAGTGCCTGGAGAGGCAAAGGCCTGATTGTTTGGAGTACTCTACATACATATGGTGAGAGACAGTTCCTCTCCCAACAAGTTTTCTGTCTAAATAAACAAGGTTAACAGGGCTGGAAGAAACAGTAACTCCCCGTTTCAAGGAGGAAGCACCAGAAAGTGAAAGGAGCTGAGCACTAAGCCCCAATCCTGACAGGCACCGAAATGCTTGCTCCTGGCAAGGGCAGAGGTTTTTGGAAAATATTTTCAAGTTGAAAACAGTTGGAAACGTACTTCAAGAAAAATAAACATTGCAATCTGCTTGGATAGCTAAGGAGGAATGGCACAGAACTTGGCATCCCAAAGGTTGTGGGGATTAATGGCATTCAGCTACTTCTGTGCCCTTTTGGGGATATTATGTGGCCTCCTGAGTAAGTTGGATTGCTTAATTTGCAGCTCTTCCATGCTGGAGTGCTGCCTGGAGCTGTGCCTTTGACTGGAGTCTCTTGACCATATTTATACAGCAAAACCCTTGATGTGACCAAACTCTGACTGTGCAGTGATCCCTTCCTTGGTGATTTCGAGGAGCCTGAGAAAGTAGCTGAGATTTCTGCCTCGCTGTTTGCAGGGAAGGCTTGCTCGAGGAGCTTTGCGCACAGCTGGCAGAGAAACAAATGGGGACTTTTTCTAGGATGCAGCTTGTCTCCAATACACTGTTAGTTGGAACGTAGGAGGATGACATACGAGGATGTAACCAAGGCTTTGAGACCAGTCAGGTTTGTATAGAAAGAAATTCCCTCCTTGGCCCCAGAAAGCAGAAAGCAGTGGTGAGGGTGCTCCTGCAGCTCCTGCCAGCCACCACAGGGCAGTGTGTTCCAGTGACTGGAGTAAAATGAATTACACATTTGAATTTCACATGCATCTTTAAGGGTACCTCTAATCATGAATGCTTTACAGGTTACAGTTAAAAGTTGTTAAAAGCATGGGAGAAAAAAATTGAAATTATAATATTGGGAATGTTTAAAACCAGACATTTGTCATCAGCAGGGAAGTATTTAAGGAGGTAAATCTTACATTATCATTTTGCTCTTCTCCCAGGTAAGAATAGGAGTGGAGGAAGAGAGAAGGTCTCTGGTCCTGTAGAGGAAAAGCCCCTCTCTCCAGTGGAGATAGAATTCCCAGAGGAAAGCATCCAGATTTTTGGATTCTTTGGGAAATTGCTGTTTCTCCTCTATGAGATCTATGAAATCCTTCACAGACCTGTCTGAAGAAACTAGTGTGAAGCTGGTCCCAAGTTGTGCCAACAAAAAGTAGTTGCACTCTGTCACATAGTGTAGTTTGAAGAGACCTGGTTATAACATTGGGCTGATTTGCAGGGGGATGAATTGTATTTAGGTAGAATCCCATTTACTGCTGCATATTACAATCACTTTGAAAGTGGCTGGATTCACCTGATTCTTCTGAAGTCCTGCTTTCATTCTGTGACCTGATGTGGTATAGAAGGATCAAACAATCTCTGTATAACATATATATATATGAACTGTACTCAAACCATAAAAAGGTTTTTTGGTTTCTTCAAAAGATGAAAGGCAGTCTTACCATAAGTTCGGTAAACTGCATTTATAGTGCTTATGTCCACAGATTTAGCTTGTAGCAGGGAAATGTGCTATGTTTAAATACCCCGAAGGAGTCTGGAAGACAGATTTGTCCTGATAGCTTGTCATTTACCAAAATGGATAGTGATAATTGGACACAGGAGACACTTGCAGATCAGCCTTTAGTGACAGTGCTGATAGTTACTGAAACATAAAATAGCTCATGGTGGAGCTTCATTGCCTTTTCTCTGATCAGTCTGGACGATGTCCCCAGCAAACACCATAGGCACCATTGCCAACCACATTTTATCAAGATATTCTCAGTTCAATCCTTTTCCCATTCTTTAAAATATTTTACAGCTCTGCACATTAAAATTTACAGAACAGTAATGAAACTGGAGAAGTGTAAGACAGGGGTGGATACACCCATCCTTCTGAGGTTGCCTTGGGATCTGCTGGCTCTGGCCTGGATTGCAGCAGGCATATTAATTACCTGCCAGGTTTAAAACTGTTTTCCAAACCTTGCTACCCGTGATCAGCATTATACCGCTAATCATCACCTTTTAGCCACCCTTTTGGTATTTTGCACCATAGTTGCTCTGGTGGAGTGGAATGAGGTGAAGAAGAAAATAACTTCAAAGAGTGAAAAGTCACAATTAACAGAGAATTCAGGTATCAAAGAGCTTCCCAATCTTTCTTATTTAGAATTTTTTCTTTTGCATTGCTTTTAAGTATCACTTTTTGCAACTTCCCTGTTATTTAGTTTATGCTTTTTAAAAAAATGTGGGGTTTTTTGGAGGGCACTGTGCACAATGGTGATACAATGGTAGAAATCTCAGGAAAAAGTCCTATATCATTCTGATTTCACTGACTATACTTCTGCCTGTCAAGTAACTTACAAGAACTGTTGTTGGTTTTTTTTTCTATTTTTTAAATGTTTGGGTGTCACATCTTTGATGCAGGATCCTTTCCTCCTTGCTCTGTACCTCCTTTTCTGCACTTTGAACTAGTCCCTTTCTTGTTTGTTGCATAGGATACACAAGACTGCCTGCAACTGGTGCCTATGTTGCTTAGTTGTAACATTTGGCTGTCTAAGGACCTGCTGAAAATGATATTCAGATGAAGCTAAATTGCCAGCTAAATATTGAATTGAGCAGTAGATGATGAAGTCCCATGTGGTATTTTATTATTAATCTCATCAGGAGGTTGTAAAGAACAATACCAATAATTAGTCAGCCTTCTAACCACGCAAAACAGAACCTATTAGTTATATTACCCTTCATGGTGTATTTTATTAATAACTTTCTATTTTACTCATCATGCATTATGACGTGAGAAGGATTGCAGGATCTTAATTAAGGTATTATATGAATTAAATAATACAGTTTGACTGAACAGGTTAAAAATTTATTTATTCAGATCTAAACCAGTGCTCAGTAGGTTTGTGTGTGTGGTATAAAAAGATACTGGGAAGATTTAAGAACTTTGCTGCCCTTCTGCTTATATTGTTACCCTAGATACAAGATAGTCAGGCTGTATGCTAGATTCATATCCACTGCTTCTAAGACAGATGACCTGAATGTAGCAAAAAGATAATTTTATAATGTAATGGTAAGAATTTATAAGGATAAAAAATGAGGCCAGTAGCTAGCCTATAATGAAGTTTCTTTTTGAGGAAAGGATCGGTGTGCAGGAGAGCTGTGATGATCTGCTAAATAAATGGGCTTTAGGAATATACATAAAGTAAAAAGCATACCTTAGTGTTGCTATTATTAATCACGATCAGAAAGTTTGTTGAAGTTTGTAATTGTGTCAGGAGAAAATGTCTGCGTATGTTTCCCTTGACTTGTATTTTCAGTAAACTGTGTGCTGCAATTGCATCTTTTTACTTAAAAGTTATTGGGAATAAAATATCCAAGGGAGCTCAGTAACAGACTGGCTCAAGTTCTCAAGAAAGCCCAAAGACTAAATACTTTTATAGATTTAATTTTAAAGCATTTTGCTAAAAAATACTTAATTTAACATTTGTTGCTGTGTGCTAGAAACGGTTTCTCTAACCATATATACAATGTATGTATGAGTACCAAGTTGGCACCATGCTTTGAACGGATAAATATTTACTTAGAAAGTTGTTGGGTTTTTCTCTAGTTATTAAGCTGCTGCCTGGCTGGTATAGGTCTGGTGTGAAGAGAAGTGCCATCTCAAGCCAGCTCTCCTTAAAGCAGGCTAGATACCAGGGCTGGTTTACTGCTGTCCCCTCAAAAGCTCACTCACTCCAAGCCACAAATTGCCCTATTCGGAAAGCGCAGCAAACTGAAGGCAAGGGTAACCAGCAGTGCCTAGGCAAAAGCAGTTTTTCAAAGGAGTTTGCAAACATTTCTGTAGAAACACACAAAGGCAATTAAAGCTTCAAATTAAAAACAAAAAAGAAGGTAATGTTAAATGTCCAGCATGATCTGTCGGTATTTAAACTTAAGGTTGAAATGCCATCCCTAGCTTTCCTCCTACAGATTGGTGTGCATAAATATGTAAAAGGGAAACCTCTCCTTTTGCTCTTAGGGATCTTCAGTTTTTGATTTATTCTTCTGTCTTTGGCCCATATTAATCCAACTCTGATAAGCTTAATGTTATAATCTTTTTTTTTCCAAACTTTGAGGAGAAAGGGGTGTACTGAAGACCAGTTTTCAAGTTTTAGGGCTTGCTTTCTTGTTGGTTTTGGGGGTGTTGGGTTTTTTTGTGAGACTTTTTTTTTTTTTTTCATGTGTCTAAGATGCTGAGAGCCAGGCTACTGGGTCTCTGGGGTATCTGATAGACATTCAAAACCACTGTAAACTGTATTTATTACTCTGTGTACAATGCAAGGCTAATGGAATGAATCGATAATGCTCTGCATACACACACTGTGTTTACCTAGTTCTGCCTAAGTATGAATGGAAATTTTACTTATTGTTTAACTAATAATTAATTAACCAGCTATATTAGTTTTGGGTATTGATTTTACACTAGCAGTAAATTTGATAAATCTTTTTACAACTATTTAATTGTTTATCTCTTTGTTTGTAGATAATAAAATTAGAAGTCATGGCTGAGACATTCAGCTGCCAAGAATGAGCACACACCTATACAAACCCATAATACTTTTCCCCTGAAATTCTTTGAAGACATCAAATTGAACTCTGATCTATGTACCCATATGTATCTAGATGTTGAATTCTTTAAAAGCTGAAAATAGCAAACCTCTAATAGTACAGGCAGGTGTCTGGGTTTGGAATAAAATGCCCATTTGGAGGTCCTAATGTGGAATAATCCCGTTGGAAGCTGCAGCCACAATTAACTGTTCTGTGACTGTTTAAAATTGAGTTAAAGATGTTTAAAAGTGTGTGGAACCACTGCAGAGTAGAGGACAGGGATATGAACACTAAGAGTCTATACAGGCTCTGCCTAAAGGTACTAAGTCAGAGTCCTGACATGTACTTCTGCGGGTAACCATTGTTCCTGGGGGGGTAAATAGTGAAGAAAAGCCTGTTTGGAGCATTGCTGGTTAGAGAAGATGTCCTGCTGCTCATTTAGATCATGAACTGTTCATCAATACTAACAATTAGGGGGCTAAAGATTCCATTGACCACATGACAAGAATCAATATACACAGTACTTGTTAGTTATTTACCACAGAGTGTATTAAAGCCTATAGATTCACCATAAATCCTTTAAAGCTATCCTGCTATGATCCTTGCCTCAACATGTATTGACACATCAATAAATCCTTTTGACAAGGGCGATATGTGAAAATCAATACCAGTTTATCAGCTATTTCCATGTAGTCTTTTCTACAGAGGTTTAAAGATCTTTTCCCAAAGCTGTGTAACAGACACAGTGTAGGGACAGATCTTGTATCAAATAGTGACCTTGATTAATGCTGTTCACTCAAAGAATGTTGTAAATCCCATACAAGGGACATAAAACCATTTCTGATGAGGTTCACTGTTTGGAAAGTGCTTTTCAAAGCTTTTACTGATTTTTTTTTTTTTTTTTGAGAAAGCATAAGAACTTTCTGTATGCACACAGAATGAGGCTTTTTTTTTTTTTTCTCAAAGAAAAATAAGTTTCTTCTGCTGATAAAAAGTTGCCAGGTGTTTTCTTTTCACAGAGCTATTTTTTCTACAACATAAGGGCCATCACCAAAAGCTGTGATGTGTACTTATTCTGCTATAACGGTGAAGAAAAGCCTGTTTGGAGCCTTATTGCATGACAAAAACATATTTAAAACATGTACGTATAATGGAAAAGTATACAATTTAGGCAGAGTAGACCTTTTTTTCAGCTGGTTCTTATTTAACACTTGAGGAACTTTGAACTGATCCCATCTGATTTCAAGTGTCCAGTAATCTTTTAAAAATCTAGGCTCCTTAGGCTTCCAGTGGTTGGTTATCTTTCACGTCTAAGTAACAGATTATTTCTATTTTTACAGTGATGCACACTTTCCTCCAAATGTGTGCAGTAGTTTTATCTTGGAGTTCTATAGTTACTTGTTTTACCAGCAAATTCTAAGTGGCCTGAAGGATGAAAAAACCCCTTGAGGACCAATGGAAAAAAAGAAATCTTCTTAAAATACAGAGTCATATCTGAAACAAAACTCAAACAGAAAATAATAGCTACATTAATAACATTAATTGTTTTTCTTTTTACATTAAACTCTTTTCCCCCTTTCTTGCACAACAAATTAACAGTTTGAATTCCAGACTAGGCAAAACATTTAATTAGTTCTGTATCTTGCGTTCAGGGGCGTGTAAGCCGTGGAGCAGCTTAAAAAACATCTCAGACCTCACAGAAAGGAAAGGATAAGGAAGCCTATTACATGGCTCTTTGGGAGTACCTCTCAAAGTCAGCTTTGATAGAAGCAAATCCAACTCCCACTTCAGTCAACGGGAGCTGGCGTTGCTAATGGTAGGGTTTGATTCTGCCCCTTTCATATAATTTTTCCTGTGAAAGCTGAATGTATTGTGTGTTACAACTCAGTGCAAATGCTTCCTGTAAAATTTTCTACAGATACTGAAGAAAGGAATAATAGAGCTTTGGCATACCTTGGGATGGCTTTAAATGAACTGATGCAAAAGATAAGTGGAACACTTATGGTGGGAGATTCTGGTCTCTCTGGTCTTTCTCCCCCTGCCCCATGCTATACAACATTTTACTGTAAAAATCTTACCTAAAACCTTCACCCTAAAATCTCAATTATTCTTCTATGTATATGATATGTTATACACTATGCTATCTGTCTTTCTTTCTCCCCTTTGTTTTCTTCATCTCTCCATCATTTCTCCTTTATGTTGTTCCCTCTGATGAATTTTTGAAGTACTGATAAATGTAATGTATTCAAAGGCAGTAAAATACAGAGAAAACTGTGTATTGTTTAACTACTTTGTTTATGCTGATAAAGATAATTAGGTGGCATCCCCTCCCCAGTTTAGACATGTGAACTGTCCTTAAAACTAATTAGTGAATTTTTCACTTTTCACGAAGTATTTGTTAAATACCTTCTCTCTGTCTCTCTTCCTCTCCTTTAAAGGGGAAAACCATTTTTACTCATAGCTACTCTTTCCCATTAGAATAGTCTGGATTTCTCAGTGAACAAGCAGGATGTGCTTCTGGTATGTGCTGTAGGGATGGCAAGCTGAAAAAGGAGAAAAGCATGAAGAAAAGGGTGGAGTAAAATCCACAAAAACAACCGAAGAACAATGATCCCTGAATGAAAAACAAGGTAGACTAGCCTCGGGCAACAGATAACCCAAGCTTCAGCTGACCTTGGCAGCATGACAGGGTCTTTATATAAGGACAGAATGCTCCAGCAGTTTCATCAGTTTTGCCCCAGTGTCAGCCTTGCATCTATTGTCGTTTTATTTTTTCCACCCCACCCCCCCCCCCCCCCCCCCAATGTATTTATTACAGCTAATAGAAGGAAACTCTCTAAGTACATGAGCTCTCACAAGCCTCAGACTCCAGAGGACTGATTAAATTCTTGACTGTTCTTTTGGGTTTTTTTGTTTGTTTCAAAACTCTTCAGCCAGGGAAAATAAGATACTGGTTCTGCACCAGCAGGGTTGAATTTTGGGCATAAGAGTGGTCTTGCTTTTCACTTTGGCATAGTTGCAGAGTATATCTTTTGCCCTTTCTGCTGTGAATGTGCAGTTAAACTAACAGCAGAGGATGGAAAGGCAGGAGTTTCAAGCACGTCAGTTGGCAGCAACAAGACCTTAAGCGTGAACAGATTTGTTGAGGCAGCTTTCCCAGCCTATTCAGTAAAGGCAACCAATTCTGAGCCTTGTGTACTATGAGCTGATGGGGTCTATTAAATATTGTCACATAAAACACACCAGGGGCCAGTGTGAGGGAAAGAAAGGAGTATTCATTTAGAGACCTCAGTTCAAAACTGTCAACAGTTCTGTCTCACCAAAGCTACTTGTTTATTTTTTTGCAAAGGATCATGAATGCATCTTACTTTAAAACTGTAAAGTCTGCATTAACTTTTTATCATATAATAATTTTGCCGTTTCTCTGGAAGTACCCACAGCTGGTATATACGGGTGAAGCTCTGCCCAGCTGAGAGAGGAAGATTGCCTGGTGGTGTTTTTGTTAGAGACTGCTGTGCACCCTATGCACCTGTGTTGTATGAGAAGAACTTTTAAAAGTGACAGTACATCAACACGAGTCAAAAGCTTGTGAACTAAGCTGTACAGGGTAACATTGTGTTACCATTTTGATGCTTTAGCAATTTTTAATGCTAATATCACTTAAGAGAGTGAATTGCAGGTTTTAATTGATGGTTGCAAAAGGATAATTTCTACTACTTGAAGCATTTTGTGTATGTCTTCATTGAAGTCTGATCAACTGATTTCCAACGTGTTTATTTTTAAAGAATGAGTCCCATAGCTTCAAAAAGTACACTAGTAAAAATACTGATAATTTGTAATGCTGCTGAAAATAAAGGGGTCTTCTGGCAGCATAGTTAAAAAAGAGACCATTGTCGTATGACTAGATTGATAAATTATTACACGGAGTGCTGTTTGCTGTTCTCAAACGCAGAGAGAAATTTTGTCAGCCTGCTGATTGCACCTATCTTGATCAGATTTTGCTGCAGAGGAGGTGCAGTGGCAGAAATCCATGAAAAAAAAAACCCTTTAGTAAATATTGCTGCACAACCATGAGGTCTCTTCAGCAAATTATTATCTCCATAGTTGACAGTTTGGGTTAGGAGCAAAGTTAGAAGTTAGAACAAACAAATGGCAAGGAGCAAGACAGGATTTCAGAGGCAGGGATTTGTTTATTAGTCAGGGAGATGTTTTTATTCCTGCCCTCCAATCTGACATACTTTCTTGCTTTAGTTGTTACAGTGTTTTACATGAACAGTGATGTAGCATGTGTGTTAAATAAGTATCAGTGTTTTGGCAAGAAGAGGTTATATTTCAGTAGAAAGACCGTATCAATTGCTTTAGAGAGTTTGTAAATCCACTAGCAGAGATACCTGAAGGCTGAAGTCTGACAACACTGCTTAGATATTTAACTGAATTAATGATAAGGCGTGAAAGCATACCACAGTCTGTTAGATGGGGAAGCAGCAAGCACATTTTGGTTTCACCTCCAGTTGTTGTGTGACAAAACTAAGCCACCCATTTTTCCATTTGTGCCTTGTACAGTGGGGATGATGGAATATTTTACTTATTTCCATGTATATGATGGTAGGGTGCTAAAATACTCAAAGCTTTTTTCTTCTAGAAATAATATTTCCTTGGCTTTTAGGATCGTAAACAGAACAAATTTTTTTAAAAACCCACCACCAAGAATCTTGTGGAAGCCTAGGCTGTGTAGTCAGTCTGCCCATTATATGTGTTTGTCTCCACAAATTTCTGAATTCCTGGGATTCAGACATCCCTTCTGCACTCTGACTGAGACCAGGGCCTGTGCTGGAGACAGGTTGGAAGAGGAAGGCTTGCTTGTAAAGATGTCTCAGCATGCATTTTGGCTGAGGTCCTCCCAGGAGTCGTAAAGAAATTTGGCAGGTGAAATGCAGCGGTCTTTTGCAAAGATGTTTCCTTGTGTTTGAACAGCTCTGATGGCCGGTGCCAAGGAGGGACAACTGCCAATCACTTCTAAACTCTTCCCAGCCCTTTTTGGGAGAAACTGATGTCATGATTCATCTTTGCATGAGGCAGTGCTCATGTTTCCCTGCTGTTTTATACCTCGGCACAGGAGGAGGTTCTTTGTTTTCTCTCCCCTCGCGCTTGCTCCTTGCAGTCCCATGCAGGGCTAAAGACAATCTGGCCCATGATAGAGATTTGGAATCCATTTGCTTGCTCTTCTACAGCTTTCAAAGCTTGCCAGCAGTACTGTGGGAAGCCTGGAAAAAATTAAAGCGTTATTCTACCCTGAAACTTGTCTCTGCAAAAATGCTATTCTAGACTCCCATGTTTATTGTTTCACCATGATTCTCTGTATGATATTTGATCAGTTTAAAAAAGGGGAACAAAAAAACAAAAAAAAAAAAAAAAAAAAGAAAAAAAAGAAATAAGATCCCCGATTACAATCCCTGATTACCTGCCCAACAGACTCCTCCTGTGAGCAGCCAATTGGAATTCCCTCACCTCAATCTGAGAAAAAAAGATTCTTCAAATGGGATATAGTGCTGGTGGTACAGACAGCTGGTGAAAGGAGTCAAACCCAGCTGAGAACGGCTCTGCTGTATTTGAGCTTAAAATTCTTTTCAGCAGAAAATACTGAAGCTACTTGACAAAAAATTCACAGTCCATGCTATTTTTAAAGGTTAGTATATTGACTGGTTCATAGGGAAAACTGAGGACTGTAAACTGTTGGGCGGGAGATGGGGTTTCCTCCGAGCAGTGTTTTCGTCACCGGTGTTTCAGAGCAATTTGTTCATCCCACAGAGTAACTTCGTGTTTCAAATGCAAACCATAGACCAGTTCTCTGCGGTGCCCTCTTAGGACAGCCCCAATCACCCCTGTATTAGTTCAGTTGGAGTGAGCCCCTGGAGATTTGAATATTTTATCTCTATAAAATTCAATGAAGTTTATTGCAGACTTTCTTTTAGAAGCTTTTATTAGGAGGAAAAGCACATGGCACACAGCTTGGCTTTACCTTTAGGCTAGTGGCAGAGAAGTTGTGCTCGACTGAAAGGATGGATCCCTGTGCCATAAATACAGGGAGGTACATCACAGGTCCTGATGTGGAGAAGATCTGGCAGAATTCTGGATTAAAACCACCAGATTCATTAACGGTCAGATCTTGTAAACTGGTAAGTAGCCTTTCTCATCTCTGGAAACGGTTTCTGTTTACCTACAGAAAGGAAACAGGTGAGCTCAGTCAAGTCCTTGTGGTCTGTGAAAAATAAAGCTTTTCTGGCCTACAGAGCCATAAAGGAGACACTTGAACCACTCTCCAGGGAACTAAGAGTTTGGCCATTATTAGTGAGCTTGGGAGTGTACTTATCTCCTTAATATAATTAATAAAGAAGATCAACCTTAATGGACCACTACTTATTTAAGCATGGAAAAGCCAGGAAACTCTGAAGTCACATATGCAAATCTATCTGTTATTCTTTTGGCTATTCAAGTACAGCATCTCTTGATAGTGATGTGTGACAGGCCGGAGAAAAAGGAGGGACTTTGTACATCGCCTTGCAGCTGTCATCCCCGGGACCTGGTCGCCTGCGCAGGGCCAGTGCTGAGCGATGCAGGCAGCCTGGCACCCAAGGCTGAAAGCTGGTGCTCGGTGTTCGTCGCCAGGGAGGTGAAGCCAGGCTTCGCTGTGCTCAGTGCGGTAAATTACTGCCTCAAGCCTCCATTGTAGCTGCGAATCCCTTCACTTAACTGCATTTAAAACTGTCTCTTACAGTTAGTGAAGCATATTTTAAACATGGCTGTTTTCCCATTTTTGAAAATCAATCATAACACAGCCATTAAATTAAAAAAAAAATTGTGGATACTTGCAAACAAAGAAAATTGTATTTGTTGCCGTCATTGCCAGGGCTGATGTTCTCATTACTTCTAGTTTTAAAAGTCCTTTTGGCCCATGACAAAAAGGATTTTTTAAATTTCATGACATCTTGCAAAATAAAATAATGCACTCTTAAAATAATGTGCAGTGAAATGATTGCCAAAATCTATCACAGGTGGCTATGCTTTAATTATATCAGAAAACTCAGTAATCGCATGTTTTATACTATGTTTTGTGCTCTTTAGTGGTGTAACAGATAAGGTTTTACTAAGATTGTCTAACCTTCTCCATGTTAACTCTCTGTTTGCCGTTGCTGATAACGTTGCCAGACTTTAACCATTTGGCATCTCTGTGGGGCAAAGCTTTCCATGCTGGTTTTCTTCTTAGTTGAATCTGTTTTGGAAAATTACAGCAAAAACGATTCAAACATTTCCAGGCATTAGGCAAGGGGAAAATATATTTGTTTTGACCACACTGAAAAATCCTGGCAAACGTTGCTCTGAATAGCTGTAGCTTCCCCTCCCTCCCTCTGTCCCCCATCCTATTGTTTTGGAATAAGGATCTGAAATTTGGCAGGAAGGTGATCTTTGTCTTACAAAATTTTTATGAAAGGCATCATATTGGGTGAAGTTACAAATCTTTGAGAAAGTTTAATGAAGGCAGGTAGGAGAGTGGAATTAGCTGAGAAAAGAAATAGTGCTATCGCTGGTTAGTGCCATTAGCAAGTAATGGGGGAAAGAAAGGGGGAAAGGGATATGAACAGAGAAACAGTTAATTGGGGGTGAGACACTGATATGAAACTGGAAGCCAAAGGGAGTTACAGGATTTTGTATTTCCTACACAAAAGATCAGGCCGTTGGCATCAGCCTGTGCTGAGGAAGAAAAGATTTGTGGGGAAGAGGGGTCAGATGTCCACTGATGTGCCACCAGCAGCAAATGGTTTGGGAAAGTAAGTGAGCAAAGCTGGGAAAGGACCAAATACTTTTACTGATACATCAGCTCATCCCGAATGGGAGGTTGCACCTGGAGTACTGTGTTCAGGAATTACCAATGCATTCTGCCTCTGCTAATACACCTAATACGTTTTAAAATTTGTTTATGCTTGTGACTTCTATGAAGCCCGGCAGCAATGAGTTCTGCAGCTTGTGCATTGTATGAAAAATTACTTCCTCTTACTGCGTTTAAAACTGTAAGCTAATTTTATTAGGTGTCCCCAGATTTTTTTTAATTAATTTATTACAGTGATGTTTATTAGCCTGAATAATCATTCCCTAATTGCAGACAAGGAAGTCCAGAACTTTTATGACTTGCAAACCTCTATTGTACCCATCCCCAGTTACCTTTTTTTCTGAGCTGAAAGCATGTGGTTGGCCTTTTTTATCACTACATATCATTAAACCAACATTTCCATGGAATTATCCATAATGGTTCCGAGATTTTTGTGCCGAGTGATAATAGCTAGGGTCCATTGTGGTTTAGATCTAATTAGGATTGTTTTCCCTCATATGCATTACTTTGCATTCATCAATACCCTCTGCTGTTTTATTGTTGTTTAGTATTTCAAGCCTCCCACAAATCCTAGCATTCAGATCAGCTAGGCAACGTGACTCTTCATGCCTGGCAAACTTTTTCATCTTGTTATCCATCTTCTTTCAAAGTCCTACAAGACTACCTAACATCTCAGGTCCTTGGGAGATGGGCTGGTAGGTTTACTCTTTTGTGAAAGCTCACCAGTTATTTCTAGCCTTTATTTGCTATCTTTTAATGATTTATTAACCAAGCCTTGGTTTTCTTTTATTCAACTTAGAGTAAGATAAAAACTGTCTGACTTTCATAACAAACTTCAGTGCCACCACTTGGAGATGCAGGAATTCAATTTGCTTATGAAACTTTAATGGACATCTTTTAGCTCATAATAAATTCTCTAAGTAACTGATCACATGGTTATCTGATCAGATGATTCCTGCTTGCTTCAGTGCTCAGCATGGCTCTGTAATGGGAACGAACAAGGATAACATAGGGGAAGAGACTCTTGTCTGGAGAGTATTGGTTCCAAAACTTGGCAACTGTACTGTAAATAAAACAGGGGAAAAAGTGTCCCCCAGTTAAGGTGGTTAAACATTAAGCTGAACAACTCGTTGCATTTTCACACCTTACTTCAAGGTACACAGGCAGGCAAATAACATTCAGGTTCTCACAGGGACCAAGGCCTTTGCCTGGCTATTTACAACAGGCTACAATAATTTTACCAGAGATTGGAGGAGTGAATGTTGTGGCATTTTCTAAGAAGAAATTCAGGATGAAAGAAGACATTCACACACAGTTATGTGGACAGATGTATGCATATCCGATATGCAGATATCGATCTATGTACATAAGTTCCTTCTTCTAAGTGTAATTCAGAATTACGTTGTTTGTATTATTAGTAGAAAAAATCTTTGTCTCCAGGCAGCAGGAGAACTGCTGTCCACTATGGTACAGAACAATTGCTTGCAAATGATTAGGCTGAAATGTTGGCAAAATAATATCTAAACTCTCAGGAGAACTCTGGTGTTTATAAATCAACACCAGCTGTTCCTGTTTATGCAATACTTTGTAAAAATAAAAGAATAAAATAGAATCTGATATGACAGCTTATATACCGAGATTCAGCTTTCTGCAAAAAAACAACCAGGCCATTAAAAAACGTGGGGTTTATTTCAGATATTCTAACACAGCCAACTGGTCTCATGATAACAAATGTAACCATGTTTCTCTAATGCCTTTAGGCACATGGCAGGTACTTGGCAAAGAGACTCCTAAAGCTAAGCCATGAGAGAGGTTTCCTTGCTCTTCCCCTGGAAGGCACAAAGAGGAAGACCCTCTTACGGGCAGCACCTGTCAAGCATTCCAGAGCCATGTCAGGCTTAAATTTGCCCTAAGCGCCAAATTTTGATTTCTGTCACACTGATTCTGTCACGGGAAGTGAAGGGATTCTCTGAAGTCAGTGGGGTTTGCTTTAGTGTGCTTGCCCTCCGAATGTAGCCCCAGATCTCTCTTCCAAGCTGGGTGTGCAGTATCGTTGGAGTATCGCTCCGTGCATAATTAAAAGCTCATGGGTTTCTTATTTTGGTGATTATTTCTCACGTGCAGAGTGGCCTAGCTAAAACCAGTTAAGTGGTTAATTAGCTTAACCGGTTTTAATTTAAGCTAATTAACTTAATTAGTTAAGTTAACTAATTAACTTAAGTGAAAAAAAGTAGTATTTAGTCAACTCACAGCTAGGTGCCTAGCCCCTAGAATGGAATAAAACCACAGGCTGATTCCATGTAAAGCATAAAATGAAAGCCAGGCACCTCAGAGCAGAGATTCAAACAAGCCATTTGCTAAGTTCAGTAGTAAGCTCGTGATGGAGTGGTCTTCAGAAAGGGGGATTATTTTTTGTTTGTTTTGTTGTGAAAGCTCAGCACCTCTCCAGAACTGTGATTCACTCAGTCACAGCTGCCCACCCACATCCTTAAGGACAGCAACCTAAAATTTTCTTCTCAAAAAATGGGTGCAGAAATAAGCACTATTTTTCCTCTTAATTGTGTCTGGAAAAGGTAATAGGGGCTGCATCTTCACCTCTGCTAGTGTTTTAGTTTGTACTTGGATTACCACTTTTGAAGCGAATTATCCGAGTGTCTCCACTTACTGCATATTGGGTCCTGTTGCAAAGCAGTCCTGGTGTGGGTGAACTGGACCTTAAGGTCTCTGATTGCGCCTCAGCATTCAGCCCATGAGATTAGTCTCAAGCTTGTTGAAATTAAACCCTTCTTTCCTCCTCCCTTGCCCCCCCAAATCCATACATCGTGGGCACTGGACCATCAGCACCAGCTGCTGTGCTGTTATTGCAGCTTGCTGATGCAGGTGTGACTAGAGACCCGTATGAAAAGCTGTTGGTCTCCAGAAATATGAGATTCATGGCTCCCAGAGCTGCTTGACTCCCATAGGTCCAGCGTAAAGTCCCTTTTTGCTTGGTCCCTTTTTGGACAGGGAAGTTTGTCATCCCTTCTAAAAACAGTGACAGAGCCTCAAAAGAGTGGCTAAAAAGGGATAAACAGTGCCTCTTTGGAAACGAGAGCTTTGCCTGAGTGCTAGAGAAGGCAGCTTTTTAATCTCTGCAAGCCACCGAGAGACTTGAATTTGGGCCTTCTTGGTAAATACATGGTAAATACACAACCTCATGTAGGAATTTTCTCCTCTTTACCCATACTGGCCCAGCCCTGTGGATGCTTACGTGCTGACTGGCACTTGCCAAACCATGTTGCGGCTGTCTGGGGAGGAGACGTCTTGGGCAGGACGGAGCCAAAATTTATCTGATTTAGGATCTCTCAGTGTGGACGTGACAGTGTTTTCAGAGAGGGAGGGATTGCACTGTGGAGGCTTTTTTATTAAAAACATGGATAGGGATGGACTTGAATTGACTTTGGTTTAGGTGCTGAAGGCATTCTTTGGTTCTGGCTTCCTGTTCTTTCTAGACAGCATATCTGTAAGTTTTTCATTTATGAAACGTTCAAAAGCAGATCATAAATCTTTGACTGCTTTCGGAAATTGTTCAGGTAAGTGTTATAGCTCACTGTTTATTGTTCATGAACTGTTTGTAACAATTTTCCTATCTCTGCTCAGATTTGTTGCTCCTGCTTTATGGTTGGTCACCTTTACTCATCATTTCCTAGTAGTGTTTTTTTTAAATAAACAGAAATCTCATTGTGTGGCAGACTAACTAGTAGCAATAGTAGGTTGTCATGCTGTTTTTTCTATTCTTTAATTCTGAAATTCATTTTTTATAAGCTACCTCTGTCTCCACTGGAAATGAATTTAATTTAATCAAAAAGTGATTTTTCTTTTGATGATTGCATTCATCTTGGCAACCTGCCCCTAAATTCGTTGTTCACAAACATGCGTATGAACTAAACTTTGGTTGCAGAAATCTACATAAGCAAATCAAATTGAGATCAGATTTGTAATCTGAAAAATTCCCTACAAAAAGATTTTTACATTATTCAGCAACAACTTCTATTGACTGTCACACTGCAAACACCTGCCTGTGGATTATTCAGCAGTGCAGTGGTAGGACAAGGTGTTAAAATGGATGCTTGAGAAGTGGGATATACTTTGGCTGAATTTTATGGGCATTGCCTTGATAGAATTGTTCCCAAAATATTTACTGTTCAAAAGCCACTTTTATTTCTAAATAGTATATAGCAATAACTGTATACAAAAGAGCTCCATAATTTTTTGAGGGTGTGGTTCAAGTGATGTTTGTCAAGTGATTTAAAGCTAATCAAAAAGCCTGAGTAAAATAAAAAATGCAGTCCTGTTAACAGGAGCTTGGCTGCGGAGTGGAGCAGAAATGCTCACATGGGAAGGGAGTTGTTGTGGCTCACTCTGCATCCAGCTGCTGGGATCAGTCTTACCCAAAGCCCACCACCTTCAGGATGTCTATCATAGAATGGTTT
The DNA here is from genome assembly GCF_963210335.1 of Falco punctatus. Classification (NCBI taxonomy): domain Eukaryota; kingdom Metazoa; phylum Chordata; class Aves; order Falconiformes; family Falconidae; genus Falco; species Falco punctatus. The sequence goes on along the minus strand of NC_137580.1, from coordinate 573,639 downwards.
GGGTTGGAAGGGACCTTTAAAGGTCATCTAGTGCAACTGTGCTGCAATGAGCAGGGGCTTCTTCAACTAGATCAGGTTGCTCAGAGCCCGGTCCAGCCTGATCTTGAGTGTATCCAGGAGTGGGGCATCTACAACCTCTCTGGGCAACCTGCTCCAGCATTTCACCACCCTCATCATAAAAAAAAAAAAAAAAAAAAAATTCTTATAACTAGTCTGAATCTACCTTCTTTTAGTTTAAAACCATTACCCCTTGTCCTGTCACAACAGACTTTACTAGAATGTCTGTCCCCATCTGCCTTATAGGCCCCCTTTAAGTACTGAAAGGCCGCAATAAGGTCTCCTTGGAGCCTTCTCTTGTCCAGGCTGGAGAATCCCAGCTCTCTTAGTCTGTCCTCATAAGAGAGGTGTTCCATATCTCTTGATAATTTTTGTGTCCCTCCTCTTGACCTGTTCCAACAGGTCCATGTCTTTCCTGTAATAAGGACTCCAGAGCTGAACACAGCACTGCAGGTGAGGTCCCCCCAGAGCAGAGCGGAGGGGCAGAACCACCTCCCTTGACCTGCTGGCCACACTTCTTTTGATGCAGCCCAGGATACAGTTGGCTTTCTGAGCTGCGAGTGCACATTGCCAGCTCGTGTACAGCTTTTCATTCACCAGTACCCCCATGTCCTTCTCTGCAGGGCTTCTCCCAACCCCTTCATCCCCCAGCCTGTACTGATACGGGGGTTGCCTTGACTCAGGTGCAGGACCTTGCACTTGGCCTTGTTCAACCTCAAGAGAATTCCCATGGGCCCACTTCTTAAACATGTCCAGGTCCCTCTGAATGGCATCCCATCCTTCAGGCGTGTCGAGCGCACCACACAGCTTGCTGTTGTCTGAAAACTTGCTGGCTGTGCACTTGATCCCATTGTCTATGTCACTGATGAAGGTACAAAACAGTGGTGGTCCCAATAAGGACCCCTGAGGAACACCACTCGTTACTGAAGAGACATAGGTGGCCTTCCTATTTACCAAGTTTTGTGCGACGTCTGGAAAGTAAAGACATGAAATTGTGAAATCTCAAGTTCCCTGTTGGGAGATTTTCTGGGACGTGACATTTTAGTGGCAGAATTCACTAAATAGAATACATTATTTTGGGATTCTATTTTTAGCTTATTTATTTATGACTTGGCAGACTCCTAGTCAAGAGGGGATAACCCTGGCCCTAGTGAAAGTTTTAACAACTGCATGTTTATGCACCGGTAGGTATCAGGAGGTCAGTCATAAAAACCTGTCAGTTTGTATTACTTCTCTGTTGACTTTCTATCAAAGCATGAAAGAAGGGGAGCTGCCATCTTTCTTTTCCTACCAGTGGGTAGTATGTCATAAATTAGATAAAATAAGCTGATTTTTTCTTATATTGGTGCAAAATGCTGTCCCTTTGAGAACTGGAGAAAAAAAAATTAAATTTCCATGTATTTATTCTGTCACTGAAGCAGAGATACTGCTTTTGTGGTGAAGGCAGCGGAAATAATGTACAAGACATGCTTCTTCTGGACCTTTTTAAAAACACATTGGCAGTGCTCTCTGATGCTTGTGATATCTAGTGTTGAATTCTGATCAGGTCTCCCCAGAGCAGATCTGTTTGGATATTAATGAACCATTAATTTTTAAGTCATATGCAACAGGGAATGGTGAAACTTGCGTCGTCTTTAATACGTTCAGGTCACTTTCTTTTGATACCAACACTCAAATCAAAGAAGCTGAATGAGAAAAGATAATATCAAAGATGATCACAGTTTCTTCTGCTCCAAATGAGAAATTTGCACTCTGTTTAACACCCTGCCTCCAAGTGAGCTTCCAGTTATCTGATATTGATGGCCATGAGAATGAACATATGCAATTAAAATAGCAAGCCACTCAAAGCTTCTACCCAAAGCAAAGCCAGGCTCTGAAAGATCATGCAATTGGCTTAAATATCATCCTATTGAAGAAGAAAAAGGGTTTGGAATTCCCTTTATTCCCTTGCTCACGTTTAAATGCATTTTGTCACACTAAAGCTTCTCTGCAACCATGTGTACCATCAGGATAGGCTCCTGCTCTTAAAAAAAAGAACGAGATATTTTTAATACCTTTAATATCTATGTAGTACATTGTAATATCAATCTAGAAGACCTGAGAGCTTTCATTTCAAGTTAATTTCTTGATAGGACGAGCTACAGAGTGCACACCCTACAGCAGAAGAATAGAGGACCTAGTTATTCTAAGATTGTAGCAAGAAAGTAGGTACCGAAGACTGACAATTTCAAATGTTAAGCTACAAGGTCTGTTTGCTCCCAGTGCTGTACCATGCAGAACAGACACTGCTGTATCTCACCTGGGGCAGACCCTGTAAATCAGAAATTATTTTGATCATAATGTTTTTATATTAAAACATAACATATACTAGTTTCCTTATGGTAGCAGTAGTCAAAGTGAACAAATTTTATACCTGCTTCTCTTTATTTCACTATGGGTTAGTTACTTTTGGGTTTTTTCTCTCAAAATGCAACATATAGCCACCTTGGAAGTACAAAAGTACTTCATTAACTCTAAGAAGTACACCTGGCATGTTGACATTTGCTAGGGATGAAAAAGGAGTGTACTCTTTCAAGTAGGAAACATCAATTCTTAGAGCTATGGTTGCTTCCTACAGTACCACCTTTTCACCTTACATTTCTCAGGAGACATTTATTTTGCCTGACTGCTGTGCTTATTATCATAGGAGCATTGTGGAACATCATGTCTCCTTTATGTTTGCAAGGCACTGCTGCTGATGGTCCGATAGGTTAGATATTTCCTTACGACACTTCATTGTGAGACTCATCCTGTAGAACACAGAGGGCTCTTCAGTTTTCGCGTCCCATCCTGACTACTGGGTTCAGTTGGCATTTATCAACTGACAACCCATAGGATTGAGTGTCTGTAGCACACTGTATAACACAACTGGAAACATTCCGTATCTCTGCAGTTTCTAGGCCATTTCCCCATGGCAGTTTGGTATGACCTCCTTGGCTGCTACTAAGGAGCGCTTGGGATATTGGCAGAGGGATGAGAATACTGACAGCGTAATCCTGCTTGTGGTCCCATCAGAACAAGGTGCATGAGTATTTTCAGGGAGACAGGGGGAAGCTGCTTTGATTCTGTACTTGTTCTGTGAGTTCATCAAGGCTTTTGGACGTTAAGGCTGCAATTGCCAGCTGTTCTGAAGAGTGTTGAATCAAGTCTGAAGGAAGTCAGCCCAGATCTGACCCCTGCCAGATGCTGAGCCTCACTGAACTAGAACGTTCACAGGAGTCTGAACAAGGAGCTGCTTGCTTAATACAAAGCATATTTGATCTTCAGTACGCTCCTTTGTCCTTGCTGATATGCTGTGAGATACATGGTGGGCTCTGGGCTGACCTGGCAGTTTCTGATGGGCCTCTTGCGGCTTTCAGGCCTCACGTGTTGTGGAGTTTATAAAAAGTTGATGTTCATTCTAGAGTGCCTCAGACCAGGGATAACATAATCTATGCTTTTAAGAGGCAGATGACCTGATCCAGGAGACACTACAACAGAAGCTGAGAATATTAACAAAAAGTGAGTATATGCATGTCTGTACCAGTGCATCTGTTTGTAGAAAAAAACTGTTCCAAATCAGAAAGTAAAACTAAGAAAGCAAGAGGGAGAAAAAAGAACAGAAGTCATTTGTTCTAGAGCAGAGAGGTGATCCTTCAGTGTGGCATACAGAAATCAGGTGTGAAAGTAAAGCTGGCTGTGGAGGAACTGATTTGGAGAAGGAGAATACTAAGATGTTTGAACAGTCAGTACCTGAGCCCAGCGCGCTCAGAAGAGGATTTGTGATATTTTGATATAATTGTTATTTGAGGACCTAGAGAGAGATCCAACTATGATCAGTTGTGTAGGCTCTGATTAAACATAGTACATAGAAATACATCAACATCTCACAGTGGTTGTCGCTGCATTAGTAGAAACCAGGCTGCTTGGTGTGGATCCATATATTCTGGGCTGAGCTTGACATAGGCTTTCCCATGTCTAAGAAGACATTAGCACTGAATCTCTTCTGATTTTCTGGGTCACTCTCAGATAACAGCTCCTCTAGCAGTTGCACATTCCTAGAAATGGGACCATGTAGCTTCTTGGCTTTGTCAGGGCTACTGCTGCCTTCTCAGGCTCTTTAGTAGTCCAGGCACACATCTTCTAGAAAAGCTCTGAAGCTGTAGGTACTCTGGGTTTACAGCACTCTTGAGGATCACATAGTACTTAAAAAAAAAAAATAAATAAATTAGGGTTCTGAACACATTTATTGCTTATTTTAGCTAAAACTGCACAGCTGTAGCAAAACAAACAAACAAACAAACAAACAAAAAAACCCCAAAAACCACCCCAAGCCCCACACTATATGCTTTTGTTACGACATGAGGATTTAGATCTTTGAAAACAGGTCTGAGCTGCCCGAGAAGTGCATTCCTATACATAGCTGCTTTATTTCACTCTCCTCTGCAGCAATTCTGTGCATGATTCACCATGTTATGCAAAAATGTTTTCCTTCTTAAAATAGTTTTCTGTGTGTTTGAGTTTTCTTGCAGACTTCATCTTCTTTATGGTTTTAAAAGGCTGTATCAACACTGGTATTTTTGTTTAGGCTATAGATATGCACCATGTCTCTAGATCCTGTTCCTTAAAGAAGTTGGGGGGGAAGGCAATTGCTTTCCCCAAGGCTTTGCTTGCTCTTTGTCAGAAGATGCTTTCATCTGGAAGGCAATGAAGCTAAAAATCTACATCAGCAGTCCCAGGTATCACTCACTCAGCTCTCAGACCATTAACGTTAAAAATCAGAAAGACCATTAGTTTTCACAATAGAGCTTGTCAACTGGCATGAACACACCAAGGAAGTCCAAAGTTTCTAAGCAAAATCCCAAGCTTTCTGTAAGCAAGTTTTCCAGATTGTCACATGCACATGGTCAATGTTTATATTGCTTTACATCCTACAACTTCATACAAAGAAATTTTGAAAGCATTAGAAAATAGGCAAGGCCAAATACCATCTATTGGAAGGTAAGAAATCTCAAGTGAATCACTTTTACTGCTGATCTAAGAGGTCCACAGTCTGAAGTGATAGGCTATGGTTCATAGGACACTACTCCTGTGATGAAAAGACATTTAAAATTTCATTAGATGTTTATGGACCCAGAGGTTAGGCTCCAGTGGATTATCATACACAACATAAAGATTATTTTTTTAAAAAAGAAAAAAAAGGATTAAACACTGACCTGTTATGATCTTTTGACTAGATCATATTGGGTCTCAGCTACAAGGATGACCTTAGTGGGTGATTTCCCTGACATATGTAGTTCACACTTGGCCTTGCTTGCTTTGTTTAAATTTAGATTTATACATTTTTCATTTTTAAGCTGCAGGGTAGCTAGTAAGTAGACATTTTTAGTAAATAATTGCTCATGTTGCTACTAGTTGACTGACAGCAAATAAAATCCTACAAGGATTTTTATACATTTTGGTGGTAGTGATACAGCTAAGTGGCCACTTGGTAGGTGAGAGCTTTGTTTGTCTAGGGTTTTAGCATAATCATTAAATCACAGCTTTCTCTAATTGCTTCAGCTGCAGCCAAACTCAGTTGGATGGGATTCTGTAGCAAATGGAATTCTGTCACATTCAATATCGGTGTTTGCTTTATTAAATAGCATTTCTCTGGGGACCTGCATAGACTTTTGGAGTTTTAATTTGTTACAGTATGTAATAGCTGGCTTCTGTAAAGGAATTGTTCACCAAACTACATTCTTATTACTACTGATAATAATAAGATGCTTTTTTACTTTAAGTGAGGTTGACAAGATAAGATATGCCATTTATAAGAAAGCTGTACTTACTTTGCTCAGTGCAGACCAAGTTTGGAAAGGGAGCCCTTCTTGGCAAGCATAAATTCTCCCATTTCTTTTGAAGTGAAAATTTAAAGTTAATAATTAAAACAAACACACAAAAACATTCTGTTATCAAAACCTCTGGGTTTCCCAATGTGTGCTTCAATCTCTCTTTCTTTCAGTGCCTTTCAGGACTGGAATTAAATATCCTTTGATTCAGCAACCTTAACACCCTTGCCAGTGATCTGTTCCACTGTTATACAATATTGTAGCAGCAATAACAGTAAAAGTTTTGGTTCTAAGTAGTTTTTTCATTATAAGCAGGTGATTCAGACATCTCCATTTGAATCAGAGTTTTAACTTATAAATGTAAATACCAGTTTAAAAAGTTCACTACCCTGTGCTTCTCACCATCAAAACTTGTAAACCGTGATGTATACTGAGAATCCATGAGCGTCTTAAGCAAAACCCATCCTCGCTTTGTGGGGGCAACCTGGAGTCCTGCTTATTGTACCTTCATTAATCAGCCTTACCTGTCACATGCCTGTTGGTGAGTGTTATGTCCTTGAGAAGGATAGTGCTACATGACAGAAACAGGGAGTGACCGAGTGATCTGACGGTAGCAGAATGATACATGAGAAATGGCAACATCTGATGTGTTGTCTTGACTTAGGATTTCCTTATATTTCAGATTTCTGAGGATGTAGGAAGGTGCATATCAAGAATTCTGCCTCTAGTTTAATTGTACTTTGTACAGGAAATTTGTATCTAAATACAGGGTGAGATAAAACACAGGACCTGAGGGACTTTATTGGCAACTATGGTTAGCCGGGGAGTGAAGTTAGGAAGCCAGGCAAATAATCACATCTTCTTCATTTAAAGCATTTCATACTGGCAGAAATCTTTAACCAGTGCTCCAGCTTCTGTCTGCCACTCGGAGATTTTTATATGAAACAGCAGGAACCTGGCAGCCTGGAGATCTTTGAGTGCTGCAAGCAAAAAACTTGAACATCATTTATAGGTTTTCCTGCCAAGACTGTAAAAATCTAGACAAAGTAGATATGGTTGTTTCACCCAGCTTTTCACTTATGTTTGTCCTTCACTATGTAAGCTCCCAAAACCTTAACCAGTTTTCTTCCAGAATTTTAAATTCTTGCTAGGTACGTAGAATAGGATTTATCTTACCTACCTTTATCCCTGTAAAAGTTACATGGCTAGTCTGAACTATTCTCTAGGCTCCCTCTACAGTCAGTGAAGAGACGGATATCTCCAGGAGGCTTTTTATCTCGTATGAATTTAGACAACTGTCTCCGGGTGAAATGAATCCCAGCCCTGTTGTCACCCTCCAGCTTTGATTCAGCAAATGTAACAAGTTCCATACCCATGCTGGGATTTGGAGCCTTGCACAGAATATTCCAACACCTCATTTCCACTGAATTTAATGGAAAATGAATGTGTACGTATTTTAATTAGCTTTGAAAAGCTCAGCCTTATTGTTTGATTAAGTTTGAATGCACATGTGTTTATATATCAAAACCTACAAGTAGTAAATGTAGCTGTATTACTTTCAAAAACCCGAGCATCTGACAATGCCGTGGTTTAAACCCAAGCAGGAACTAAGCACCATCCACTTGCTCACTCCCACACACCCCCAGTAGGATGGGGAGAACTGTAAAGACGGTAAAACCTGTGGGTTGAGATAAGAACAGTTCAATGATTGGAATAAAATATTGATATTGATAATAATAATCATAACAAACGCAACAACAACAATAATATTGTAATGAAAAGGAAGACAGCAAAAAGAAAGAGAAAAAAATAAAACCTAAAATCCCCAAGTGGTTCACAGTACTGACAGCCCACTGACTGATGCCCAGCCAGTCCTCAAGCGGCGATCGGCTGCTCCTGGCCAGTTCCCCCCAGTTTATGTACTGAGCCTGATGCTCTGTATGGAATATCCCTTTGGCTACTTGGGGTCAGCTGTCCTGGCTCTGCTCCTCCCGGCTTCTCTTTCCCCTGCTCGCTGGCAGAGCGCGGGGACTGAAAACTCCTTGACTTAGGGTAAGCACTGCTTAGGAATAAATAAAAACATCCCTGTGTTATCAACATTATTCTCATACTAAATCTGAAACACAGCACCGCACCAGCTATTAGGAAGAAAATTAACTCTATCCCAGCCAAAACCAGGACAGACAACTTCAGCTAATTAGTGGCCCAAATGGCTGATAGGGATGATACTAATTATGCTGTAGTGTTGAAAACTGGACCAAATAGAATCTAAAATATGGATGTAATAACTAAATACCTTTGTGCTACCTTTTTTCTTCTCTCTCTTAAATAGAGTTTAGATTCTGAAACCCACATTTTTCAATATAATATATTTGTGGCTAGCATGGCTGCCAGTTGACAAAAATGGCTGTGATTACTAATTCTAATAAGTACCGAATGTATACAGGAATTAACTTGAAATGTACTTTAGCTATGCATAATCCTTTAAAAAAATCACAAGAGTAGGGCTTCTGAGATGAATAAAAAATGTGAATTAACTTCTAAGGGACACAATTTGCAGGTGACTATCTCTTTTATGAAGTTATTTGTTAATTCCCACAGGTGTTTTGTTTTTTTTTTTTAACTGAAGAATATGCACTGTTTATGTAAAAAAGATACAGTACTCCTTTCGTTTTTAACACATAACAAAGAACTCAGTTTTGTGCTTTGCTGTTGCTTCTTACCAGAATTTCAGTAAAGAACTGTAACATTTCCTTCTCTGCACTGTCTGGAATTACATCGTGCTGTTACAACTTCTTCGAGTTATACCTGAACACCCAGAACCACAGTTATATCATTAAGCACTTAAATGCAGCCAACAATATATAATTTAAAGTGTAGATATGCTTGTAAATAGTAACAAAAGGGTGTAATTTCTTAAATATTTCCCTCTTAAATGTTTTCTCTTTTTCTACCTACTTACTGCTAAGTTAAGCTTTTGCGCATGAGATTACCTGTCCTCTAAAGGAGATGGAACATGCGGTATAGTGGATCTTTTCCACTTCATCTACCTTTCCAAGAAATAACAGCTCTTTGGTTAGACAGAGCTGTCCGACATTGTGATACGCTCTTAGCTGGTTTGCAAAGCTTAATAGGAAGTCATAATCTTTAAATTAATTTGACTTGCAGGCTAACAAATGCATATTTGGATCCCAGTCCAGCAAAGCATTTAAGCATATCCTTGATTTTAAGTCTTTACTGAGTCTTTGCAAGAGTTTTCTCAAAGTCTGTAGGGCAGAAAGTGTGTAAGTATCATATGTCTTTTCAACCCATATCATCTTTGTTTATGATAAAACCAACTCTTTGTTGTCGCATTCCTTAGCCCTGTCACCATTTGATACTTTTCCAAGAAGCTGGAATGTAGGTAGAAGCATGGTTTGTCTTACCTGGTTTTCCCTTCCCTACCCGAGCCATTAGACTTGCACAAGAAAGAGGCACACGATATGAAAGCAGTATGTTTTCTTAACTCAGCTGAAGGGCTGCTTCTTACCTTTCAAAATCCTGCCTGTTAGGTTGCAGTTTAGATTGTAGTTGTTCAGAGGCAGGGACCTCGGAAGGTCCCAGCTTTGTACTTGTCTCCAGGATGCGTAGTGCTTTCGTGAGACTTCACTGAACAAAGCGGTGGTGAGAGTCCAGTGTGAAATGGAAGTGTCAAAGACTGTCTTCATCACGTTCCCATTGTAGTATTTAAATGTTGTCAGTAATATTTTTACTTTCACGGTAATAACTGATACAGGCATTTGTGTTTACTAAACTTTAGAGCCTTGGGAGTTGGTGCACTTGGGTAGGTAGACCCAGAGAGACTGTTTTACTAACGTTGCTGGGAATATGACTTTTTTTTTTTTTTTCTTTTTTGTGTGCCCCAGTGACATGCAATGTTTGATGCTCTGTATTCACTGGTGGCAATACTAGTTACTGCCTTTTCATTGGGACAGATGGCATAGTAGCTTCCATTTACTTATATAGATGGAAGTAAACAAGGTAAGAAAGAAACCAGGTCAAAATGTCAGAATAAAATAGGAACATTCATATGACTGACGGTGGTACAATAGATAATAGACACACTTAATATTCCATCTCTATAAACCATTCTCAAAGGCTGAGGCTGTGGGGTATACCGTGGCAGAATAGACAAGTGTAACTGTGGTTCATTTTTGATAAACACAAAACTCAAGTCTGTGATTTGTCTGCAATGATCATGGATGGAGAATACTACTAAACCCATTACTGCTCCCAGCCAACTAGACACCTCCTCATGCCTGTTGAAAAAAGGGCTCAAATTTAAAATAACTTTGAATATGGATTTAGCATGCACTCTATATATACCAAGTCCAAACAAGTACTCAGCTATGGGTAGAAGTGTCTATTTTTAACAACTGCACATGATTTAGTTGTTAATGCCCAGTCTTTTTGTTCACAAAGGCAGAATATAGGTCTTATCCATAGAGACCAAGAGCAATCTTATCCCATACACTTAAAAAGGATAAAAGAACATCTTCTGCTATATATTGATAATGTTGCTGTGAAATATCAAGGATGATGCCATAGTGGTTAAAAGGAAATGGCAGTGGAATATGTCTTGAGCCCAGCTTCATTGCTCTTTTTTCCCTTTTCTTTCTCCTATTCATTCTTGTGCACAAGTTCCAGGAGTGGAAATAATGAATTCAAATTAAAGAAGCAGGTGAAATAACACATTTCATAAATTAACTCTTTCTGCTCTGTACCACTTATAATGCAGTATTAAACTCTGCGATCAGTGTCTGTTTGCTGTAGGTGAACGGTGGAACATGCACAGAGTGAATATTTAAGGATTCGTTTCTCTTTTGTCCACAAGCTGCAGTAAAATTTAAAGAATGACAGATAATTGGTTTGAGACCAGGCATTCTTCTTTGACTGTTATTAGATTGAACCACATAGCACTCTGTCTTATCCTTTCCTGACAACTTAAGTTAGAAGATCTTCATAATTTTAAAGACTCCAATTTTAATATATACAACTTGAAATACATGTTGCATCTGTGTAAACAGAAAAATTGGGTGGCTGACATGTAATGGAATAACTATACTTCTATAGCTGTGTGTAGACTGGTCTTGTGATTTGCCAGCTTAGCAAGCAGTTGCCACAACTACTCTAACAAAAGTATCTAATTCAGGCATATGTTAGTGGCCAAATAACAAGGTAGAGGTCAACCATCCTTCCAAACATAAGAAAAATATTTCTCTTCCTTGTACCTGTGTCAGCATGCTGCAGTTAATCCGAACCACTGGTATAATTGCCCAGTGTGGACTCGCTATTTGAAAATCCAAGTGGCGCTATGTCAAAGCAGTGTATGTGCAAAGCTGAGCTGTATGACCGGTATTGTTACAGCATAATTGTTTTGCTATAGCGAAGCTCATTCCCACATCCCTGCGTTCACAGAAAATGGCATGAATCAATTTGCGTATTTTGCAAAGCCTCTTTTTTTTTTTTTCTTTTTTTTTTTCTTTTTTTTTTTTGTTTCTCACAATTTTGTCTGAAACCAAATAATTAATGTTTGATTTTCACAGTTCCCCATTCAGAAAATGAGCTGTTATGAGCTGTTACTGCTTCCCCCCCCCCCCCCCCCCCATTTTGTTGCCTTATAGTGGAGTGGTTTATAGGCAATAAAAATCAGATTCTTGCTATATTAAGAATTTCCAGTGAATCTGTAAGAGTAGCTTTCCATTACGAGCTTTCCCCTGTAATTCCATTGGATTCTTAAAGTGGCTTCAGATTTACATGAGAAGCAGCAACGTTGCCCCCATTTTGCACCGGAGTCAGTCTCTCTGGGGCGGCATTGCTATGGGGATCTCTTGCATGGCTATATTCTGCTTTTTCAATAAAACAGAAACTTGGTGTTGTTTCTTTACTGTACAAATGAAGATAAGTTCCAAAGTGGAATGTAAACAATAATTTAATCATTAAGTAAGCTGAAGAAACTGATATGTTTTGGGCATTGAGCAGAGTTTTGGCAAGAAGTTGCAAGTATATAATGGAACAGAAAACTACTTATGGCCAAAGCCAAGTCCTAAAATCTTTCTGCCAGTTTTACTACATATTGTTTGAGAGATGGCACCCAGCCACACAAGTAAGTGAAATAAATGCAAGCAACACCATTAAAACTGTGAATATGTGTGAAATAACAAATGGAAGGAATAGAGTCGGGCATTCCTGGCAGGGGGAGGGGAGCTGGAGATTCTGTGAGAGACCACTAGCTGCAAGATTAAAGGTATCTTTAAAGCTATGTAAAATGTGCTTTATGTTTAAGATAAAATGGGATAGAATAACAAATGCAAAAGCAAAGATGGTCCTTCCAGACTAGCCCTGGGCAACCAGATTGGTTGGTCCCCTTTTTCAGGTGTTTTTACTAACTACGGGGTATCATATAGTGCCAGCAAAGATACTGTGAATGTAAGATAGGTGTGTGTCTTGTACCTGTGTGATAACAGACAGAGCCATTTGGCTATATAGGTTTGCCACCTACATACTGTATGTGAGTATTCTGTTCTTTGACTCTGTTCATACTGTTTCCAAGAAAATACATTTAAGACTCAAAATATCAGTATTCCACATAGAATTTTTATGTATAGAAAAAAAACCCTATGCCAGATTATAAAAAAAATTGTGCATTGCACAATCTACAGGTCAGTACTCAAATGTCCAAATGTATAAAATTAAGATATATAGATCCCTGTTAATTTGTTACTCCTGTGAAATTTATATTGGAACTGTAACGTGTTCGGTAGACTCAAGATGGGTCTAATTTAAAGCTAATGGGGAAAATTATTGGTTTCTTGTATTCAGGTATTTTATTTCTAAAAGTCTGTCAGTGTGCTCTGAGTATAAACATTAATGTCAGATTTTTTTATTGTACATATCTTGTGAGTTTCATAATTTGTAATGGCTGTGCAGTTTTTACAGGTGTATTTAATGGCAAAATCTTATCTGGAACTGCATTTTAAAAGCTCAAGTATAGTTTGATTTGCTGGGAATGGGAGGAGGGGAGGAATACCATTCTCTCCTTGGAGAGACAGCAGTTTTCTCATGCAGCATTAACTTGAAAGACTATGAGAAGTGTGTATGTTGCCAACAGGAGTGTGGATGTATAGAGTTCTGAAAATAGTAAGTGTCAATAGGGAAGGGTTGCAGGTGCCAGAAGAAAAATGTAAGCTCCCAAGGGCACTATCTCTTTTTATTTTTGCCTTGTCCAATGCCAAGCCACATAAGTTGATGTTAGAAATTCAGTTCTTAGCTGAAAAGTGATTCTATAAGGAAAAGGTCCCATTTCAGAACAGATGTGTTTCCTGTGTGTATTCAGAACTGCATTTATTTGTTTCCATGACTCTCGTTTTAATATACTATTTACACCTGTCATATGTGTACAGCCAAAAGCGATGCGAGGGAGAAAACCAAAATCTGCTTCTCGCTGGGCATAAGCCATGGAGCTGCACGATGGGGCAGCTCCGCCTGAGGCTTGGAGGCAGCAGGAACTCTCTCTCCGCTCTTCTTGGGAGCACGGTAGCCATGCTCTGTACCTCTTCCCATCTCCAAAACACCAGTCTAGAAATCTGTAACAGGGGATTAAACCCCTTAACTCACGATGGCAGCAAAACTGAGCTGATTATTACTTCTTCTGTCCTTGTTAGCCACTAAGGACAAGTGATGGCTTTTCTTTGTAGCAATCTTTTCATATGGTTGAAGGCTGTCGTCACATTTCCCGTAAGCTGCTTCTGTCTTATACTAGACATAGCTAGGCCCTTCCGCCTTGCTTCCTATGAATGCTTTGGGGTTGGCTTTTTTGTTTGCTTATGTCTTTAAACTCAATGATTCCTGTTGTTCTCAGCTAAATTCTTTAAGACTGGGTGGCCCAGGCCTGGCCACAGTACTCCAGAAATGCTCCAGTTGAAGTCTTTCCAGAGATATGTTTGCTGGAGTGGAAAGGAATTGCATCTAAGACAGCTCCCTTATTCGCAAGAGCAACAGATTGCTGATATATTTACTTTATGATCTGGACCATTTTCTATAGTACTGCTTAATCAGTTATTTCCCATTTTGTAGTTGTGCTTTTGTCACTTTATTGAATTTCATCTTCACTTCAGATAATTTCTGCAATCTATCAAAATCATTTTGAATTCCAGTTCTGTCCTGCAAGGTATCTGCATCCTCTCTCGAGCATGGTTTCATGTACTGACTTTTTACATGAACTCCATTCTGCCTTCCAAGTCATTAAACAAAAATAAAGGAATTTGGAGGAAATGGCATAGGCTCGGTTGGCCTTATATTCCAGTTGCAAGATCTATTTTGGTTCGGCAGTCACCATCACAGGCAAGTAGGAGAGCCTCATTTGGCTTGCAGACTCTTAATCATGTGAGTGTGTAAGGTGTAAGGAAGAGCCCAGCTTGACTCTCAGATCACACAGTGAACGTGGGACTATTAGATGGAGGGGGAAAAAGAACATCATTGTACTTAAAATCTGATTACATTTGCCAAAGAAATCAGAGTCAGGGAAAAATATTGAAACCCTAGGATTCCATTTACTTGGAGACCCTATTCAGACTTGAGCCATGCTTCAAATTACAAATAATACCAGGGTGGAGGGGATCAGAGGGAACAATGACAGTTGCGGCAGAGGACGTTTTGCTGCTTGGGTAGCTGGCTACAGCAGCATGGCATCCTTACTGCTGACCCAACTTGCTGGCTGTCTCTGCCCTCTTCTCTCCTTTGACACATTCCTGAAGTTTATTTTAATACAAATTTTTTTTTAAGTATTAATTTTTTTTTGTTATGTTTAGGCCATTATTTCAATGTTTGAGCGTGTGAGTGCACTACGTGAAAGGGAGGTTGCCATGGTAATTTCTCATTATTGTTGAATAGAAAAATAATTACTCTGGCAAAATCCCCCGTAACCTGTCAGAGCATAAGTTAAAGATGCCTGGGGGCAGCCTTGCCTTCACCATTCCCTTTTTGTAAAAAAAAAACGGAGATGATTTTATTATTACTCTTTTTTTGGTAATAACTGGATCCTTTTTCAGCTTGGCTAGGGGACACCTCATTCGGTTTTGTTCACGATTTGGCTGTGAGAGTAGTTGGGCCCACCTGTGACAAGGGTGGAGCATAGAATTAATCAGCAGAGCATATGCAAGCTTGACAGGATTTATGTATTCTGTTAAGGCTTGGGGATTTTTTTGTGGGTGGGGGTGGGGTGTTGCTTTTTCTGTTTTTCCTTCTTCCTGACATAAAATATGCAAAAGCATAAGATAAAGAACTTGGACAGCATCCAAACTGTGACAGGATCTGGACGTTTCATCTATCCAGGGAGGGAGTCCACAGTAATTCCATCTCCACGTTTTCCTTGTCTTCAGACTTCTTGGAAGCAAGAGTGAGTGCAAATATGTGTGGTTTTGAGGTGAGGCCCTGCGCTTTCCTTGCATCTTCTCCGTCTTTCCCATGTGCCTTTGCATCCCAACTATGTCATGTTCTGCTTTTGCCTCCCATGTCATTGGGTGCTGCATCAGTAGATCCAGTGATACTCAACTATTGAGTTAACGAGAGTGCAAACGTGGTATGTGACATTTCTTACATCCTTCTCTCCTCTCTTCCTTCCCTATGACAATTATGTCCGAAAGATCCCTGTTAATACGGCAGCCTGTCTTGGCAAATGGCAGAGAGCGGTAGCTCCTAATTACTTGTTGGACAATACCCTCTGGTATGGGCTTATAATGTCCCCCCCCAGGCTGTCCCGAGTGAGGGGTCGGTGCTCTAAGATGTGTTGTTAGAAGCTAGTGGCTGGGCTCCTGTTGAACACCAGCATATATATTCCATTCTTACTGTTTTGGCTACTCACCTTGTCAATGGAGCGTTGATTGCACATGGGAATACTCGTCCCATTTACACCAGCAAAGAAGAAGGAGCAGCAGCTCTCTGTGGCAACAGCTTTCCAAGTTGTGGGGGACGGTTTTGGTACCTCTTTGCGTGACTGAAATTTGAATGAGCACTGCAGGGCCATGATGCTGGGTGTCCTGCCACTGCAGGGTGGGATGAGCCTTGACAAGGAAGGTGAATTACAGGCTTTGACCTAGCCAAGAAGTCTCTTGGGGGTGTCTGGTAGGACCTGAATGCTAAAAATGTCCCTACCCTTTCTCCATTGGGTGCATGACAAAAATCAAAGTGAAGTTGTGAGGCAGGAAAGATACCCTGCTCCGCAGGTTGGAGTGAAATCCAGTAGTAACATCTTCAGGAAAAACAGGAGCAGTACTAAAAACCCCAGACAGTTATTTCTCTGCATGTGTACGTATAATGGATATGATAGATACATGTTTTGTCTTAAATTGGCATTTTATCTCAGCTTTTTTTTCCTGTGAAGATAAAATATTTCTGGGTTAGTTATATATTGCGTAGGCACTAAGAGGTACTCAGTGCTTACTATGCTGAATGAAGGTGGCTTTGCACACTGGGAAGGCAGCTGCCCTGAGTGGGATAGAGTGCCTCTGAGGGGTGCAACTGGGGCATCTTCAGAAGCGTATTTCCCGCTCTGTTGCTTATCCTGTGTGCTGCATGCGATTTAAATCGCAGGGCCTCAAAGGAGCAGAAGAGGCTGCACCAAACATTTCAAATCCAGCTGTTAAATATACCCATAGCTTTTGAATGAAACAATTCGTAGGTTTGGTTGTTGCCCGACTTCTCTGAAAAGCCTTGCGGGCTGGACCACTTGCACAGGTGCTAGACGTTGAGGTTTGGGTGCCTGTGGTCGGTCACCGAGGTCTGAAGATGCCTGGTTCAATTGTCAAAGTAGTGGTGTATGGGTATGTGCTTTACATTGTACATTATATTAATAATTGCTATGTTCCAGCTATGTGTGTTACTGTAAGTATAAGTATACAGAGGTCATCTTAAAATATTGTTTTCACTTCGTGTATCGCACTGGAAAGTAAAGATTTCTCACAACAACTACATTTAAGTAACTAGCTGCTATTTAATTAACCCACAGTACCATTGTATTTATATTAAATGCATTGGAGTGGAATGGCTATTATATTTAGTTTCTAAATAACTTTCTTGTCAGCTCATGCTGATAATCGGGTTATGTAGCATTATAGAATTAAGTACTGAGGTTTTTTCATTATTAGGACCAAGCATTTGAGATACACAGCTCAGAAAAGGGGGTGGGGAGGGGGGAAGTCATAATCGCTTTATTTGCAACTGATTTATAAAATCGTTTTTAACATTTGAAGAAAAATCTGTGTTTATGAGAACAAAAGTTTTTACATATTTAATGTCCTTGATAAAATGAAAGTTTATTGTATAATAAACTCAGCATTTTAGCTTTTTTCTTAAACTAGAAATGAATTTTATCTAGGAAAATCAGTTTGAAATATCATATAGACATCTACACCCCAAAATGATTGGTAAAGCGCAAACTATGTGTGATCCTGTCGAATTTCTTTTACAAAGGATGAACATATTTTCATTTTGCCTCCTGTTAAGTGAATGATCTGTTGCTTCCTAGGATAGTGACAACCTCTGGTGGGATGCCTTTGCAACTGAATTTTTTGAAGATGATGCAACTTTAACCCTTTCATTTTGTTTGGAAGATGGACCAAAGCGATACAGTAAGAGATATATTTTTTGTTCAAATTTTAAGCCTGAGTTTCTAAACACAGTTTTATCTGTAAGAGACAGATGCAACCCTGGCAATGACAGAGTCACTTGTTTGTATTCAGTGACCATCAAATTTCATTAAAGAATTGCATGGGTTGAGAATCCATCTTTTGTGGAATTCCTCTGACTCTTATTACATGAAAATAAATTATTTCCTAGTGGAGTAGGGCAAATAATACAATATAATAATTGGAATTTTTAAATTAATTTGCAATGGCTGTACTTGCACTCTTTAATTTGGTTTCCACAAACATTCAAGTGTTGAGTCTTGTGGGCAAAATTATTCACGGAAAGGGAACTTTGTAGCAAGTTTCAGTAGAGTTGCTGGAAGGGCTTCCAGATTTAAACAGGGACCATAAAAACAAAAATACCAAAAGCTATATCCTTGCTGGTGTAGATAATCATTATTCCATCAGCTGTGTGGATCTATGCTGTTTGCACACATTGAGGACCTGCCCTGGGTATTGTCTGAACAGCAGTGGAAGTCTAGAATACTCTCAATCAAGCACTAAATGAAAGCTTGAATAACAGTGAGGCAGTGAATAAACCTGATGGCATTGGCATCCATTGCCTGCATATGCTGAGCAGCAAAAAGGGGTAAAATTCATCGACCAAATTGTTTGTAGTGAATAATTCACTCAGCTTTAGCACTAAGCAACAGCGAGATAAGTAAATATTGAAAGACTGCGTTGCCCATTGTTTCACTCCATTCAGAGTGACCCCTGCTTCACGGTGACAGCTTGTACTCTCTACTTAATGTCCTGAGTCTTGTGAGGTTCTTTTTCGTGAGAGTGACTGATTGTCAGCGTATCATTCACATACTTCTAATTCCTTTTATCAATTATCTCAGGTATTTATTTGACAAGTGTTACCTTCTCCTGGAGAAAAAATAACAACCGCTTTGAACGCACATTCTGGGATTAGTGTTGACAGAATTACAGTTTCTTGCCTTTCAAAGCAAGTGATAACTCTGTAAAGGTCCTCAAATTACAGCCTATAGCAACATTGGTAACAGCTGATCTGTCCTGATTAGGTTGAGTCAACTTGTCAGATATCAGATTTGCTAGTTGTGTTATCAGTTCAGAAGGCACAGATACATCAGCAGAAAAGCAATTAATGTCCAGTTAGATCAGAGGGAGTTGTGTTTCTGGAAAACAGTGCTGCATATGAAAGAATCTGTCAAAGAGCAAAATATTCCTGTTGTCACAAATGCTTGATAATGGTTGTGCTATCTGGAACAGTTCGGTATGTGGCAATACTGTGATTCTTAGCATTGTTGCTGATAAGCGTGATTGAAAGATCAAGTTACTGTAGACACATTTTTAAAAGCGACTGGCACACAGGATTTTTCCTCTGGTTTTAATTTGTGACCTCTGCACAAACTTTTGTTGCTCTTGGTGTTATTCTCACCATCTGCCATTAAAGCTTAGCATTAGGGCTCTATCTGTTCATTCATGTTTCCTTTCCTTCGTTAGTAAATATTTACGTAATGCTGAACTACAGTGTTAGTGATTCTTTCTGATGCACCCAGTATTCCTGTTTAGTGATACTTGAAAAAGCATGCTCGAGCCGTTCCAGTCTGGGACTTTCATTGCCCCCTGAGCAGGCTTTGAGAGCCGCCTTGGGGGTGCTGTGTCCCTACCTGGGACACCTCCAGCATTGCTCGTTGTTAACAGCTTGTTGTTAAGAGCAACCCTCTCTTCCTATTAGGAAAGTTTGTGTCCAAAACTACGTCCAGGAGTTGTGAACAGAGCAGTCTGCTCCCCTTTGGGTGCAAACATTAGGCGACAACCACTTCTACCTGTAGCAGGTCCTTGTTGAGCACAGAGACCTGATCGAAGTCTCTGTTTTGCCTGCCCAACCATGCACATGCTCCATGGCGACTATGGAGGGTCTTGGCATCTCCCAAAGACCATAATGTCACCCAGTACCCTTCTTCCAAGTAACTGGTCACTGGCCAGTGGTCAGGGGCTCCTGTTAGGCGTGCCAGAGTATGCTGAGTGGTGGCAGCACCAAGCGTGGAGTTTTGGAAGATGAAACAAGTGCCTGGTCTCCATCCATGCTGTCTGCAGCAAGACGCTTCCTCCTTGCCCAGTGTGCGTACTCTTTAGTGTGTAGTGGGAATGAAAATCGTTGGAACTGGCTGAGAGGGAAGAGAAAAGACAGAAGGCAGAAACAGTAATAGAGGGTACCAAGATTAGGCCCTAGTAAAGAGAAATAGGCACACTTTGAGAAGTGATTTGTAGAGCTGAAAGTGATGGAAGATGCCAACCTCTTGCCTTTGCTCCAGGATTCAGCTCAAAATTGCCTGCTTTTGTCTTGCTTCAGCCTGTGAGAGATTTGCTTACATCTCTGACTTCAGTTGTGGCTGCCACCTCATTTTCTTCCCTTTGGGTGATTGGTGGTTTCCCTCTATTAGGTATTATAAAATTCTCTTCTGGAGGAAAAAAAAAATCCAGAAAATATCTTGGGGGGGGGGGGGGGGGTGGAGAAAGAACAAATAGTTTTTCATTGTCCATGGCCACAATTTTTCTCTGGTTCTCTGGCTTGTGACAGTTCCCAGTCTTTTCCTCTCCTTGTTCTCAGGGGCTATCCGGATCTTGCCTTAAGCCACTGGAGATGAGGAGTAGCACAGTGTTTTGCCCCAGGTTCATTCTCCAGAGCCCCAGGAGCACTGTGGGAGGCTGCTGGAAACTTGCGTATTGTCTTCTGCTCTAATCTTGACTGCAGTTCCCAGACCCCTCTGGGATCTTTTTTCCGTGCTTGCTTTAAACTTTTCCTTTCCCCGAGTTTCTTACCGCAGCCTTTTTCTTAGTCGGTGCTGTCTGCCCTCTGCTCTCACCTGGACAGCCCAATCCCACAGCCAGAGCAAATGTCCAGGGCATGTGAGTCAGGCCTGTAAATTATAGTGTGTTACAAGATTTAGAAAAAAATACTACTTTTACTTGCCTCCCATTTGTTTTAACTTTTAGTATGCAGTTCTGTCAGAGAAACTGTAAGGGTTGTAAACTCACTTTTTTTTTTTTTTTTTTTTTTTGTCTCAGAAAAGTAAGCTGCTTATTTAATTTCATGGCCCCAAACTGAAGCTTTACGAAAAACACCAAATACTTTTAGGCTGCCTTTTGCATTATGAGTGTTTTACAGCACTCAGCTCATCTCCATACTGAAAAAAAGCAGTTTTCTTCCCTTTGCTACTCTCACTGTTGAGTCTGCGAGGTTTCTCTTTGACTATCAGCTCTGAGATTCTTTAATTTGTAGGGGAAAATAGGTATGGGTCAAAGTGGGGGTTTTAAGTCACTGGGTTATGTTTACTTTGCTTGGTATGAGACAGCACTATGTACTGATACTCAGGAGAGCTTTAAATGTGCCTGTATATCTGTGTGGCGCAGCATGTAAAGATACTTACTTATGCCCTGGGAAGAGTAGAGGTCTGTTAGTTCAGTGATCCACCAGTGCTAATTAATTTGATTGCCAGGTTTGTTAGATATGGACCAGTTATCTTTGCAGAACATTATTCTGCCTTGGGTAGATGTGAACTTGGAGCCCAGCTCAACTTCCCATGCGGAGATTCTGTGTTAGACCTGAAATTGTTGCTGTGCCCATCTATGCAGCAGCTCTTTTTGTCTTCAGAATTTTATTTCTTAGATGTAAGAACTTCACCTTCTGCAATTCTTCCTCCCTGGTAGAGCATTCAAGAAAGAAGATACTATCTTCTTTCAAACATCCCCTGAAAATGTGTGTTTTTCTCCTGCTTGCTTATACCCCTCAGCTATTCTTTTGGTCTGCTGTTATCTATGAACCCTACTCGCAATATTAAATTCTATGTTGAAATTGAGTTTTAATGAGAAAAATGACAGAAAATAAAAACACTTTTTAATGTAACAAAGGTGTAAAATATGTATGTTTTCTCTAGCCTGGCTTTCTCTAACATTTTTTGGCTACAGTGAGATGGAGAGAAAGCTCACACATTCTAACGCTTAAAGACAGAGAAAGATTCTCAAAACCAAAGAGATGCTACCTGTTTTAAACCACATTGAACAGTATTTAACAGCAGCTAAGAAGTAAACCTGTGAAATTCATTTTACAGTGAGAGCAAAAAGAAAATTGCTTTAATTTATTATGCCCTGATTTATTGGGTCAAGAAGTAAATAGGATTTAAACAAAACTAAAAAAAGAAAATATGCCTAATGGAGCAGATTTATTTTTTTTCCTTGTTGTGAATAAAACATTCGTTTCCTGTTAAGAGCCTTCTATCCCTGTAAAAGAGTAAATACTAGACTCTGATCCATTGTTGCCCAGGTTCTTTGTTTCTTAGAGACAAAATATTTCCCGAACAGATAAGAGAAACAAGTTTGATTGACAGCTCTTAGCAGAGTCTCATCAGCTGCTGTGCTGACAGCCTGGTGATGCGCACTGTGCTGATGTGGTAGGGACTGACAGGTGATTGACAGCCCAAGACTGTGGAGACAGGAAAGATGAAGCATGCTCAGTAAGAATAATGTGCAGTGTTTATGCAGCACTGCAGAGAATAGGAGCTAGAAAGTTAACTCTTTCAGAGCAAAGTGACACTGTAACGCATAATGGATGCAGTTGCCACTGTACAGAAAATTAGAGCTTGTCTACATTTCTGTTCATTAAATGCTTTCTGTTCGTGGAGGAGCTATATACTGTGAGGAAGTAAAAGCATGAGCTATCACATTTGTAGCCGTACAAAAAAATTCATGTGTGGTAGGTATGATGGAGTCCTCAAAGTGGTTTTATTTAAGCCTATAGATGTAGAATGTATTGAGAATTTCAAGCACTTTTTATGGGCTTCCATCACCCAATTTTATATGGCATTGCATAATGTTACACAGCAGACATTTCAGAAGGAACCAGTTGAGCTCTTTTGCTTTATGTAGCCCTACAAAAATACAGCGATATCAGCTTTATTGTTGCTCTGGATCTGGCTGATAATTGAATATGCATTCTGTGTTATAATTGCTGCTGCAGTTTGTGCTTGGAATGTACAATATAACTATACCAAGCTTTGCATTTTATGCACTTACTATTCATTTTCTCTATTTGGTCATGAACCCTGCTTGGTTTTTCTTAATTTCTTGATTTTTTTGCTAACCGGAAAGTTAGAGGTAGATTTTGGGGGCAATAGTTTCAGAGTACGGTGAACTTTGGGCCAAATGGTAAAATCATCAGCTTTAAAGTGCTTGTTGAAGTTTCTCTGTGTGCCTTTAGAATATATTACATGGCTGTATCTTAGACTTTACTACAAATTACTTAGTGAATGCACAGTGAGTGAGCTGCCGCAGATTCATTGCGCTTTTTTCCCTGTTTATAACCTGTGCGATACAAGTAACTTTACAGCCCTTTGCTGGATAACTTCTGTGCGGGTCAATGATGGAAAGCCATACCTAGTGGTCATTTCTTACAGTCAGGGAACATACTTTGGGGATAAACAGGGAAAATTTGCCACACATTACCCACTTGCTTAACTATTGTCAAAAAGATGGGTTTGAGAGGCTAACGCACTACATTATCAGCCCAGGTTTCTATAAAACTGTCGTCTGGCTTCTCTCACATAACTCTTACAGAGAAAATTAAATTTGCCAAGAGAAACAGATTGCAGTATTTCCAGGAATGCGCTCTTTCTCTTTCCTTTTATTTTTTTCCCAAGGAAATCCCAGTCATTAAACATGATTTGAGCGTTCAGGTACAACACAGTAAATTGGCCTAGCTCAGTAAGTGAGACAGATCATGCTGTGCGACTGCCTGGTCTTCATCTTTGTATACCACTCTTCTAGTTTTGGGGTTTTTTTCAAAGTTTCTTAGCAATACTTTTAAGTTTAATTTCAGAACATAGATGAACATTTCATTAAAATCAGGTCTAACAGGTCCACAAGTGCCTGCGGATCACCAGTAGCACCTCCATCCCCCAGCTAATGATTTCTAATTCATTATTACTTCTTAAAATTGGTATTTTAAGGAGATCTTAATTCATTTTACGTATGCTTTATTAAAACTATATATTGATAGTTTCTATTAAGAATATAAGGAATGCACTACTAAGTCAAATGCATTACAGGTGTCTAAATGTATGACACCTATGCACTTATCTTTATCACCCAAACTTCTGTAAGCTCATCAAAGAATAAAATGAGATTTGTTTGACAAGACCTATTTTACATAAACCCATGTTGACTGGCATTAATTACATCCCTTTCACTTCAGTCTTTGTCAGTTAAATCCTGTATAATTTTTTTCACTATTTTGTCTGGATTGATATCAAGCAAGTGTATTATGTTATACCGTCACCTGACTGTATAGTGTCCCTTCTTAAATATCAGCACAACAGTAGTGGTTTGGTTTTGGGTTTTTTAATTCCCTCAGTAGCTCTTTTTTTTATTATATTATTATTATTATTTTATAACACCAGATAGAAATCTGCAAAAGGAACTCTTAGAACTGCTGATTTTAAAATGTTTACTCCTAGTAGAATCTATTTAAGATCCTTCTTAGCTGCTGATGGACTAGGAAGCACTTTTCATCTCAAGATCAATATTCTTTCCAAAAGTAGAACAAAAATGCTTTTTTATGTATTGATATTAACATTTTTTTTGGTTTCCAAATTAAATTAAGTTTTGAATAAAATTCAAGGTCTGTCTTATTTTCTTTAGCCCATACAGCAGTGGATTTTTCACTGACACATTCAGCACCTGATTCTAATACTTTATGTTTCATAATGTGTTTTTACAGAATGCTTTCCCCTTTTTTATCTTTTCTTTTACATACGATATTAATTGTTGTTATTATTATTATTATTATTCATAATTATCAGGGTTTTTTTCCTTCTAATTGTTGCCTTGATTTTTCCACTAACTTTTTTGCCAAAGTTGTTTTCTTTCTCACAGTATAGTTGTGGCTTTTGGATATCTTACCAAGTCTGTTTAACAGATTCTTAATTTTCATGCATAGTTTTTAGCTGTATTTTGTCCCAGGCAGTTGAGCTTTGGCGAATCCAGTATTTTGAGGCACCAGCTGTATCTCTCCTACTGATTGGGATTACCTTTTCTTTGTCCGTACTGAATGTACGTTTTGGATGGTATTTGTATAGAAACACGTGATCCGATTGGAGAGTGTCCAGAGGAAAGCAAGTCTTGATCAGTCTACAGAAGAGAAGACATGGGAAAAAAGAGAGGGGGAAATGGGACATAATAACAAGACCTATCAAGGAAAGGCATGTAGTCTGTTTCAATATGCACGATGAGCAGAAGAGATGCTAGCCTTAATTTGTATTAAAAAAAGGTACATTGAGAGGTTAGTTTCTACCGATAAGCAAAACGAGGTCCTGGGGCACATCCCCTGGGGAGGCTGTGCAGCTTCCACCAGCTGAGGGGCTGTGTCTGACCTGCATCTCTGGTTCCCTGGAGTCACTGGTCCCAAAGCAAGTGCCAGCTTTCAGCCCAGTTCAGTCTCAGCCATCGTAACAAGTTCTGGAATTATTTTCTCATCTTGGGTGATAAACTTATTGTGATTAAAAACACCCTACTATTTCTCATTTTTAACAATATGAATAATGTTTTTCTAATATTGCTGGCTATGCAAGACTTCCCGCAAGAATTTTCCACCAATTTCCTTCAGAACATACATTTTTCTTTTTCTCCATGTTACTGACAGGTGCTGAAGGAATAATTCTTTCTAGTTCCTGGTTTGTGATTAGCAGGTATGAATTAGACCTTCATCTCTGCCCACTGCAGGCTCGCTAGTTAGCATAATGTTCCTGCGCTTTTGAGTTATCGCTACTTTTAAAATACAAAGGGGCTTCTTTACTGTAAAATGCATGTGCAACCTGTGTGCGTGCATGTGTGTATACACACAGCCTCGGTTAGGTACTCCATGGAAAGGTTTATCATGAAAACTGTTCTATCAACCTCTTTTCCAAGTGTTTTGCAAGTAAATACAAGAATTCAGGTGTTTTAAAAATGGGTATCTCAAATCTTTTCTGCTTGTTACTAAGCATGTTATACAAATCAATGTCAAAGTCCCTATGTCTGTAAAGTGGCACCTGGAAAAGGGCTGCTAAACTCCTAATGTGAATATTGCACAATTATATATAGCCTCTAATTGCAATGGCACACCGAAATCCCAGTCAATCAGATTGATTCTGCTGCTGTATAAACAGATTAAGCGATAAGCTCTCTTTGGGAGAAATCATAATATAATAGGACATGATATATTATAGGAGTCTAGAGTCCATTCAGAGAGCAGGAAGAATAAAAGCAAAATTAACATGAGAGAATCACAGTGATTTATGGGCTTTTTCCCTGCCCAATACAAATAATCCCTTTGTTGTGGTTGGCTTTTGTTCACCCATTTGGTCCAAATTATGTAGTGTTCTGTTCTTTCTCTCTGCTGGAGACCATGTTAATACAATGCTGGAAATCCATGCAAGATAGTGGGAATCAATAGTTTTTTACACCAAAATATTAAACAACTTTTCACTATTCCAAACTCAAGGTAAATAATTTATTTCTTTGCATAGTGTGACAGCAGTTGTGAAGAATAGGTCAGTACTTTTTCTGTTTTGCTGAATAACTGGCAGGCAGATCATTAATTATTTTTTTTAAAATTGAGAAATAAAATTGTTGCTATACTATGGTATTTTAAAGTATTTTTTATATGAAATTGAAAACATTCAGTTGTTATTACTGCAGCTTTTAAAATTATCAGGTGATTTTTAAGATGATCAGTTAATATATGTTACATCCTTGCAGAAAAATGTTCTAACATACAGATTTCCTGTAAGAAGCAAGATTCAGTCTGAATATTCATCCAAATCTAGAATTATATGTGTCTTTCCCTTAGTAGTAAGGAAATATTTTTCTTCTGCATTTTTCATTTCATTTCTTTTCTTTTATTACACTTACATTGTTTCTCTTTCAGTAGTGAAACACCCCACTCTATGAATGACCTAAGCAATACCATAAAAAATTGGAAACTTTGCGGCAGAGCGTATTTTTATATTGTCATCTCATTTCTAGACCAAAGAGAGGCATTTTACTAAGTATAGTAGTTTTACCCACAGCCAGTATAAACTATAATACTTTGCAGCATACGGATTGCCTGAAGGTATTAGAAATGAATTTCCTTTTATAGAGCACTGAATAGCTGAAGAGTGGACTGGCAGACTTTTTTCTTCCCGCTTTGAATCCTCAGGTGTAGATGAATCAGAATATCAATCCTAATGGGTCTGAGAGCTTTACGTATATTACGATAACTTTATAATAATTTGAAAATTGCATATTGTGCATACACACTTAACACTGTAAGTAGTGAGGTTGCAGACCTCATGGCTGTAGGACACTAGTAGGACAAGGCTTGTAGTTGAGCATAATCTTTTTTAAGTTCGGGTAATAAAAAATTCACTGCAAAATATGACCTTTACCCACACATTTAATCTCACAGACATGTATGCACACACAGATAGAACACAGACAAATATGCAAACGTGAATCCTAATATAGTCTTTGTTTTATTACACACATGTGCATGCTTGTGTTTAGTGTACAAATAAAACTTTAATAAAACTCTTACATTGTATTTCAATGATGCAGTACTGCTGTTCCACATGATGCACCTTATTTTCAGGTGTTAGGTATTTACTGTACTGCAATATTTTTAAATGGCTTAGGAGAATACAATGTGCAACATCACCAAAAATTATGGAATCTTTATAGAAATACATTTAAACTGGGTCAGCTGCAGCACCATGATTAGTAGCAATAGAGCCAAAAGCTGACTCTGGACACTGAGATACTGTTCCCAATTCCATATTGGAAGTTTCCTTGAATAAATGTAGTCATGAATTTTTTTTCAAAGTCTGCTGTGTATGAGAAGGCTGAGATATTACACAGTGGCTATCGTTCTATATCATATTGAATTCTGCACTCCAAATTATATTACCTTTAAAATGTTGCTGACATTTTGCTGTTCCACTAGTCTGATCCATACAGATTTTATACCACAGTATTTTAAATTCATTCTGGCGCATATAGCAGTGTAAGCAGTACCTTGCATTTCTTCTTTCCTTGTTTTCTCTGAGAAGTGGGTTCTGTGGGGTATTCATTTAGGATTTTTCAAAACAATTGCAGCCAATATAGAGATACTACTAAAAGTTTACACCAGAGAGGACAGTTTACAAGAGTATGTATTGTATTTGAAACAGAACGATTGAGATTTGTGACATTGGTTTTGTGGAGTTCAGACTACTCTTCTACTCAACTACTGGTCCAGTATTCCAGAGCTCCTCTTTTTTGAAGGATCTTGACTCCAAGTCATTGAAAGTGAGTGTTGGTACCTTGGTTTTATATTGTATGGGAAGGCCAAGAGAAGGAGTCCAGGCTAGCTCTGATGTACTAGGGCTGGGCTGGGCTGCTGAGGAGATGATGCTGCAGCACGTGGAGGTACCTGCAATTGTCTAGTTTCACTCTGTAGGTCTGTTTCATTGCTGTCACCCAGCCAAGACATGTGGCTCATTCACTGGTTGAGAAAAGTTTATTGCTCAAGGGTGCTGTCACATGTAGCTTAGCGTTGGACAAGAGTCTAGGTGATGCCTCTTTCGTATCTCTACTCCAGAATGTACCGCCTGCTTGGAAGAGTGTTGCTTCAGCCAAAGGGGCTTGTGCCTTGACTACACTGAACTTGAAAGTGCTATTCCTTTCTTATCAGCGTTGCCTCTTTCATACCATTCAGCTTGAAACAGCTGCTTTTCATCTCTGACCTGGGCTAATCTTAGAAGTTTATCATTTTGGCTGTAGTGGAAGGATGTAGGCACCACAGAGAAGCACCAGTGGACAGCTACCAAAAGCAGCAGCTTTTGAGTCAACATCATCTGTGCGGTTCACTGAGTGCCTGAAAGTAGATGTTGACCATTTCGTTATATCTCTTAAAAATCCATTACTCCCATCTACATTTGGCTATGAAAAAGGCTTTTACATATAATTTTATCTAGTCCAAAATATTAGAATACTGTGTAATTCAACTTTATTTTTGTCTTTAATGTTTGGACCTAAATTAATACAGCATTACTTTTCATCCTGATATCAATCTTGTTCCTTTCATTCAGATCTAAATTCCTTTGTAGTATGATTTAATTCACTAAAATGAGGTAAAATAGAACCCTGGTCCAAGGGAGCATTAAACTAAAATATTTTTGGTGGCACATGTGAGAGCAGCAGCCTGCTGTATAAACTGTTTCCCTCTCCTCTTTTAGTTTCTCAGAGACTTTAAAACTTTTTTGACTCTCAAGAACTGGTATTATCAATATTTGTTCCCTCCACCTGTCCTGCCTTTCAGCCTTAAGGAAAATCAGTTCATCCATTATTAAATGAGATTATAGAGATTAAAAATACACTTTTCTTTTCTAAAATCAAGTTCCTATGTTTTTTTTTTTTTAAGCAATCCTGAACTCAAACCATCTTGGTATTCCCTAACTGAGGATCAATGCTTTCTTTTGTGGCAAATTAGCTTTGATTTGACAGCTATTTTTGTTTCAAGATTGTATGCACACCAGCTTTTCTGCTGAGGCTTGGCTCTTAGGGACAGTTGCACATGCATGACTGGCTATGCATCAAATTCTGTAATCCAAAGGGATGCTCCAGGTCATGGTTATTTTTAAAAAAAGTAAAAAATATAAGAAAAGAAAAAAGTCTAGGCAAAGAGATGTTGAACCAGAATGTGGCCTTGCACCAAGAAAATGTTTATCAAGTTTAACAAAGGAGTGTCTGCCCTTTCCCATTTCTACACTGTTTCTTTTCAATATTCTGCTTTTCTTCATCATGCATGCACAACTAAATTGATTGAACTGGTTAATAGTTTTAGAA
The DNA here is from genome assembly GCF_963210335.1 of Falco punctatus. Lineage (NCBI taxonomy): Eukaryota > Metazoa > Chordata > Aves > Falconiformes > Falconidae > Falco > Falco punctatus. The sequence continues at coordinate 544,142 of NC_137580.1, read as the reverse complement.
TGAAAATGACATAGAGGATATCTTATGCTGAGAGAAGGAGTTAACAGCTTAGTAAAACGTGCACAACCAGTGAAGTGAATTTGTGTACAACTTGAGAACTGTGTTATGGTAGGGAGAAGGTGCTTGAATAGAAAGAAAATAGAAAGGACAATACATTCCAACTTGGTGATCCAGCACCTCCAGCCACTCTATCTTCAGAAAGGTAGAGTCTGTGCTATTAGCACTGCCAGGTGCAGCTTGTTGATTTAAGGCTATAATCTTGTGCTAGTAGCTGGAGGCCACATTGATATTAGTAAGCAGGGCAGTGTAGTAGGAGAGGATCTGACGAGCAAAACAGCTGGTGCTGAGGACACGACATCCACACAGCACGTTTTGCAGAGGTTTACCTTGGACTAGGTCCACTCCAGTCTAGAGAACTATATGTTTGTTAATAGCTGGCATGCATTAGATGTATTTCTGGAGTTCGTCCGATTCTTCTCTTGTGAAGGGACTCCAGTTTGTGAGCTTGGGGATCTCTCTGCAGCACAGACCAAAGTGGGGTGATTCAGCCACTGACTTCAGAACGGTGGTCGTTAACTGACCTAAAAAGTGAGTGTGAATTTAGCTCTGGAGAAGGAACCCCTTTGTGATAATCCTTCATTAGACATCCTGCCAGGTGTCATGGCTGGCATCCTGGGTAAAAAAGTTAGTTTCATTTTACTTTTTGTATCATTTATAGCATAGAGGGAATAATCCTCTGTTCTCCCTTGCTTCCAAAAAAAGCATGTTAGTCATAGAGGTGCCTGTTCTACATATCCAGCACTGATAACGCTCCTGTGATAATGCTCTTCTCTGGTCTGATGGCTATTCCTCTTCCCCAAACACCTGCTTCATTTTTTTTCTTCTAGAGATATGGAGAAAGTAGACCTCAGCACATTGCCTCCCATCTTTTTCACTTATTTTGGTCTTTGTGAGGTCTGCAGTCTTGCTCTTCAGCTATGTCTCTGCCCTTCTGGTGCTGCTGACCTTCCTGGGGGGGTAAGACAGTGGTGAGGCTCAGTAGTAACTTGTTTCTTTGCTCCAGACCCACTTTCCCCCATGTCTGGTCAAGCGGTTAGCCCCAGCGGCCAGTCCTAGAGTGCTGTACGGAAGGAAACCCCATCGTTCAGAGAGTGGGGTTGTATGTGTTCTTAGCATACTTTGAAAGCCAGTCTTACATCCCAAAATGCCTTCTTCTGAAGCTTCTTCACCCCCGTAATTCTCTTTAATAAGAACAAAGATGAAAGACCTATTTAGAATCCCATGGTGTGATTCTACAGTGTAGAGCTCAGGTATAATAAATATAACTTTAGCTGCTCCTAGCCATAACTTTTTTCAAAAGAATGTAACCAATATGTCAGTAAAAATATTGTGGACTGCCGTGACTTCAAATTAGTATTACTATGCCTTGGTATGTCCCTTGATTGTAGAAAGGTACACACAGATCTAGATGGTAGTAAATTTGTGTACTATCAAATTCATTTGTGCAAATGTATGTGATCATGTAATTACAGTCTGCATTATTGCAATACAGCTGCGTAGGGAAGCAGGATTAAGATTGTGCTGTCAGCTTCAATTTGAACATCCCCTGGCATCTGAGCACATTGCAATGCAACATTAGCTTTTGGTGAGGATTTTGCTGCAACTGCTAGAATTAGGATCAATGCCTGCTTCTCTTTGGCAAGTCACTGCTATACTAAACCAAATTATGTGAACCTGGTGATTCTGATCAGTGCTTTGGTCACCCACCCACAGCACACAAAAAAAAGTGTTAGGAATGGAAGTCCATGGGGAACGTCGTTATCTAGTACAGAAAATGGCAGTGTAGCTCCTCAGCAGAAGTGGACAGTGAGAGTTGTTACCAAGTTCACAGTGCCAGAGCATCCTCTGGACCTGGCCACCACTAGTGCATCTTGCTGCAAGAAAAAATGAAGTCTCCCACAAGACAGTTAGCAAGGAGCGGTTCTCTCCTTGCCTTCATCATTACAGAACTGCCAGTTCCGGAAAAAAGGGACTGACCCAGCTTTTAGACCTCCTAGTAAGGAGGACAATGTCAGGATTTGATTCTTGCTTGTTTGTATGATGTATCATGAGGTAGTCATTCAATTCTGTTTAAGTTGAATGATTGTTTAAAAACATTTTAGTATCTACTGAAAGTGCTAGTTAATATGCGGAAACAATAAACAAAAATATTATTTACAAAGAGCATGTTAAAGCCATTTTAAAGCAAGGCTTTAATGAGATAATATTGGCATGTGAGAATTTTCTGGCTTGCATGTCTTTCTAATTGAGTATTCCACTTCTGTGACTTCTTTTTTAAAGTAAGGGTTATTGCAATTGCACAGCATTTGTAATTTGTTCTTATGAAACTGATACATTCACTCACTAGACCGTGACACATTTCTCTAGACCTGTTGATAGGATCTAAACTATACTTCTTCTATGTGCTTTGAATTCGCAAGCAAAAGTCAGCAGGATTGAAAGGGACAGCCATGAGCCCTTTACCATGAAATTTTGAAACAGTTCTAATAGTAGAGAAAAAGAGCTGGGAACCTGGATCAGACAGCTGTGTTACAATAGCATGTACAGCTTCTCATGTACACATTACCATCCAATTTTCATTCTCTCTGAAGAATATTATAATTTTTTTTTTTGCAAGCTTTTCATGTGCTTATGTCTTTCTCTTTTCCTTTATACAGCCATAGTTATACTTGGATTTTTGTCACTGTTTCACTTTATGAAAGATGCTATTTGACATGTCTAGCTAGTTTAGCTATGAAGAAACGAGGTAACAAGAATTTAGCAACCTAATATAGTCATAATATTAAAGTCAACAATGCTTGGGCAAAGCAGTGCTTTTGGTTTTTACCCATGTGCTTTACCTATGCAATGATGAGGCAAAGTGGCAATGACCAAAATTTTCAGAGGCAGAGAATGCTTATGGTCATTTTTACAAGTGTTCATGTAAACTTCTCATTAATATATCCATGACTGTCATTATATACAGCCATTTGAGGAAAAGAGAAATCACTATTGAAAAAATGATGCTGTGTATTTAGAGTCTTACCATTGTTTATGAAACTTATTCATGAAACTTAAACTTTTACTTTTTCATAAAATAATTACTAGTGTTCCCAGGTTTCTGGCATAACTGACTTGGTAAAACGTCATGCATATATAGCCTTTCTATTTGAAAAGCAATCTAGGAAAGATAATGTTTGATTGATTATACATAAGTAAACCTACTATTTCAGACAACATAGCTGAACATATTTTCTGCAAAAATATTAAAATGCATGGTTCTTCTAAAACAAAGATAGGCCAAAACATCAGTAATTATAAGTCTTTATGCAGGTTCACAGCAGTACAGCGGTTCTCTTTCATTTGATAATTACCTTGTTAAGCTAGTGTCCAGCTAGCTCTGTATCTAGAAAAAAAAAAAAAAATCTTCTCATTAATTCATGGCAGAGATCCAGCACTCTTCATCAAAGTATTGGTCTGGAAATTTAACTGAGTTTTAGATATTTTGGACTGTAGTAAGCAGCTTCCTCTCAGATTCCCCCTGGATCATTTGCCACTGTCTTTTTCCCATTCTTATCTCTACTATGATACTTCAAATTATGCCATACTTAGTCGCCTGTGTTTGGATGAGTCCTGCCCAGCTCTACATAAATGGCAAGAACTCCATGTCTCAGTACAAACCAAAGAGTATGTGATTATTTTTTAAATCTTGTTCATTCTCCTTCTTTGCTGAAATTAAAGAAAGAACAATATATACCACCTTTTAAACTCATCACATGTTTTTTTCAGACTAGAGAGAGATGTCGTTCACATCGCAGGCAGAAAACATAAGAATCCTTCAACAAAACATGTAAACGTTTCCTTGGATGATGTGAGAATGGCTACAAATCCTCAAAGGGAACTGAGACTTGTTTGGTGGGATTGCTGAGTGCGGTTGACAGATCCGTGGAAACCTTTCTTAAAAGTTACACTTTCTTCTTTTTCTTCCTCCAGAAGAACTCTAACTTCCTGTTTCACATCTCAGATCCCTTGTGCTCACTGAGCAACAATCAGGTTTATCCTGTTGCTGAACTAGCTTAAATATAGACATCTACAAAGACAGCAATAATGAATCTCAGCTAATATCCTGTTTATTCTTACAGAGCTTTTGTATAGATTCCTTTGCTGTCACAGAAGATGCTTTTATGATTTCTGTAATGTATTTCTCTTTCAAAACAGCAGAGAAGCTTTCATCTGTCTGCCGTCATTACTATTTACAATTGCAGTGGCACTAAAGATCATCTTCCTCAAGTTTCCAATCCGCAGTATTTTCTCAGGCGCTTCAAAACTGCCAGAAGTTATTTCAGGGATAATACATTTAATATAGACTATTAAATCTGATGCCTTGAATTCCTCAAGACATGTCAGGAGTGACTCGAGCTTTTATTTGTTTTCCCTCAGACCACATGAGAGCATCCTTTTGTTTGAAATCAACCTAATTTTATACGTTGCCAAAAGTGCAATGAAAATTAGTTCAGGATGGCTGGAAGGTTATAAGATGCTTTGCTAAAGGTGTATCTCATCAGAGCCCTCCACCCAGTATTCTAGACATGCTGCAGAGTAGGGAAGTCCAATTTTCTACTTAAAGGGGGGGAAAAAAACAACGGCACAGAGGGGTGGGTAGCGGTGTTTCAAAGTCCTTTGCTTTTACTTAACATGACATCTTAAGTAGTTATTCTTTTTTGACTTTGTAAGGCAGTTGCGTGCCCAGTTCCCTCATACGCTTTCACATCCTGACCTTGTGCATAATCTGAGAAGATGAAAGTGGGAGAGGGCAGGAAGGGGCTCTGGCCTGGTGGATCCCCCTGTGAAGGACTCGTTAGCCTTACCAGCTCCGAAGCTGTCAGTGCAGAGTACCACGCTACATGACATCCAGAAGTGCCTCTGCAACCTCTGGGATGGCTGTAATTCCCATGTGGATGGAAGCTGAATCAGCTCTAGCAACTGCTCCCTGCCTCTTGGTAGGAAGAACCAGATGAGTTCAGGAACATTTATCGGCATGCGTTGAGCCTGCCTTCCCCTCACCATGCACTTCTAGTTCCAAGGATCCCTGAAATGCCTTGGAAATACCGCTTTACTGATTCATCCCACCCAACTGAGCCACCTGTTAAAAGGTATCTGTATTTATATGGTTTTGGGGTTTGGGGTTTGTTTCCTAATTTTGGTCAAAGTAAGAAATCTACAAAAATCAGTCTGAGCCTTCCTTCCCTGTTCAAATAGCAATGCATTGCTATGCAGAATTTACTGAAGACCACCTGCCTTTCGTTTGAAGATTGGTTAGGCTGTGCTATTTGTTTTCAGTTTAGTGGGACACAGGTGTTCATCAGCGCTATGTCTCCGTAGGCAGGTGCGTGTCTTTTGGAATTACAAGGATGCTACCTGCAAGTGTCATGGTCTACAAATTTGACACAGTTGGGCACAATTTTCCTATTCTTGTTTCTGCATTATTTGGAACCTCCAAGCTCCTTATTTCCTGCCACTTCATCTCCTCCTCTCCAGTGCATGAAAAGAGTTAGTGGGGGCCCTACCACAGACGGAAATTCTTCTGGCTGGAGATAGAAGGTCCCTGCTGGGGCTGGCCAGGGAAAAAGGAACTGAGACCTTGAGGGGCATTTGTTACAGGGAGAATGAAGGCTTGTAAGAGTTTGTAATGTCTGCTACTGGGGTGAACGCTGGAGAAGGAGGTAGGAGAAGAACAGATCCCAAATACCTATTTTTGTGTGTTCATTTCTAAGACGTACTTGAGGCTCAGTATTTGGCTTATAGCAGACATGCAGGGAAACCTAGCCCCTGAAAAACACAGTGAACCTCCCCAGAGTGTTGTGAGATTTTTTTTCCAAGTAAACATCAAGATGGATTTTTTTCTTAATACCATTTTTGAGTGTTCTCAGGTCTTATCTCCTGTGAAAGGCAACAGAGTGAGCTGGGTAAGTAGTATTCTTAAAACTCTGAAAATGTCCAAGAGGAATTGTCTTGCTATAGTTATACATGCTAGGAAGAAAACACAAATCCTCTGAGTTATAATTCCTGAACTTTCACTATAAAGTAAGATTTATCTCTTTAGACCACCCTTCCTAAAGCTTTGGACAAGATGCTGCCTAGTTAGAAAATGATTTCTGTGGTTAACTACTTTTTTTTTACTATTATGTATTTCACTTATTTTTCTGGTTTTGCCACCATAGCCACATTTTGCATCTTTTTGGAAAGAAGGCACTGAAATAGCATGGGAACCGCTGTTTTCTCAGGATCCGAAAAATTGCCAAATACCATGCTAAGTTACTTATCCTTCTAAGAGGTCCAATCTGATTTAGAGATCAGAGTCAATGAGGTCTAGCTATGCAACCAAAAGTTTGAAAGCATGCATGATCTGAACCGGACCTCTTGTGAATTGTATCTCACCATAAAACACAAAGCAGGTATTTTTCTTTTGCTGTAAGTATTGCTTGACGTTTAAGAATTCACAGAACTTGCACAGAAAAAAAGTCTCTCTTCCACATTGGCATCATTAATTCTGCATTTTCTGCAGCAAAATACAAATTAATTTTATGTAGCACACAGCTAAAAATCAAAGGTAATAAAACCTTGCAGGTTACTTCTAATCTTCTATGGTGTGTCTGACTGCATCACATTATCAATGGAGAAAAGACAGTTTCCACGTCAGCACACAGTCTTTTTCAGCTTTTTATGGTAAAACCACTTGGTTTTATGTGGAAAATTAACATGATTTCATTTATTTTGTCTCTGCCAGTTTTATCATCCTGGAGGTGAAAAATTCTGAACCCAGTGATTCCTGTCCAGTAGCCATTTTGAGAATTTGTGTTTCTATGTACTTTTTTAGTGAGTTTTTCTTCTTTAATTCATAACGAAAAGCTACTGTAGATAATGCTGTGCAAATGATGTATGTGCTAAATAAAGCTGTTGCCTTCTGCTGTATTTGTGACTGAAGTTACCCCTCAACATCTAGAGAAGGTCTAAGGGATTCAGCTAGCAAAGGATCAAAATCTTGTCTACTCAGGTTGTGAAATTAAATTCAGGTAAGATTTGTTCTGTTGGACAAGCTCAGATGCCACCTATCCTAAACACTGCCACACAGGGGAGATGGGTATCTGACTGCATAGGTACTGGGATCTCCCAGGCTCATCAGAGAGTTATCTTCTGCACAAATCAACTGTAAAGACTTTCTAGTTGACCCTCTTGGAAATGGAAGTCCATCTACATCTTAGATGGAATTAGATGATGTGATTTTTGGTCATCAAATTTGCAATATAGTGTTTGTCTTTACTTGCAAGGGCAGCCCTGCTTCGTTCTGTTTCTTGTATCTACAATTCCTTATTACCGAGGCAGTGCTTTAGTGTTAGGCTGTGAGGATGATGAACATGGACAACGGGTTTCAACAACAGGGTGCTAGAATATGTTCTAGGGCATATATTTAATGGCTTAAAAAATTGCCCTCATTTTCAAAATTCCGAAACACCTAATTTTCCACAGTCAGTGAAAGTCATTTGCATGGTTGAGGGGAGGTTTGCCAGGGGCACACAGAGGAGATACATGCCGTGTGCATATGACAAGCCAGCGTGAGGTTAGGTGGCTGATACCACTAATGCAGTTGAAAATGCAGACCTGAATATCAAGGCACATTCTAAGAGCAAATCTGTACCACAGAAAAAACTCGTCATGCAAATAGCCAGCATTTTCACTCATTAAGATTTTAGCATCCAGGATACCTTTGGTCTGTATTTCTACGTTTCTTATAGGTGAGAAAGCCTCTTAGACGCGGAAGAGAAATGCTGGTGTCTCTCTCCGTTATTAAATGTCTGATAGAAAAGGGCAATGCGTGTTCAATCACATGACAGTCGTGCATTGGATTTGTGAGGCTAAACGGTTAGCGATTCATACCCGTCTCATTTGGGATCGGAGAGGTAACCTGGTAGGTCCTTGTGAAAGACTGAGCCTCTTCCATACCTTCTTCATACTTCTTCCATACTTTTTCATTCACACCTTTTTGGGTAGTAGTGACACTCTGTGTAGACTGCATCATCTTGTCTGTGTCTGGCATTTGTCTTGTAACTGTTAGGTATCCATATAAATACATAGCTAAGGAAATATAATTGCATGAATTATACAATAATTTTATTAGCTGACGCAAAAGTCAACTTATACACTTTTTTCCCCTAGAGAAATGCCATGACATTTGTGTAGATGTGAATTAAAAATGCCATATAGATAGGGCCTGGACTTCTGAACTCTGTTGAAAATGGAATATGTATAGCTGTCAAAAACAGTCACAAAAAACTAGGCAGTGAGGAGGCAGATCTGTCATTCAGACTGATTGGGCTTACATACATTCACCACTCTCTGTATCTTGCACTATGCAGTATTTGATCATCCATACGGCTTTTATCAGCTGTTCAACTGACAGAAGTCCATTGAAAATTGCCCTGACGGTGCGTGAATTACCTTGCTATGATTCCGCAGGCACCTGAGGGCAGCTGTTAAAGGCTGAATCCGATTCACCTCTGCGCTTATGTCAGACTAAGTAGGTGTTACTTCTGGTTTTATTTGTTTTATCTGATTATTCATTTAACAGAAATTGCCAAATAAAAAACCCTGACAACTTCTTTTAGCTAAAGAGAGGAGAATTTGCTGGAATGCAGTGTTTGCTACTTCCCTAATGTCAGTTTCGTTTCCGTTCCTTTAAAATACATATCCATGTTCAATTAAGTTTGGTTTCCTCAAACAGCTAGTTGTCTGTGCTGCTTCTGAAGCAAGCCAGGCTTGAGTGTTTGCCTTATGTATTCTAATGTCCAAAAAAAAAGACAAGAAGGATGAGAGAAAATTGAAATGGAAAGACGTTATTTACAGGAGGAAGTCCTACAGATGTGAACGGCTTCAATGAATTGAGTAGATTTTATTTTGATATTTCATAATCCCCAAACTTCTGTTGCTGCTTCTGAAGTGCTCTTCCTGCTGTTTAGCAGTACTTAAAAATTCACAAAGAGCAAAGGCTTTTTGCATTAGTAGATTCATCTCCATTTCCTTGTCCTTTCCTCTTTTCAAGATCAGGCAGTGCTTCACAGGGAGCATGCTGGTAGCTCACCCTGCTCCCTGCTACGTAAACTGCCGACTGCCTTCATGTAAAAGGTGAGGCTCTTAATACCTTAAATTGATAGAAACTAAGTAGCGTAAGGCATGCGGTGTGTTACACAAGTTAAAAATCACACACGACATGAAATGTACGTGGTGTTTGATGCAGAACCACAGCTATGGATGCAAGACTCGCTGCGCTCAAGCCCCCTTGAAGCCCACCTTACTCCATTCTGTCGCAGTTAGAAATTTGTGTGTGACGCTGAGTGCTGTAGTTCTGCTCCTTACTCTGTGCATGGGAGTGGACGTGTATATTTTCAAGAGTCTAAAACCATAACTCATGTCTGCAGTTTTATTTATAAAGCAAAGTCTTGGAATGGACAATGTTTTAATATGCACAGAGTGAAGAGGGGCTTTTAAACCTCTCGGCACTGCTTAAGTTGTAAGTCAAATTTTCTAGTCTTTGGCTCAAGTCTGTGACAAATCAGGTTGAAATCAGGGAATGCAATGACTGATAATTTAATATTTTGAGAGGAGTTTCAACCTAGGGGGGAATTTTCCCATTTAAAAGACTCAGTTCTAGGAGGTGGGACCTGAATCTGATATCACGTTGGTTTGCCAGTGCTGTCAGTCATTGGCTTGGGGCAATGATTTGGGGCAATAAAGCCTAGATTTACACCTTGTGAAATGGGCATTAGTCCTTTCATGCCTGAATCTAAGCTTGATTTTCTAGAGCGGATTTAGACATATCATTTGGATATGTCTAAATTAGATAATAAAAATTGCTGTTTTCCTGGCACAGTTGGCAAGGAACTGGAACTGGAGAACATCTCAGCCGGTACTTTGAGTCGCAGACAAATCCCACTGCCTGCTAGGAGAGTCAGGAGTAAGTTTAGCATCTGTGACTTCTTCTTCTGTGTTACACACGGGGTTCTGGTTTATCAACGAAGAAATGGCAAAAGCATCCACATACTATCAAACCAGCTACTATAGTTCATTTTGTGAGGTCTCTGAAATAGATAGTGTGAGTGCAAATATTTGTCAGAACTGGTCTTGGCTATTCACTGATTTTAAACAATGGGACAACTGTCTTACTACTTCCCCAGGTGCTAAAAATCAATGATAATGCCAGACTACTTCATTCATTGTTATTTTAGAAAATCTCTAATCAAAACAAGCGTAAGTGCTGATGTGTGCTCAGTGGTGGAGTTTTGTGTGTTCCTTGGAAAGATGATGTTCCCTGGAGAGAGAGGAAAGGATTAGAAATGATAACCACTTTTTAAATACATCAGCTTGCTCATGTGTGTGGTGTTTTTTATCAGCTTTACAGCAAAAGCTTCATTTGATTTGTGCAGGGATGTGGATAATAAGGAGAGAGGCCAGTGAGCTGATTTTTATAGTCTGTTTGTAGCTTAAACAAAGATCTGGGATTTTGCGGATAAAGACCAACTGAAATACAGCAGATTATGCAGCTTTGGTTTTTTTTTTTTTTCGAAGATTTGTTAATTTTCCACACACAGTCTGATTTTCGTGTGTCCACGCCACATGAAAACAGTGAGTTTTAGAACAGAATTTATGTCAGGACTTCATCAAATCCTGCTCCTTGACCACGGCTGATTCTTGCGTTCAGGAACATGCCATGCTTAGGCACTGCTGCATTTGTGATAAACGGGGTTTGAGCTTAGGCCACCATGATATTAGCAGGCACAGTTCTCACTGCTAAAATGCCACTGTTCTGGATAAAATTCTTGAAATCAAACAAGAGGTGGAGCAAGCTGCTCTCTTCACTGGAGGGTGAATATGAGTCAGTGGCAGGGCTCCAGTTTTTCTGTGACACAGTTAGAAAGCTTGATGAGAACTGTACTGCCTTGTCTCCTGTACAGGAGTGGAATGCACAGCCCTGCCAACAGATTTCTCAGTGCAGGCAGAAGTCGTATTTTTCCTTTTAAAATTTAATTTCTTATGAGCATTATATACTTTATGCTTAAGTTAGGATCCCTTGAATGCAAAGTGGCTTCTGGATGCTGAGAGTGAGAATTGCTGTTAAAGTCCAGCACTGTGGCTCCTTCACAGAGGCCGCGTTTCACAGCTTGCTTTCTAGCAAAGCTGAACAAGATGCGTTCACAACAAAGCTGGGACCTCCTGCATTGGACATTAGCTGGAAGTGCAAAGAACCAGATAAATAAAAAGCATCACCGAGTTGCTCTGTGTGAAAGTGTCTGTGTTATTTTTAAATGCATAGCTGAAAGATAGGCGAATGCAAGGCGGAGTGGCAGGACAACACATCATTTTAGCAGTGCTGCTCATTTTCTTATTCTGATGAAGTTTTTTTGTCCAGTGATGGAACAAATGGATGTTTTTAAAAAATAATTTTTAGCCTGATCTAGAATTTAGTTTCTTTCAGTACCTGAGATAGAGATGTTGGCCACATTTATTTTTAAATTCCAAAGGAAACAAATATAGGAATAAAATCATGTTTCCCTGCAGCACTTGGAAAGCAGCTAATATTTCATCCACCGGGTACATGACCACCTGGAAATTCAGTTGACTAAAAATTGACTAAACAAAGCTGAATCTGCAGGGAATATTGCATTGCAGAGAAAGCTGCAAGGAGTAACTCAGCAGCGTTCTTGCAGGCAGTGTGATACGGTGGCAGAGCTGTGGCACAGGCTGGGGGGAGCACGAGAAGACATGGGTCTCGACTCTTGTGAAAAAGTAAAGCAATGCTTTTGACTTATGTGTTTTAATTTTTCTGAGACATGACTTATATACTTTACATTTTCAATTAGACATCCTTTTTTATCTTCCCTGTAAGCAGGAAATAGCAAATTTCAAGAGGTGATTCAGGCAAAATTAAGCATTCTTGAATAAACTAGAACTACTTGTAGGAAGATTGAACCAGCTGTCAGTGACTTAGAACGGCTAAGGGATGGGAGCTGATCTTGCTCTTAATAGCTAGACTGTCCCTCATTTTAGAAGACTCCTAGATATTTTCAGCTTATGTTTGTAAATTTGCCATCTTTGCTGCAGTCTTGTCATATCTCATGTACCACTGACATCCTGATGAGAGATTTCTGAGGACAGCTCAGCCTGAGTGATCAATTACTGCATATTCAATCTGTAAAGCACTTTGGGTTCTTAGTGAGGTTAAAATGCTGTCTGAGTTTTCCTGTACTAAGGGTCAGACTCTGATGCTAGTCCTTACATTAGCTAGTACCTAATCCTGTATCAACTTCAGTGGGGATGTGTGTTGAATGCACTATTATTACACAGGAGTCGAAGTAGCTGATGTAATCCTCAAAAGAATACACGTCAGTATATAATAGATATAGTTTAAAAAACAATGCCTTTTCTAAAACCTTCAGCTATACATGAAGAGAAAAAATCTCAAAAATAATATTCAGAGATTTCTCAAAAACAATTATTAAGACCTCCACTTCCAAATCATCAATAATTGTGTTGTATTTTGTGGTGTGATTTTGAATGGTACCAGGCTGTGATACGTTTAGATCATATTCAGTTCTCATGCAAGTGCCTGGCCACAAAACAGTTTTGAACAACCTGCTTTTTATTTTGCTGATTTTGAAAGGACTGAAGTAGTGGGGCTGCTGTTGTGGGACTGCCAGCCAACTGCCATTCTCAATTGTATCTGGCCTTCTTCAGCTTCAGTAGGATAAAGTCACAAAGTCCCTTTAAAAGCCTTTTTTGCTCTGCAGGAAATGTCATGTTTAAGGTATAATAGTGCATCTCTCATGAAATGTGCAGTTATGGGGCAAAACATTGCTAAGGGAGGTAAATCTGGTCTCTGGGAAGCAGATGAAACAGAAACCAAGCCAAGAGTCTCCGATACAAAATGAAAGAATTAGCATCAAAAGAATAATTGTGATTGTATGAGACAGACCCTGTGTTGCTCTGACTTTCATACAGCTGGGCATTGAAATTCAGGGTCAGGTTGTGCTGGACTCATTATGACATATTGTGAGGACTTGGTGCAAAGGGAAAAGCCTCCAGTGTGACGGGCTCCATCAGGCCAGGCTGCAGCCCCAGACGGGAGAGGACTTGGTATGGCTACATTCACATCAGAGGACCTGAAGCAGAGGCATGTTGCACAGGTTGGTGTTTTCATTCCAGTTTGGGATGAACACTGGCCAGTGCTGGCTTTTAAACTGCCCCCACCACGCAGGGTGAGGAACCCCCTGCTCCATGCAATGACATCCTCCCCGTGACACAAAGTCTTTAGGTCAGCACCAAGGGGAACTAATTACCGGAGATTTAGAGACTTGCTGCTATCCAGAAGGTTCCCACACAACTATGTTCTGTTTTTTTAAGAAGTGGGTTATCTTGGCTTAGCTCAGCATGTGGACTTCATTAGTGGCCTTTGAAGGTACCTGCGCACTTGCTCCTGGCAGTGGAATTGGCGCTCTGCTTTTCCAGCCCTTGCCTTTTCGCAGGACAGAAGCAGAGAATGCCCCGAAGTTGGGTAGTGGTGGCAATCCTCAATCCACTGCATTTCCCAGGTTCTACTTCCAGGAGTGCCAGTCAGCAGGAAATAATTTCTATGTCTTACTGTCTTGTTTCGTGCATTCCATTGATCCGCTCAGCACTTCAGAAATGGTAGAAACATGACCCTTCCCATGAATTTTTAACATAAGGGCCCTTATCTTGCAAACTCGTCTGCCTCTGCACACCCTAGAGGGCTAAAGTCAGAGCAGCTGGATAGGTTAGCAGGGTTTGTTAGCAAAGATCACCCTGAATCTGGCAGGACTGAAGCCTAAATACTTTCTGATTTGTTTACAAGTGTCCAACAATTTTAGGATTTTTCTGGTTTAAATGTATTAAGCAGAATCAAATTTTTAACCTGTGCTTTAAATTACCTTTCTGACCATACAGCAGTAATTTCAACCTGTCTTTCTTAGCCTATAAAGTTAATTTTTAATGCTTCAGTTTACAATTTGGAATAAGATTTTATGACGTTCTATTACTGTACATCAATTTGACAAGATTCCACTATTAAAGTTAGATGTTTTAACACACATTTATAGTTGGAAACAATCTCTATTATTGTGAGATTGCTTAGCAATAAATACAAGCTGAAATAAGTAAATTTTATCTGTTGTGTAAATAGTCCGTCATTGTTAAATAGAATTTCTGTTATACACATATTATTTACTATTATTTGAATTAAAAAGAACAATTTATTTACATTACAAACTGTAAATTTAATTTACTGTTAAACAGTTAAATTACAGCATTTGCGAAGCTAAGCTGCCAGTAATTTGACCATAAATGTATGCGATTTTTTCCCTGAATGCTTTACACAAAACATGAAAATGCATACAAGAATCCAGAGAGGGAGTGCAATTCAAGCTCTCCTAATTTTTATCTGAAAATCTATCCATTTTCAGCAATAGAAAGTAAGATGCAATGATGTATTCAGAGCAATAGAAGAAGGGATTCTAATGGCTTTCGGTGTCTAACACCCTTCTTAATGCTTCTAGGTTTTGATCCCTTAAGATATCATCTTGAAAATCATTGCGAAGAAAAGCTACTATAATGTATGTGACACAATGCATCTGGTATCTGCTTTCATGCATTTTTTTAAAAAACGGCCCTTTTTTCAAGAGCTTTAAACTCATAGGTGTTTTTGAACTTGTTTCCACAGCCAACACATACTACTGACAACAGTTTTCACATAATTCACCACGGTCTGGGTCCTACAAGGCGTTTGCTGCTCTGGTGCTATCTCCAAGGGTTACCCCAGCCCGGTTCCCTCCTGACTCAGCGCAGCGCTAGCGAAGGGCTCACATCTGGCTGCGGGGTTTGGGGAGGGAGCAGCCTTGTGGACCGCAAAATAAAAGACCCACCAGAGACATGGCACCAACAGCGTGTCAGCCCTGAAAATGGAGATGGTCTGAGGCTCCGTTTTGAGTCTTGGTCTGAGCCTGACTTACGAACTGGAGGCCTTCAGTTCAAAGTCTTGCTGGCACGCGCTTCTGGATGGTAGAAGGTGCTGTCCTGTGTATCTTCTGCCACGTAAACTTTAGCCCTGGTGGCATACGGAAAGGAAACATATGGTAAGACCAGCCAGTCCACTGGCAGGACTAGTCAGGTGACAATCTCAGGTTCTGAAAGGTCAGTAAGAACCTGTAAGTTATTAGTGGGATGTTGCTCTTGTTGGGTGTTTTCTTCATCCGTTTTCTGCTACCATGGAATGTACAGAACATGGGCGGATCATCTGCCACTTCGGCACTTAATTTAAGCAGAGACCTTAGAAGACGCCGATAGCTAGCAGTTAATTTGGCAGAGACTATACAGATCTACTTTAAGTGATCAGTTTGTCCCTTCTCAAGCCTAGGCACTTAAAATTTGCATTTAATTGTCTTAGCTGTGCATTCCGGAGCTGGCTTTAGTTTTCCTGCTGCTGCTTGGACCCTTGTGTTTAATTCTGTCTCTGTCTACACAGGGACTGTGTCTCCTCTTCTATAGCTGTACTGGCATGCTCGCTCTTCATCTTGTTTGGAAGAGGAATGAGTCACGATTTCTCTTACATAGAGCTGGCCAAACAAGAAAAGATTTTAAAATCTGATAATAGAGAACAAAGAGAATTTTAACATCATCAATAAATGAAAAGCTGAATTGCTTGTGCAAGTGCAGTTGGAACGATTACAGTTTCACCATGTTTCCTCTACTTCAACTACTCACTCACTCCATCCAAACTCTCCAGTGAAAATCTCATCCTGGCTTTCCATTTCCTTTAAGGTCTGTGTCTGTACCCATCACCTCTTACACTGCTGCACACTTGACAAACCAGAACAGCGTATGTCTTTTCTGTGCTGTCATGTGCAAGAAACAAATTAAAGTGTTTTGTGAATCTCACTGCTAGTTTCATTTTTACGTGAGGTGGTACAATGTGTTTGCACAAACTGTGCTGACAGGATGGAAAACGTATACTTTCCTAGAACAACTGTAGCCTTATCAAACAGTAGTTGGTTCTGGTTTTGTGTTAGATCTCCTGAAGAGAGATTCAGTCAGTGGTAAACACACTGCATGTGCTCATCACATCTCTTTTGAGAAAACTTCCATTCCGAGCAGAATGTTATTAGCGAGGCACCCACTTTGTCGGACGGTCATCAGCTTGGCTCTGCTGTATGTTCCTCGTGGGCACCACCGCCCCATCCTCTAGCTGCCTCTGGTTTATTTGTAGTTGGCGGAGTCACAAGGATGGCCTTCGTGGGTACTGGCACAGGCAGCTGGCACGAACCAGTTGTTCAGGATGAGCAAACCCCTTTCTGAAGTCTGTGAAAAAACATTGCCTGGAGCACTAAGAGGTCGAGTGTATCTTTTTTAACATCAGGAAAGCCTTTCGTTGGAGTGATGCAAGCAAATTTGCTCGATGCTTCTTTTTCTCTTGTCCTGTGTTACTGAGCTCCTTGCCTCATAGCAGCGTGCCACCGGTGCATCTGTAAAAGGTCAGTATATAATGATGTAGCAGTTTGTACCTGACGACATTTTTCACACTGGATTTTTTCTGCTAAACATTTCCGAAAATATCACACAGTTTTTAAGCACTTCTGAGCTGAATTTGAACAAGCTGCTGTTAGGAATTTGCCATCCCACTGCTCACCCATCCCTAACCTTGAAATGTTTAAAAATAAATAAATAAACGGATTAGCGTAAAATAATATAGTAACACACCGAATTTATTTAGTCTAATTTATGCTAATCATGGCATATTGGTGCTCTGGCAGATAAAATAAAGCTGGTGGAGAAGATTGTGTCGAGGAAGCTATGACAATTAACCCTAGAAATTATCACTCTGAAAGTGGGTTCAGCTTTGCCATAGAAAAGAACCAGTCCAGCAAATTCTGTTAACTGTCAGTAATAAGATAGGTTTATTAATTTTAAGGGGGGGTAAATTTACTTTTCTATTTATATATCTATACACACACAGATGTACACATGTATTCCTGTTAGATATTAGAAGTTAAAATATTTGAAAAGATGAAAATACAACTTAATCCAGGAGTAAATTCGGGTTATTTTATATAGGCTTTTAATTATTTCTAGCTTATAATTCCATTTTTTTCAGGTTATATACAATACCATTTTAGGAATAACTGTACATAATATGTAATTTAATATTATCTTGGGCTTTTGGTAAAGTCAGAAGTAATGAACATGATCAAGCAGAAAAGGTTGTATTCATCTTTACTGCTGTTTGATCAGAGAAGGATAGATAGACTGCATCAGGTTGCATCTGTTATAATTGTGCCTTGGCTTTGACTGCCAGAGGAAGCATACAGCCCACAAAAATAAATAAAGTTATTATCATAAACAAACAACTATCTCAGGGCTTCTCATGTGCTCTAGTTCCTGTGTGCGCTGATTTGCTTTTAGATGCAAATTAACTCCTTTGGTTTCTGACTGACAAATTTGTGTAGTACTCAATGGAAACAGAATCTTAGCTGTAAGTTTTTTCCACACAAAATGAAGGAGTGAAGCTGGGGGCGAGGGGGGAGAATAAATGCTCCCTTCTTCACCTTAGACCACATTGCATAAGATAAATGTCACACAGGATTTAAGTGCAAGCAGTCTTTGAAAAGGCAAGATATTTTTACTGTTTGCTAGGTTGGGGCTAGGATTTTTGTTGTTTTGATTTGCTTTTTAAAGAGTAGAACCACAGGCTTAAAGGTGATGGCAAGGATTTTCCAAATAAGATGCCTCAATTAGATTTAAATTTTATTTTGGACGTAAGTAGGTGGCCTGATTTTCAGTATTGTGGAGCAAGGGATGGCAATCCAAGAGCCATGAGGACTTCAGGATTTTTAGAATCCATCCATTTGTTTTGCTGCTGCTTTTTGTGGCTTTAAATCATATTATCCTGAACCTTAAAACAGTTCTTTCCTCTGGTTACTGCCTGCAACATTTGAACAAATGGCAGGAGCTGAGCAAGTAGATGCCTCTGCACAGGGAAGAGTAAAACTGATGATGTGCAACTTCTGCCACGTATGCAAAGCAAATAAAAAAACAAAGCTCATTTTCTCAAATGACTTTTGTTTGCTGTTGTTATTTGAAGCAAGGGTCACTGGCAAATTTTTGGGTGCAATTACAGTCTCTTACAGATTGCATTACGCGTTGAACTTGCATAATAGTTGTCCTTTGAACTTCTTGTTTTCAACAACTTGTAAGTTGTTCACTTGGGGTTAAAAATGCTCCCTCTGCATACCTGCCTGGAAATCCCATTTGCTGGCCTGAACACGATTTGAGCCATTTCCTAATACGGACCGAGATAAAACATTCTTTTCCACTTTTACAGAGAATATTTGTGGACACGACAGCTTGTTTGGCTGTAGGTAGAAACTTGAAATTTGGCATGGAAATAGCTCTCATGAAGGAGAAGTGCTGTTACTTTTTCTAGAGAAAATTGCTTTTGATTTGACTGAGCTGTAAGCCTTTGAGCAAGTGGGGGGAAAAACTATTCTCTGAGCTTACAGGGTGTGCAGCAGAGGAAAGACTCCATGCCTATGGTTAATTTAGTGGAAGTGCACAGTATAGTGCAATATGCTTCTGAAAATGGGTGGAGGCACCTGAGGCTGGGACTTTATAAGGTATGAGGGGCACACTGAAATAACTTCAAATTTTTAGGGACTAAGCCAAAGGCTTCCTTCTCTCCTCAGCTCTTAGAGATTTAACTGATGCTCATAACACAGGCAAGGAGGTTTTCCTACACACGCAGAGTCCTGTCACTCTAGCCCAGAGAAACAAAAGAAGGAAAAGACTTTGTACAAGTGCTTTTAACCTCTTATGGAGTTGAAATGACGTTACGGTCACGCTACAGAAAATCCAGCAGATCTATGATGCCATATACACCATGGTCCAGGTGTATCTAATCCATCACTTGCCACATCTGCTGCCTCAGTGTCCTTGCTTCTAGCTGATATCAATCCCACATTTAAATCTTTGAAAATCAATCTTCAAGTATCTCACATATTTTTAATTTCCTTCAAATTAATTTTTTTCTCCAGCCATCTTTCCAGCCAACATATTCCACCCAGTCCTTTATTAAAGCTTAGGGTTTTTTTTTATATTATTTTTTTTTGGTGTAGACTTCCCATAGGGTGTCTACAGTCTTCTGTTCCCTAAAGTTCAAACTGTTCCTCTGGATCTGATGGCACAGGACAGAAGAGGGGACATGTGACATGTTCCCTGAGCATACAGCAGCTCTCCTGAGCTTTGGCACCTTCTGCTCTGGCTCCAGCTCCCCAGCACCTCCCTTCCCTTCTCACTGCCTGAGCCCCGAGCTTCCTTCCATATCCAGCTGTGTCACCTGGCTGTCACTTCATGAGTAGATCTTCAATTCCATCACCCATGAAGTAGATGAAATTGTTGAACCCAATATATACTTAGAAGTCTATCTCTGACCAGCCCGAGCACTTTACACTGTGCAGTTTTGTTGTCTAAAGCACCACCCAATTATAATTCCTCTGGCAGATACTGATTGACGCCCCAGCTCCAAGAGGGCTGGGCCCAGTCTCCCCAAAACACTTCTCCGTGAACCCTGTCGTGACTCCCTGCCGGCAAACACAGGCAGTGAGATCAGGCCAGTGCTCGGGGAGCAAAGCATTTTCTCAGTTGCGAGCAGTGAGGTGACCCAGACCTCCCTGCAGGACCTTCCTTCACCAGAGCTCCCTCGCCAAAGGCTGCAGGTGGAGATCAGAGTGCCAGAGCAGGGCAGATCCATCACAGATCTACCTATCATAATGGCCATCATGACTTTCATATCATCTTTATTACAAAGCTGTTTTCTCTGGAAAAGCGGCCAAACATTCTCATCTTTCACGCTTGCTCAGGCATGCCCGTTGGCCCGTCCGGCTCCGTCAGAGCCAGTAAAGCTCCTGACCCCATTGGACTTTGTCCCCATGGAGACTTCAGAAAAGGGATGCTTTTCTTCCTTGGGCCTCTAGCTGCCAGATTTCCCCAATACAAACTGACACAATATCAAAGCCAACTTATTCACTGCTAAATTAATTATGTTGTTAATTGGTTAACCTAGGGCAGACTGTATGGAAAAAAATCCTTAATATGTGTTTGTTGGCAAGAGTGGATGGAGCTGGGCAAGGGAGACGCACAGATTATGGCAGTGGGACGCTTTCATTGTAAAACATTGGAAGATGATGTACAGTTGAATGTTGTAAAATGCTGCTAATATTATTTGAAAAAACATCATCTGGAATTAAATCGTAGACATGTGAGGACTGAACATAGGTAATTTTGGTGTCTCTTCACATTTTCATGCTTAACCAGTACAGCCTTACCATTCTCCCAGCTGCTTGGCGTACATAAACCAGCATGGCACCAAATGGTAATGGAGTGGTACCAGTTGAAATGGTGAGCTGCAACAGCTGGATCCTGGGCCTTGAATCCAGTTCTAGCAAAAGGACAGGATGCCACTGTGAGCATTAAAAAACCAAAAACAAACTAGAAAAATGTGCAAAGGTAAAACATCTCCAGCAGTGTGCCTCAAGGAAAAAAACCTCTTATTTAAATTGCTCAAATCATTTTAGCCCTAGAGCTTGAAAATGTCAGTAAATAAATAATTGGTTATGCAAAGATTACTCTTTTCTGCTAATAGACCATAGGAGGGAAGAAGCAAAGCCACTAGGGGTTCCTTCTTTGATCCATAGCTAGTAATAAAAACACAGACAATACCACCAACATGAAAAAAAAAAAGATATTTCCTTTCATAGCTGTCAGTCCTCTTCTTGCTTTGGAAGGGAGGAAGACAGCTTATCACTTGTGCATGTGTGAAATTCAGCCTTGCTTACAGTATGATTGTGTAAATGGCACTTTATTAAAAGCTAACTGTTATTTGCAGACTTTAAACTTAAACACAGACAAGTTCAGAGATAGATATAAAATCAATGTAACTCTTCAAGTATTGCAGACAACATTTTGAAAGGCAACTATTTAGAGTGCAGCAAGTGATTTACTGATAAGGTTGTTCTGCTGATCTGTTTGTTGCTGATTTGCTATACCTTGTCCATTAACGTGACGGCAAAACGGGACTGATAGCTTGGTTTGATTCTGCTGTAGGACTGTTATTTCATTCTCTGAAAAAATTGAGAGCAGCGTACATGAAAGTTTGTGCAGAATTCCTAACACCTAATGTGAAGACACGATGTGGTTTTACACCAAACGTGCTGTGCATTTCCGATTATTTTTTTAATTGTGAACTGTGCTAAAAATCTTGATAATCTTGATTTATTTTGGAATGATTAGATGCATACCAGACACTGTAGTGTTTAAGCAGAGGTAATGAAAGGCTGCATTACTGACTATGCCTTTACTTCTTACTGGTTTTGTATAGATTCTGATGAAATTATATATGAATTCTGCAGTTTAATATTAATAGCATTTTCCTTGTATTGCATGGACCGAAGTGAGCACAGTAGCCATGAAACAGAGCGCCAATATTTCCTTGATGGCCCCATCTTACTACATTAGTTTTCTAGCTTATCTGGTTCCGAGTACTTTCTAATAGGTGAATGTCACTCATGTCAGTGACATTAGTTCGATGTCAAATGTGACTTAGACTTTGAGGTTGATGGGATGATAAGTAGCCCACCATTTCCCCCTGTGGGAGATAACGTCTGCACCAACCTGCCTTTTTACATTCAAAGGTCATGTCCAGTTGGGAGAGCAACATGTACAAATGGGATTTGAGGTACAAATTACCTTTTGCTCCTGAAAGTACAGGGGGCTTGTGACACAATAAATATGCAGGTTTTTCTTCAATTTTACCTCTTCCTATGACTATTCAAGCAATTTTAAAAAATGTACACAGCTTTAGCTTAGATATGCTTGTCTTTTGAATTAATTCCCCCCCCAAATTCAGCTTTTCAAAGTGCAGGTCTGTCAAAACAAGAAAAAAACCTGCAAGCATAGACTGGACAAGTGCTTATATATATATAGATAAAGATGTATATATGTATATTTATATATATATATAGAAAGAGAGAGAGATTCACTGTGATGAGCACAGTAGAACTCCTATATGGTTTAAGGACAACAGATGGAAGCACTTTAGAAATTTTTTTCTGAGGAGCTTTTAAAGTGAATTCAACAATGATATATTTTTGCCCATAATACACGTAATTAGTATTTTAGGTCCCTCATTTTACTACTACTCCAGACATCTGAAAAACTAAGCTAAAATATGAAAAGAGGTCGTATAAATACACACTGATAGAGTGCTGAAAATGTGATGGGAATGATTCTTATCACTTTCCAGTCTGTTGTGAAAACATTATTTTTTAATTGTGGTATTTGGTGCATGGGCACCTATTTTGGACCAGCGTGAGTTTAACAGGTGAGGCATCATTTTGCCCAAGGAAATACGGAGTTTATGGCAGTATCACTGCCAGACCTCCAGCTGCTCTTACTGTAACACTTTATGGTGACACTAGTGACCACCACTGTCATGGATGTAAATTCTATGTGCCATAAGCTTTTATACTCAAGTTGAAGGGTGAGTGAGGGAGGAGGAAGAGGAGACAAGGCTGTACAATACTTCATGACTGGCTTAAGGGTTATTAAATCAACCTTAAATCCTTGCCAACTGGTTAGATGGATAACCCACTGTTCTAAAATTTGCAAGTCAAAGGGAGACAGGCCTAAATTCTTTCCACTATGAAACCCCCACAGTCCTCTGCCTTTCAGGCAGAAGCAAAAAGGAATGGAAAATTCCAAACTAACGAGCGCTTCATTTTTTTTTTTTCTGCAGTGCTGTGCTTAGAAAAAATTGCACTCTTTTTTTTCTAAGGCAAAGAAGTAAAATTAAAGTTGTATGACTGTTATAAATATTACATGTTCAGGGTATCAAGAGTACCTGTAGTTCTCTGGTTTCTGAGGGTGTTTTTGAATTAACCCTTCTATAGATACCGGGTGTTGGGAGGAAAGGAGAACGTTCAAGCTTACTCAAATGTTATGCTGTCTATTAAGGAGATAGTATCCTATCTTAAAGGTGCACTCGCTGGAGTAATAATTTGTAGTATTTTTATCCACACTTTTTTTCACGTCTGTTTTGTAGAGGTGGACTGTAGATCATTGAGAGAAATAATGACTTGGCCAAGTTTGCCTGACAAGTCAGAGATGGAGCAAGAAAGAGAGCCCATTGTCTTCAGTCCACATTCCGTGATGCTTTGTAATTCCTTCAGTCTTACTCAGTATTAAAGATTAGTCAATGTAGATGCTGGTTCTGTATTAAATACATATGTATTCAACAGCAGCAGGATGCAGGATGCAGGAGATGGTGAACTTTTACTGAAAGGCTGAGATAAATATGCTGTTGTGTTTCATTGACATGGTTCAGAAGAACTTCTGACTGGTCCTTTGGGAGGAGTAATGTAAGACAGAAGGAAGTTGGAGATGCCAAAATCCTTGGCTGATTGGTCCATCCTAAAGCTGAAGGACCCATACAAGCAGGAATGGAGCGTGCAGGAAAGCAGGCTCTGCTGCTGATCTGGACAAGAGAAGCGCACTGTGCAGCGCGCTGATGTTCGGGCAGAAAATGTTGCCTGGAATTCACTTTGTCGTGAACTTCATTTTAGCTGAGCACTTTTCTTGCAGGGGTTGATATGCTCCCAGATATGCTTCCCACATGGTTAGTGCTCATGTGTAGCTTTCTGCTGGGTCTTGTATAAGCAGTAGAGAGACTCTCTATGTCCTCATTTCATACATTCACATCATCTTCTTACATAATTTAACCCACACTGTCCAGATTACAATGCTTAAGAAGAACTTCCATCCTAAGCCAAAGTAAACAAGAATACTGTCCAATTTGTGGTATTTCTTCTTGTTATGCTGTGGATAACTTTTTAAAGCTGCTTTACTTCTGCTTCACCATTGAATTCAGTGAATTTACTCATTGGATCAAACTTTGTTTCTCCCTTTCATCATCATACCCCAACCACACACCGTAGCATCTCTCTGCCTGTCTCCAGTCTTCATTTTGCAAACTGCTCACAGCCAGTAATAATGATATCCTTTCATTTTCCTCATAATCTTCAGCTGTCTTTGGGCTCGTTGATGTTCCCATAATTTAGGTAAATGCTACCCTATTTAAAGAAATAAACACATTAAGTAGATTGTCAGGTATTAATGTAGACAAGACATCCCTAACATAATTATTGTTCTGTGCATTAGTGCTTCAGGAGAGGATCTTTTCTGTTTATGGCATTATGACACTGTTTTGGGGGAAAATAATACCAACTCTTAAATTCACTACTGTCTTTACTGCAGAAGGAACTGGTGATCTTTGAAAAATTGTACTATTTTCAGTAAACATAAATAGCTTTACTAATTGTGTCACAGACAAGAACAACAATTTGAAAAGATGTTAAATTTTGTATTTAATTTATGTGGCAGTTCTTAAACATTCCCCAACATGTCTGTCTCTTTAAAGTGTTCACTTGCTTCAAAGCTATTTTTGCCTCTGACCACTATCTGATGAGAAATTCACATGTGCTAAATATACCCATGATAATAATCTTATTTTCAGTCCTCCACTAAAAATGCTGATGGCCTGAAAGGGATTTGAGTCCTCAGTGTAGCTTCCCTGCCATTATTTTTCCAGTAGATTTCAGGAGAAAGAAATGGTTAGAATGCTAAGCGATAAATATTTCTGTAATGTTGCTTACCAATCATTTTGTCAATATAACAATAATATAGCAATAACAATATGTCAATATAACAATAACAGTATATATAATAATAACAATGTTTGTATCACAAAGGACTTTTAGTGAATAAGTGACTAGAGAAGAGGGTTGGGAGAAATGAAATACACATATAACGCAGTGCCAGGTGTGAGTGGTATAATTCCACCTGTGTGATAAATACGGGACAGAAAGGAGTGTTGCAAAATTGTTGAGCTGTTCAACCAAACCTCAATTTGATTTTCAGGTCTCTGGGCTACTGCTTGAAATACAGACCACGGCACACTTGTCAGTACATATATATGCATTGTTCTTAGTTTGAAGTCCATGAGACTATTGCAAAGCCCCCTCAGAAAGAGCGGGTGTTGGAACCCAGGTTTCTTCTGGAACAGATTTAAATACCAGTTTCCGCTGGTTATTTTGGGATGCTTAGGGCAAATAAGATCTGCCTGTACAATAATGTGCCATGTTTTGGTAGCTAGACCGCAACTTGATTAGAACTCTTCTGTGGTTTCTGTGTCAGTCCTTTAGCTGAAGAAGCAGAAAAATTAGTTCTTGCATCCAGCAGCTCCTGATTTAGCTCAGGTTGATGATAGATACGCTTAGGTACAACTACTCGGTTACTAAGTGCTGAGCCTCTCTGCTGCAATGTCCTGCAGAAAGAAGAGAGCACCCTGGTACATGGTGCTTTGTTGCCTTTGTAGTATTTATACCTAACCTACAAGTAGCAATGACTATTTTTATCTCTCTCTGCCTGAGCTGGTCTACACGGGAGGCAGCAGCATCCTTGGTGTCCACCACACATTTCTGTGAACTGACACAAGAAAGCTGTAATGAGATTCGGAAGGCTATTGATACAAACTTTTCAGATTACCAATGAAAAACCAGACAAACATCCAACCAACAACAAAATGACTAAACAGAACCCCCCAGGATTTAAGAATCTGGGCATTATTGTTGGAAAAAGATGGAAGGGAATAAATGTGGGTGTTATACCGACAGTGGGTTTATTCCTGCACTGTTTTTGTGATTAAGGCAATCTCGCAGAATAGGATTGTTTCTGAGAGTGAAAGCAACAGGAAGATATCAGCCAGTGTCGAGAATACAAGACCCTGTTTTTGTGAGCTCCAAAAACATTAGGAACTGATTTAATGAACTAACTTTTCCAGAAAAACCTGTTCATTCTCAAATGTTCAACTAGCATGGCCAAAACTAACTGCTTTGAAGTGATAGATCACTCTCTAAAATAGCATAAGCTTTAAACATAATATTTTTACATTTTATCGCTTGATTTCAAATGGTTTGGGTGTGTGCTGGTTCAGTTTTGGTTTTCTTCTGCAACCATTAAGTCTGTAAGGATTTTCTTTTTATCACATGAAGGCTGATTCTTATTCCAGGACATGCTGCTTAAGAAAGTCGTCAACTATCATTAGGCCATCAGTAAAATTATCACCTAATCGTTTATGGTAGACTGCATTCTTCAGGGCACTATCAGTGAGCCACAGAGATGCTGTCACCCACGGGCCACCATTTCTGACTCCCGTGAGATGAAGGCTGATACAGACAGTCATGCAGAGCATGTATTTCACCAGAAATCCAAAGTAGCAGAACTGTATTTGTGGCATACTTATTGGGGTTAGGTGGAGAAAATTAAAAATCAAAACAGGGATCAGGACCTAAACTCTTAGTTTAATTTAATTCAATTTAATTTTAGATTTGAGGTCAAACGTAAGCATTTGTAACTTTAAGGCTTAATAAAGATGACGCCTATAGGATCTTTTTCTACCATGATTAGTTTTGAGGTTTGTGAGCAGTTTCTACACTTAGTCTGTGAGGGTCTCAACTTTGCATGCTTTTTCATGGTGGAAGTTCACCTTGAAGACTGGATGAAGTTAGTGCGATATTTGCAAATTTCTGTCCATCAAAATGATTCCAACAGTAGTAGAAGTTACATAATAAAAAGCTTTCTCTGTGTATTTAGCCCTGAAATTAAGTAATAATTCCAATTATAAGTTATAATTATTTTACTTAATTACTTATCGTGCCAGAAGATAGATAGATGAGTGAGTCATTCTGGTAACATTCTGAACAAAAGCATAATTTCAGTGATCAGGTGAACATTTTCTTCCTTCTACTATCAAACTGACAGAAAACTACAATGCAAATGTATCCTCATAATCAGAAAACATATTCCTTCAACAAATATTTGACTTGGGTTTAGAAATGAGGAATATTATAGCTGTCTCTTGGTGTTTTGTACTAGTGATGGGTATCTAACAGGAAAAATTAGGAATGTGGCAAAGAACTACATGGAATTCTGCATTACAGAAGCACATTTTACTTAGTAAATCTTATTCTTTTTTGTATATGTTAAGTGAAAACAGATTACTTTTATCTTTGATTTCTTTATGGTATGCTCCACTACCTCACATGAAGGTTTTGCAATTTAGCAGTACCAATAAGTGTTTGAGCAAGTAGCTTTTTAAGAAATTAATCTGTAGCCTAAATTAATGCCAGGTTTTCTTTATCTTGAAGTTGCTTTTGTGTTTCAATGGAATTTGGTTATTTATAGAAATAAATGCTGATTATTTGTCTGATTCATGGACATACAAAAATCACTTTGTGTCAACTCTTGGAGGCTAATTTAGCCTCTTAGTGTGGTGTGAACCTTCAAATATGATGGGGTTGTAATGCTCGTGCTTCATTTACTAGCTCAGTTTAAAAATTCTGAGGATTGTCATCCTTTGGTAGGGGAAAATGGACAAAAGTTTACTGCCTTTTTAAACCAGAAATTAGTCAGTCAAGTGAATCATAGGAATATTTAGGTTGCTAGGGCTGTCTGAAAGCCATCTGGTCCAAACTTTGTCTCAAAGCAGTGCTAACATCAAAACTAGAAGGTATTCTGAAAGAATTAAGTCTAAGATCTGGTCAGTGGCAAAATAGCATATTCATTATTAATGTAAAAAATGTAAAAAAATTATTTAGTTTAATTTTTCTTTCTAAAGGAAAATAAGTGACAGTTCTTCCAGAAATTAAGTAGTGGGTCTTTAAAGTATAGGTTTCTGTATTGTATAACACAGTCTGGATTATTGCAATCTTAGCTCAGTGAAATTCCATCGCTTTGTATGTATAACTTGCTAGGCTAGTGGTATGTTTGGTGCTTCAGCTAGCTAATATGCTAAAATATCTAGAAGGAAAACAAACCACTCCTTTTCACTTTACAGATAAGTAGTCTGAAAGGCTACAGGAGATCTCTTCAGGCAATGACAGGAATCGAGCTGATAGATCCAACTTCTATCCACTTGTTTGGAAAAACCATGTTCTTTCTGCTTGGCTGTCCTGCTCATGCACACTAAAATACGTGCTTCTCCCATAGCTAGAAATAAAATCTCACATTTCTGTTTCCTTCCCTACTGTCTAGTAACTGCAATAGCAGAAACTTGGTGATTTTTCCATCTAGCTCTTAGTTCATATAGAAGCTATATAACTTGTTTGGGCATTAGAAGTCCATGGTCAGGAGCTGAACATGTAAGAACATGACCCAGGTTTTGACAAGACAAAACAGGGCTGGAAAAGAAACCAAATTGAGTTTACTGATTTGAAAGCATAAACAAATCTTCTGCAATGAACACCAATGTTTTGCAGTAAACTTTAATCTTAATCTTTCAGTTGAAATCATACAATTGGATAAGAGTGTTTTACATTTCAATGACTTCTCAGACTTGGATTTGTGTGTATTTCTCCTCAGAGGCATTGCAGATGGGAAGCTGTGAAAGCAGTTATATATTTTGGCCTCAGTGGTCACTTTGCATTGTTTTATATTGGTTAACTTTTGCAGAGCAATCCAAAAAAAGCGAGGGGCGTAAGGAGTCCATGGTGGTATTCCAAGAACATAAATTATGGCTCCCGGGGCCTTTGGGCCCTGGAGACCAGCTGTGTTAACTGTACACCGACTGCTTCTCCTCCTCCTCTTCTGCCTCTGATAGTCCCACACATTTCTGTGGAGCCGAGCTCCAGTTCATTGCATCAAGTCTTCAAAACCACTGGAGTCAGCCTTCCCCTTTCCCTGCCCGTTGAAGGCAAATGGGAACATAACACGGCCAGTGAGCTTTGGCAGCTGAGGCCTTTCCCAAATGTACACGAAAAGTCAAAAACATTTATATCAATCATGTGGAATGTTTTATTAGTATTGATAGATACAACCCCCCTGTCTTTCCACTCCACAAGAAAGAACTTCAGGCTTCACTGAACCCCTAGAGGATTCACCATCTGAAAAAGGAGGAAAGCACAGATAACAGAAAAAGAACTCAAAGAGGGGAGAGGAAAAAAACAAACTAGAGGTGTTCCCAAAGCAGTGTATAAGCCCTTCCAAAATGTCACTAGGTTACTCTCATAAAGCAGCTTAGCTCTAGGTTTTTTGCACTCTTCATCCAAATTTTGTTGTGAGAGCAAGCAAGAACGAGACTCTTGTGAGACTTGCCATTTTTGGTTCTTTGGTCATTTCCTACCTAATGTTTGGAATATTCATCTGCCTCTTTCCACGCTTAAGAAATTTGGTGATGTCTTTCATCTACCTCACCAGAGACTTGGGAAGGAGGAGTGTTTTATTCCCTCGATGAACCTGATCTCAGCTGGGAACACCTCTCCTTCTCTACCCTTCTCTCTCTGCGTCTCTTCAGCTTTGTGTCTATGTATCTTCCAGCATGTTTTTAAGGCCAGGAAGCTCAGCAAGGAGAGAATCTTGTCTGCACTTGTACCCACAGTTTAAAGGAATTATAGCACAGAATGATTTACAGATATTTTCTAAAAGGCAATATTTTGAGGCAAGCACAGTCCTTTTTTTTTTTTTTTTTTTTTGAGGAACAAGCAAAGAGCTGTGGTAATTACCTTCAGTCAGCATAACCTTCAGCGTTCATTGCTGTCACAGAACAGAAAAATATTTCTTCTTTGTATTTCTGGATGCAATGTTTTCCACTTTTAACTGCAGTATAAAAGGACAATGATTTTCTTCTCCACCCCTAGAAGAGTGAGAGATGAATGTTTAATTAGAGCCAGAATTTGTAATGTTCACAGAACAATTTTTTCTCCAGAAGTGTCTTCGCTGATATGGATACCGTTTGTAGCTCATCTCCATACGTCCTTACTATCTGCTAACAACAGAGCCCTGCTGCAGTTGCTGCATAAGCAGTTTTTGCTTTTTTAATAAGGAGCACAGAAATCTTGTGGTTCATCCCAGTGGTGCAGTTTAAGAGAGAAACAAGAAATGAGGCAAACAAGGGCAAAGACAAGATTCTTTTAACCCTCTGATTGCTTTTGCCATGTTGCTTAATTTACATTGGCGACAGAAGTTTCGGCAGAGTGTGTCTGGTGCACTGCATTCCCCCTTGCTGCCGAGAAGTATCAACTAGGTGCTGGCAAATGACTTTCACCTGGCCATTTTTTCTTGCATTATTTGTCATAGCTTGTTATCTGTTTCAACTATTGGCTCCCTCAGATCGCTGCGGCACGTCAAAAAGGAGGAGGGGAAATAGCAAACTGTCCAAATGGGATCTGCTCTGTGGGGGCCCTGGTGAGAGAAAACCTGCTGAAGCAAAAGAGAAAAGTTGTGGGGGAAGCAGGGGAGAGCGAAGACCGGGACGCCAACTGCCTCCTATTTTAAACCTTCTACAGAAATCAGCAATTGTTTTCCTTAACTTTTGCCCATAGAAAGCAATTATAACGGAAATAATCCATTGTTTGTAAAGGAGCTATTTTCTGCAATTTGTGCTTGAGCGCTTTCCATAGTCTCCTGAATCTTTCGGAAACAGGCGAGACTCTCAGGGCCGTGTTTTTAGGGTGGGTTTGCCCAGCAGATTCTGCACTGACCCACACAATTTCCATCCTAATAGCCAATTTAATTGCTGTTCTCTGATTCCAGTGAAACGACTTACAGAAAGGCAGCGCAATGCTGCCACGTGTAAAATCCAAACCCTACAAAGGGGTGGGATATAGGAAAAGGTGTGATGTTCATGTTAATCACTAATTCCAGTAAAAATGAAATATCGGGGAGGGAGGGTTGTGTGATCGCAAACATATTGCTGGAGTGGAGCTGCTGTAGTATCTCATTTATGGAGCAGTGAAATGTAGGAATGATAATAGCTCAAGTTTATATAGCACCTTTCATCACAAAGGATCCAGAGGTGATTTACAAACTTAAACTGTTATACAGATGACACTTATAAAACAGAACACAATTGCTGTTTTCAGAGTAATGGTCTGAAACACTACAGATTGCATTAGTGCGACTGAAATCATTTGGGCCATTATTGGGGAATAGGTAGGATTTTTTATTTTTGTAGAATACAAACTGGATTACAGCGGCCAGCTCGTGAGTGAGCTGTGACAGCTGTTTAAAAACGTGCCCAGCAAAAAGCAGCACAATGCAAGAACCAGCGCATCTGGGGAAAGAAGGTCTTTCTTGACACAGAAACTGTAGGAGTGGTTCACTGGAAGCAGTAGCATCACCATCCCATGGAAAAATCCATGTCTAAGGGCTCTTGATTTCTACAGGGTGGCACAGGCCTTTCAGGAAGCCTTGACTTTTACATTTCCCACAAAAGTATGTCCGGCAGCTTGACGGCCTAAAGCACTGCAGGAGGAAGGCAGCCCTGTGGTCGAGGCTCCTGGGGAGGAATAACGCTGCTGAATTTGCAGCCAAGGCTGCCTGTGCCGCCTTTAGGTTCCCTGCCAGGTTTTCAGCCCAGATGCTGGTGCTGGCTGTGGTGTCTACACGTGATTTATGGGGAAATACACTGAAGGTATGCTATGAAAAGTTAATATAGGTGGATCTGACACTTGTAGGAGCTATCCCCTTTTTTGTCACTCATTGCCCCTCAGACTGTGGTTACAGAAGTGGTCTGTGCTGGCCCAGGTCCAAGAAGGCAGGCAGAAGCAACTGCTGTACAAACTGCAGCTCTTGTCTGACTCCCAAGATGTGAAGCATCGTTCCGAGTGCCCGTTGCTGCCAGTTACAGGAGAAGTTACAATACAACCTTCTCCAGCACGAATGTATGTCGTGGCTCATCTGCCTATAAACTGAGCACAAACACTCTAGTTTTTTCTCTGTAGAAAGAAGTTGGTGTCGTGGGTAAAGCTGAAAATCAGACATCTTCATTTGGTACAGACTGAAGGCAGATGTAGGTAAAAAGGGGTTCAAATGACTACTAAGCCTTGACTACTAATTCCATACTAATCATGAGGAGGTTTTGCTGACACCTCATGCAAACCGTGCTTCTGCATTGTGCCTGTTTCCACACAAGTATCATCACGCAGTATTAAATGGAGGTTTCTTTCATCAGTGCTTTCAACAGGACTTGCATTTCCCCGTCTGAAGTAATTGTATCAAATGCCCACTGTAAACTGTTAGTGTGAAGTGTTTGGAAATATTTAAAAGATGGGCAGAGGAGTTGTGTGGGTTTTGTTTCTCTAAAGCTAGAAAGATTACTTTCCCTCTGGAATACTTCTGATTTACTCCTAAACATAAACAGTTGTTTTCAGATTTAACCCAACAAGGTGTGGGGGGGCTGTATCCATTTTTATTTTTGTTCTCCTGTTATCCTGATTCATTGCATACCCATCTACTCCATGCAGTTTATTTTGACCTAAAAAAAAAAAAAAATCCTAATGTAATATGTTCTAAGCACTTAGAATTGAAGGAAGGTGTCTTGCTGGCTATATAGAGTACTAACGAAGTAGGTATTAAAAAAAATGTAAAAAATTTCAATTGCAGGATGTGAGGTCAGCAGAGTGTTGGCAAATCTCTGATTGGTTTTGTTGGTATGTGACTCTCATGCAATTTAGTCTGGCAAATGCAAGCTTTAAAACTTTGCGTAGCAATTTGAAAATATTTGTGCCTGTCCTGTGCTTATTCCAGTAACAAGTGAAGTGTAATTCTAAATGCAACTACAGTAATACAAACTGATATACATAATGAGATTTGTAGATTAAATCCTAATTAGGGCAAGTAGCTCATGAAAGCCTCCTCCAAAGTGCAGCTGCTCTCCAAAAAAAATGCACCACAGAGCAACTTGTAACAGTTTTTTACCAAACAGTTCTGTATTTGTAACTAAGTTGACCAAATATCAAAAATACAATTGGTCCTGAATTTATATCTTGGTTCTGTTAAAACTGGAGTAAATAACCACTGCTGGAGATGAATGCTGTTGGTTTTGTTTTTTTTAGTGGGAAATGGGGAATTTGCTTAGGAATATAAAAAGTTAAAATAATCAACTAGATGTAATCCTTCTTTCTAAATGCCTGTACAAAACTCAAAGCTGTTCTTAATTCTTCCCCAGAAGATCAAATACAGTGCCCCGGACAGGCTGATTTTTGAGCTAGCTACAATATCAGGAGACCATGCTTCTATTGTATTGTACTGTAGCTATTATTATTATTGTTATTGTTGTTGTTGTTGTTATAATTATTATTATTAATAATTATTATTGTGGTGTCGTTTTAATAGGTTTATTTCTTATATATAAGTTGATGAGACAAAATAGGACAATATACTTTCATGTCTTCGTCTTACCAATTCTGAATCAGTGCAGCAGTTCAACAGAGATGCTTAAATTTAAGCCTGTGGATGATTACTTTGCTAAAGTGTAATCTTTACACTTTACACTTAACCTGTAGCAGATCTTACTGTTCTTGGTCAGTTTTTGCTCACTACTTCACCAATGTTGTGAATGTCAAGGGACATTCTGATTCAGAAAATATTCACTAGAACAAA
The DNA here is from genome assembly GCF_963210335.1 of Falco punctatus. Taxonomy (NCBI): domain Eukaryota; kingdom Metazoa; phylum Chordata; class Aves; order Falconiformes; family Falconidae; genus Falco; species Falco punctatus. Next base: position 510,497 of record NC_137580.1, on the reverse strand, counting down.
AAGTAAATGTTGATACTTGGAAGGTATGACCTAACCTATAGATTTGCTTGCACCACAAATGCCAGCACGGGAAGCAGCTCTTACACAAAGGATGGTAATAGTGCGCAGGTCTATCCAGCTGAAATTGCAAGGGAAGATTACAAAGCATAATGTGACAGCCCAAATTAGATTTTGGCAAACTGGGCAAAACTAGCACCTTACCTTCAATTGTTTTTTACAAGATTTCCAATGTCCCCAGTAGGCAGGGCCTTAGATTTATTTCTTGTAAAAAGACTGGTGTGTCCAGAAGCAACACATGTGAATTACAAGAAGAGAACAGGGGCAAAATAGGTCGAACAGGAAAAAAAGACCCCACAACCCCCCCAAAAAAAACCCAAAACCCCAAAAGCACTTTTATTTATATAAGGAGAGGATAACTGTGTGTGCCTAGAAAACTAAATCAAATTCTGTGTGTAGATCTGAGAATTGTTCTGCTGTTTTATGAAAATTCAGTGTTGATCTTTTCAGCAGGCATCTCAGCAAAGAGTGCTGATTTAGAGCAAAAAAAAAAAAATATGTTGTTGATGTCTGTTTTGCTGATGGCCAGTTTTTGTGGGAAGGCAGGGCCCCTTGGAGACTGCACACCAGGCTGTGCTGTTACCTGCTCGTGCTTAGTTAGCAGCAGACTGAGGCAGACCCGGGGGAAAGCTCAGCCTGTGCCAGGAGTGGTTCCAGGGGAAAAGAATCTGTTCACTGACGCATAAAGTCTTTTCTTGTGCGTCCCCCCGGCTCATTCAGCCTTGTTTCCCGAAGTGACTGTAGGCTCTTCTGCAGCACTTCGGGCACTGCCAGCGAAGGTGCTGTGGGGCTCCGCATCGCCTGGCTGCAGTTCCCAGCGCAGCGTGCCCATGGCCAGGGGACACAGCCTCCTGCCATGTGCCTTCACTGCAGCTCAGCTCTCGCCTGGCTGCCCGCACTGCTGGCACTGCCACCTGCCGCAACACCCACCCCTGGCAGGGCTGTGCAGCAGGACTCTGCCACCGCCCAGCCACGCCGTGCTCCCGTGTCTCCACAAAAGCCAACCCACTTATGTGGGTGCCCCCAGTCCCCTCACTTGGACGATGCAGGGATTAGAGTACGAGTGTGTTTCTTCTTCCTTTCGCTCTGCCTGGTTGTACAAACTGCTACTGGGGATAAGCAGCGGCTGCCAAATTGCAACCTACATCTGTTCATTTCCAAACGCGCCTTTGTTAGGTGCAAACGAAGGCCTCGTTATTGGCTGTAAGTATGTAGTCACTTAGGAAAATAAGCCGATAAGTAAACATCTGAGTGAACAAATTGGTGATTGCCACCCTGTAGAATAACAAGTAGATAACATCTACTTGTTCCCTGAATGTGTTCACAAGTGGTAAGAAAAAGAGCCACTGTCTCCAAATAAGTCCACGTGGCATTTCCCCACAACATACTTTTTCAAATGGACTGTCTGGCTTTTGCAGCCAAGCAATATGCAGCAAAGTCTAGAGAGAAGAGAGATAAATGTATTTGATTTAGTAATATAGAGGACTGTGGTAAGGGTAGAAAGATTACTTTCCTTCTGGAATACTTCTGATTTACTCATAAACACAAAGTTGGCCATATGGAGAACTTTTTATGTCTGTAGAAAAGCAGCTCACTAATTCAGATCTGCAAGGGGGACTTCTGCTTCTTACGACAGTAAGTGCCTGGGCTCTCCATTCCTACAAACTGTCCATGTTTCTGTTCAGTAGACTGAAGTTTAAATTCAGGAACAGTATAGAACTAGAGGCAATTAAAAAAAAACAACACCCCAAACTGTTAGAGAAACTCTTAAGTCATGTTGACCAAAGTGATGAGATCATGCCAAGAAAGTGAATACAGGCAGCTCTAGGTGAATGCTGATCAACTGATTTATTGACCTCTGTTTTTGAACAAAAACTCTAAGCAAAAACATATGTCTGAGGCAGCTTTCAAAGCAGAACAAAAAGCTAAACTCCCCCCCCCCCAGTTTCCTTTAAACCCTTGTTGTCTTCACTACTTTCACTATGTATTTTTTCATATAGAGATAAAACAGTACAAAGACATGAACACACAGCATAAATGCCTTTTAAAGTATCTTTTCAATTCTGCATTGACATTTAGTAAAAATTAACTTTGGATTCCAGATTGTGTGGTCCCACGTCAGTGGGGCAGAATGTAACCATGTGTTTCCACTTGCCTTGGTCACTGCTCATCTCCCTTGCCCACTTTGGCTATGCTAGAGGCCACTGCCTGTGGTTTCATTATAAATAATTTTCTGCAATTTATGCTTGCCCGTAAGGCAGCACAAAGATAACTTGACAGGCCTAAGATCTAAAGTGAGTTTAGGCTTTTTCGAACTGTTGAGGCACATTGCCCACACAGGCACACGGTCCTGTGTTAAAAGGATGAAGCTTTTTTTTATCAGTCCTCTCCCTTACGGAATCCAGTCTCACCGCGCCAGGCAGATTTGCTGAGAGTCTGTTAGTGTTGTAAAGAAACGGGATCCAATTTTCATTTGAGAAATCTCTCACAAATGTAACAAAACAAAAATTCCAGACAGACATACATGACACAAGCATTGTAGGAACACTTAGAAATACCTTCTATTTCTAGACTACAACCTTTTCCAGAAGTTAATAAATATACAATGTCTACAACAAATCTCTGCTCTGGACTAATTCAGTGTGGACTTCAATATAGTTAGTCATCCGTCAGTATGGAATATACAACATTTACATCAAGGCACTGAAGAAGCTGTTAAATATTGTATTTTTAATATATTTAATAGGGAGTTATATGTTTAATTGTGATAGACTATTAAGCAAATAATGCAGATCTCACATGCAAACATACGGCACTGAGGACTGGCTGTGTAAATTAAATTAATTTGTGTAACTGTGCTTTTGCGTGCATCTGCCTGTTTCTGTCATAGATGGATATATTACTACATCCAGCAATGAAACCCTCCACCCATAAGAGAATTCACATCTCTGATCATTCAGCTGTCTATGGCCAGTGTTTTGAGTCCTTTCTCGTACGGATTCTTTGCACGTGCCTGGCTTTATTTATGCCTTTGCTTACATAAGAATTTAAAGGCTATTTTCTCTTCTGCTTCCATGTGTAAGCATTAAGAAACGCATTTAGCTGTATGCACCAGAAAGCAGACATTCTGTTCTCTCTAAGGTTGTATTTTTTGTTCTTAAATATTTGAGATCAGTAGATGTTAGATCATCAAAGCGTTGAGAGATGCTGTGGTTTTGTCCCAGAATTTGTTACCACAACTCTTTGCTACAGCAGAACCATAAAGAGATCCCTGACAAAGCAGGAATTGGCTTCTGGGAGGCTTTGGGAGAACATTGTAATTGAGTGGGTATGGACTGACTGTCATTGCTTGAAAGGACAAGTCCTGTTGTTGGAAAAGGAGCAAAGTGATGGATGGGCATGGTCTGGATGAGAACTGCAGCCAACAGTGAAAAAGAGGTTTAGACTAAAATGTTATGGGAGAATGTCAGATGGGCCCTACAGTGCTCTCCACTGAGAAGTGGTTAAATAAAACAGTTGTGTTGGGTTAAAAAAAAAGTGAAGGAAGGGTTGGGAAAAGTCACAGAAGTGTATCTCGGGGAATTAGTTTACATGGTTTCAGGAAATGACCAAATAATGCATTCAGTCTTATCTCAGTGATTCACCTTAATGTGAACCAAAAGGTCTTCAAGTGTCTGAAGAGGCACATGGCTCATCATTTTTCAGTCTATATAGCTGACAGAAATGAAATCCCGTATTCTTTCCTTCACTCCAATTAAGGCACTCACTGTTAAACTTGATATACTCTTAAGAAAAGGCTTTCCTCATTAGGCACATAAATCCTAGTGAACATAAAGATTCCCCATTTACTGCATGATGGACAATTTGGATGTAACCAGAATCAAAGTTACCTTTGAATTCCTAAAGCAAAGATGACGGTTCATTAGCTCGGGAAATACTGCTCGGTACAGGGTGTTCTGATGAACCAGCAGTTAACTGATTATCTAAAAAGCATTTGTTGCGTATGCAACTAGTGATCATGAACATTTTCTGTCCGTGAATAGAAATCATGGCACCAATCAATAATTTAATTTGATTTATTATATTATATATAATATTATTTATTATATATATAAATATATATATATAATATATAAATATAAAAATTATATATATTTTTAATACTTAAAAAAAACCACCCACATCTTTTTTACCAAAACTGAAATCTCTCCTGGCAGAAGTGATGGCAATATTATAATTAAAATTGGAATTGTAAATCTTTGGCATTGTTGAAAGAGATTGTACTGGTTGATCCAAAAGCCATGACTGTAAAAACATGAAAAAAGTTCTGAAAAGTCTGTGATAGAAGACATGTAAAATCATCTTTAAAAAGTAAATACAAGTAAATATAGAAATAATGGGAAACTGTGGAAGTGGAAGCAGTGAATTTAAATTACAGGTTAAAAATGCATGCAGTGGATAAGAGAAGCTAAAGAAATCAATGAGATATAAGTAGAAATAGAATTAAAATAATAAGAAAGATTTTAAAGGATATTAGGAATAAAAGTTACTTTAATACAAGACTAGGTCCATCATAAGACGCAGAATGTAAAATCAAGTAATGCAGAAAAGTCAGAAATGTTCAATTAATAATTCTGTTCAATGTTTGAAGAGAAATAGGAGATAATATGGTGGATGAAATGAGAAGTTTACCATCTGCAGTGAAATAGAATGTGAAACAGTATCTGCTATAATTAAACGCTGTAGAAACAAAAGGCCCAGAGAACATAAAATTAGAAGTCTTAAAGGAATTATCCAAGGAGCAGAAAGAGCTGAATCACTTGATGATTGAGACATAACTTTAGGACTGAACATGGATAATTGCCTGTGGAAGACAGGCTTGATGGAAGCTTAGATGTCGCAAACAAAAGCACATAAGAGGCCGGTGGGTAAAAGTTGAACTTACAGAAATTCAGCCTTGAAGGAGACAGATTTTCCTTGTATTAAGGTAATTTAGCATGGGAACAGCTCACCAGGGAAGGTGGCAGGCTCATCAGTTGGAGACTAAAATGAAATAACTCTTGAAAGAGTTGCATCTCAGAAAAATTCAGTCCTGTGTACAGACAAGGTCAGACTAGATGATCAGAGCAGTCTCTTTTGGCCACAGTGTATAAATTATAAATTAAACTCAAACTAATTTAGAGAATGATGTTTCAACCTAAACTAGAAACTAATTTACTGTCTCCTGTATTAGACTCTTCCCTCTTATGATGTCTCCAGCATAACTGCCATTGATTTTTATTAATTAATGGCACGTGTTTCTAACGTGGTCCGTTTTGTGGGCAGTTAGTACTTAAGTTCCTTCTGCGTTGCAGCTGTATATGCACATGTAACGAATTATATGTGAAAAAGAACTGTAAACGAACTTACACTCAAAAGATAACATGTGAGGCAACAGGTGGGCACAGCAGCCACATTGAAGGGGGCCGAAGGATGGTACAATAACAGGTAGAACTGAAGTGTTTCTGTTCAATATGATAAGGTGCCATCTGTCCAGACATGCTTGGATGGACTTTAGGGACTTTTCAGTGAGACCAGCTGCTCTAGCAAAAGGCTCAGAAGTGGCATTAAAAATGACAAGGAGAAAATTTTATTTAATTGTCAAAGAATCAGGCTCAACAGAGGACAAAGAGTACCACAACCCTGCAAATACAGGGAGCACAGGCACAGAATCCAGGCCTACACAAATATAAATATTTTCAACGTCCTTATTTTAGAAGATGTTGAATGTAAGGATGCTGGCATTCTTAGAGAAACTGAAATGGGTCATTAAAGTTGCTCCTTGAAAAACCTACCTAGAAATATATACTTCTATTCTGTAACAGCTACTTCCAAAAATATCTGAGCAGTAATGGATGTTTTACCATCACCTCCAAGAAAAGACGGGTTACCTCTCCTGCCATTTAAAATAAGTTTAAAATGGATATGCAGTGAGAATGGTTGCTTGTACCGAGTGAGCTTTTAGGCTGAGAAGAGTCGTACTGCTTCCTTCCCGATCACTCAGAAGGGAAGAGTGTACCTAAACCCTGTGAAGGATGCCCTGCTTTCAAACCCTCAGTGTCATCCTGCGCTTTGCTGGGTACTTTTCACACCTTCAGACACTGTTCAGGCAAGAGTCTAGTTAATTATTTTTAAAGGATGAAGACAATAAGAGACAAAAGGAGCCAGAGAAGCATCCCCCAAAACAACTTCTAATACTTGGAATATAGTGGGCTTCATATATATGCATATACATATACATATACATATACATATGCATATACATATACACATACATATATATATATATATATAATTATATAAAATTATATATAATTATATATAATGTGTATTGTATAGTATTTGTTTACTTATTTGTTTACTTCTGTAGCTGGCTCAACTGGCTATGCTAGGTAACCTACAATTATTGCAATATTTCTGGGAAAGCATCTTGGATGGACTGGGGAAAATAATCTTTACCTGCAGTAGTATGCATGTTGATATGTTTGTCTATAGCTGTATGTGGGACGAGTGTATAAAAGGTGATAGAGAGCTTCAAACCTTTATGTGTCACCTCTATCTCAGATGGCATTTAACGTGCACTATATATGCTACTTTTATCTGTAGCCCTTCCTAGAGCTTGTTAGGAAGCAGAGGCAGTGGTTTGCTAATGTGCTCATATATACAAGTACTGTGCAGAAGTACACTGTGCAAACCGAAATGTAGATCGCTTGAAAAGTGGGATTTGTCCAGTGATTTCAGTGGGCAACAGATCAGGCCCATACTGTTCATCATCGTTCCTTTTTAAATTCCCAGAAGTCTCTCCTGAAGAGTTTTACGAAGAGCAGCAGAAGAAAATCTGTAGTTCCCAGCGAGTCAAGTCATTCACCGAAGTATTGTGTGTGTCTGAGGCAGAGCAAGGGTCCTCGTGGTGCAGGAAGGCAAGACAGACGCCCGTGGGGATTTTCCCTGCACTGAAACCCCAGGTCTGGGCCAACAGTGCAGTTTTTTCAGAGGCTGCATAGGTCAATTTGTATTAACATCACGGCTCATGGTCCTTGGCACAGGAAGAAGGATAAATTAAAAAAAAAAAAAAAAAAAGATTCTTAATACATTTCTCAGGGCCCGTTGGTTTTTGCATTATCACCTGCATAACTGCCTGCTTCTCTGGGTGTCTAGTTACCAGTCACACTGTGGCCTTCCTAGAATGCTGTGTGTACTTATCATTTGAGCTACTTTGTCAGCCTGCTTTTTTTTTTGTAGAATTTTAATGCAAGATAGTGCAAGCTGAGGTGTTTCTAATATCCTTATAATTTGGAATTCAGGTGCGTTAAGACAAATTTGTGATGCTGTTCCTTGCCCAGTCAGTTACTTATCTGGAGTCGGTTTATTTTTCCTAAAAATTGAACAGTTACAATTCCAATACAAGTGTTACATGGTTTTAATATATCATTACTTATGAAAGCAAAGCTATTGATTGCAAAACATAAGTGACTGCAGATAGCTGCTTTTGTTTCTTACTGTGTTTGGCCTCACCATCTAAATTCTTAGACAGCAGCTCTTTTTCTTCTTCTACACAAGGCACATTTCATATTGTATTACTGAAATGTACAGCTGTGTTTAGTAGCTCCATCCTCACACATTTAAGAATAGCCATGCCTGATTTTTCTGAGATTGTGCCAATAATCCAAATGGCATCTCTTTTGTTTTTGAGAAGTTAAAGCTTAATTTTGGCATTTATCAGTCCTGAAGTTATGTTCGGTTTCAACAGCTTTTTTTTGCCTAAGATTCGTCATCTGAAATAACCCGCAGTAATTACAAGAGTTTGTCAGGATATTGCCGATCACCTCATGCACGTGTCTTTTTTGAGAGAGGCGTGGGGCAGGACGCGAGGCAGCGTGCACGTGTGCGCCAGCACTGCCGGGGGAGCGCTGGCTGCCTGCTGCCCGTGCCGGGCGTCAGCAGCAATCCACCCCGACGGCTCCCTGAGCCTCAGTCAGTCTTGATGGCCCCCAGTCGCTTGTTGTTCAAGCTGTGTGTCACAGCCAGTCACAACAGTTACTTCAAGCAAATTTTCACACTCTTTGGCTCAAACTGCTGGCAGCATTCCTAAAGACTCTGAGGAAATAATTCCACAAAGTGGCATAAATTAATGTGACTAATTAACATGATGTTAATTATTTGTAAATTGTATGTTTGGATACACATTACTTGAGAGGCATATGTTACATTCAATGTTTACTGAAACAAGTGACTGCTAATCGCATCTCCTGAGTGTTCCTTTCACAACAGTCAGCAAATAGAGGCTTCTCTAAAAATAAAAATTGTGTCCTAAGGGAACGTGTGAACTATAGCATGCAGTGAAATGAGGAACTGGAGTAGGAAGTTACCTTCGTGTTGGCCTGAGAAATGCATTGGAATGATTTTTGTAGGTAGTAACTACTCTCACCTCACATGCAAGTCAGGATGTATGTAGCATATTAGCAAAAAATGTTTTTAAATGATCCTTTTACAAGAGTGTGGAAAAAATAAATGGAGCTCATGTAACTAAAAGTTGCACACGAGGACAAGACCTCAATTTAGGGTTGAAAGAGCAACAGTAACTTGGGTTTTTTTCTAACTTGCATTTCTGATGTGATGCTGAGAGGATCCTCCTGCATCATTAGCAGTAGGTACATGGCACTTGAGTGGTAAGTGCAAGGAGGGCATAAATATGACGTGCTGAGTAACCTGTGATGTTCTCCACACGAGAGCCTCATACAGGATAACAAGCTGTCTACAGACAACTGCTCCAACTGCACCTGGTAGCAGAGTAAGGTACATGTTACACTGAGCCCACACGGGTTCTCGCGTGCTTTAGAGGGTGACAGATCACATTGGTGCTCATCGTTGCACGCTGCTTTTGTGGACAGGGAGTTTTTCTTTTGAATGACAGTACCAAAGGGATAAAACAGAGAAATGCAGTAAGTCCCGTGGTGTGATACCACAGGCCACCATGTCATATAATCTCTTTGTTAAATTGGTCAAGGTCCATTATTTAGGATTGTTTTCTCATTACTGCTGCAGGAAAGTTATTTTAGAGTACAAGGCAGTAATGCTCAAAACTCTTTTGAAATGTCTAGATTACCTTTCTCAATGATTGCTTAAAGCTTTTTTTTTTCTTACATCAACATTCTTTTATAGATTAAATAGTTATTTTACCTCTCCCATGTGTTCCCCCGTCATCGCTGTCCCTCCGTCCGTGTCCCCATGTCCCCCCCGTGTCCCTCCCAAAATTTCATTTACATTACAGCTTTCAAAGTACAGGTCCGTGGAAGCTTAATTTAAATGCTGGGTTATTTTCCTGCCACATCAACTCCCTAAATTCACTTGCTACCTGACTGCTCATGTGCTAGTGGTGGCACAAAGGAGAGGGAGGGACCTGGAATAAAAAGACAGAGACAGAAATATAGATATATAGGAAAAAGAACAGGCATACAGTAGTGGTGAATTACATCCATTTAAGCTGCCATGGTACAACACCTTCAGGCTTCACTTCTCTGTACTGAAAAATTAGCTCTAATTTCATCTCTTTTCATGAAATGAGCTCTGAACCCTTCCAATCAAACCCTTCTAGTCATCTTTTCTAGTTCATGTGCTGTGAAGAGCTGTGACACTGTGGGTTGCTTTCAGTTACCGTGTAGATGGCCAGAGCCATTCAAAGCACCCTTGCATTGCCCACCTTGGCCTCGATCTTCCCGAGGTCTATGGCATTTGTGCCAGCCCCATGGGGATGTCTCAGATGATAGCCTACAGCATCTTAGATAGCACCAGGCACTTAACATTGGCCATCTCAGTCAAGCCCTGCATGACTGACAGTTTTAGATGTAAAATTTCATCTCCTGCAATGAGGTTTATGTTATTCCTGAGTCAGCAACCTTGATATTATAGAAATATCCTTGAATTAAAAAAAATAAATATATATTTATATCCCTTTTTCTACAATTTAAAAGCAAACACTGTCTTGAGAATTGTTGGAATCTTTTGCTACACAGAATAAGTCTCGATTTCTTGAACTATGCAGTTGGCAGCTACAGAAAACTCCGTCTCTAAGAGATGTACTTCAGCAGCCACATCCAAAGGGGAGAGCATGGTCAGTACAGACATAACATTTGGTGACCGAGGTGGCTGATCTAACAGCCTCTGATGTATTTTATTGTGTGAAAAGTAAAGAATTTTGAGAAGTGGATTTTCAATCACAGTAACAACCATATCCTGGATACTAAGGAAACCTTTGCATTTTTCCCTTTCTCTTCATCCTGCCATACTTCCTATTCTTGCTTCAACGCATCAAGGCATTCGAGCTTCCCAGTAAAGAAAAAGGCTTTGACTTTTTTTTTTTTTATCATTTTTTAACACAGGCAAATAACATGTTTCCCTAACACTCTTTTCTTCCAGAAAGACAGAAACTGCTTTTGTTAAAAGTTAAAAAATAAAATTTCATCTGAGGCAAACATTTAGCCTGGAAAATTTCAGCTAAATAATTACAGCTTGGCAAAGACATAAGCAACTGAAACCAATGTATTATATTAAAAAATATTAAGCAAACTTAACCACAGCTCTTGTCTATAATAAAAATGTATGCAGGCATACATATGTATATACTGTGCTATTTTCTTATATATGTAATGAATAATGCAGTTCATTATTTTTGGAACTGTATCATTTGCAGTACTCTTTCAAGCCAGCTCCTGAATTCAATGGGGCTCATTGTATATGTAAAGTTTAATACATGCATAACTCTTTTGCAGGATCATATTCTACAATATTAATGTGGTATTCACATTATGAATTTACCTGCCTGAAAATCCAGAATATTTTAAAATATGGCTGCATGCATACTGGCAATTAAATTACAAACCCTAGCTTTCTACATTTTCATGCTTTCTTTGTGCAAAACAGTTGTATTATATTGAAAAAAAAAAAAAAGATAACATGCAAGTTCTGGCTTTTTCCACAAATAAGTTATTGTGGTTTATAGGTGGTTGTTGTTGGGGTTTTTTTGTGCTTTTTTTTGTTGTTGTTGTTCTCCTGGAAAAGGAAGGGAAGATACATTAATACACAGATTTTGCATTTTGCTTGTTTCTGGAGTATTTCAACAGTTGTGTGCATGAATCCTCTACTGGCAAGGGTGGGATGATGGAATCATAGAATCATAGAATGGTTTGGGTTGGAAGGGACTTCAAAGATCATCTAGTTCCAAACCTCCTGCAATGGGCAGGGAACAACATCTACTAGACCAACTTCTACATCCAGCCTGGCCTTGGAACACTTCAGGGATGGGGCATTCACAACTTCTCTGTGCAACCTGTTCCAGTGTCTCACCACTCTCATAGTAAAGAATTTCTTCCTAATTTCTGATCTGAATCTACCCTCTTTTAGTTTAAAACCATTACCCCTTGTCCTATTGCTACAGGCCCTACTAAAAAGTCTGTCCCTGTCTTTCTTATAAGCCCCCTTTAAGTATTGAAAGGCCGCTGTAAGGTCTCCCTTCTCTTCTCTAGGCTGAGCAACCCCAACCCCTTCAGCCTGGCTTCATAGGAGAGGGGCTCCAGCCCTCTGCGTATCTTCTTATGCTGGGGACCTCCAGTTCCTGTTCTTCTGGGGTGCAGATGTTCAGCAGCATGGTTTGGGGCTTTTGTTGGCTTAGCTCTACTCAAATAAAGAGCCTTCCACAAGCAGATACTCTGAAAGTCCCTTTGGTGACCAGGAGTCTGATCTGTTTGAACTCTCTTGACTGTTAAGTTAAAGGGAAAACTCAAGTCTGTCTGTGCATGGGTGGGCAACCAAGACTGCATTTGGTGCTGAAGTTATACAGAATACTATAGCAAACTTACTTGCATGAAGTTACACTTTCCAACCACTTTTCAAAAGAAACTTGGAAGAGCTTTATTATGTCACAGTTCACATGACTCAGAATTCTCCATGCAATGCATTTTCAGATAAATGGAAATAGGTGAGTACTGGGAAAAGTTTTTGTTCTATAAAACCAAAAATGCAATTTCTGAGGTTTTGCAGACATGTTGAAGTCGTATTAAGGTTTTTGAAAAGAGGAACAAGAGGGTGAAGAATTACATACAAATAATGACTAACAGCAGGTTTTTAAGCTGTGAAATCTATTTCAAATAGAAGTGTTTATGTATCGCTTCCTCAGTTGAAGTAGCTTACTTAGCATTTAGGTATTTCCTACACGTTTTCTGACCGTGGTCAGAAAACAACAAAAAAACCTAGGATAACTTAAAATATTTTTACAAGAAAACAAATTATTGATTTTTTGAAAATTAAAAAATGATTACACTCTCTCACTCATGTATCCCATTCAGCCAGGCAATTGCTAGCTGACTCGGATCAATTACACTGGCTATGCCACCCTTAAAAAGGTGAGAAAATGCGTTGACAGGTCCTGTCTCGTGTGGCTGCGCTCAGTCATGTGAAACAGAGCCACTGCTCACAATAAACCAACACAAAACAAAGTTAGGATAGGGCAGGAGGTAAATAACAGAAATTGCAGAGAAGAAATTGCAACCTGCAGGCAGAATTAATCATCAGAACTGGTGCTGGGAGATACCATGAAAATACATCCAGAGGAATACCATGTCACTGAGCACATGTGCTGAGGACTGTTTCTTTGGGGATCTGCTTTCCCCGGTGGCGTATTCCTTCCAGGCTGAAACCTTGCCCAGCATCAGGTCAGCTGAAAGGAAGGCTTGGGTTTGTTTGATGGCTGGTCCATCCTGCAGCGCTCGAGCTTCCACTAGACGTTTCAGGCACAACCCAGCTGTGATTAGCCTGAGAAGAGGCCAGGCTGAGACGCTGTGGAGTCAGCCATATGACACGAATGTAATTTTAAGGACCTGACACAGACTCCAAAGATTTGGCAGGGAAAACTGACTTCCACTCAACTATTTAACTATTTGTAGTTTTTTTTTTTTTTCCTGGTTACTATGCTCCCTGGTGCTGAGCAGCCCATACAAACTGTTGTGAAGTCCCGGTTGTGAAGACCTGTGATGTAAGGCTGACAACCAGGATTTGCTAATCCCATGGATTTAACTGGGAGTTCGACCAGAGCTCAAACACCAAGACACCATAGTAAATCCAGAAAAGAAATTTCTTTCTCAGTTCCTCCAATCTCAAAGTGGCATTTTGAACTATCCCTGAAGAAATTAATTTGAGAACTACAAGAATCCTATGTATATTATGAAAATTATAACCAAAGCTATTGCAATCCCAGACTGCACTGAAAAGAGCTCATATCAAATATCTGAATTATTTTTCAATGTTGAAATAATTTCAGACACATAACTTCTGCAGTGTTTTCTAGGGAATAATTTAAGTTTCAAAACTGTGATTTCTGATTTTGTTTTACTTACCTTGCTATTTTATATTACTTAAAACTTTTAATTTATATCGAGTTTAACTATTTATATTCTTTGGGATTTTTTAGAAATTTTCAGCCTCATAGTAATTGTGGCTATAAATTCATCACAGTTACATTCAAGCTGTAAGATTTATGTTGATGCAAATGCCCCCAAAATTTTAAGAATTGGATTCCTAGAAAAATGGGTTACAACTATAAAACAAGGGAAGTCATCAAAACCTGGCAGTAGTGACTTTCAATGTATATTTTCATGCACTGCAAAAATTGATGTGCCTTCTGGAATCACTGCTGCCATCTCAGGTCCAAAAGGTGTTTTCTGAAATAAAAAATCAGATTTTCAAGAGTCTCCTTGGGTGTGGGCAGAGGGTTGCCTGCAGGTGAAGCTGCTGAGAATAGATCCCAAAGGTAACATGAAGTAATGGGGCAAGAAGAAACTTTGGGAGGCTGGTGACTTTTTTAACTTAAAGGTGAATTTTGTTGGTGGGATGGGAATAGAAGAATCCTCAACAGATTTTGGGGAACCAAAGGGTCAAATTAGGCCCTAAAATGGCTGGGCCAAGTGAAGAACTGCTGTGTCTTACAGAGTTTAAAATTTAAATCAGCATCTTGGGTTACATCCTAATTGCCTATTGGCAAAAAATGTGCCAATGTATGAGATGTTTTTAACTTGAGCATATACTCATTCACAAAAGTAGTCAACTAAGATAAAACTAAACTGCAGGCATCTAACCTTTTCATCTATGTGTCACCTTTCTTTTAGGAGTGTTTCTATTTGTATGTTATATCCTTCGGAATATGCATGTCCCTTCACACAAAACTAGAAAACCTTCTCTTGCTGTATCCATAAAGGACATGTTCTTGTTCATCCCTTCTCTGTCTCATGTGTGACACACAGGACAGATACACCCACCAGCGTTGCTGGTTTTGTGTGAAAAGGCACGGGTCCAGCTGTTGTTAGGATGGTGCATCTCAAAGATGCTGAGTTTCAGGTATGTAACCTTCCCAGAACAAAAAAAAACAAAAAACACCCCAGCATCTCTACATTAAAATTAGACTCTTTAAAATGTCACATGAATGTAAAGTTCATATGGTAGCTGTATTCTTTAAAAAATGTGATGACATTCAGTGATCCATTTTAAGAATTTTGCTATAATATTGTCACAGTTTTGCCTATCCATTACTTAGACATCTCTAATGGAGAGATGTCATTTAAAAGTGCAACAGCAGTGTTACTTGCTGGATTTATAGTCCATTCTTCTCTCTAGCTTTCTAGCCTGCAATGGGATTTCTATTGTTGTCTGTTGTTAAATCCCAGCATAATGGATACCACAGCTGCAGTGGGCAGCTGTAATTCTTACTGACTTCTGTCTTGGTGTGTGACTCAGCTATGGAATTCAGTTCTCAGCCCATGTGTTTTGAAAATAAATTTAAATAACCTGAGTGTATATATTGTTTAATTAACAATAGGCAATGTTTATCCTTTTGAACTTCACACTGTTGAAAGAGAAACAGAACGTTTCTGTTTTAAATTTAATATTGGCATTTCCTATGTGCTTAATGAGAGAATGTATTGGACAGCTGTTTTGGATGTATACAGAACGTAAACCCTCGGTGGAGTGTTTAAATTTTTGAAACTACATTTAATTTTAAAGTCTCGTGAAAGGTAAAATAATCACAAAACACTGAAGGAGTCATATGATCTTACTACAAAGACGGCAGAAATATGGTATATATTAGCCAGGATCCTTAGTACCTGACACCATGTTTTGGTGTTTGAAGAAGTTTCTTGCCACCATTCACTAGCTCGCTCTTTTTTTTTGTTTCTTCTTCTTCTTTTTTTTTTTTTTTTTTTTTTTTCGGCACAAAAGCCTTAGAAAGTACCTTCATCATCCTTGAGCTGAAATTGAATTGATATACTGGCTTTTCACTAGAATATCCCAACACATTCAACTTGTCATGCTGTATGTTGGATCTTGTCCATCGAATGACACCTGATACCTCATATAATTGAACAAGAATTGTATGCTGCTGTTGTTGGGGTTTGTACTTAATAACAGGTAACACACGCTTACAAGTAACTTGCTTGAAAAGCTGAGTATTTTTCGCCGAACAACTTTTACTGTGAGAACATCTGTAAACACACACTATCCGCCTGTCACTTCTCTATGGAACAAAAAAAGAGGGAAGGTGATATATTTCCACACGCTGAAATGAAGCAGTGTGCCCAAAAAACATCCCAGATTTAGCTACATGGGCAAAACCCCCTGAGAAGTAAGAATCATCCCTGAGAAGTAAGAAAAAGATGTTACCCAACAATCTGGCCTCTCTGTTTTGTACCTGATATGCCAATGAACATCCCATAATCTCAAAAAGCAAATCTGGATTACTGAATGGTTTGCAGGTGAAAAACCCAGTGCTCACTACAGTTTAAATATTTAAATAAGCAGTCCTCTATTGCATTAGCTACAAATCTGTTTTCTGTCAACATTCAGGCATTCCAATCTAGGATTTTAAAACAAAATATCAGTTAATCGTAAATCTATCTCCAGGCTGTATGAGCCTCTCTAATGTGTAATTTCAGGAAAATTGCCACAGGACTAATGTGTATCCAGCACTGAAGCATGTAGCACTCTCCATGAGATTCTGTGTGATAAAAAAGTGGAAATAAAACCCTCAGTCTCTTCAGGAGGAGGTACATTAGTGTAGTGGTTGGCCATTTCTAATATAATTTCCTATCTTGTAAATGCATAAGAGTAGTGAGAATTAGTAGTCGGTTTGGCAGGTGGTTTTCTAGCTCTTCTCCAGGTGAGAGCTAGTTCTGCTGGCAGCAGTGGTCTTCTAAGAGAGAAAATAGTGTCAGTATTTCCACATTTTTATCTGATTACAGTAGCCATTTAACATGATACTTTGCACCCTCAGTCAGGAAGGATGCTAGCTACAATCTATAAAAACTGGAAGGGTTTGTGTATCCTTAGAAGAATTTTGGTCAACTGTCAAGTGAGTGGTCAGAAGGGACACTGGACACTTACGAGAATATTCAGCTTCCAGCTATCACGGTCAAATTCTGTATTGGACTGATAAAATTCAGAGTATAAAGCTGTAGAATACAATGTAGTAATAAAATTTATTACCTTTGATATCTGGAAAATGAGGATAGCCAAGAAAATTTTGAATCTATATAATTAAAACCTTTTGCCTTTGGAAAACAACATTTGCTGCTATGGATCAGCATATGGTTTACTGTTCCATTTGAAGTAGTTTGATTTTTAGCTGGTTTAATTCAGAGACTATCACTGTATTAGAAAAAAACAACAAAACAACACAACTTGTTCTAAAAAACCTTTTCACCTAATTATGATTTACATGACTAATGCAATTATTGTAATAACAGATAAAGTAATGTTTGTCACAAATATGCCAGGAATGGTATTATCCATTTATTTCTTTTTTGTTATTTACTCTTTGCATCTGTGCACTGTTGATTTTTTCTTGTTAATAGTTTATTTAATTTTGTACTGTCTTGTAGAATAACTTCCCATTACAAGAAATACCTTCCATACAAGATCAAATGTTGTGCTATGTATTCCACTCATTAAAGAATGTGTAAGCTGTTTTCTTTATTGTAAGTAGCTTGTCCAAAGTAGGAGCTTGCAAAATAATAGTAAGACTTCTCTAGTCTGGGTTTTTTTTTTTTTTCTGTTTCTCGGGATATAAAAGGAACAGCTGGATAGAATCTGTCTGCCATATTAAATAACATCCCAGTAGAAACTGCTTTTCTCTCACAGAAAAATCTAACACAGAGACTTACCAAAATGTGCAGACTGTAAATTCTACTTTAGCTTTTACTTCATCCTATAGGTTTTGTCCAGGTATATGTTGCTACTTTTCTACATATGATTTTTAATGAATGTATTTTTTAGTATTTAAAACATAATTTAAAACATAAAAAATGGGAAGGGAGTATTAGATTTTTCAAAGGAAGGATGTAAAACTCAAGTCCTGAATTCCGAATTTTAAACTCCTCTGGGAGGGATGAAAACCCTATAAAGATGGTTTTGGTGGTGGTTACAATGTGCATATTCACATAGTGTGTATGCAGGTAAAAGCAGTGCATAAGAATTTTCCAGAGAGCTCTGTGCATCTGCAGATTAGATGCAAATTATTTATTTTATTTAAATTGTATAGCCATTCCTCACATAGCTTGGAAAAAACCTGTAAGTTAGAAAGGGTATGTTGAATTTTACATGGCTTAAAATATCTGAAGAGCATTCTGTTTAGGTGACATCCTCAACTATTAAGTACAAGGTTCTCATCATCTGAGTGCCAAATATAAAATGTTAAGACAGCTATTTGGCATGTTGGCCTGTTACATGTACTTTTTCTAAAATTTGTGTGGTAACACTTGTTAGATTTTTAAAGGTTTTCCTTTGTTTTGTAATCAGGTTTGTTGGTGAATATATTTGGAATATCTTTGTGTAGGTGTATGCAGACGCACACCCTTAGACACATGTATAAAATAATGAGGTAACAATTTATAAATAGTGAGCTATTTATGCCTAAATGTGGACGATAGATTCATTATGCTGTTTGACATCATTATATTTGTATGTTTAAACCATGAATAAGTCTTCTTCCATAGCAAACTAAGACCATAAGAATTAAGCAGCGGAAAAATAGAAGTAGTCGTTAACCAGGAGTTCACCTTGGTGAGTTATGTTCTCTGGTCTAACTCACGTCCACTCCCCTGTGAGATGTGGGATGTGAACAAACTCCATGCGGACCTTTTCCTGCACTATACCTGTGGGAGAGCAGCTGTTGTTATTAGGGGGTTCAGCTAATCAAAGAGTAGGGGGTTGTCCAGTAGATTATATTGCACCTGTGCGTAATTGCCACATCAGGGGCACCTCCTGGAAGCTGCCCCAGGAGACCAGACACCACCAAGGGGACCCCTTGCAAATTGGTAAGAGGTACAGAATGTGGTCCGGCAGATGTGAGCCATGTATGCTGAGGCCAGCTGATGTGTGGCATCGGGGCCTGGGTCGGTGCAGTCCTGTGCCACATTGCCTTGCTGTGACGTGGAGGTGTATGTATGCCATGGAGAGAACCTGTCCAGTCGCTGGGGAAAGGCTGGGGGAAGACTCTCTCATGAAATCCTAGAAATGAAGGGAATGTGTTACAGAACCGATTCCTTTATATTCTGGGCCTTTTTTGTGATGATTGTGCAGGATTGTGCTTCCCCCCCGTTTGCTTTATCTTTCTTTTGGAAAGGAATTGTAAAAGGGCGTGAGCAAACATGCTGCCTCTGTGAGGGAGATCAGTAACATTCCTGTGCTCACAGGATGGGTTACAAAGACAGCTTTGGCATTAGAGACAGTGCAAATTCCAGCGACGCTCCCTGTACAGCAAAGGAGGAATTGCTCTGGCACCTTAAGTTCCTGTGGTAGTAGAAGAAGCTCATGCAGTAATGAACTGTGGTATTTTTATTTATTTTTATTGTTACCATCCAAAATGAGAAAAACTGGGGCCTGTCCCCACTTGCTTTCCTGGCCATAGTACTGTAGTTCAGTGCAAGACCACTGCTCAAAAGCCCATGAAGTTTAATCCCACAGTCATGCCAGTTACTGCTCTAGAAAGTGGTCTGTAGTCTAGTTTCTCACATAGGAAAAACATGAGTTAGCCTTATATTCAGCTGTGTCTGTGATGAATACTGTGTATTGCTGTCGTATAACATTATAACAGCAAGTAAGAGAAGCTATTGTGAATATCTAGGGAACGCTAATTTTCCTCAACTGTTTTCAGCTGTTCCTTACCCAGGTACTTGCCACTGGACATTGAAACTTTCATTTCTGATACAGAAAGTTGCCTGACAGTCTGGCTGATAGCTTTGTTCAGAAAATAGTATCTTTCATCTTTTAATTAATATCGTCCGATTCATTCTCCAGACTGTACATTTTTTCATTTTGCTGCTCATGTTGTCTGTAATCAATTTCTTGATTTTTTTCTTCTTGGAAAAAATGTGTGGTTAGGTTATACTTTTCTCACAATTCCTTCTGTTAACTAACTCTAATTTTGCCTTCATGCATATTCCAGTGTGTCTCAGAAGGTCTTAACTAACTCCAATAACTAAATAACCTCTGAGGTGGCAGCAGCATTTCTTCGTGTTGTGTAATGTTTCTGAGGAACAATATTAAATTTAGTGCAATGATGAAGCAGGAAGCCATTCACTGTCACAAATAGATCATATTTAAAATGTAGAAACATTTTACATTACAGGTTTATATTAACAAAGTCCAGGGTGAAGGAAATAAATTCAAAACCTGCCCTTCAAGCCTGGAAGTGTGTGCCTCAGTCTTACCTGAGGAGAGAAAGAAGCTGCTGCAGAAACTAACTTTATTCATGCGACATTGCACCAGAGGAAAAGGGTCATCACTCTTGAGCTTTAAACAGTCTTTTAAACATCCTACACCCAGATCTTTAAGTGATTTGGAGCTAAGGCTGCAGAACTGACCTTAATGTAATATTCTGGAGGGAACTGGCATAGCTAGTGCTGATAGATTTGACATATTCTTGGCAGTATTTCTAACCTTTTGGCTGGAGTAGCCTATAGAGGCCCTTTGGGAAGTGTTTGGTGCCCCCCTGTCCTGTTGTCTGACTACAGATATGGTTGTCCTGCGATCCAGGTAAAGCAGGAGTCAACCACGTGGCAGCCACACGCTTGTCACGTATGCCTCTGAGCCCTGGTGGGACATGCAAGCAGCCTTCATCGTGCCACAAAGGGTATAAGCGCTCCCAGGACGGGACACACGGGAGGCCGTGGAGCTCCAGAAAGCAGGAGAAGGCAGCGAGGCAGTCCCAGGAGGCACAGCTGGTTTCTGGGCTGGGCCTGGGCAGTCTTCTGGTCACAGCATCTCTTCAGATTAGGTAGCATACTGCCATATTCACTATTGTGGTTTCTTGCAATATGATGCTTAAAGCCCAGGCAAGCTGCAGCATTACAGTCGGGCCAGACATTTCTTTTAGCTGCAGATAGGCATGTTAATTTAGTTACATGCTCCCAGAAACATCCTTGTTATCAGTTCATGGTGGTTGCCTCCTGGCTGAGTACAGTTCCCCAGTAAAGATCTAAAAAGCTCCAGGAAAAACTGAGTCCAGTGGCACAGAACATCTTCCAAAGCTCTTTCCACAGCCACATATTAATTACTGAATTTAGCCTAACAGCTACAGATCTTCCAACAATGCTGACTTACTTTCTAGCAATAGGAAGCTTGATAACCCTGCTAGACCACAATGCTAATCAGTCTAATCAAGTCTCTAACCAGACTGGAAAATGTGTTATCGGTTTGAAGAGCAGCAATTCATGTATTTGTCATTTTATATTTTTCTGCCTAGCACTTACAATAGCTTTTTCTTGCTATGCTCCATCTTCTATGAGAAGCTTGATACATCCTCACAGATCTGTGCTTTTCCACTTCTTTTCCTGTACTGTGAAGATGCATGAATGCTTATTTTGATAGATACAGATAGTTATTTTTAAAACACGAGGTCATATCAGAATGTTTATTTCTTGACACACATTGTATTCTAAGGTTCTATTCCAAATCTACATGGTAAGTTATCCTTTTTCTTACAACCAATTTTAGATCACTGCTGCTTAATAGCTGATTTTTAAGTGCTTTAGTTAATTTCTTGCATATAAGTTGTCTTTATGTCACAGGTTGCTCTGAAATAAAATTTCTTTAATGGCCATTTTCTTAAGAGGTAATTTACTACCATCTCATTTTGCCTGACCTTTAAATTAGTTTTAAGCAACCACAATATTAGAACATTTGAACAAATGCAACATAGATTTATCAAAGTTATTATCCCAAACTACAGGAGTACCTAGATAACAGGAATCATGGTAGTTCTGATATTATTTGAAGTTCAGCATTTGATACAGGATCACACATGGGCACTTATTAGTCCAGTTCAACAAGGCGGATGTTAGTAGTGACACTGCAGAACCGAATGGAGCTGAATAAAAGAGAGATGACAACAGGTTATGTTAAATGGGGAACTGTCACACTGGAAGGAAGATATCAGCAGAATTTTTCAAGGATCAATCTAGAGGACTTGACTTACTTAACATTTTAATTAATGATGTTGGCACAAAATGTAGAAGTAGAGGAATGGAATTTGGTGATGGCAAAATATTGTGAGGCATCATTAATATGAAGAATGATCAGAATATTACACAGGAAAAAATGTTCTGACCTTGAGGACTCCAGTAATAGAAATGAGATGAAATTTAAGAGTATGGATGGCACTTAAGGGCTGCTAAAAAGAATTTCTGCTAAAGACTTATCAGTTGAAAACGACAGGGGTGGCAAAAGACCTATGTGTAACAATCAGTCATAGAATAACTACGAGTCACCGACATGATACAGCTGAGAAGAAAGCAATGTGATCCTAGAAAGTATCAAATCAGATATTTCCTGTGGAGACAGGGAAATGTGAATGTTATAGCAGCACTGGAGAGATCACTTTTGAAAAACTGGACACCCGTTTTTAAGAAAGATTAAATCCAAATGGAGCAAGCATTAGGAAGAGTTATAGGGATGATTAGAATGATACAGAAGCTTATGTTGTGCAAACGGAGTAAAAAGTTGTGTCTTGTTTTAGTCCAGTACTACAAGGTTGAGAGGAGACTGGACTTCTGTCTGCATGCTCTTCAAGGGAAGAAGGAGCAGCATGGGAGAAAAATGGCACCTGACACCAAAACAAATGGGGATGAGTGAATGTAGGCTGGAAATTAGAAGAACATTTCTAGTCGTCAGATCTGAGTCAGTACTAGCAGGGGAGGAAGAAATGGGCTAGTTTTGAGATAGAGCTCAGTAAGCTCATGCAAAAGATTATATGTTGTGATTTGCTGAGTCAGTAGGGGACTAAATCTGCAGATTTATGAGGTCTTATGTTCTTTCTGTTCTTGCTGTTAATCACCTATGTATGCATCATAATGCGGCACAGCTTGCTTAGACCATGCAAGCTTATTTATCCTCAAATTGATATTGAACAGCAAAATGCTCCCTTTCCTTGAGAGGTATCCTCATTCATGCCTAAAACATTGCTTAAAAGTATTCAGACTCACAGAACTGTAGAATCATAGAATCATTTCGGTTGGAAAAGAACTTTGAGATCATCAAGTCCAACCATTAACTAAGGACTGCCAAGTCCATCACTAAACCATGTTGCTAAGCACCAGAAGATTTATTGGAGGTACTTCAGGTTGTATAAAAGATTGATTGTACTATTAAAAAAAATATGGAATTATTCTCATTTATGTTAAGACAACATTACATGATTTTGGCAAAGGAAACACAAAATGGGTGTAAATAAAACTGCTGGGCTGCTAAGAAGACATAAACCACCTTTAATACCAACAAAACTCGGATTGTCTTTGCTGACACAAATGCAAACCTTAAAAAATACATAGTGTCTGCTCTACCTCTTGTATGATCGCTTCTACAACTAATTCACCAGAACAGTGGTAGGAAGTTTTACTCAAGAAAGAGGTTGAATTTGGCTCAGAATATAAAAGGAACTTCTTGGACGTTGTCATCCTTGCAATGTGAATTCCACCAGTAGAAATTCTAATGCACATCATTTCTAGCAAGGCAATAAATGTGAAGGTTCTGGACAGGTAAAAATGTTGGGATTTAGATGCCTGTCAGTAGCAACTATACAGGAAAGTTTTCTGATTAAAAACATTTGTAATGGGCTAAATTATTTTCTGACTTTAGGAAACAAAAAGAATTGAAAAATATACGCAAGAAAAGAAAGAGGCTCTGCTGAACAAAGCAAGTCCAGGTTATCTAATTTCAACTGTGAAACAGTTCTTCACATTACTCCCCTACAGTAATGGATTTGGGGGGGTGCGGGGGCAGTGGTGTTATGTCTTAATAGAACACTTAAAATAACAAGAGCTGTTATTAAAAGAAAGTAGAAGAAAATTCTTGGTGGGGAGCATCTTGGGTTGGCTTGGCTCACACTACTGGAGAATACTTGTCTTGTTTGAAAAGTATTTTGGTGTTATAATTATAGAACCCTCTGGGCTCTCTTCAGCGCAAAGTATCTGCTGCTTTATTATTACAGACATTACAGAAGGTTGTGCATAGAGCTTTGCGCAAAAACAATTCTTCCAGTATAAACATCCTTTTTGTAGAAAGTTGAAACAAAAAAAAGAATGCAGTACAATGACATGTTGCTAAGCAGCAAAAAGGACACATGTCAAGAACCATCTATGTCTTTTGTAGCATTATACTTCATTTCCTCACACCTTCATCACACAAGCTGTTATGATTCTTATGTACCCATAATAGGGAGAGAAAATGATACAGAAGCTAGTTTTTCCTCCATTTCTTCTCCAATTCCTTTTTTAAAAATCTAGTGTTAAAGACAGGTCCCTGGTGGGCCTAAGCTGGTTGAGACATTACTAATTTCAGTTCAGTCCAGGGTTTTAGGCATTTTTGGTGTAGCTGATTAATTCCTTAGTTGATGGGCATCATGTTGAAGTCTTTTGGGCATGGGTTACTCTCAGAAATGAAAGGAAAATCTTGCCAAAAGGGAAAATATTAACCTTAGAAGTGAAATTGGCCTGTCTAGACAGTGGGGAGGTCAGCAATATTCTGCTGCTTTCCTATTGGGATAGTTAAGACCTGCAAAATGGGGACTTCCAGAAAAAAGAGGTAAGTTGGAAACATTACCAAGCAGAAGTTTTGAGATGGCTTGCACTGACCAATAGTTTATGTTGCTGATCACGTCTCTCATTCACTGGAGTAGGTGGAGTTTCTTCCTAGCAAGTTTTCACTGAAAAAGCATTAAGGTCTCCCTCTTGCTCTCCCACAAGCATTTATTTCTGTGAGTAGTTTCAGTGACATGCATTTGTAAAGGGTCTTGTATTAAAGACCTTTTGCTAATTGATTACATTTTTTTTGCAAGGATGTATTTTATGGTAATAACATTCCATGGTTTTAAAAGCATTTATTTACTGTGAAACTATTACAGAGCACTTTCAAGACACACTATCTTCCTGATAACAAATGTCTCCTGAAATGAGAAGGAGCTTTCCTTAATTTAAAATTTCAGTATTCAGATTATTTTTTATTATTACAGCTATTTAATAATCTCTTCCAAGTAGTTTCATACTTTCAAGGTCAAGATTTTTTAAAAGGACTAATGGGACCCAAATTTCTTTTCACTTCTATCAAACCAACTGTGATGAAGTAATGGTGTTCTGCAAGTTGGCATTGCAACAACAAATTATACACCAGCCAGGATTCATCAGCGAGGGCACATGCCTTTTTCCCGACGTGCCCTATGACTATATGACTAATAAAATGCCTATTTTTATTGTGTGTGGTCCAGCTTCAGAATAATAATCATCCTTGAAGATTAAATTAATGAAAAATCAATTTAGCAATCAAATATTTCAGCCATAGTGGGTGGCTGAGTTAAGAAAGTATTATAAGCAGAATATAGTTTATTCAGCCATATAGGCAGTTGTTGAATTTCTTATTCAGCCATCAATTACTGCAAAATGGTTAGCTGAAATTACAATTAAATAATGGTGGCAAACCACACTGTTCGAGCACAGTCACATGTGGAAACAGCTGTAGTTATTTTGAAAGTGACCATCCCCGCTGTTTGCTGCTGCTCTTCCTCTGGAGGTGGCTGATCCCAGAGGGGGGCTTTTGTCACCTGGTGCCTGGCCAAGGCTTCAGCCACCACCAGGCTCTCGTTTGCAGTAGGAGCCTTCACAAGGGCTGTTGTGGTGTCTCTGTGGGCTTGTAACTGGCAGCAGAATGACAGCAAGCAGCTAAGGCTGGTCACGTCTATTGCTCCCGCTCTGCCTCCCACATGGGTCTGCCTTGAGCACAGGCCTTTGCTCACATGAAGTCATCCTTAACCCCTTCCGTTGTGGAACGTTTGTAACAGCATGCTTCATGCTGTGTGCAAGGAGGAATAAGCTTTACCTGAATAATATCTGTTCACCCACTACTGCTGTGACCACACTTGGAATGCGGCTGCTCCAAGTCCTTCAATAATATTTACTGTCCTGCAATTATACTTCTATCAAACTGTGTGTAGATTAGGAACTAGGCTGTAAGAGCAGTATTTTCAATGGAAGTATTTGCATTAAGCTTTCTCTTTCAGTTTCCCATGCGTTCAGTACCCACCTTTATGACACAGGTGAAAATAATTAATTGCTTCTTGATGAAATAATTGCTCCCAGTTTACTGTGTGCCATAAGACCCTGCAGAAGACATGGGACAGGCTTTGAAATTTGCTCTCAAGATTTTCAAGGGAAAATGATGACAAATTAAGGAAGACTTTGGGGCTTATCATGTGAGTTTGTGATTCCATTTTAGGGTTTAACTTCTCACAGAAAAGCAGTGACATAACACTGTGGGCCAAGTCTTTCCTATTTTTTCAGGGTACAAGGGTTTTTTAGTACCTACTGTCTCTTTCAGCATTATATGCTTGCTTACATATTCAGGGGGAAGGGTTGTTCTCTGCGAGCTTATCTGTTGCAGTATTTCCAGCTATCCTGTTTGAAAGCATTTGCTGGTAAGCATATAATGTATGCAATACACCATGAACAAATGCCAGAGAAAAACCCCATAAAAACTTATTTTGGGTCTTGAAAGAGGATGTGGGTTCAGATGTGCTCCAACACTGCACCACTACAGTGTCGTTTTAGTAGTTTTACATGTAGGCGTTTGCTATTAGGTGTTTGCTATTGTTAAAAGTGACAGCTACATCCCCCTCTTTAGGCAAGCCTTTTAAAAATCAGTGTGATTTACATATTGTTCGCATATTTTAATTCACGATTTGCATATGCTAATTAACAGTGCATTGCAGCAACAAATGGTATTGCATGTAGTTAGCCTAAATTGTAAAGAGTTACAGGAAGGCTTGTCTGCTCCAAGGCGGGGGGGGGGGGGGGGGGGGGGGTGTCCCTTCTGTATCTCAGCAAAGGCTGAACTGCTGTTGACTCTTCCCAGTGATGCTGAGGGGCGTTTCTGCATTGCACACATCAAAAGCATAAGTAAATAAACACAATGGTCTTGTTTCCTATTTTCAAAATATGTCTTGCAACTCTAGAAGGGAATCATCCCTTGCCGTCAATGTCTTTCACGACAGTAACTTTGTGCCAGATCATATAGGGAGTTGCTCTTGAAGTCAGCCTACATTTCTGAAACTTTTTCAGGTAATAAGGATCTTCACCTGAAGAGCAAAATCATATAAAAATTAAATGTCTCTTATAACCATGGATAGGAGTCAGGAAGCAGAACTGTGGTGTAGAGTGAACCAGATGAACACGCTACTTCGTAGCATGGACTGTCATGCCATGGAAAACAGCAGTGCTGCAATGTGAGATTCATTTCTGCAAAAATACATATTGGAGGAAACATCCAAGGTTTTGCTCCAAAAAAAAGGTAGATAGGAAAGGACACAGTAGGGAATAACTACTTTAATGATATTTAGGTTGCTGAGTGTTACAACAGTTGACCCATACCAGAATAATCTTATAAAGAGAGCCCACTGGGATCCTTCCGTTCTGTAGCAGACACACTGGCATCAGTTTATATATTTTCTAGGCCACTACGTTTCAAACAAGAGCAGTTTCATATTACTACTGTCAGTGATGCATTGAGAAAAAATAGTGAGAAAAGACAAAAAGAAAACCTGTATAATTTTCCATTACATTGACACCAGTGTGGTATCAATAATATGGATCATCCATCTTGCAATAGTGTATTCCTGTGGTTAGCAGACACGCAAGTGGCCAGTGATTCTTTCCTTCAACATATCTAATGTTGCTGGCAGTACAGTTTTTATTCGATGTTTCACCAAGACTCCTCTTCATATATATATAACAGCATAGTAATTCCAGGTAAATCTAGGAGCATGATGGGTAGGTAGTTGGAGGAATCCCCTATACCTGCCATCTCACTGTGCCCGTTAGGGAACATCCATTGGCAGTCACCCTCCTGCGACTAGTCTGCAGACTTGGCAGGGAGCACAGCTACATTTGCTTAAGGTACGTCAACCCAACGTACCATGGTCAGTATAGTAAGTATGGTGTACGGGAAGGAGCTGATTATTCAGTGTAAGTAGGCTAGTTACATAAATGTGTTGTGTTTCACATAAATCACTATATAATATACCAAACTATTAATTACTGGAATCACTGGAGGGACAAAAAAAGATACCCAAAACATAGATATTGGCATTTTTTTCATAACACTCGAGTGTAAACATAGAAGTTTCTTTGAAAAAAAGTAGAATTTTTCTTGGTTTCTGATAGCATTTGGGTTAAAATTTACTCCTGATAAAGTAAACACCACTTTTTCTTGACACTGTTAAGAATGTCATTCCTCAAGTGTAACTTGTAGCTCTGATGCAGTAAACAAAAATGTTGTTTTGTTAGTACTACCATGTGCTCTTAAATCTTCTCACAGTTGTACAAAAACCTGTGTTCTGAAATTTAACCATTCCCATCACCTTTCTTGAGATTATGCAAGTTTGGGTACATTTATCCCTACTCGGAACATACAGACCACCGGTAACAAACAAGTGGCAAACAAGAATTCCTCAATGGAAAGGCTTTGGGTGACCTTCTTGTGAGTGACTTCCTTGTGAGTGCCCCTTTGAAGGACACTGAATGGAGCAGATGGCTTACGACATGGGGGAGTAAAATGTGAATGGGATGACATACAAGTGATGAAACTCGGTGAGGGGGAGGGGAAAGCAGGTGGAAGTAACAGAGGAGGAGGAAAAGTTCAGTTCCCCTGCGCAGCATCCCCACGCAGAGCGAAGGCTTCCTGTTAAGTTGCCTCTTTGGGGGTGTAGTCTGCCATCTGCCTCGGAAGTGGCGGATTTCTAGGGGAAATTAAAGGTGAGAAATGTCACTCAGAGCCACTGCTTGTGAGTGTGCTGCACGCCACCTCATGGGAATAGCTCTGGGAAACCAGACTCATGCTGCTTTGCTGGCACAGTGTGTGTATGGTTAGAAGCTCCTGTTCTGCCCCAGTAGGATATTGCGTGAGTGGGTAGGCATAGAGGATTAGCCCGAAGAAATTCAGAATCACTTTGCTAAAGCTTATTGCTCCTGGAGTGTGCACATTATGTAGATGCAAAGCACATACTGTAAGAGAGGGTTGCTATTTTCTTCTTTCCTAAGGATAAGACCCTATATACCGATGTGAGTTTCATCTGCAGTAACAGGTTAGATTCAGTTGCGTCATGTGGCAAAAAGAAACTGCTCCACGAACCTCTTCTGTAGTTATGTGACATGCGCTTGGTACGTTGCGCTGTCAATGTGGACACCTACTGGGTATGAAGCCCAGGGGAGAAGAGTCTTCAGTATCACTTTGGTTGCTGTGAATTTCTTTCTCCATTAACTTGCACACACTCAAATATTTAATAAGTTAGTTATAAGTTCCAGGCCATAGCTCAGGCCATCAAAATGATTTTACTCTTTTCCAATGGCAAGCAAAATAGCCATCCCTTTCTAAGAAGCACTTGCCTCTGAGGTTCTTGCAAAGGCAGGAAGCAAGAGTTTCCAGCTCAAAAGCCTGCGAGAATAAACTTCCTTATATGATTTTTAGCACTTCCTAACTCTAACCAAATGTGAGGTGTGTGGGAATAACCTTTTAATTTATATTTCTAGCTGTGCTGATTCGAGGAACAGGAGGATAGGAGAGATGTGGATAAAGTACTGTATAAAATACAAGAGTGCTGATCCAAAAAAATTTTAAATGTCATGTCCAGTCCAAGGTTTTTGCAGAGGTCTGGGAACCACTCTTATTTGTCTAAATTGCTTTATGCCTCACTGTGAGTGATTTTCCCATCTTTTCTAGTTTTTTTGTAGCAAACGACATTTTAGTTTTGAACTAATCCACAATTTTGCTGAAAAAAATAATATGCAGAATTCAGTTTGTATTGGCGAGTAGTTGCAGAGTAAAGCCCATGTTTTCTAAGGTTTTCAAATTGCACACGGTGTGCTTTACTGACGTGATCCAGACACACAGGGAGGAGAAAGTGTGCAGCTACCTGTCCTGCATCAGGGTATGGCGCTCCTCCTCTGCTCTTACCTTCATGAAAATGAAGATCATTATCTTCAATTCTTCTTATTGCTTTGCAAGCAAAATTCCTCCTGTTTTAGTGGAGATCCATGAGAGACCAGGATTTGTCCTTGAATAATGTCTGAAGTAAGTTCAGGATTATCAGGGAGAAAAATGATTTGAAAATATTCATGTATGAGCGTACTGAAGGAAGACTGACTTTAGGCAGAGGTATTTTTCTGTGGTTAAGGTGAAAATATGACTTTGTAGGAACGTTGCTTTCTATTACTCTTCTGTGTAATGGATGCCCACAACATAACAATTTTGGACGGGCATTTTGTGCATTTTATTCCATCACCTTTTTTATTTGTCTTATAACGAATGTATGTTTGGTTCCTACCAAGCTTACTCTTACATGGCATTAGGTTTTATAAGCAAGTAAGTCAGCTAATTTTCACTGCAGTCATCAGCACAAATTTTTTTCCAGATCCTGAGCTATTTACAATGTTGCTGTTAAAAAATCAAATATTCCTATTTGTGAAATATGTACAAATTATTTGAAACCCAGGGGATATTTCAAATATGTTCGTGTACAGCACCAGATTTGCATGTTTAGATTGCAAGGTGGAATATCTTTTTATTTTTATTATTCGGAGTTCTGTTTGATCGTAACAGATGTGAAAGATACCGAATTAAATTGGTTTTCCCACATTAGATGATTCCTGTGCATTTTTCAAATTTGGTAGATTTTGAAAAATATTTAATTTGTCAAAGAAGTATTTTGAATTAGATAGTCATATGCATGTTAAGATATGAGAACACTGAGATATTGACCTGGATCATTCTCCCTGAAGTCAACAGGAATGCTTACTGGCAGCATTTCACTGTAACCCTATCAAGGCTGCTGAAAGGTGAATGTTATTGCTAAACCTTTGGCCTTGAATTTCTTCTGTTCTGTAAGAAACTATGTTCCAAGACAAATTTTTTTATGTTTCTGGTCTGGGATCAGAAAGTATGTATATAGTTTTCTGTAATGAAATTATAAGTTGTTAGTTGATATTCAGAGCATGGAGATCCCTGTGTTCTCTTTGTACGGGGATGTTAATAGCTGTTAGCAGCCATGGCTTCCATGCAACCATCACCTTTGTAGCTTTACACCCGTTAATTTTTTGAAACAGATATGATGGGCCAGGGCAAGGATCACATCACACTCGTCTTTTCACATCACACTCGTCCTTTTTTTTTTCCATTTTTTTCATAGGTTTTTAGTTTGGCTGTTGCCAGGCATAGGTGTTGGTCTGGGTGGCTGTTTGGGTTGATCCTGTGTGGGGGATGGTTATGTTTTGTGTTTGGGGGTCCCTAGAGTGGTCCTGACAGTGGCAGTTCAGCATTGTCATGGGAACTACTTCTTACCTGTAGTGGTTCCAGAAATGACAGTGAGTCGTTGTAGCAAAAATACATCAAGATGATGATATAATGACTCTCTGTGAAATGTGGAAAAAATGTATCATACAGCTCAAAGGACAGAAAACATAGGAAGAGGCTATTTCAACTTCAGCACAGATTTGTTACAGCACTTATTACTGATGTTACCTTTTTCAAGTTAAGAGAATTCTGCATTACTTGCAGCATAAAATTTTATTAAAAACTACGTATAACATGTTCAGGCTGAAGCTTATAAACCTGTTACATTGCTTGCCCTTTTCTGAAAGTGGTTCTTTATTATTTGACATTATTTTGTCAAACATCTGATTTGTATAGCTGAACGCAGGGCACTTGCCTTCGTTTTAAGGGTAATAAACAAGCTGCACTTTTAAAACCAACAAAACATTTTTAAATGGTAGAATATTTTCCTAATTATTTTATCTAGTGTGCTGAATACCTTTTTACTTTCTCTGCAGTTAGCTTCCATGAGCTTGAAAGAGAAAGAGAAAGAGAGTGGGAAACCAAGCTTTGCTGCAGAAAAAAAAGAAATCAAAGCCAACCACCAACGGCTTTTTGAAAAAGAGTGTTCTGGTTGTTATAAAACATGTATATAACTGACAACTGATATTATCCACTGGTGAGATATTGTTCATATGTCTACAGCATAAAATTACGAGAAAAATCATGCTGGTTATCAATCCACATGTGCTCAATGCAGTTTGAGGATTTTGAGAATGCCATGTGTATCTTTTATCATATCACCATAACCCCTCACCTCCCACCAGTTCTCCAGACACACTCCCCACTACGTTATGTCCCCTTTGATGCACGTATCAACGCATTTCACCTCCGATATTTTTCACCTGAATGTGGACCATGCTGTGATGCTTGACTGACACTGCTTGAGCATCAAGTCCTGTGTTCAGGGAAGGGACTATCTTCCTCCTTCGCATCGCCTGCCTGTGGGCTTCAGTCTTGCCATGACAAGAAGTCTTGCAGCACTGAGGAGGTCAGCTATGCCTGTATGGCAAATGCCTATTTGAGGCTGTTCTGCCCACACACTGAGCTGACCAGATGCTGTGTGGCCATTTCCATCTGGCTCAAAGCCCAAACAAATACATCCTGCCTCTTCACAGGGTTTACTTGCTCAGATGTGATGCCATGCTGAGCAAACATGTAGCTCTTGGTTTACTTGGAGTTTTAGCAGAGCAAGCTGATGTCTGCCTACAGTGTGGTTTATAGACACATTCAGGGCTATGTTTCCACTGTAGTAAGGAGGAAGTAGCTTTAACTTATTTAAACTAGCTGCCGTAAGTACTGTTACTAGCTTTCTCTCAGTAGAAGGGAGCTTGTGGAGAGCTGCAGAAAGCATCTGAGAAGAAAGGTAAATTCTGCCTGAACTGAGCCCTGCGAGGTCCCAGCAGCCTGTACTTGTCCTCAGGCTTCTCATCAGGCATGGTGGTGGTGGTGTGAGGTGCTGTTCTGGCAGATACAAACTGGACTGAAACCAAAAATGGGATTTGTCAGAGTTGCAGGTAATGGAAGGTTTATGTTGCTCCTGATTTTGCCTGGATATAAATCAGCAGCTTTAGAAGTGAAAAAAAAATATCCACTACACATGGTACTCTGCCTCAGTCACTCACAGCTTCTCTTCTAGTGTTTCTAAGGGTGAAAGGGACCTATGCATTATTCAGATCAGTACTTTGTCAGTTGTTTATTCTTCCCTCCTATAGGCTGTAAATGTTTAATAGTATTTCTCAAATACATGTAAGATATTTTTTTTCACTGCCTCAGCTTCCCATCTCAACATGGTTCAGAGGAAAGAGTGGAGATCAGAAACTGGAAGAATTCCATTTGCTGACATCTGTCTTCGGAATAACTTTGCTCCAGCAAATATAGCAAAACAGATCTTCCTACATGCGTTTGTAGGAATGGCTTGAATATTATTTATACAATCTGGGGCTGGGGGGAGGGGGGCGAAGACCCCCAGCATAATGGCCAAATTCTTTGCAGGTTGTAATTGGTGTGGTTCTAGTCACTTGCTTAATTTTTGTGGAACTGTTTGGATTCAGATCAAGAGATCAATTGAGTCGATTGCTGTGAAACATGTGGGCTGGTCAGTTTACCCACCAGCAGCATGAACACACCACAGAAAGGCATACACCCGTTTTCTGCAGCAACTAAGCTTTGGTTTTGAGCTTTATGTCTAGGTACTGCCCCAGACCAGCTTGGGTACCTGCATAAAGGAATTGTGGCAGTATGCGAGGTTTGGCAAATATCATTTTATCTTAATGCTATTTTGCTTGTGCTTTTACATAATTTTTTTTTTTAATGCTGTTTAGTATTCTGCTAGGTCAGATGAAGTCAGGGGTCAGGGGTGTGCTTGATTTAATACAACTGGATGGTTTGCCTGGTTTTTGTCTGTTCCTTTTGGTGTCCTGTCATTTGAATTTTATGTTTTTGCCTTTAGTCTTGAGACGACTTTTCTGGGTATCATTTTCTGTGCTGTGTAGGTCCTTTATGCTGGTACAGATTGCATTTGTTCATCTAAAATGCCTGTCCTGCACAATTTCCATCATTTTTATGGTCTTACATTTTGTCATTTTCTGCTTGAGTTTGGTTGTGGTTTGTTATGTTTTGACAGTGGTTTGTCACGCAGCTGTGAATAACCTCTTTGGCTTGCCTTTAAAACTTTCTTCTTTGCAGTTGTTGAACAAAATTATCTGTAATACTCTTTCTTCAAATAGAATGATTAGCACAGACAGAAGTGTGAGTGACTGTATACTGCAACCAGGCAAACCATTTGTTCTGGCTTTATTTACTTGCAGAGTGAAGATTTTTTTAATGCAAATATAAATATTCTCTTCACTAAAATATTTGAGTGTAGATCTTTGCTGGGGAGTGATGGGTTTGTTTTATAAGATGTGGAAGTTTTACAGTTAAAACTGGAGCTTCCTCAACTACGGTGTATCTTTTGTCTGTAGAAAGAGAGTATGGGTAACCCCCTCAGACATTTCTCCCCTGCAGCCTAGAAAATCAGCTTAGACCATAAGCTTCCTCAGAAATGTGCCTGCCATGAGAAATTCTGAATTTTTCAATGTGGGTAAGGGTCTGGCCTGCTCTGTCTACTAGAAACCTAGTTCAGTTGTTTAAACAACAAATTATATGGACTCTGAGTTTTCATTTTGTGACTGGTTAGCAGGCTCCCTAGTTCTTGGAGTGTTGTCGCTGGGCACATAATGAAAACCTAAAGCTTGAAGCTGGTACGGAACCGTGCGGGGCCAGGGCTCTGCTGTTTGTGCTTGATTCGAGGTGCTGGTGCTGAGGCCTGCAGGAAGGGGCTGACGGCGGGGCACGGCGGGGCGTTGCAGCAAAGAAGCCAGCAGGAGGGTCGGAGGGAAGGGATTGCCTCAGTGCTGGTGAGACACATCTGGAGCAGGGTATCCAGTTTGGGCTCACCATTGAGGAGCAAGACATGGAAGGACTGGAGCGAGCCCAGCGAAGAGCCATGAATACGATTAAGGGCTTGGAGGCTTTGTCATACAACGAGAGGCTGAGAGAGCCGAGACCGTGCAGCCTGGAGAAGGGGCATCTTCTCAGTGTGGGGACAGATCTTCTCAGCATTGCCCAGTGAAATGCAAGAGGCGCTGGGCACAAAGTGAAACACAGAAAATTCCATTTCAACATAAGGAAAAACATCTTCCTCAAAGGATGGTCAAACGCTGGCACAGATTACCCAGAGAGGTTCGGAGGGCTCCATCCTTGGAGATACTCAAAACCCAACTGGACACAGCCCTAGCCAGCCCACTGCAGGTGACCCTGCTCTGAGTGGGGCGCTGGACCAGACGATCCCCAGAGGTTCCCTCCAAGCCCAGCTGCCATCCTGTGGAAGGGATCTTGGGCTCCTGCTTGCTCTCCTCACCCCCTGGTCCACAATATCTTAGCCCGAGGCTTAAATACTTGAGATCTGAAGACTGAATTTTGTAGTGAGCAGTGATTTAATGGCTGGTAGTGGGCTCCAGTGTAATAAGGAAAGAGCTGGGAGGAGATTTTGTTGTAATAGGTAGGCTGGCTGAGCCTTAGTGAAAACTTAGGCTGACGCAGTTTAGCTTTGTACTGGGACATATAGAGTCTCTTTACCGTTATTTTCTGATTGTTTTTACCAAGATAAATTGTAGTAAAATATTGTCTCTCTTCAGAGAGTTGATGAATTTAAAACTGAGTTACAGATTATGTGTCTATGAGAATAAGGGTCACAAGGTGTGAGGCAGTAAGCCGAGGTCTCGTTGTCATGAAGTTTCTGTCACTTATTCTTGACCCACGTGTGTTTTAGAGGATTGAAGTGCTAGTTACAGACTTGTGAGAAAATGAAATACACTTGTCAACTGAATCAAAATTACACAGGCAAATCCTCACCAAGGTAAAATGTTGTTAGAGAAGACTTATTGGAGGAAAGGCAGAGTCAAACCTAACACAATGATTTAATTTCACAGGACAGAAGGAAATGGAGAGGGAAACCCAGATATTTACAGTTTTATAAGTGTTAGTATTTTGGATTATAGCTTTTTTTATTTATAGGCAGCATTATTGACATAAAATAAATGAGATACCAAAGATACCATGAAAGTATCAGGGATCAAAACAAAAACACCCCCAAACATTGGGTTCCAGATGTGGGAAGGATTCCAGTCACTCAGTCACAGTGCTCATCCCGCTTTGCAGTTTTGTTACAAAATTGAGAACGAAGGCAAAATGGTTGGAAACCTTAGATTTCCCCAGTTTCCATGGAGTGCTAAGTAGATCGTTAACGTTAAGAAAAAAATTGTAAGGACATGGGAAGAACGTATATATGGCTAATTTTACTCCTTAAAAAGCTGTGCTTTATTAGCAATATGGAGGGAGTGCTCCACTGTCTTCTGAACTTCATGGGAGTTTAAAATCTATAATGTCTGTAGATTACAGAGATGTTTTATGAATGTGTAAATACAATTTACTATATCCCTAGTATACTACTATTAATAGTATACCATGTATTATTATGATGATTATTACTACTACTGCTGTAATAGATTTTAAATCATACATTTAATTTCACTTTAATATTTGATTTGTATGAATGACTAGAAATTTCCTATAAGTGGAAATTAATCATACATTAGAATTTTTATTCTAGAAGTAGTCTAAATGATAGGATCCCAATCTTACCCGCTAGATAGGGAGGAAAAAAAGGACAGGTCTGTGTGTGCCAGATTCTGCCTTGGATACATGTGGGTGGTTTAATCAACATGGCCCACACGTCTCTGAAACAGAAGTTGGACTTATTAGACTGTCTTTTCACTGCCTTTTGTGCTGTACTATCAAGTCTGACAGTAGCTTTTCCTGGGAATTGACAGTTTCATGTTGTTTGGGTTTGAATCTACTCAGCAGATAAGGTCTCACAAAGGTGGAGGGGCACTCCACGAGCAGCCTACCTTGCAGCTCTTCCAGAGAGCAGGTCACAGTACTGAAAACTGAAAACTGGAGCTTTACTGTTGTCCAGCTTCATGGAAGGATCCCTCCCTCCACATCCCAGCCAGACGGACTGTGTCTGGGAGGGAACACACCTGATGTGCTATTTCACTGGGACAAATTTGGGCAAACAGAAGTATAGGCAGAATAACAGCAATGACGTCACTGTGTAACTCCATGAAGTTTTGCTTTATGCGTACTGATTTTTTTTATTTTAGTTACAAAAACATACATAACTGAACATGACAAGGTCTGGCCACCTAGATGTCAATTAGCCATGCCCAGAGATGTCAATTAACAATTAATGGAA
This sequence comes from Falco punctatus, assembly GCF_963210335.1. Classification (NCBI taxonomy): domain Eukaryota; kingdom Metazoa; phylum Chordata; class Aves; order Falconiformes; family Falconidae; genus Falco; species Falco punctatus. Next base: position 473,653 of record NC_137580.1, on the reverse strand, counting down.
AGCTCAGCCTTTCTTCTGCAGTGCTCAGGAAAGCCCGTTTGCAGTCAATGGGAAGTCATCCCCTGGCTTCCCTAGCTCTGACATCTGGCTGAGGGAGAGTTAGTTGTAGCATCTCCATTTAATTACTGAGATCCAACTGTGATAATCACTCAAGCAAGAGGCTTTCATGGTCCGCCTAGAGCTTTACAGGTCACCTCAACGTTTTGTGCTGGGAGCCAAAAAACCCCACAGCCCTAACCAGCAGAGTTCCTCAAGCCCGTCCATAGCATGTTGATGAGATAATCGGCTGCAGGCTGCACCAGAGCTTCCAAACAGAGCTCCTTTAAGCTATAGGCACAGGGTGGTTTTTCTTCATTCTGTTGCTGATTCTGTGGAACTTTTAAAGGCTTTTTATACTTTATGTTTTTATTTGTGTCTGTTTTATTACTTATTTTATATCCTAACTCTAATTGAAGACATAGGACTTGACAGGATTCAGAGCTGCAAAAACCAGCCTGGAAGCAATAAACCCAATATTTTTATTTCACTGATTAACACTTCCACTGTTTCAGTTCTATACCAACTTGGCAGTTATCTAACATGGTGTATATGTATATGCTAAATCCAAGTCTCTGCCCCTGAGAGCTTCTACTGTAAAGGCAACAGATGAGCAGTTCAGTGAACGAGGAGGGGTTTGCTGTCAAGCCCTGCTTCTGCAAAGAGCCTGTGAACATGCGTTCTGTAGAGGGCATTGAGATTTTGACAGCCTATCTTTGGGACACAAAGGGAGGAAGTGTTCTTCTATTCCTAGCCCACAAATAATACCAGCTTCCTGTGAACTAGGAAAACATGTTTACTTTCTATTTTATTCAAATCATCCTTGGGAGGAAAAAACAAACCAACCATCACCACCACATGGTGCGTGCTGGTACCACAATTATATTACCTACTATTTTTTTAATTGGTTTTCTCCCATAGCTAGTGTGAGGCTTGCAAAAACCCTGAATGTCACAAATTATTGCCATCCCACCTAGAGATCGCTGGACTTTTTGGCTCAATTTGTGATGGAAAAATAATTTTAGACTTAAACATATTCCTGAGAGAATAAAGTATTTTACACTCAGACAAACGTATTTAAAAGGGGAAACAAATGAAAGGACAGCATGAAAATAATGATTGCCAGGATCAGGATGGCAGAGGGGCACTCTAACCGCTAGTGTTGCTTGCCCGGGCCAAAAAGCAGGAGTGTGGCCTAAGTGCATCCTTACCCAAGAGGCAGACCTTGGGCCATTTAATATGTCAGGTACTTTCATTCTTTTCTTTAGAAACTCAGTATTAATACTTAAGAAATTATAAATTGTATATATATATATATAAAAAATATATATATTATATATATATATAAAAAAATTATATATAATGTAACTGTTACTGACCTATAAAGCTTCTTGCCTACATTTGCAGACTGAGTTAATTGATTTCTGGACCACTCATATTGGGAGAGTGTCACAAATCTACGTGTCTTACTTCAATTCTGAAATTGTATTTCGGTCTCTGATCCACCGGAAAGGTATACAAAACCACATGTAGCCAAGCTGTTATAGCACTGAATAGGCTAAAGTTACGTCATTCCAGCAGATGACAGCATTATATTTTGTGCAAAATAGTCCCTTCGATATGCCTTTCTTATAGACATTTTCATATAAATAACTATTCCCTGTTGCTAAATCCAGCTGATCTTTGTCAGTTTGCTTTACTATCTGGGGATTTGCTAGCACAAATGAAGCAAATGTTAAGGGGCAGTGCCCGCTTCTCATGGGAAATAGTACATCCTACATACTCAGCTAGGGATGAAGGATGCTGCCCAGGACAAAATGATAATTTAAAGCAGCATTCGAGTGATCTGCAATTAATGCCTGAATGCTGACATGCAAGTGAATTTTTCTTCTGGTATATCCAATATCTTACAATGCAGGGTGTTGCATTTCACACTATAAAAAGGTCTTTTCTGGGTAATGTGACTGTAAGAGCCTGTTAGTATTTGTACAGATGTAGGTATGAACCTACTTCTGCTTTCCTAAGCCTGAGTACTGGGCTCAGAGCCTCAGCATCTGCTGTCATGGCTATTCTAATGTATTCCTGCAGGCAGATGATAGAGTATCTATTATCAATGTTGCTGGGTAAGTCCCATTAAAAGGCCTTCTTTCTACTCATTTATAATTTTGCCAAACTTGACCCAATAAAGCTGAAATTGTTTCTGCTTTTAGCTAGTTCTTTTTTATTTAAGCCCAAAATAATTTCTTCTTTCCCCCAAACTGGAAGAATACCACGTTGTCAGCGTTACAAAAGTCTTGCAATTTTAATGTTTTTTAAATGCCTGAGAGTCAGTGTGCTCTAGAGTAGGGCTGCTCACCTTTGCAGCAGGGGTTTTGTCCTTTTTGTGGAAATCTGACAGAATTCAGCAAATTTATCAATCTTTGAGGGGGAAAAACACCCATTCTCAAGTACTCAGTGCAGGCTTTACCAGAGTTTGACAGCTAACATTTCCAAGGAGTGCCTTTCCCAAGAACAAAGTAAGGCTCCTTGTAGGAGCCCAATGCGGCTATCTACGTGCCAACTGCAGAGTAACTGGACATGTTGCAGCTCAGGGCTGTGGGAACCGTGGACATTTCCACTGCGAAGCCCACGGGCAAGGCTCAGCAGTGAGAGCAGGAAGCCCTTCCTTCTCCTGCCCTGCCCGCCGATGCACTCGGGACCCAGGTGGCCCTGCAAATTGACCCGAGTGTGGAGGAAGGAAGAAGGAAGAGGAGGGAAAAAAAAGAGAAGGGAAAAAATCAGGGCAAGATGACATTGACGTGAGAGAGGGGAGAGAGATAGTAACTGAGAGGCGGAAGGAGAAGATGGAGGATGATTAAGGAAGGGAGAGTTGGAAGTCAATGAGAAAAAACATGGGGAATAGGGAGATGTGTGGCTGGGTGGGGGGCACAGAGGGAAGAGGTCCTCTTGCTCGGACCCTGGCTGGATGAGGAGCTGCAGGAAGGAAGGAGAGGTGGGGTTTGTTTGGGGAAAGAATCTCCTGTTGAGGGGAGGCAGAGTGTGGAAAAGGGCAGAGATAGAATCTTGGGAGAAAAAACCAAAATCAAGATACCGCAGGAGGGCTTGGACTGCTGAGGTGGGGGGTCTGGGACAAGGTGCTGGGGCAGCCTGGCTGGGTGGGAAGGGCACCAAGAAAGTGTGTGCGAAGCTGACATTTTGGGGAGAGTGGAGGATAACGAAAAGACTGGGACTAGATAGCTGGACCTGCTTAAGTACAGAGAATGAGGAAATTGGGTGGATTTGGGAAAGGTTAATGAGCTTCCTTGGGCAAGAGATAAAAGGGCAGCATGTGGGGAGGGGGGAGAGAAGAAAAGACAGGGAGATACTGGAAGATGAACAGTGAATTTGGAAGATAGCTGATGCAAAGCAACCACACATAAGGTGAGAAAACGGAGGATGGGACCATGGGGGTAGGTGAGTAAAGAGACTGGAGAAAGAATAAAGAGCAACAGTTGGATAGGAGGCAGGAAGGAAGGAGATCCAGTTGCAGGGAACTGCGTGAGGACATAGGCAGAAAGCCTTGCAGTACCTGGGCAAGGATTCCTCTTAGAAGCTGGAAAGAAAACCTGCCTGGTAGCCTAAGCCTGAAGCAGGGGTGCTCTCAGGGCCCTGACACCAGGAAAGGAAATGACAAGGGTCTCCCCATACTCAAACTACTGCTGCAAATGCTTGTTCTCAGAGCTCCTGCGGCAAAGATCTGCATGCTGGCTCTGAGGGCGTCCATACGATGCTCCTTCAGGGAAGTATGGTGTGGGAGGGAGAGGCTCTGCAAAATCATGCACAGAGATACATTTGTAAAAGTGTGTTATGTGGACTAAAAGCCAAGTTCTAAAGCATGAAGGAATTCCAATGGCAGTAGCAGGTAAAGCTTTATTCAGCCCTGACGGCGCAATTGGATATTGCAGCTTATGCTGTTTAGAATATGCATTCCGTTATTGTCTCTGACTGCCTCTGGGGACTTGCAAACCCTTAGGTTTTGCAACCCAAGCTAGCATACAGCTTGCTCTGTACTCTGCAAGGCGTGAGCTCATGTTACTGGTGCAAGGATGGCTAAACTTCATCCTGAAGTGGCCACAGGTATCAAATGGTCACGTCATCCTGCTTTCACGTTTCCTGGAGTCCTCCTAGGGCTCTGGCAGAAGATACGTGGTGTTGCTAAAATCCTGTTGAGATGTCCAGTGGCAGACACAGGTGGAGTGTGTACATCCACACCTCAGCGTGTCCGTTTGCTGCAAGAGGAGAAGGAAAAACATGTTTGCCACATTCATATTCCTATGCCCAGGAAAGGATTGTATGTATGCATGCAGCAGAGCTGGGGTGCACACACATACATGCTTGAATAGTCATACACACAGTTCTGTTTTGGAGGTGAAAAAAGTCAAGGAAAAGTCCTTTGCACTTAACATTGACAAAGTTTGTAATGATCTCTAGACTTTATAAGAGCTGTTCCACAGCCTTGTGTTGTTGTTAGAAATACCATTTCCTGCAAAAATGAGCTTTGTTACCGCTGTAGAGTTTCACGTTTATCCTAGAAATGAAACAATCTTTTTAAGCCATTGAGCGCTTCAAGAAGAAAACCAAAATGGTGAAGCTGCTTTAGTCTTCTGTGGCAAGGCAACATGGTGAGCTGAGGACAGGTCTGCTTATTAATGCAGGTTTCCATTAATGTTTCTTCTGGAGCTCATTATTAGCTATAATGGTTTATGGTGGACATTTGCATTAGCTATTTTCAACTTTACAGACAGTCTGCACATGCATCTGTCATTGAAAGTCAGGTTCCATGGGGCATATACTTTTGTGCACCTCTGTACTTCATCCTTTTGGTCCCCCACTTTGTTCTTCATAGTAGCATATCCCTGTGGCAAACACAGATAATGCTTACTAGGAAAAGTAATAAGAATAAGGTATTTAATGTATTTCTAGCCTTCTTTAATGTGTTGTAGCTGTGAATACAAGGCAAAAAGCAACACCATATGACCATGCTACTTTGGGAATGGTCTATAAACCGCAGTTAAAATAGTTTCAAGATATTTATGCAGTGCATAAGTCACATGAATAGAGGTTTATCACAATCAGTGGGAATGCTGGATTTTCATATCACACATTTGCTGCTTAGGATGATTAGCAGGAAATTTAATTTTCACTAATTAGCCTTAGGGGAGCAAGAAATTAACTTGATGGGTAAATTTCACGTTTTACTATATACCGTACCAGCATGGAGAAATGTGAGTTAAAGCCTGAGCTGAGTCCTATGCTGATACACTGGACTTCAGTTTTTCTAAATTAAATTAAAAGACTGTAGAAAATTAACATATGCATGGTGAGCGGGTGGGTTTTTTTAGGAGCTAGAGTTGTAGAATAGTTGTTCAACGTATTAATTGAATTGTCAGCCACTTCCAGAGAGTGCTATATTTTTGTGCATTAAATTACATTAATATCTAATATTACACCAAAGACTTTAACAAGTCCTAATTGTCCATATTTATAAATTTTCATTATATAATGTGTGTTATGATTGCACATGCAATATTTCACATTGTAATGCACAGAGCAGAAATGGTTTTCACAGAACTACTGTGAAAACACCATACTTTTTAGTTTACAACACCCACTTGCAAATACATTTTTAGGGTCAGGAGCCTTTGTTCATATGCTGGCAAAATTTATATGAAAATAGTTTTTTTAGAAATTACTTTCAAAAGTATACAGCAAATGAGGGAGGCATGAGTCACCACTTAGTCCTAATAGACAAATAAGAATCAGGAACTAATAAACTCTAATCTCGCCTGTTGATGATGACTTTTCTATCTCATTCTTCCAAAACACAGTTTACATCACTTGGTTTTTCCCTCTGTAAAATGGAAGCAATTTTTATGTATCCACCACTCAGAATTACCGTAGACTGATTAATGCATGCAAGGCAATGAGTCATCCGGTATGGAAGTATCAGTCTGTCATAAACTGAAGTGTTCTGTCATACCAGGCTTGTGGTTGCATCCAAATTTATCTGTATAAAAGGAGACGGAAAACATCAGTCACATATCAGATAATTGCCTCTGATGTCGGTGCTTCTGCTAGTTTGTGCATCTGAAGCACTCTCAGAAGCTCACTGTTACTATTACGTATTTGGAATTAGACCTTGTAGTACTTACCTGAAACTGCTATTGAAGTGAGAAGTGTGCCTTCAGTGGGAGTTTGGCCCAAGTAAGTATTGCAGAATTGGGTACCTTGAGTCCATAGTTTGGGGTTTAAGTGGTGCATATAAGGTAGTTCAGGCATCTGCTCAGACTTTCTAGCCTGTGACATAAATACTTCTGGTCTAAAAAGAGATCTCAGACAGACTTGTGGGTAGTCACATATTGTGTAACGTCTATTGTATTGCATCCTCAGATCCTTCTCCAGTCCCCAGGACTGATTTCTCAGCAGTAGACCTCCTATTCAATCAAGAGTGTGTGTGTGCATGTGTGTGCGTGTATGTTTGGGTGGGTCCATATAAATATACATGTGTCCACACACAGACAAACTTATTTGTGTACACAACTTCCCTATATAAATGTGCTTTCCCTTTTTGGGTGTACGAGTATACTTCTGTAAATGCTCACCACTTGTATTTATACATTTATGGGTAATATCCAATTTTCAGTCATAATTGACAGTATGTGGCTTTCTGTATAATAATTACTTCGGGACAAAAAACCTTGCAGATGGTTTCAAGAGTAACTCTAACTTGCCATCAACATAAAAAGCTTAAACAAGGCGAGCCCACTCCCTATGAATAGGGTAAGCCATTTTCATTGATTGCAATGGGAGCAGGCACAACTTCGTTTCTACAGCAGACAGAGAACATGTATTATATTCATTAAATGAAAGTTTGATTTCATTGCACTTAAAATTATTCATGTTCTGTTAGCAAATGGTTTGAGATTTTATAACCTAGAGCATTTGCTGAATTCTGCTTTGTATTTTCCTCACAGCAATTGGAAGGACCCTCATTCCTCGTTATTTTAGCACTGTCTTTGAAGGAGGTGTAACAGACCTGTATTACATTCTCAAGCACTCAAAAGAGTCATACCACAACTCATCCATCACAGTGGACTGTGATCAATGCACCATGGTCACTCAGCATGGAAAACCCATGTTTACCAAGGTAACAGGGAAGACTCAATAAAGCATGTTGTTGGTTTTTGGTTTTCTTTTCCGTGTGTATAAGGGTGAAAAATATTGGCTGTTGCATTTTTCTGGTAGACTGAGATTATTTCTAATACTGAAAACCCTTGAAGCTATTTAATTACTATTTTCTATATTCATTATGTGACTGGAAAATTCTGCGGACATCTCTGCAGTTCTCCCAGAAAGATTGCAAGAGAAGCACATAATGCCAGGTTGCCATAACCATCAGTTGTACATGAATTAAATTCAGCCTGCCCTTCTCCTTTTCTCTGGGCTTGATTTTAAAGCAGCAATGAGATTTCACATTGCTGCTACCTACCATTTGGGTTGGTATGCATTACACTGGATACTTACCCAGTCCAAGGACTATAAATCTCTAGGAAAATAGTGATTTAATATAGTAGGATGCTGGTCCAAAGGGCAGTGAAGTCAATGGAAGGAGTCAATTGATTTAAACATGCTTTGGATCAGGCAGTTAGTGAATATTCAATATTTGTAATTGATAGTGAATTATCTTCATGCATTGGCCACTTCTAGCCCTGTAATTAAACTGAGTGCCATATATTTTATAAAAACAGTACCGAAAAGGTGGAAAATACAAATTAAAACAAAATTTTCTTATACTAAAAAAAAATCAGTAAACTGATTTTCAAAATGGAAATATCCCCTTTCATAAATTTAACAGCAAATGATGATTTTCCATCTTGCACCTTTTCATCTGTATGAGTTTTAACCTTTGCATGGAGAAAAACACAAAAGGAGAAGGGGCAGCAGGAGGAGATAACCCATCCAAGTTGCCCTTGGCCTGCAGGAACACGGGGGTTTGAGAGTCACTGGATATTCACAGCATCATGACCAGGGCCCTCGTGGCTTACACTGGTTTAGCACGTGAGTCTCATCCCCTCGTAGGGTCTTCCCTGCCATCTTCATGGCTCTTGGAGTGGGGCTTCAAGAAGATGGAGAGGACGCCACCAGCGTGTAGAGCACTGATGAGCTGGGAGGTGTGAGGTTAATGGTGTCACCACTCCAGCTGTCCCACTCCAGCCCCCTTGTGTCTGCTTTACACAGACACTAACAGAGAGATGCGAAGAGACCAGACATTCCTAGGTGGCACCCCTTGGCCTCCTCACAGCTCACAAGGAGTTGTGCGTGCTGGCCATGTGCAGAGGACGTGACAAGGGTATCCAGTAGCCGCTTCTCTGCGGAGCTCCCTAAAGGCATTTCTGTGTCATTCCCCTTTGTGTTAGCTTTAATGCAATAGCAAATAAAAGGTGGTGGCGGGCGGGGGGGGGGGGGAGGAGTTAATCAGTAAACAGAACATGCTTTTCTCAATTCAATTAGTTTATTTACTGATCGTGGCAGCACATTACAGTGTTGTTGCTTTGGGAAGGACACTAGTGCCCGGCACGTTGGAGACAGACTGGCAGGAGGGACCGGGCTGGGTCACACCTTGCGTGAGTGGGGCCGCAGGCGCCTCCCGCAGCACCTCCTGTTGTGAGCCCCCCCCGTCTGCCGCGGCCCTGGCAGCACGCGGCCTGCTCCAGCCCCGGCGTTCCTGTGGCAGGCTCCAATATAAACCTCTATATCCTGGTAGGAAAGTTCAGGTGGGGATGTGATTTGGATTCTGGGTGACAAATTAGGGAGGGTTTGATGGTGCTATGTTTAAAATATGACCGTGTTAGTAAGAGCAAATTCAAAATAAGACACAGTAGTTGGTGGAATAAGGGAGAAAAGAACATATTACTCTTTCAGAAATAAGTTAGAGCCCAATGTTTCTCAGCTGTGTGTGTGTAACTTCTAGCAGATGTACCGAGGGCACAGATCTTGCACCCAAAGGTAAACTACTCCCACAGCATCCGTGGTGGAACAAAGCAGACCTCCTGTAACAAACAGCACTCCAATGGGCTGTGTAGCTCCTTAGATCACGTCTGAACCTCACCCGGTGAAACTACCACAAAGGAGGTTTTTTAATGCAAAAATGCAAAGTAACTATATTTGTTAACAGCTGTTTCAGTTTCACAAACAACTTCTAAGCTGCAAATTCACTAACTTCTAATATAATGGGCTGAAACAGATCTCATCATGTATTGAATCAGGAATCCACAGCTGCATTTTATTCATTTCAACATTTTCCTAGCAAGAGCAGCTTACTGCACACTGCAGTATTGGACAAATACGTAAAATGGCATTTCCAGGTTTTTTCAAACAAAGGTGGCTAGAACATGCCCAACAGTAAGAATATGAATAGTCCGGCTTGTCTATAGAGGGTAAGATGTTCCTGTAAAGTCACACACTTAAAAATTGTTTTATCAAGGTGTAAATAAATACTGGAAAGAATTTAACACAGTTCAATGGCATGAATTATATGGGGTAAAAGAAGAGTCTGAAGCCCTGACTACCATTTTGTTTGCCTGGGAGAGGCTGCTTTTTCTTTTCCCCCCCAAGTAAAGGAAAGCCTTAGGAGTCCTCCTAAATCTCTGTTTTCAGTGTGTTTACCAACACTCCAACTTTGTGTGTAAGCACGCCGTTCCTCCGCAGTTAGCGATGTTTATATTTCCCGATAGATGGGCAGCGGCAAGCTTTGCCTTCACCACCACAGCGCTGAGCGCCCTGCGTTCGAACCGGTCTCTTCCTGCACCCACTGTGGGGCCACCGGCTGGATTTTATAGGAGAAGCCCTTGAAACTCAGTGATTTTAATCCTTACTAACAATCTCAGGCATTTCCCAGATTTGTGTAAGCTCTAGGCTTCTTTTCAAGCCACGGCTCAGGTTTGAGAAATGGTAGTTAATAAAAGGGGAAGACTTAAAAAAGCTGCCTGACGGTAGGAGAGCAAGACTCCGAACGATGAGGCACAGGACCAAACCCCGTTTTCATAGGTGCAAGCAGTTGAAATTCCTACAATTAATAAGTGCAGTGAAGGGGTTAAAAAGCTATTGGTTAGTTTGAGAAATGTTCTTTTTTAGTTTTTTCCTGGCCTAGTCTAGAGCAACCACGTGATATACTGAATGCCTGCCAGCCTCTTTCTTGTTGATCCTCCGGAGACCATCTGTGCTGGGGGCATTGATTAGAGTGTGTCTGCTGGGATTACATCTTTTCTGTTGCCATGCCAACTAATCAGCTGATTTTGGTTACCACAGAAACAAAATGTCAGAGCTCACAGTACGGTAACATGAATTCAGCACAACAGAAAATGTTTTCTTAATTGGAGACCCTTTTGATTTTTTGGATTCTATGTAAAAGGCAGCTTTTAAAGAAAAAAAGAAAGGGGCCCATTTAAAATAAAACAGTGCCAATTTTATTGATTAAAAGCAATGTGTAAAATTCTGCTCTACATAAGGAAATTTTTACCACTGTGATACCAGGAATGTTTTCTGGTTTTTCAATTAAAATTTGTTAATGCCAGTGCATAAAATATATCTGTTAAGAGCTGTGGGGGCTTGAGTTTAAGAGAAGAAACGTTTGAGAAGCCACAGGTATTATTACAAAAATATATTTTAAACCTGAAATATTTTCATTTTAACTGGTCAGTAATCTGGATCTTTGGCCTCAACACAGTAACATTAATAAAAAAAAATGTTTTTCTTCCTGCATGAATCCTTATGTGTGTCCATGTGTAACCCTGTGTAATTTTTCCTCATAGCGCAAGCTATGTGAAAATCAAAATCAGGGTCATATGACAAAATAAGTCACATTAAAAACCTGAAGGCATCACTAAAGTGTGTTGAAAAGGGCAGATGAGAACCTGTTGCAAGATTCTCCTTCATAGGTCCACAGTAATTCATCTATATAGTCTGCCTGTTAAATTACCTATGGGCTTTTGCAGAAACAACCAGGAGAAAAAAACTGTGATGACATTAAGTGAACTGTTAACCAGAAAAGCCAAATATTGCCCAAGTGGGAGACAGCCAAGTCTGAGCTGGGGCTTGTAGAAAGGCTCAACAGACACAACTGATTCTAGGCTGGCTGGTTGTTCAATCAAATATTAGTTATATTATAATTACAGTTACAGAAACCTTTTCTTTTGAAAGCAGTTACACCCTGTTTCCACAACATCTCTGTACCCTGCGCTTTCAGGTTTACTTTGAACAGCAGTTGTAAGCCTAAACACCCAATATAAAAAAAATAATAAAATCAACAACAGAGGTAGTTAATTTTCAGATCAGGCATCATTTACAGTACTCCAGGGTATCCCTAGTCAAGATACCATGTCAGGCTTATATTTCGCAGCTTAAAGACCCACAGCAGTTTATTCCACATAAAGTTGCGGACAGTTGTTTATAAATATCTCTGGTAATTTATTTCATTTTTCATTTCCACCTGCTGCATTTACTCCTCCCAGATTTTCTCTCCTTTCTTAGACAAAACCCCTCACAAAGCTGCGTGAGCCCCTTTCTGTGGAAGCAGCTCCATTGTCCATGACGGAACCTCTCTGCTTCCCAGCTCTCAAACCTGCCGTGGCAATGCAGCTCACACAGCCTGACGGCAGACACCCCACCTGGCTTTCCTTGCAAGGGGAGATTAATAAAAGTAGATAAGAAATGAAAGTAAAATAAAAATTGGATAAAATGCCTGGAAAGGACAAAAACATTTAGAAAAGGCAAGGGGAAAAAATAATCAGGTTTGGGTTTTGGCCACAGGCATTCAGGACACTGAGTACTCCAACCAAACATGAAAGAAAGGTTTATATGCCAAGTTATTGTAAGGAAAGGGCAACGTAAACCAGTTTAAGAATGACTGGTTCAGCAACTTGACGTCGAGTGTGTGCAGTTGCACCACAGCCACCTCCACTGCGAGGTTCATTCATTAATTAGCAGGAATGAACTGTGAGGGAAAGAGAATTGATGCAATAAATAAGATTTAGCACACCAATATTCTATGTTTGTAATATGCTATAAAATCTATAGTATTATAAGTTACTGTCTCCATGGTAAGGCCTATGAAGTCATTTTCCCACATTTGTTTTTTTCTCCCCAAGAGAACAAAAAACAATTAATCTAGCAGAGATGAACAATAGAATACTGCTCTGATATTTCCGAATGTTGTTTAATTGATGATACGATACCATTGAAAACAGAATTCCTGGGAATTTATTTCATGTATTTTATGTATTCTAGGTATGCACAGAAGGACGTCTTATCTTGGAGTTTACTTTTGATGATCTTATGAGAATAAAAACATGGCACTTTACTATTAGACAGTACAGAGAATTAGTCCCACGCAGCATTCTAGCCATGCATGTAAGTAATCCTTTATTCACTTGACCTAATGCAAAGAGATGAGATTAGGTTTATGAAAAACTCCAGCAAATCTCACACCCAAGGCAATTAACTATAAATATTTTGTTTTGCCTGCAACTACGTCTATTTACAAGTTCTTTCATCACTCCCTTGTTTCTCAGTGCTCTATTGTTGCCACTGTTGCTATGTTTTCATTTTGTTTTAGCACATAGTTTTCCTTTTAATCCCATCTGGTGGTTCTGTATGATTTGGGCCCAAAATCTGTTCCTACTGATACAAGCTACACAAAAGTCAATGAATTTTCATCATTGTAGGTACAAACTATATTTAGTCTTTAAATGAAACAAACATTATACCTTTGCATGAAACAGAAAATAAATAATTACCGTATATTTACTTAGAAACCTTCAGAATTTTATTCCAGCTCTTCTTTTTCTTCACATTTCAAGACTTGTGCAATTGAATGAAAATGCACACAAAAGTAAATATTCTACAATTTGAAGTCAAAATATTATAAGGTAAATCACTGCAGAGAAACAAAGGACAGAGCCTTATTACCACTCCCAGATCAACAATGTAGAAGCATTTCAAGTAGTAGTGCTCCACATACAGAAGTAATTGCAGGACTATGGTTTTATAGAGGGTAAGAACACAAGCCCAAATACATACCTGTGTTTTGACATCAAGTTACTTAGATTTCAAATAACTTAAGAAGCCTGGACCTTTTTGAAAATGCTCTTAAAGGCCTGAGGAAAATACCTTTGAAAACCTGCCCTACCATTTCTCTCCCAGGGTTATCTTTTACTTTAGAGGTCTGATCTTCTGAACTCTTCAGCAGTATCCCATTAAGGGACAGCAAGGATAGCCATAAGCAACATTATGTATTTAGGGGGCTGCTGAAATTCAAAGAGAGTGGAAGCAGGTTAGCCAGCAACCAGCAGGTATTAATTTCAGTAATGAGATTGATCTCATTTTAAAAGGCTGGTCTCACAGGTAAAGTTTCTGGCTAGGGTCAGAGAAGGACTGTACTTGCATTTTTCCTGTTTAATTCTGGGAAAATAACTTGGACCAGAAGGGTTCTCCAGTCTGTGCTTAATGCTATTTACACGATCAGCTCCACTGAAGGTGCCTTGATGGTTTCTTTCTGCTTTGGTTTCTTCTCCCTAAAAAGAAGGCAATACCCTTTTCATTCCTGCCTTTATCTGCTTAGTTTCCTGGGACTCCCAGCCAACAAGTGGAAGGCTCCAAATGTACTGTGGTCCTTCAAGAAGCTCTTTGGTGGGGCCCTGCTCATTTGCACCCCTGTGCATGACTAGACCTCCTAGGTCTATCTTTTGAATGGACAGGGACAGAGGAAGTTACTGGAAAGCAGTCTTTATTCTGCTCCAATTTCAGAACTTTTTACATTTTTCCTATGCAAACAGAACTCTGTAGCTTATTACACAAATTCAGCATCTATGTGTAATTTTTCCATAGGAGTGGCACTGCTTTTCAGAGAACCCTCTTTGCATTCCACCAAGTATGTTGAGAAAAACAAACAAAAAACAAAGTGAAAATTCTTTTTTTTTCTCTGTTTAGGCACAAGACCCTCAGGTGCTGGAGCAGCTGTCCAAAAACATCACTCGGATGGGTCTGACAAACTTCACCCTCAACTACCTCAGGGTAAGCATACTCCATAGCCGATTATTATTGTGAGCATTTTTAAAAAGTTACTGCTAGCTTTGAGTCAAGGTAAGGAGTGTGGAGCCTGTGTCGGTCAGGTAAGAAATAGACCTAACCCATAATGAGGGTGAAGGAGAAATGCAGAGACTGTAATAAAGATGTAGTTGCTAAAACTGTGCCGTTAATAAGGGGAAGAATATTATCATGGAGTCAAAGCAATGTGAGAATAACCCCTGTTTTCTAACAGTCTTTCTTCTCAGTTTTGAATAATGGCTTCATTTTTTGGAAGTGAGAAGCTCCCCTTCATTTCCTCTCCTCTGCTTCTCTGAGGAAATGGCTGCACGCTCTTGTTCAGAGCTGCCAGTCTTCTCCAGCTCTTCCATCTCCCACCTCTCCCAGGCAGAGGCAGGGCTGAGGGAGAGCTCAGCTCAGCCCTTTCTGTGGCCGTCCCTCAAAGCAGTCCTCACCTCACCTGCCTCTGGGAGCCTGAGCTGCCTCCGCAGCCTTGCACTGAATCAAGTGGGGGTTTTATGATTAAATAATGCATTTGTTCCCATTGCTTTTTGACCCCTAAAGTGCGTTCAAAGTTTGGGATCTTATTTTTATTTTTCAAAGTATTCCTTGGTGTGTGCATACAACGCATATGCCAAAATATGGGTTTGCAGAGTTCATGTTTCAAGGTTACAATTCAGATTTTTATTTCTAGATATGACATTAGTAGATAAAATGAAGGCAAATTGCTCAATGACTAACTTGGCCAAGAATATCTGATCTTATTCCTTTTAATTGTGTGAGTAATTATTCAAGATGCTTTTATAAGATAACAAGAACATTAGAAAATGCAGTTATTTTCAGCCCAACATAGAGCTGTACCTGACAGTGTGTATTTAGCTGCACTTCTTTCGGGTCTATGAACCTTGTAATGCCATCCCTACGGATAGGTTCCTACCCCCAGACTGTCTTGAACTGCAGGGGAGACAGTGTGCAGGACTGAGATGTGTGGTGACATCTCTCTCACTGTGTCACTACAGCTTATAGACAGCCTGTAGTTGCACTTACTCTTGCAGTATGATAAGACGTTGCTGATTGTGGCTTATGTGGTGTTAGCGTAAAAGTTATATAGTCTTATAAGTTCGTATTATAGTCTGAGTTGTGCAGGGCAGGGCAGGTCTGCAGTGGCATAATGGAAAGAATATGGCATAAAACCTCCGAGGAACAATACATTACATTAGATTTTTTCCATGTATAAATTCAAAGATAATATGTCTGTGTTGTGCATATTGTATTCGCATGGTTATTTTAGTCTGTGGTTTGGTAGAGAGAGTGACCACTGTGCTTTGGCAACGCTCCCATAGCCGTGCTGCCATTGTCTCATGGTGAGGCATCCTAGAGCGTGTTCTCCAGAAATTCCCACTGGGGATTCCTTCTCAGTGATGTCAAGTTTTGCATTACACCCTTATGGAAAAATGGGTAGGAAGCAGATGGCTTAGGTAGGCTGTTCCCATGTTTTCTTTCCAAATTGTCCTGTGGCACAAGGCATTGCCCTGTTTTTTGAGATCTTTGATTCCTTTAGCATGACTGGACACACCACTGGACTGGCCCCACGCCGGCCGCAGTACCCATCCTCCGCAGGGCTAGGAGGGCTGTGCTGAATTTGCAGTGCTATCTTTGTCACTGACCCCTTCTGGGTCCTTCCTGGTACATTCTGTAATTGCTGAATGTGACGATGCAAATGAGAAAGGCAGGGTCCCTGTTCGGAGGCAGCTGGCATCATGCACCCATGCTGCTCCCCCGTCAGCGTCGAAAACAAGCAAGAAAGGAAGCAGGGGAGGGAGAAAAAAAAATCTTCGGAAAAAGAAAACTGGGATCAAGATAAGCACTAGGGAGATGAGCAGTGAAGTGGAAGGGGATGAAAAGATGTAGTCTTACTTTTTTCCTTCTTCCAGACTAGTTTTGTTAGCTTAACAGACAACATTAGGTCTCTGGGTGCAAAGCTTCCTCTGGCTCCCGCTGTGGTGATTCCAAAAGGAAATTTTTTGTTTTTTCCCAAGCCAATCTTTCTGTGTCTCTTTCTTGCAGTGAGGAATTGATCATTCTGCTCCTTTTTTCAGATGTTCAGCTCATCATGGGAGCTCATATTACATGATATATTCCATTTTGATTTATTTCTTCCCTAATTACTTTCTTCTGTTAACTTTAACATGAAAATCTTTTCTGAACTCAGGATTGTAAAATCATGCACTAAAAAATTGTGGTAAATGCTCGTAGGTTTAAGGTGGTTTGTGGCTGATTTTTAAGTCAGCATTTTATGATATTTTATTCAGTCGTCTCAGTGTTTAGTAATTAGCACTGTTACATGGTTTTAAATAAGGATTTGAAACTGAGCATAAAAATGATTTTAATTTTTTTTCTGCTGCACGCAGCAAAGCCTTGTGATACTTATAAGCAAAAACTTCACTGATGGGCAGAATTAATCATTTTTATTCTCCAACGTGCACACAGCAACAAGCTGTGCTGCAGTCTCTTTAAAGGCAGAATTTAAACCTGAATTTCAGATGGTTGTGATATAAAGGTATAGCCTGTGTTTTTTATGCTCTAGACATCACAGAATGCTAAATCATTGCTAGTTGGGATAATTGCAGCTGCTGGCATGTAAACCTCCATTCCAGAGTGCCACATGCTTGTGGAACCACAGCTTTGGATGTATGCCCTGGTTTGTCTTCATTCACTCCCAGTAAAGCGGTCCAGCATAGAAGAACATTAATTTTGTAAATCATATTTAATACAAATTCAAAATATATCTTCTTGGAACCTAGAGATGAAATGTTTTGTCCTGTGTCATTTGCCAAATGCTCTTTCTCTCTGTTTTCTCTGGCTCTTATAAAACCATAGGCTTCCCTTCCTTCTAGTTTGCCGTTTGTTTTGTTCCAGCATAATTGATTACCTCATCAATGGGGTCGACATACTTTGCTGTAGCTGCTGACTAGGACTTGAACAGGAATAATGTTTCACAAATAATGAGCAAAACCTTGTGTGTTTTAAATTAATGTCAAGCTTTTGAAAATGTAATTTCTTATCAAGTCATCAAGTAGCAGATATTGCGAACTATCAGACAATAAGGCCCAAGACCTACACCCTAGTCTCAGTCGGTACGAGTTAGGAACAAACAGGAAACCTGTACGGAGTTTGAAGGTTGAGATAACACTCAGAGGAACAGTTTCCACTGAGCTACAATAATTCAGTCCTCACACATTACCTTATTTTTTTTCCATGTCATTTTCTAGTTGCTTAGCTATTTTATTTAGATCTTCAATGTGTAATGGATTTGAATGCGCTCTAAAAACAGTCGCTTTATACCAGCAGCACTATTCACAATTTGGAGCTCAAACATTTCTCACTGCCTTCTATAAAATGAATTATTCTCTCAAAATTTCTGACATTATAAAAAAAACACCAGCCTCTTCTGTCAGTTAGGCAGGACTACCTGGCCTGAGCCTTGAAATACACTTGTACCTGGCCCAGCTGGTTTTCAAAATTTGCCTCTGCTTTCTGGCTGGGCTGGAGGGAATTCTGAGAGCTCTTCCCCAGGTGCAGCTGTTGCGTCCTCCCCAGGCTGCGCTCTGCTCTGCTCGCCAGCTCGTTGCCTTCATGCAGCCCAATCGGCACCTGCCCATTGCAGAGTGGAAGTTTGTGTGGCAGAGCCCTCCCGCTCTGGGTCAGGAGAGGTGTCTGGGCATGGGGATGCACACTCCCATTTCCCCTTGCATCCTGTACAGCTATTTTAACCGAGGCTTATCTGTGCTGCAAATTACCCAATTTGTTTGTTTTCTGTGTAAACCAATAATGAAGTGTTACTGTTGCAACACAGAGGACAGTATTTTCAGAATCCCCGCTTTCACTGATTTAGCTCCTCGCCAGACACTTTTGGATTTCTTTTGCTGGAAGGATAACGTGAATTATTTAATGGAACACAATTTTCTAAAGGCAATGCTTACATTGTAATCAGAAGCCATTTGTATATATACCCATTGTGTATGCAAAATTTTCTTTTGCACATGCAAAATAGATATGCATGCAACAGCTTCCTTTAATGCACAGGGAAATTTGCTTTTCTTAATATGGTTTCATCCATGGGAGGGATATGAACTCAAATTATTTGGGGGCTGTTTTGCCTCTAGTACATAACAGTTCGTGGCAGCTATCTGGTCAATATTTTACAGCTGTTTGTGTAGCTTCAGTGAAGAAGCAGAAAGATTATATGCAAGCATGTGAAGGATGCAAAGTCAGGTACTCGGGGAAGGGAAACACTGCATTTATAGTCGCCCATGGAACATGAATTCATTTCCCTTTGTGAGTTACATTATGCCAACACCTTTGAACTGCCTCATCATGCACTGTGTTTCCTACAGACTCCCCAATGCATGCAGTGCACGGGATGACTGCTCCTCACTCATCAGCAAGTGCTCCCGTGCTACTCATTTCCTTGTAGGCTTTGCTACAGCGGCATGCTCGTATCTCAGTTGCAAATGTTAGCGGCTGTGTAGCACCTACCGGCTGAAGAGGCATTGCCATTCCCAGTGTGCATGTGTGGCATCGAGGCACACGGATGAGTACTGGGGCACTCCGAGGGGTCAGCTAAGGGGAGGTGGCCATTCTGAGAAAGCAAGGGCCTGGTTTTGCAGCACACTTGGAATTTAATATCGCCTCATATACTAACAATAAAATTATTGCTGTTGGATGCAGTCTGTTGTCTCAGGCTAGCTATGTAGTTGGAAAATGAGCGGATGGTGTTTCTAGGAACATGCTGGTGAAAATGCTTTTTCCATGGCTTAGTACCCCAGCAGAGATTGGGGGCAGCAGCGGTTTGATAAAGCAGCATTGGGTTACTCTAAGTTCATCCCTTCTTGTTTTGCAGTTTCATACTTCTGCCCCGTTTCCAGGTCTTCAGTAGATATGAATGAAGTCCTACACGCAGCGACTTCATTTACCTTGTGCTGTGCACTGAATGGGAGATGCTAGGGAAACAGTTTATGATCATGTATGTAGCGAGATGCTGTATCCTAATGGTTGTTAAGAAGAGGTTCTATTAAGGATTCACTCAAAGGAGGAGGTTTGGATCACATAGTCATTCTGGAGCTTTTCCTATGAAAGCTGTCAAAATTCTAAAGAAACATCAGAACTGGAGATGCTGAAAGCAGACACAGCATTGTTTTAGACTTTAGTCCTATGAATGATGGAATTTTTCAGCCTAAACCAATTCAGCTTGGGGCAGCTTTCCCCAGGAAAATGCATTCAAAGTCAGAGGGTTCTCACAGAAGGATTCAGATGACTATTAGCTGGCTAACTGTAATCTATCTGTGCCAACTATAATTAGCTGATTCTGCCAAGGATTTCTGCTAATGTAATTTCTTAGCATTTATTCTAGTAACGATCACAGTGGGTTTTGTTCCTCTCTTTTATGCATCTAATGCTTTATAGACAGTGTTATGTTACTTTCAGAATAATAAATGAGAAGAAATGTACTCTGCAACAGCTCATACAGTCAAATGTTAGCTTTTCCCTTTTTTAAATAAAGACGCAACATCACAAAATAGTTATATTAAGAGTTAGGCCATCATAAGCAGGAAAGATCAGAGAAAACAATACAGCAAAAAGTTAAAAAAACAAATGATCAGGGTGGAGTGGGTGGAACAAGGGAGCAGGGATGGGAGAGTTGCGGAAGATGGGAAAGGTAGGGAATGAACCACCAACTTAGAAATGTTCTGAAGAGAGGACTGAATCTGAAGCAAACCCTGGATAGGACGTGGGTTGGAAAGACAGCATTCATATTGTTTATAATAGTGGTGGACTTTGCATCCATTGATCTCTAAGTATTTTATTAAAACAAATGAATTGTTTTCTTGATGGGAAAATTGTGTCCCATTGTGACACATGAGAAGCAACAAAGATGGAGAAAACCCAACAGCATTTAAAAAAATCAGCTAGTCATTTCAAACCAGTCTTTGGAGAGTACAGTGAGCCGGTACAGTGGTGACCACTTCTGCTTCTTATGGCTCACAAACAGATTTTATTGTCTGTGGATAGCAGGTATTTCAGAAGTCAGTGAAAAATGGGGAATGGGAATAAAGTGCAAGGGATTAGAGATCGAATTGGGATTTTAGCAGAAATGGCAATTTTTATCAGTATCCTGGAGATAGTAATGGTCAGTATTCATACAAAAGGCACTACCAGGCTCATGAGTATCAGTTAAGGAGAAAAATATATTGTGTATGAACACAAGCCAGCTACCGTGCCCACTGGACATACAGACCATATGACCTTCAAAATAAAATTAAGGTCTGGACTAATGGGAATGGAAGGATGATAATCAGTGGTAAGAGTCTTTGAAGCATCCATGACTAAGAAATCGGAATGAAGTTAGGTTAGAGCAGTTTAAAAATAAAAAAGTCAGAAGGATAAAAGGGAGAAAGAGAGAGACAAAGACAAAGCACTAACCATATAAAAACAAGCTACAAGATTTGAACTAATAATGTTATTTCAGAAAAGAAAAAAGATGAAGAAAAAAAGTCCAAGAGCACAGCCACAGGCTCTCTTTTTAGAAGACCAAATTAAAGCTTGGACTAGTATGCAGTGCAGTCATAAATAATAATAACTATTAATTAAGTTTAGGAATGAGAGCTGCAGAGGTGTGATTTGTATGAAGACCTGAAAACGCCAAAACCAGCTTCGTGTTCAAAGCAATGAAAACGGCAGAAATTCTAATTAGTTGTTTAATATTGAATATCCATGGGTGTTTGGTGCAAATTGTTATGCAGGGAGGGGTGGGTGCTCAGAAGAGGTCAAGAAATAGGCTTTAATGCAAAGCTGGTGGTTCAGATCTTTGTTCTTGGAAGCAGTTATTTTGGAACCTGAAGTATTCACTGTGGAAAGCTTATGGCAGCCCTATGGTCTGCTCGGGAAAATTAATCCTATAACACCCCCACCCCCATGTTTTTAATCTTCAGAAAGATTATTTCATGAGTCTATTTATTGTGATATTGCGAGCAACTAGGTCATATAATCTTTTTTAATAATTTTATGTATGTAGTTAATTGTACTAGTTAGCCTGCTTGTCCCTTCCCCTTCCTTTGCCACTCTTTATGTAGGTAAAACAGCATTACTGCTTACCCATCTCTGCTGGAGAGATCATCTTTGATGCATCTCAAGATTGTTTGGCTCTTCCGTGTCTATATATGTTGGAGGCTTGCTTTGGGCTCTTGAGTTTGATCCTATTTCTAGAATGTTTCTGAAAATCTTACATCTTTCTTCTGTGATGCCCTGATCCTTGTCTGTATGGAGGATGCCTCCTCACTCTGTCACTCGGTCTGACCGTATGTGTACTCCCACTTTTTCGTCTGTAATCTCACCATGTTATATTCACAACAGAAACCCCAAAATCTGACTCTAAATAGTCAAATAGAGTGAGGATTTTAAAAGTGAATAATAGTCCTGGGTTTCTGTGGGTTTGGGAGACTGGCACATACACGGCTAAACTCACCTTCCAGTCACCTCCCTTGTACTGGTGCAAGCACAGTCAGAGCTGGGTCAGAAGACTGGTCTGATGAAAACGCTAATCTAGTCCTTTCCACCCAAATGACGACCATCCTTAATAGCTCCCTGAGTGCTACTTGGGCTGGGCGGGGAAGCGAGCAGCAGTATGGATTCATATCAGCTGGCATCTGTCTTGAAGTTGGACCTCATCTCTGAACTTGTCAGCACTGAAAGGAGAAGACAAGAAAGTGCTGGGGAATCCTACAGATCCTAAAATGTAAATTTCCCTTTCTTGCTTTTGTATCTGGGAACATTATAGTGTTGTGTCTGACCTATTATGGCTTCACACTGCTATAAATTTATTCACTTCAGTAGAGTTACTACTGACTTTCAGTGGAACAATTTAGAGCAGACTCTTGCTCATACCAGATTACCATCATTTACAAAACTTGAATTGAAAACAAAATAAACAGAAAGATAAAAAGGTTGATTTATTGCACTGGTCCTGAGTGAAAAATAAAATTATATCTCTATATATGTACATATGGATATAAATGGAATGCACATTTTTGTAGGTATCCTATGAACCATACTGTTTAGTAATTTACCAATTAATTGCAAATGTTCTCCATTTGCACTAGCCTATTAGAAAACTTCAGTAAACTTTTTCACTGCTGTATGTACATGTGTATGGATATCAGTGTTTATCTGGTGGTCGTTAATGTGCAAATCTGTATATCACTTTTGGTTTCTAAGCATGTCTTCTGGTCATGGTAACAGAACCATCGACGGGTGTATTAAATTAATAAACAGAAGCCCATGGGTTTGTGTTTACCTTGCCTAAGGTAAACACACCCATAGGATGTAATGTTCTGCACAGCTAGAAAGCTGTGCTATTTGAATATTCCTCCCTACTCCAAATTGCTTCCTTGATCCTGTACCTTGTTACCCTTTGTAGTCCGTGCTGCTGCCTCACTGTTACTTCATAATAAGGCAGTTTTAATAATCAAAGGTCCAGTTCAACATCCATTAAAGTCAATGGATATACCTCCTTTGATCCAAATGTCATCTCATAGTTTTTCATTTATTCAGAGGACTTTCATTCCCATAAAATCCAACGTACTGAAATTAATTTCTCCATTCCCTTGGGCAATTTTAGCCATGAAAATGCCATGCTTCATGAACAACAACAACAACAACAAATGGTTATTTTTATTGCATTTTTTGTTGTTGTTTTGTTTTGGAGTTTTGTGACAAATGAAAATTATCTTGATTTAGCCACAGATTATAGTCCTTGGGTGAGCCCAAAGGAACAAATATCAGCTTGGGGGATCTGATTTGAAGAAAGGGTTTAGTAATAGAAGAGAATAAAGGAATACAAAAGAATAGAGCTTTCATAGTAAGACAGAGAATTTTCTCATTTTATTAATCATTCAGGCAAAACTTAGCACTGATTTAATTAAAGGACTGTGCACCATTTCTACCCCAGATAAGATGATTTTACGTAAAGTGTGAGGCACATGAAAAAAACCCACAGCCATATTTCCTAGACTAGATTTCATAGCATCTTATTTATAAGACAGGACTAGACCCCGCCGTGCTGGATCAAAAGCTCCAAGGCAAACACAAAACTGTCTAAACAAAATGGTGCGGTGATTAGGTAGAGATCGCAGCACCCCCCGGAGCGGACCTTGGCTCACGCTGGTACTTCGCTGCACCAGCTTCATCAGGTGTATTACCACTCCTCATCCCACAAGGTAATGTAGATTCCAGGTCTACAAGAAGGCAGAGGCTTCTTTCTAGAGGCTTCCCAATCAACGCAATGAAATATAAAATGGAATAATCTGATAGTGATATGCAAAAGAAGGAAGTAAAGTTTCAATTTTCTAAACACTACACTGGACCTTTCCACTGATTAGCTTCTGACAAGATGTATTAGAGCTATAGTGTCACTTGAAATATTATAGTCTATTTAATAGCAAGTCTGTCTTTTATAACTCTCCCAATATCACTGTGGTATTCCAATGTATCCTTGGATGCTTTACTGATTTTTTTTTTCCCAGTGTGTATGATGAAATGCTCAGCCATAGAAAGGAGAGAATATCATATATTCTATTGCTAAGTGCCCTTGAACAATGTAATTTTAAAAATGACCTAATTTTATGAAAATAATTGCAGTAAGAAACAGAACATGAAATACAGCTTGCTCATTATGATAGTTAACAGTGTAAGGAGAATGAAAAATTATTCGGAACAAAATGTATATTCTTGGAGTCTTTCAATGTTATCACCAAAATCGTATTCATGACACTTTTTGTTTCTTTTGTACACCTTCTTGGGGGCTAATTGTATCTTGAAGACCATCTGGTCTCTTTTTTTTTTTTTCTCAGCTTCTTCAAATTCTTTCTATTTTAGTATAAGAATAGGTTGGTTCCTTTAGTCTTATATTAATATTTAGATTCCCACTGTGGGCCACCTTGCTACCTAAAGTAAGCTTCCTGTTGCTATAATAAATGGGAAGGAAAAATTCTGCTTTCAATTGCACAAGTATACAAACTGCAACAACATCTCAGAAAGTAGTGGCCTTTCTCCGAAGTGACGTAATCTTCTCGTGTGGTATTTATATATTTCATTACCTTTAG
This sequence comes from Falco punctatus, assembly GCF_963210335.1. Classification (NCBI taxonomy): domain Eukaryota; kingdom Metazoa; phylum Chordata; class Aves; order Falconiformes; family Falconidae; genus Falco; species Falco punctatus. The sequence goes on along the minus strand of NC_137580.1, from coordinate 449,336 downwards.
AAATACAAGGTACGAATGCTATCAGATTAATCAGTGAACTTCACAGCAGCAAAGGACACGTGAACACTGTCATATTCTGACCTCCAAGGCTTGCCCCAAGCCTCTGCCAGTCAGCCCAGTTCTGCTGAGACCACAGGGAGCAGCCGTGCACTGCTTGACGCTTCTGAGTATGAACACAGTTTAAAGGCAAAAGGTGCCTCCCTTCTACACAAAAAAAAAAAAAAAAAAAAAAAAAAAAAAAAAAAAAAAAAAAAAAAAAAAGGACCACAGAAGCTTCAAGAGCTTTCTTTTTCTTTTTCACTGACTGCTGCACCAGGGATTAGAAATACATGAAGCAAGAGGAAAACCAGCAGAAACAAAATCTGCCCACATAAGACAAAGCACTGTACCCCCCCAGGGGGCTTGAGAAGGATGCTATCTATGAAGATGCTCTCACTTCTCTGTTTACACTGTCTTCCCAAGTTTCATGCACCAAATTCTGCTGAAGACCATTTCCTTGAGGAGGACAGAACACCAGAGTAATCATGGGAAGGGTCAAAATAGAAAACGAAATACTTTTTTAACACTGATTGGTTTGGATTGATGTTTTAGGCTTTTTTTCTCTTAATTTCCTTTAAGTGAGTTTCAAGACAAAAGCAGCCTTGTTTGACACCTGCTATGAAGGCAGTTATTGGTCCTTAATAATGCCTTTGTTTAAATGGAAGTTGTGGCTGCTTAGTACTTCTCAAGATGGATGTATCATTTATATTCTCACACAAACCTAAAGGGAGCTTACATTTTTAACTTCCAGTGTTTGATTTCATTATTCAAAGTTGTTTTTTTTTCTTTTATAGTTTCTTTCTGGACAAGAATTAGATTAGAAAGAACGTCAGAGGATATCAACTGCAAAAGGGTTGTTGATACCAGTTATCAAAAAATCAGTCCAAAGCAGGGGGAAAAAAACTAGAGGAAAAGTACATGCACTTAATATTCTTCAAGCCTGCTTTTGAAACTACAAAGCTTTTAAAAGGTGAGCTGCTTGAATTTTGCTCACACTCATTTATTTTAGGCACGTAAACATATGCTTTCCCAAACAATTAATACAGTTCATCTTTGCTCAGCTTCCTACTAGTAAGGCTGGAATGAAAGTCTTGAGACGGTGTCTGAGGCTAGTTATGGATACAGTCCAAAAAGCTATTCATCTATACATGTAATCGTGGAAGGTGATATATATAAAGGTGAAAACAACCATTTGTCATCGCAAACTAGCTTAAAGATGATCTCTGCCTTGGGAATAAGGCAGTTTTTCTTCTCATTAGCTACTTTATTCGTATCTGCAGGGGCTGTCAGAAACATGCATTTAATAACACTCAACTCTGTTTTAATAAATAAGGCTGTATGAATCTATAGAATATCATAGAAATTGTGATTGTGCAGAAAATGCCTTTGGTGATGAACAAGTCAACCTCCCACTTGGGAGTGCTCAAAAAAATTAAACAAAACCCAGAAGGTATTAATCTATGATGACTGTTTTGTTTTTTGCTTATCATATAGATATTTTTATGTGAATATAAAATTCTGTGTTTCTCCCCGTTTTAGTTGGAAAAAAAATGCCTGTATTAGTTAGCCATTTTAGTCGGTGTGTTACTGATGCAATGGGAAAGTCCAGGGAGTGCATCTGTGGTTGGTTATCAGTATTAAACACCTTGAATGAATTGCATAGCATCAGGAAAACCAGATGACTTCAGCCGTCCAGAAAGTGCAAGAAAATACATTGCCTGCAGGCTCTTGTGGCTATTATAAAATAGAAATAATTATGAAGAGGGGAAAAAAGTTCATCCACATACATTTACTAAAGTATATGTCCATGACATCATTGAAAACATGCCTGAAAGTTCTAGCATAGTAAAGCCATTTCCTATAATGAATTTTGTTGTGCCTTCTCACGTTTTCTGCGGACTCTGAAAATCTAGATCTACCTGCACTCCCATCGTCATAGTACCTGATCTTTTTTGCAATTTTTAATTTTTTGCTCTGGCAATATTATTATAAAAGCCATTATACCTATTGCACAGGCGAGGACCTTTAGGATGCTCAGGACATAAAGCCACAGTCAGATTTAGGGTCTTCTCTGCAGCCTTCAGCTACAGGCTTATCTTTGGCTGGAAGTCATTGCTTGGGACACCACAGGCATCTGTGCTATGCCGGTTTCAGCCGGCCACTCTTATTTTTACAGCACAGCACTGGAGGTGGTAAGTGACACCTGGCTTTATCTGGTATTCCAGAACCCTGGCCCAGAAGTCTTGACGTATGGGTCAATGTGCTGCTTAACCCGAGGGAGTTCAAAGCCTCACGTGCTGATGCATCATGAACAGGCTAAAAAACCAGTGCGTGCTGTGAGCGATCTATTGGAACTGGGCCACAGTGCAACCGGGAGGGCACGGCTCCCTGGGCCACAAAGGAGAGTACAAAAAGGAACCAGATTGTCCCAGCTGACAGGGAGAGTGGCTGACTAAGAATGAGGACTTCGGTGCTCCGGTCCTTGCTCTTGGGATTCATCATTTTTTTATTGAAGGAGCCACTGAACGGCAGATTACAGTGAAGGTGCCAGTGACTGCTCTTCTGTGTACCCAACTGCGTACTTGAGCCATCCAGGTCTGTCACTCTTGGAGCTCAGTTGTCTGTTCAAGACTGTTGGGTTATCTCCATCCTCCAGTATTAAATAGCATCTAGTGATGTTCTTAGGTACCTGAATGCAATGTCTATATCATTAGAGCTGTCCCTGGCCTGCTTTGCTGACTCTAAAAGAATAAATTCCTGGGCACAGTTTAGGATTTGGCATGATATAGAGTCCATTGCTGGAAGGCAATTTATATGTGGTCTCCCATCCTGGTGCATGAGAAGGCTTAACATTAGGAAGGTGGGACATTCCCAGCCAGTCAGCCTCGCTGCCAGAGAACAGCACCGGCACATTTAGTTTACCAGGGTCGCTGTGGCTTCAGGGGGCTCAAAGCTCGCTGTTTTGTGAATTCTGAATTGTTTGAGTATGTGCCAAGGCTCACCCCAACCAAAGCAGGTGAAACACAGGAGCCTCAGTAGGACTTCTGTGGCTCATACTCTTGGAGTTGGATGTTTAAATGTAGGTACTTGTGGATCTTTTTTTTTTTCCCCTGATGTTGCATTTAGTGGTACGACCACAGTCGCGTACCGAGAATGAGCTTGAAGACCAGTTCTTCTATTTGTAGCCTGATACCAGTACCACAGTTTCATTTATTTTTTTTTCTGCATTAACAGAAATGCGTGCTTGTGTGTACCTATTCGTTCTGTCACAGGAAAATGCTACTGTTGTTCTCCTGCATACTGGGATCACAGTTGGTGATAACAATTTGCTCTGTCAGCTAGCAGAAGAAATGGCAGTCTCTTTTTATTCCCATCCCATATGCACTTCTAGTAGTGACAGAAACACCTTTACTTACCTTTCTGGAAGAGGCCAGCTGCCTGGAGACGGGTGTGTAATGGACAAGCATCAACGTGCCCAACTTGTTCCAGGATGTGAGGACAGCTCCTGGGTGCTGTGGAGAACTTGTAACATTTGGAAGTGTGTACCTGGGTCCACAAAATGGGACTATAATCTAAAAAAAAAAAAAAAAAAAAAAGCCACCACCTTCTCGAATACCTCTGGTCCTTGTGTGCCTGTGTAAAGTAAAACTTTACTCTTTGGTTTCTTTTGTTAGGGCTGCAAAGTCATGCAGCTAGCAAAGATTAGAGGGGTTCCTGCTTTCTGTCGCACTTTACAACAGAATTGTTAAGCGCTGAGTGTAGTGTTTTATTGTGGTGATGTATGAGACAGAAGGAACGCAGCTTGACTTTCAAACTCCAAGCAAGAGTTTGCAGTGCTAGCAATTAGGAAAAAGGTATTTGTACATGTAAACTGCAAGCCTTATCTGGAAATCACTGCGAGATAATAATCTTGGGACCTTATGACGTTATTTTACCAAGACACAAATGAAGTATAACAGCAGTTTAAGGACCTTGTTGTGCAAAACTTTGCACAAATCTAGCAATAGATCAGCTGGTCTGTTTTTAAAAGGAGGGAAGGAAGACTATTTATTTCCCCCCAAAGGAACTGCTACAAAGCTATTTTCCTTATCAGAAGAACACCTTTTTCCTGAATGTTATCTCTGACATTTGTTCTGTATAACCTAATGAGGGCAGGTGGAACACCATGGGAATGAGTTATTGTTGATTTGATATAATTTTAACTTTTGTTTCAAGCCTGCACATGGAGTTGGTATTTTGAGCCTTCATTTTGCTTATTGGTGACCTTGGGCTATTTTATAGTCAATAAGAAGGAAAAGAATAGGAAAAAAAATGTGCCTCCTTTTGCTGTTAGGCTGTTATGTGGCTCAAAGTCCTATCGAGAGACTGTGACAGAGTTTCTGTATATTTTTTTCTTCTGTGAGCAGCAGAGAGTGTTGCTTGATCTCCCCATATAAAATGGTAGGGAGCATTCATGATTTAGATTCTTTCCTGAATGTTTGATTTAGACCTCTTACGCATCTTGCAACAAACACAGGGCAGCCTGCCTGGCTGAGGGACCCTGCTGTGCCGGCAGGGTGAGCCCCCGTTGCTGAGCGGAGCTGGCACTCCGCTGGGTGCTGCCCGCCCTGCTAGCCAGACACAAGCTGACCTTTCTGCAGGAGGGAAGGTTCCGGGAATCCCTCACAAAATGGTCTTCTGACGTGGGCATGCCCACAAGACGGGCTTTCCTCTGCCAGACGTAAGGGGCTATGTAAACCTGATTACTTGCCTGGTGTCAGTGTTACTGGCACTGGGGTTTGATCCTTCAAGCGGACGCAGCGTTGTGCACGCAGTGACTCCCAGTGACCGGGAAAGAAGCTTGGCATTCTCGGCGATGCCATGCTCCTCCAGTGGCCACCCTGTTTTAATTTGCCTTCTTGGCTCTCAACACATATGAGGGAGACTTGAGGATTACAAATGATCACCATGGAAAGTAAGGATTTAACCTTATCTGTGCCCAGCTGCAGTCTCTTCCCATCCTGGCATGAACCCAGAGGTGTGTTAAACTCTGGATCAGGCAGAATACGAGGTTGTAGAGGATCAAGGCTCAGGGACTTTGACATAGTCTCTTGAATCTTAAATGGCTGAACAACCACGGCCTGTTTACATGTCCCTAATACTTTATTTGATCCTGTAATACCAGACCTTGGATGAAGGTGAATTCCCAGTGTTGCTGCTCTGCCAGGATCAGGGGTAGCTTCTATCACAACAAGAAGAAAAACTGCTTTAGCTCAGCTTGCCAGATAAATGACCATTCTTTGGAATTCCATCAGGAAAATGGTTCTTCTAAAAACCATTCTCTTCTTCACCATACCTGGCTACTGGGAAAACCAGAAGAGTCATACACAGGTAAAAAGAAATTTAAATGCAATATAGAACTAAATGTAATTTTCTCCATTGTCATCTGTCCTGGCTTCTGGCCGAAGAGATTTGGTCCCCAGCTTGTTAGGTCATCATACTTGTGCAGCCCAGCCAGAGTGGAGTAAGGGTGATCCCCAAGAGCTCTTCTGAGTCTGGACCTGAGAGCCACAAGCCTCCACAGTACCATCAGTCTCTGCTCCAGAATGACCCTTTCTGGGGACCCGAGATAATCAGCAGTAATTAGTGCTCAGTAAGATAGCTTTCCTTAAGCAAGCCAGCAAGGATCTGGCTCAGAACACAGTCCTAAAAATGCCTTTGTCTGTCACCAAGCAGAGAACCGTCTCCAGTTGCTTTCAGAAACCCACACATGGGTTGGCCATCTGTACCAGTTTTTAAGCAGCATTTGTCCCACATCACCAGATTCAGCCACACATTTCTGCCCACATTCTGCCTATTCCCTTGGTTATTTTTTGGACAGTTCTGTTCCCCCCGCTGGTTTGCTGTACAGCCACACAGATAGCTGGGCTCACACAGCAGTGGGGACTGCATGGTGCTGCCTAAGCTGCCATTACCACCTAAGAAACAGCAGCCTTAGTGTAGTGTCCATTGGATCCTGTCCCTTCCTAAAGCTTCAACACGATTTCTTCTGGCCTTCGTTTCTGGGAGAGGGGGGGAAGGGAGAGAAGGTAGCCAATTAGTACCAGCATCTCTGAAACAGGATTTTTCTTACGTAGCAGCTTATTCAGTATTGGGTGGGTCATTCAGTCACAGGTTCTACAGTTGGATAAAGCAGTCTTCTTGTTTCTCAACAAGAGATGTTTAACTCATTTCTCCACTTAGCCACAGATTGCTGAAGGGTTGGGGAAACTGTGGCCTACCTAATGAATATAAAAGTATTGCTATAATTATTCATGTTCTCCACACCCTAAACATTCACTTTGTGGTGCACATACCGTGTTGATCCCAGAACACCAAGACTAGGGTTCTTTTGCAGTCTGCCAAACCAGTTAAAAGCTTAAAAACAAGGGGTTTGAAAGAGCACATTCCTGCTAAAGCTTTGCTGGTCAGTGATGTCTGCAGACTAATTTATCCTCATGTCTTGATCAATTGACTCATGCCATAATGATCTCATACTTTTCCCATTCAATCTCAGTATTTCTAATGATTGGAAATCTCTGGCTCTGGCTGTGCTTTGTACCTTGTGTCATCTCTTAGACTTTTCTTAGCAAGAGTTTCCACCTTTTGGTGGAGCTAACTAAAGGGCTCTCCAAGCTGCCTGATTCTTCATCAGCAGCATCCGGGAAGAACAAGATAAATCAAACAACATAGGCAAGGACATAATGCAGACAATTCACAATAATAAAGTAGCTGCATTAGTCTCAAAACAGCAATTCAAAGGAGCATAGGATTAAGCAAATACTGTATATGCCAGTTCATTTGCACCATCTGCTGAACCAAGTATCAGAAGGGGAAAGGATAGTAGACACATCGGACTGTGTGTTGGAATGCATTTGGAAAAAGAAAATTGCTTCAGAAAGCTATGAAAACAAAAATCTGGGTGCTTACAAGTCTGTATGCAGGAAAGGGAAGGAAGAATGATGTCATTTCATAGACCTCAGAGATCTGATTTTTTCATTTACCATTTTTAGGAGTGGGGAAGGTTGTGAAGTTTAATATTATCTACTCTGGAGTCTAGTTCAGCCTCAGCTAGGAACTGATATTTAACTATAGGAAACACAAGTGTGGAAGTTATTATGCAGAGAATAAGCACAGCTTTTTCAAATGTGCTTCGATGCTGTGAGTGAGTACATGCCGAGTTTGGGCTTGGACACAGGCGCCAGGACACGGCCGCAGACTGTGTTTTAGATGGTTTAGACGATGCAGCTGTTGTGTCGGTCGGAGCGGGTGGTAGGCGTTTGGATCCTTTCAGCTGTTCCTTGGATCGATAACGTTACAGGATGCTTTCCTTTAAAACATGATCAAAACCTGAGAAACTCAGTTGTTCAGATACTATTGTGAAATGTGTATTATTCAAAAGATGGTATTGGATTTATGCATTGCCAAACAGGAACAGTAATATAGGAAAAAAAGATCCCAGTATCCCAGTATCTGGGAAGTTCTGGTGCATCTCTCTGAAGTGTCATGTGGCATATTAGCCTATACCAACCCATTTCAACCGCTGAAAATATGTGTTTATTTCTCTTCATCAAGACCGTTTAAATATTGGAAGTTATAGTTTTTCCAATATAACTTTTCCAATATGAATTGCTATAAGAAACGTAATTGAATTGTTGCTTATTTAATTGGTAATAATTACACTTAACTATCTGTGCCACAAAAGATAACGGCTGTGGAAATCAAAAGGCATTTGCACAGAACTTGGTGATAAATGGCTTCCTGCGTGCAATGACACAAGAGCTGCAAATACCGACCCAACTTTAAAGACCTGAAAAATTCTGGTTTGGGGGGGCGGGAAGGAAAATAATTTTGTGTTGAATAGGACAATATTCTGGAACATGATCGGAAAAATTAGAAAGATCCCTTAAAAATGCAGTAGAAAGTATTAGATTTTTAGATAGTTTAATTTTCAGTTCTTATAGTATCAGAACACCTCAAAATTACTCATAAAAGCATCATTGATCCATGGATAGGTAGTGTAAAGGGCATAAGGCATCAGCAGAGGTCCCAGTCAGACTTTGTGTATGTCATAGGCCGTTATATTTTACTGAATTACTGCCAAACTGAGCCCGGTGGCTTCCATTTCACTGAGACATAACTGGTGTTTGGCAAGAGCAGAAAGTATCCTCACAGTACCCATTTCAAATTATGGAATTATTAGTTTCCTTATTATATAGATGGTACATAGAGTAGTTCAGGGAACCGTTGGAAGGTCTTTCTGGATGCTGCAGGCTCTACCAGGAGGCTATTTTCTCAGGAAAAAAAAAGAAGAAAACACCGCAGGAATCTTAAGGTCTCAGTAACTCCTTCCCCATAAAACTGACTTCTCCTGACACTAGTGGTGATAATGAGAATTTGACGATTGTTCTGTGAGTTGTGTGATATTTTCAGTCCTGGGTGGAACACATTAAAAAGCTGTTTTGAAGACAGAGGATACATTACTGTGATCACACTAGCAGAAAAGTTCAAAATCTGTCCTTGCTCTCTAAAAGTACTGAACTGCCTGAAGAAAATTGATGCGTTAGCATAGGCAAAATTATCCAAACCGTGTGCCAGAAGTAAAATTCACATTGCCTTGCTCACGTAAGATGATGTAAATTGTAAATATATATTTTTTACATCTAAATTAAGTATAAAAAGCCAAATCATAATTGTTGTGGTCAGAGTTTCCAGAGACAGATACTGTCTTGTGAGCCTCCAGAAACATTGTGGTCACTCTGGAAATCACAACTGCACCGTCCCCAGCAGCACCAGGACCACCGCATACTGTCTGCCTGCACCAGTAATGTAGGGACAGTACTATCTGCAAGCAATCACAGATTTTGTCCTCCTGATCCAGAAATGTAGGTCTGTCCAATTTGCGTCGTTCCTCTTCACCATGGAAAAAAAATAGGACCTCCCTGTCACCAGACCTGTAGCGGTCATGACGTAGACAGTATTTGTGGTGTAAGACCCTGGCTGCAGGTCCAGTAAACCGAACGGAGCTACAGCACCGACGGGAGAACTGGCATACACAAGTCCACCCAGGTGAGCTGCTGGCATGTTCTCTCAGACAGTTTATCCCACACCACTTTGCAGTCTCCCAGACCGCATCTTGGTACTGTTCTGAGAGCAGCCCGGGTGGGGGATGGTTCCCAGTAAGAAATGCAGTTTGGGCTACCCTCCGCTGGCAGCAGGCAGAGTTGAGCTGTGTGCACACAAGCGCTGCGCTGTCACAGCCCCTGAAGGTGGGAGGATGAGCCTCACCCTTTTTATTTGGGAGCATAATATGCCCGTAAGTCTGTGGCTCCATACCCATCAATAATGGATCCGTGTGCGCTGGATCACCAAGCCATATAAACTTAGCCTGGATCAGACGGGAGCAAAATTAATTTCTGTTATATGAACAGAGCATCTGTTGTGGAGTTTAGACTGACTTTATTCTTTCGTGCTGGGCAATACCTGATCCGGTGCTGGAATGGAACAGGCAGATGATTCCTTGTATGGCATGAAGTGTGCTGATACAAAAGTAATCTGTCAAATATGTTTTGTAAAAATTTGAACTGGTCAAATTCATTTCTACAAGTACAGCTGTCTGCATCGCTGGTACCCAGGAGCTTTAACACCAGGGCTGCTGTGCTGCTGAAGCACAACCTTAGTCGCACAGTTAATGGCATTGAGAGCAGTGCTGCAGTGCAGTTGGTAGCACCGATACACGCACAGACCTTTTTCAATATTGCTATTATTGAAAACTTCAAATGAATGGATGCATTTGAAAGACTTCCCAGAAAATACGTTTCGTTTTCAGCTGGCAGCCTGGTTATTCATCTAAGTAGTCTGCGGATTAAGTAATTTGACAACCACTGAAAGGTTTCTTTTTGTGAAACAATTGTGTGTTATTGCTCTCTCCTTTTTCTATTTCACCTGTACAACTAACCCAGAAATTCAACACAGACATATCAAGACACACACCGCGACCAGATGGCAGCCACACCGAGTAGCCTGTGATGTTGCTGGTGCATCTCAGGAATTACTACTGCAGGACGGGCTTGTCGAAGGCTGGGGAGGGAAAAACAGAAGTAGGGGAAGGGTTAAGAAGGTTGTTTTTTCCTATTTGCTTTTTAGCTCACTTCTTTACATACATGGGGAAAGAGAGAGCATGCGTCTTAGTCATTTCATGTCACAGAAGATTAGTGCAAGGGAGGCCAAGTTAAGGTACAGCATCACGTGTTCTAAGGCAGTTGAATGATCTGGTATCTAATTCATTGGGATACCAGGCAGATTGGGCAGTCTGATCTTAGTAAGTGCACAGTGACTGTCGGTTTGGTTGGTACTTCTCCATCTTTCTGTCTATCCTATGCTGCATTGCGGGGTGGGTGGGAAGAGGCTGGACTGTCCCCATTTGGCTACAGCCACTGTGTCGTGGCACGTTTCCCTCTCAGGGGGCCGTTAGGTGTTCCCTGAGCGCTACCTCCGCAGCACCGACAGAGCACTGAGCGCTTGTGTGAGCGGGTGGTGTGAGGTGGTGCCATCACCATACGTGATGCCCTCATGGCGCTGCAAGATGCAGCTGTTCTGGGAAGCAGGGGCCACTCGTGCCAGTGAGCCATACCTCCACCTGACCACCACATCCACCCACCTTAAATCCCATCTCTGTTTCTTGTATAGATCCTGACAGAACAGCCTGAGTGCACTGTGTACACTCAGAGGAAAAGTATTGATTTTGCTGTACCTGAATAGAATTCTTAACAGAAAAACAAACCTAATGTTGGTGTTTTCATTTTATTTTCTTTTGACTTTCGTGTGTGGGTTTCTGTACGCACCGTATAGTATTTGATCCCATGTGAAGTACAGAGTTAGAGCTGGATTTTTAAGATGAGCGCAACCCAGGCTCTGAGCTGTGCAGGCACAATTTCAGAACCAGTAAAGGATTTTGCCCGTGTCTTATTACCTGTATTTAATTGAAGTGCAAGGTAAAAATTTCCTTCTGACCTACAAATCAGAGATCAGATGGGCAGTTATTGCATTTTTCTGGGACAATTATCAGGAACTGTACCCTACTACATCAGCATTACCAAAAAGATTCAGGGTGTAGCTCATCCGCAGTTCACTGGACCAAGGGACAACTAGCCTGATCCAAAGTGTATCCTTATTTATTTCGAGGATGTTGCTGTGAATTAAGTTTATTAAAACATTATGTTAATAATAGGTATAGTATACATAAGTTGTGTTACTAATTATATTGTTATGAAAACAGTTTAAGTGTTATTAACACACGCACTATCAATACTTAAAAGCATTGTTGCCTGATGGTGATAATACAGCTTCACTAGTGGATGATCTATGACTGCAAGCATTAAATACTCAATGCTTTAAAATCATTAATCCCTACTTTCTTCGAATACGTTTAATTAAAAAGTTCCATTTTGCAGTAATTGCTGTTTTTATATAACCCCGAAATGGAATTTTATTGAGGCACAAGGTCTTTTATATAAACATCCATCTGTCCACAGAGTAACAGTGCTGGGACAAGTTTTGTGGATTGGGCGAGAAATGGAGAGATTACAGAAGACTTTGTGTCCCTGTAAGAACTGTGAACTTTTGTCCTCTGTGTAACAGCTCTGGAGGATTTTTGCTTTCATAATTTCAGTACTAAACAAGGGAATTGCAGAGTCAATAGGAGAGAAAATCAAGAAACAATGGGTTTAATGTCTAGTGGAGTTGCTTTATTAGTTTGTAAAGAAAAGCTCCTTCCTTATTCCTTTTTTTCCTGTGTCAGGCTCTGCGCTGCAAAGTATCATCTGCTTCTGATATTGTTCCTTTCTACTTGAACACAGAATTAAGCAAAACTCCATTGCATATATAAAAATACATACATATATATCTATGCTTCAGGCTGAGAGATGTCACTAATAAAACAGAAAATACGTTGGCATTAATAAGGCTGGCATTCAAAAAGTATGAAATAAATGCATGGAAGTTTGTCAGCTTATTAATCATTCCATTATAAGTGGTGTTTTTACTTTCATTGCTCTAACATCTAACCACAGTTCATTGGCTAAAGGCCAAGCTAGCTTTTGCATTGGCACATTACCATGCGGTGTAGTCCTGTACTTCTCTTCCATTTATTAATGCTGCAGACTTCCTACAATTCAGGCTAAAAATAGAACTGGTTATGTGAAAAACACTGCATTTGTGCTTGAGCTGCAGTATAGAAACAAGAGGATTTTATATGGGCAAGGGAAGAGATTCATGACACAGAAGAGCTAGCTGCTTATACTCTGGAAAAAGCTTTCTTTTTGCATGGTTGTAAATAAGATTAGAGTTGCTATGTACACGTTAGTCTGAAGGATGAATCATAGTTGTGGTATTGCCTCAGTATGTATGAATCTTCGTGTGTATCTATTGTATGAAAGCAAGCTGATTTCTCATACATGGAAACCTGAAAAGAGTACAATTCACACAAACATGAATTTGTGAAAACAAAGGCAAAGGTAATGTTTTGTTTTTCGCTATAAAGAGTGTCTTCATCTGTGGCACTTATTTTGAAGTGTCCTGAAAAATTATACATTAAACTAAAACTTCTGCTGCACCACTAAATTTTTAGACTTGTGTTTTGGTCAGGCATAGCCTCTCCTACCGTTCTGCCTTGGGCATCTTTAAGGCAGCATTTGCTGTCTGCAGACCACTTCACCATGAAAACATTCCTAAACTTATTTCCAAGTTGTAATGCAGCTGCACACTAAAAACTGTCAGAATTCAAATGCAGTCCCTACACTCTTGATCTCTTTTATAATGCTGTGATTTGTTTTGGATCAGCAGTAGTTTGAACAAGACAAACAACATACCGGATTCCATCTGAACCTAAGGGAGCTGCCAGGGACACAGGTGAAGAGTGATAGTGGATGCATTTCATAGTCAAAATGAAAAGCGGCAAAACCGATAAGGTCTCATTGTTGCACAAATAGAAAAAGCTAACAGTTTGCATATCAGAAATATCAGGTGTTAGGATTTGACTCAGAATTGCTGAATAGCAGCTTGTTTGCCTTTGGAGAAATAGAGAGGAAGGAAATGTCATGCAGCAACATCACACGTGATAGTGATGGGAGATGGCAAACAGGGAAATAGACCTTTCCGATGCTGCTTCCTAAAGATACTGTTCGGACTGGCTGCGATGGTGGATTATTAAGGAATTCTGATTATTAAATATCTGCACTTGGCAAAGAATGAGAGAGGAGCTCACTTCTTTTGAAGTGCACAACAGTCTCCAAAGTCACCCTTCTTTTGTTCTTAACTCAGTACTGCATAAGAAATAAAATCGGTGATTGTGTTAGGAGCACAGGCAATAATCATGAAATGAGAATAAATTGTAAGCTGTATGATTTTTTGAACTATCTAGAGAAAATGAAATTAAGAAGGCTTTCAAATGTCATGTGCTTTGCACCAGGCCACTGAAACACAGTGAGCTAAAATAGCAGCTATTGTGTTTTATAATATTCACAACCTATAATTGGATGTAAAAAAGGAGTGATTAGTTCACAGGACAAGGCTCAAGTAAAAATTATTTAGTCCAAAGTGCCTAGTTCCTCCTCTTAATTACTACAGACCACCCTTCACCCTCACATAGTGGTGGAATTCCATCCAACTCCAGTATAGGCTGAAATCAATGAATCTGTTCAGATTTACATTAAAATTTAATTTCGTCCTGACAAGCCCTCTGAAATTGATACTCAGCGCAATACCAGGCGCAGTATAAAGGATCATATCGTGCAGTCAACATGATGCACTCTGCAATATAATTTAACACTGATGTTAAATTAAATTACAAAGATAAATCTTACGGTCTCTCTTAAAATCATTTAAGAGCTTAATTCTGATCTGAGATGTGTAAGACACAAATCTTGTCTATTGACCATTGAATATACAGATAGTTGTGAGAGAAGAATCCCACAATATGATGGGCTGTACAAGACTTGGTTGTGATACAGGCTTGTGATTTGATGTATTGATCCTTTTTTGCAGTTAGGATCTCTCCTCAAGGAGAAGGCTCCAGCAGGTTGACCTCATTGCAGAAAACACCAAACAATCTATATACTTTGGATGAGGTCAAATTGCATCAGGAGGTCCATAAGGAAGAGTCAGATGATGAATTATTCAGATTCTGGGTTTTCACAGCCTCCAGAACTAAGCCCATCAGGAGGAAGATGAGACTTTGCCTGCAAGTTCTTCTGTTTTCATTAGCTGGAAATACATACAGCAACTGGGTGCAGTTTGGCTCTGCCACTGGGATTCCAGGAATACATACTTGTGTTACTGAAACCAGCTGCCCTTGCTTTGCCTGATTTGTTATCGGGAAAAAGGAAAGGAACGAGATAACCCTCACTGTTCACTTTGGTGTAGGAAGTAGGAAGAGCCATGAGCCCAGCTGGTGCAAACAGTATTAAAAGCTCATAAGACTTGTGTGATGCTGTTGAAGGAAGGGTTTTTTCAAAACATCTCCCCATTGTACAGAGGGTGAATAGGAAAAAGAGCATTTACTGAAAGGACATTCTTTTAATGGCTGGGTAATGAGAGGAAGAGCGAATAATTTAAAGTTGCAAAGTTCTTGCGAAGAGTCCAAAAGATATAAATCTATTCAAAAGCCAGTGTTCAAACTTCAAAGAGAGAAGCAAAAATACAAACTGTAGAGCTCCTTTCTAAACCCATAATACAGATCTAAATAGAAAGATTAAGCAAAATCACAAGGAAAGTAGGAAGAGCTACTTTTTCAAAAATTCTGAGGGGAGAGGGTTATCAAATGCTTACAGCTGTGACTTGGAGGCCTAAAACATTGTTTTGATGCTTAAGAGTATTGTGAAACAGAATTAATTCCAGTACACACTGTAATGATGACTGTACTGCCAGAGTGGTAACTAAATATGGCAGGTGTCAAACTCCTCTCCAAAAATACAACTCCAGCATGAGCGCTTCCCCTCAGATGGGGAAAGGAGACCACAGCTGTCCAGTTCAGCATCCATTACATGGCATCTCAAAGGTGCTTCACACCATTCATTACGTATAAACTGAAGATGTCACTTAAGCCTGTTCATGTCCAGTGTAAGAAACCCTTAGTTTGATACAATATGGATGCTAAGGAGGCCCTCAAATGAGGTTCTCCTCAGGGAAGAGTGTGCTCAGCTGTCTGCAAAGCACTTCAGCAGTAGCTCAGCAAGAACAAGAATGTTCACAAGAATGCTTTTCTGGTTACGGAAACGTTGCGCCCAAAGCCCTTTCACCAGCATGGGCACACTGCAGGGAGTGAGTACCCTGAACTCCTGGCTGGGATGCAGGGAAGGAGGAAGAAGCTTTTGCAGTTGTAAGGGAGGTTGGGGTTCTTGCTGACCAGGTGCACAGTTTTGATGCTGGCACTGATGCCACCACGCAAAAGGGCAGTATTAATGGCCACGAGAGCTAGCAAAGTTTCCATAACCACCCGAATTGCTTCAGAGTGCCTGGAGGAGAGGGCTTGGTGGAAGCTGTTAGCTAGCTGATACGTTAAAAAAATATATAGGGAAGGAGAAAGAGAAAGAAATTAAATTGGGGTCCAGCACACTAATGAGAATTAGCTGCAGTGCTGGTGATAATTGTGCTGTGTTACGAACTGTTTCTGTTTCCTACCCACTCAGAGTATTTGCCTTGAAAACAAAATATTTTTTTTTAAGCTTAGCCTTACCTGAAATGAATGCTGCTTCTTTCTGTTCTTACTGTTGCTGGGAATTGAAATGGCTGCAGATACAGAGAAGTGTAAAAACATGATGAGCTATGTAGCTTGGGAGCAATTGAGCAGCTGAATACTGCATTATTGAGAAATCATTTGCTACCTCTGGGTGTTAGTGAGAAACTGGAGAGTCCTAGACTGGCATTCAGGGCAGAGCATAGGATGAATAAACATTACTGAGTGCTGAGTATTTACTCGTGAATCCAGCATGGAGCTTCAGTAGTTGCATGTCTTCCCACTGCATCTTGCAGGGTTAGCAACACACAGGAAAGAAAGAGTGAAATCCAGGAGCCTTGTGGCAGATTTGATCTTATATTGTTTCTTAAATAACCAAATTATCAATGAAATGAATGACATTTTGCTTAATATGTGGCAGGCAATCTGCATAGCAAAACAGCCATATCTTCAAGTGACAACACGTGAGAACCATTTAAATATATATCAGTGGTCCTCAAGGGACTTGTAGATAGCTACATGAAATCGTTGTTTTCATGTGCATACCTTACTGTTGCCAAATTACTCCTGGCTTAGTATTTTCCCTCTTATCTAGTTGAGATAGGAATCTTTTCAGAATGAGGGGCTCAGTAGTTTGTAAAATATCTGTGTATAAGTCTGACATTGTATAAATAATAAATAATAAGCTGTAGATGCTAATGATCATTAATATTGCAAGTGTTAAGCTGGGAATTGTCATTTCTAGCTTCTTAGGTGAATGCAAGTATAAATATTTCTTGACTCAGCATGGCGAGTAGTCACAAAACATGGAACCTTCTCCAGTGCAGACCGATGGCTGTTAAGTACATCCCAGACCCAGTAAATTTCACGTTATGGAATTTGTCCCAGAATCTGCTCTTGCTGTGGTATTGTGCTGCAGAAACTCATCCTGCATTTTTTAAAGCTAACACAAAATATTCACTCCATATGGTTTTGGAGACATACTTAAAATATGAGCCAAGTTCAAGCTGATGCAGAACTGTCTTGCTGAGCCCTGAACTAGTCTAAAACAACTTCTGGGAGAGGCACGACTCCATTTATCTCAATGAGCTTTTAAGTCAAAGCCTAAAGAAAGAATTTTAATAACCTTTTTTTAAACCTTTTCATTACTGTCTGTTTAAATCAAATTTATTTAATTTAGGAGTAAATACAGTAAATGTGCCTATACCATATTTCCAGGCAGTTTCCCACCTCCTTGATACCAAAAGCTCATCTTGTTCCCTATCTATGTAACAAAACCAAGGACTTCAGTCTGCTTATACACTGCCAATTTAAAAATCTTTGGCACAGAAGGAGTTGGAAATACAGAGAGAACAATAGTCACAGTAAACAAGTCAGGGATTACTCTGTGGTATTGGGCTACTTAAGCTATTGGGGTTAAGAGCTGCCTTTTCATATTCTGTCCCAAAGATCATCTAAGGTTTCATTAAAATAAATGATCCTGTGAAGACGGGATTTTGAACAGTCAAGTTAAAATAACTACTTTTATAATTAAAATCAAAGTGGCTACTGAATTTGCTGCTTGCTACACTAAGTACTGCAAAATTTCAAAACTGATCATTTATTTATTCCATGTATGTCATCACATGGGGTGTACAATGAACTTGTCTTATTAGTGTCCACATCTCAGCAGGAGTGTACAGTGGCTCTTCAAAAAGTGAAAGCAGGTAGCAAGAGTAGTATGTTCAGTGATGGGAATCTCAAAGCCCATTCTTCTGACTTAAAGTTTATCATGCAGGGAAAGAGCGTGGATATAGTTGATCCACTGAAATGCACTGATGGAGGAGACTTGTACTTGACTTGACATACTGGGCAACAGTTTAGACCAAAGCAAAAGCAATGCCCTCCAGAAAAACAAGTGTGCAAAAAAAAACCCAAAAAACCAAACCTCAATTCTTTTGGTTCGTAAAAAACCCAAAACATTTCTCATTTATATCTCCACAGTTTTAATGGAAAACAGAGATTTTTTAACATGAAAATGTTCTGTATTCATATGTGATTCCTAAAAAAACGCAAGCTATTTTGAGCAGTGAATTGCAAGCCGGCCAGTGAAAGAAGCAGCAATGTGTTCCTTGGAAATTTTCATTCCTCCCTCTGTTCTGCAGAGGAATGATACTTACACTAATTTTGAAAAACAAGCATAAGCAGAGAAAACTAAACTCAGCTATAAGCCTTCCCTATTTGTAATTTCAAAGCCTGAGCCATACTGAGGACTGCAGCACAGCATTGCTGTTTCAGTGCCATGCTGCTGGGAGTGCAGGGCTTTGACACAACTCCTGGAAGTCAGACTTTCAGGTGTAGCTCTTTCACAGAGGTTGAGAAAATATCCTTAATGTGTCCCCTTCCTCACTGCAGGCGTATCAGTAACGTAGCATGGACCTGTGGAAATACAGGTCTGTGGATATCCATGAAACAGGGTGCAGAGACATTTCAGCTCTGCTCAGCAATCCTGCCCCACTGAAGTCAAAGGGACTTTTCCCAGGGAAATGCATCGGGGATGGAATTTCACCGGCAGCGTTAACTGGAGCCGTTCTCTCTAGAGCACGTACAGGGTATGCAGAGGGAAGACTGCATTTCAGCATAGGAATAAAACGTCATTGTGTTCAGATTTGTTAGTTAATAACTCAGAATCTTTTGGAGGATAAAGAATGAGCTCTAAAAGAAAGCACTGAACCCCTTCAAGGCTGCACACTGTATTCCAGGTATACCTTCACTGTCAACATCCTACCTGAACACAAGACAGTGATTAATACTCCCGTTCAAATGGGTTTTTGTCAATTTTAGGAAGGGTTATAAATCTCTGTGAGCTCTGACTATGTAACAATTCCTATAGTTTTCAAGTGATTAATACAGGCATTCAACTAGGAAAAGTTTCAAGCATCTAAAGAGTTAAAACTAAATTTCAGTAAAACTTCAGAAAACACCCATAGCTGTCAGGTTCCTTGCTGGTTTCATTCAGAAAAACTGATTGTTACATTAAACGTTAACATTTTGAAGTGTCATCTACATGAAAATTTTGGCTAATTCCATTTTTTAAATTGTGGTTAGTGAAACTTTCGCTTATACAGAAAAAACTGGTAACCAATGGAAGGTACAGTTCTCATAACTCGCTTCTTTTGGTAGACCTGGTGACTCATCGGCTGGCCAGCACTTACTGACCAGATGCATTTCCTACTTTAAAGAAACTGGCTCGGTGATTATGTCGGTCTCACCACCTAAGTATTGCAAGACTTGAGTCCCACTGAATTCTCTTTAAAAAGCAAAAGGCACTGAAAAACCGAAAGGCTGCAGTTCTTTTGTGCTTCTGGCATGTAGGCAGGGGATGCCTGTTAGCTGGGCTAGCTCTGCCACCTGCAGCTCGGAGCTGGCAGGACCATCTTCACCAGCAGCCTAACAAACCTTTGCTACTGGAAATGTAAAAACTGGCATGGAGACAAGGGGTTTCGCTGAAGAGGGCAATTGCTAATTAAATTAGCAATAGAATACATAATCTTATGGTATGCAAAAGTAAGGTAAAAGAGAGCTTTCACATTGGTCTTTCTGCTAATCTTCACTCACCAGAATGAGCACCTATTGTCAGAATAGAATAGAGACCTGGCATTAGAACAAAAATCATAAGGCTGAAGCCATTCTCGGTGTGACTGGAGTGATCTCAAGAACCGAACTTGACCACTTACCTATAAAGGTCAATTTTGGCTCTGCTGATAACTGAAGCGTTACAGAAAATTACGTATAGATCCACATTCTCAGAACCCTCTAACTTCTGTCTGCAGTACCTCCAGTATCTCCTCATATAACTCCTTTCTTGAGACACGCTCTTTTTTGAGACCTGTAAATGCTAGTCTTCCCCTCTAAGAAAAAAAAAAAAAAAAAGTCAATAAAAAAACAAATCAAGTCCTTCCAGATGTGTTTTGCTAACACAAAAACCCATGTGCTTTATTATGTTCCCTACTTTCACTTCCCAGAGCCACAAGGGTATATAAGCTTACCATTTTCTCAAGTTGGATACAAGCCCTGTAATTGACGAAATGTCCATAGGATCCATGTGGAACCCTAGGGCAATCACTGACCTCTGTACAGCACCAAAATGTGTGCTCGTGTCCCAGAGTGCGCTAGGCACCCATAGGTGCTCCTCATGCCAACAGCTTCTCTCACTGACACACCGTGTTCATCTCTCGTGTGGGATCCAACCCACAGCCATGGTTCAGCAGTACTGGTCAGACATCACTGCCATGAGTTGAAGTGAGAAAAGATGATTGGAAACTAATTTTAATAATATTGGGTTACAATGCATCATGTGGAGTTCTTTCAGTAGGTTTTAGTACTGCAGAGGGAAAGTACATAAGCTATGATGATACACGTTCTTTCACATTTGTTTTAAAAGCTAAAAGAAGCATAATTTTTTTCTTTTAACTTTGGGGTTTGTTCACTGCCCACACACTTAAGACACCATCTAGTGTCTGACAAATCCATATGAAGTGTTGTGTTCTTCTGGGACAGCAAGAGCAATCAGAGGGACGAGATCCAGGGCATTTTGGCTGGCGCTGGACACCTACAGGAGGGCAAATGAATCCCACATTTTGTGTTGTCTAAACTCAGAGCTTGGAAATATCTGTGTCTTTTTAAGCATTGCCATTAAAGCTTCTGGGTTCCTTAGTCGTGTGGAAATCAGTTCTGTGATCATACATCATCACTGCGCTAAAGCCTTTAATTCTTTAAGATATTTTCCTGGGTGACTGATTCTGAGCTGTGCAGAAAATGCTTGTAGAAGAGATTGGTTTTGTTGGCGTTGCAAATGTTGTTCTAGTACTGTAGTAAAGACTTGTGCCTTCTGATAGTATCCAATGCTTGAAACAATGTTAAAATAGATGTTTTGAAAGGGAATCTCACGGGGCAAGATTAGGTGATCTTTCGGGAATAGGCAGTCTAAGAAGCCTCAGGCTTCTTCTATATGCCAATGAATGTCGGACTGTGTAAAACGTTTAGTTAGCTTTGTTTAAAGAAGTCACTTTGTAAAATGATGCAGTCAAACCAACCTGCCATTTACCTTGCTCGCTAGCCGTTAAAGGTGGCAGGTGGTTTTGGCCAACCTAATTCTCAAATGCATCTTGTCCCCACATTTTAAATCTAGCTTTTTGCAAAATCCAAGCTACTGATTGTCACTGGCAGGTTCCTCAGACTTAAGATAATTGGACCATGATCTTTTCCTTTTTCAGGGATTTGATTTTGAGTCACTTTAGATTTCAAGTAGGTCTCAAAGGTCGCAGAAAAGGCTGTGAGATTTGATATCAATCATTGTTAATTCAGTTCAGTTTACATTTGTGCCCAATTCACATGAGCCAGACGCACTTAAAATGGACTTGTCACTAGAGAGTGCGATGCCCTCCTATTACACAGGCATCCAAAGCTGACCTTCCGATTTCCAGACTTTAGAGGGGGGAACTGGTTGTGAGTTCCCGCAAACCAGAAGAGGAATTCACGAGTCCATGCAGCTCCCAAATATCCAGAAGATGAGATCGTCCCGTGTCCTAGTGTAGGGGCCGTTTTGGCCGTAGCGCTTGTCGCTTTGCATCCATGCGTGTGGGATCAGTCGGGCATTGCTCCATTTTGGGTCCGTATCCCATTTTAGCCTTGTGTGAGAAGTGAGAGAGATTCTAGACAGGATTGGCAGTCAGGATATCTACAGGCAGCAGGGACTGCGTAGTTCTCCTCGGCGTGCATCACAGTTAGAGCACAATGGGAAACATCTTTGCCAGATGATAAAGAAGAAACATTCTCTTTGTTGCCAACAATAAATATATATGGAGAAGCAAATGTGTCATGAATAAAGTGTCCCTAAGGAAATCTTGGAAAACCCTACATGTGTATTTACATACTTCTAGTCCCAGCAGCAGCAGAGCTATGTGAGTGTAGTGCTCTGCCCAGGCTAACTAGTTTGTTAAGAATTACCACAGCTATCTTTTTCGTGCTAGTTACTATCTGCTCATAATGAGACAATTTAGGCAGCCCTGCCAGAAACCCTGCCTTTTGAGAACCAAAGCAATGGTGTCCATTATGATCATGAATCTCTCCCTCTCTCAAACACACAAAACCTGAGCAAGTGCCTGCAGGCTTCAGAATAAATTGGATAAGAGCTCAAAATGCAACACCTCTTTCACAGCATAAACTGGATCCTGCACATACTTTAGGACCTGATGCTCTTAATTTTTGGTAGAATACTGAACCGGAGGAAGATCTGAGCCCAAAGTGCACAATCTGATAGCAGCTCTCTGTCTATTAGGTTACCTTGCAGATATTTATCTACAAAAATATATGTAAAAAGCCTACTTAAGGAAAAAGTCAATGAGGCAACTGCAGATTCAATTTTTGCAGTTGGAAAAAAATAATTCCTCACACTGAAGCTCTTCATTCTCCCTGCTGCTTTATGTTATCTCTGTTTTAACTGCCGTTAATGAAAGGCTCATCTAAAGGCAGTGCCAGTACACAATAATATTTAAATGCTGAATTAATCTCTTAGCCCTCATGGCAGCTCCCTTTCAGCTATTTTCCCTGCATACTTTGCATCTCCATTTATATGAATGAGAGTGGGGTGCGCATGGGGAGAATGGAGCAAACATTGATCGGCTCTGCAGCCCAGGGAGAAGAATTTGCCTCATGTCTTATATATTTGTAACAGCATGAAAGGAGAACGTCATCCGCTGAAGTAAATCGACAATGCTCCTTCAGCAAGGCTTGCTAGAATTAGTAAATAACTCAAAACAAGACTCAGCTTAAGTTATACCTTTCTGCAGCTGCCATTCTAACTTCTAGTAATTTGACCAACTCGGTGCCTTACTTCTGTTGGTAAAAATAGCCAAACCTTCCTCTGCTTCTAAATGCAGTTCTGCTTTGAAAAGTGGCTAAGGATGGCATGCAGGCTCCATGCTTGTTCTGTGTCAATGATTTCCTTATCAAATGTTCTTGTTGGCAAGCAGGGAACCTTTTCCTCCTGTGTGCCAGCCATGCAAATTTCAGTTGGAACCTAGAGGGTCAGCCTGGATTTTTTTCTTCTCATGTAGGATGACCAAAAAGCAAGGATTCTGCAAGCAAGAGTAAACCCTCAATTACATGTGTGCAATTCTGCAGTCTTCTGTGGCGTTGTGTAAGGTTTAACTGACTGGAAACAATTCTGTGGTGATGAACAGGAGGGAATAGAAACCAGCTCACTCTCTTCTTTATGCTAGATCTACGGTGCTAACAGGAGCAAAAAGCAGTGAACAGTGATTTTAATTATTAAGTGAACAGATAGAAAATATATAAGACTCTGTTTGAAAAAGGTGTTTGCTTGAAATTCCATATTTTCAGAAATCTCCAGCTTTGACATCATAAAGCATTCAAGCTGACAAGGAAAATAAAATACTCCTCTTTTTTTCCCCAGGCATCTCATTCATGTGATGGGAGGAAAATGTATAGTCATCATAACTAGAAAGGAACACAATTATTTTAATTGTTTTGCATACAATAGCAAGGTAAAAGATCGTTTATGAGAAGTCTTCATTGTGGAGTGCAGAAGGTCAGAAGATCATTGTGTGTACATTTTGTTGTGTGGGAATGATAACCCACTATGGGAATTTTATTATTTATTAATTCACCTTTGCAACTTTGGCAATCAAGCATGAACATTTTCTACTCTTCTGAAATCTCTGTAGTCTGGAAGACCAGAGTTGAAGTTTTTCTGATTTTTTTTTAATACTTAAGATGGCAAATAGTGAGCAAAAGTTTTCTCAGTTCAGAGTTTTGATCTTGCAATCCCAGTGCAGATTAAACTGAGCTGTACAAGGCATACTCCCTTAGCAACGGTAAAAAAGAAGCCAAGAATATACTTTCCAGCTATGTAAATACTGATCAACTGAGTCTTTGCTTGGATGAAATCATTCTATTCTTTTTCTTCCAGTTGTGTGTAATACTGGAGCCAATGCAGGAACTGATGTCAAGACATAAAACTTACAATCTAAGTCCTCGAGACTGCTTGAAGACTTGCTTGTTTCAAAAATGGCAGAGAATGGTGGCCCCACCAGGTATGTTTCATTACCAGTATTTTACTTCTTTTGTAGTTAAATTAATATAGAAACAGTGGGAAATTTTACTTACAAAGGAAAGTAATAAGAATTAGCACTGTTCCAAAAGTAAGCCTGAAAATTATTTTGATGTTTTATGATTTCAGTCTGACCCAACTGATTTATAGATGTGCACATTCAGATGGTTTCACTATGGCTGGGATATAATTTAGTACAAAAATATGTGTAGATGGAATGCAAAATGCCTACTGGCTCCATTAGAATTCATCATTTGTGTAATTCAGCTTCCTGCTGTGACTCTGAAATTACAGCTACAATTCATAATTAATTGTCTTTGAGACTAATATAACGTTATTTACAGGCCTGGACCTAATCTCCTTCCTCTTACACCTCAAAATAATAATTCTCTCTCTTTTCAGACTGTTAAAGATTTGTATATCTAAGACTATTCACATGGGTGCCCCAGCCAAATTTTGAGAAGTACAATTGCCCCTCTGTTCTTCACCAATTTAAGCAAAGTTATATAACTGTCCTGACTCGCTCTGAGTTTGGAAGACTTGCAGAGAAATGGCATTCAGCAGGCTGTCACGGCTTCTCTTGGGAGGGTCAGTTTGAAAGATGAAGGCCACCTCAAAAGTAGATGGATCTCAAATGGTAGTCCCTTGTACGCTGCGTGGATGGCCGCAGTAGGGTAGAGAGCTGCCTTTAGCCGCTGCCTCTGGCTGGATCGTTTGAGGCTGTACCCTACATCGGAATAAGACCTCGATTTTTGTTTAGCACTGTTGTTTGCTGTGTGACCTTCAGCAAGTTACATGCTCACTTAAAGCATCACGATAGTTATCACGATACTCCCACTAGTAAAATGCCTTCAAACTTCTTTACAGATAATGCTGGAAGAATAAGCTTCATTAGTCTGTTACGCAAAATTGAAGCAGATTCCGTTGGTTTGGGTTCAAATATTATTCTGCAGTTCGTGTTAAATCTAGTACTATTACTACTTGTAAACATAGAAATTTAAAACTAGATGCAAAAATGTTTCAGCACTTCTGCTTGTGGATCATTTTAGTACGTGCTTTACGATAACTGCCACTTGCTTTCCTTCTTACCATTTTATTGCAGCAGAACCCACAAGACAACCGACAACCAAACGGAGAAAAAGGAAAAACTCTACCAGCAGCACTTCCAACAGCAGTGCTGGGAACAATGCAAATAGTACCAACAGCAAGAAAAAGTCAGCTGCTGCAAACCTGAGTCTATCAAGTCAGGTACCTGTAAGTCTCACTTTCCTTTTAGGCCTGAATCACTTACGGTGCTTTAATTCTTCCCTTGCATTGTAAAGAAGGTGCATTCTTGAGCCTAAACTATCACAGGCAAAAGGTGATCTTGCACAGTGTGCTGTGGGAGCTGGGCAAGTAGTGGAGAGATACAAAGAAGCCGTTCTGCAGGGCAGCTTTAATGAATGACCCTCAAGCAGGAGTATCCTGAGGACCAGATGTGACTTTTTTAAGGCCTGGGCCAACTCCCGTTCTTGTCAGTGGTTGTCCTTCCACTGATGGCGGGTCTCAGATTAGGTCTCACGGTTTTAGATATAGCGTGAGTCTTGCAGACTCCCACCCGCTAGGTGCTGAGGATGAGTCCGTGTGGAACGGGACAGCCACACCTGAGCAGACCCCTGGTCTCTACGTTCGTACCTTACCTCTAACCGGTGCCGGGTTCAGATGCTTCAGTGGGACAGGTCATGAATTAACTTACCTGCAGAGGTTATCTCTTTTTCAAACCATTCCACTTGCAGAGGGTAGATCCACTGGACCATGGGTCTTAGCTTACCCACGCCACTAGCTTAACTGTTGACGTCCTAATTATACAGGGAGACACCAAGTCATTCCTAGAACTGTACCAGCACTTTAACAATGTCACGTTTATTGCCTTAGACACAATATAGGGGTAATCAGACCCCAAATTGTGACAAAGTGTGCCTTAGTCAATAAGGAGATAGCTTATGTATTTTAAAGCCGGGGGAGTTAATTTGACATTATAGGAACTATAAAATGGTATCTTGGGAATAACATGCAGGGATTTTTATTGGATTTCTGATCAGCAGATAGGAAAGGGCTAGGTCTCCTCTGAAGCCTGACAAAGAAGATAGGCCTTTTGTTAGCACAAAGCAGGCACTTCCTAGGAAGCTTGAATACCCAGATGAAAAAAGAGTAGACTAACACCAGTGAAATGAAATGAAGATTTTTGTTTAGCAACTGATTCAGCAATCCACTAGCTTATGAAGCTTTGGGCTTCAGTACATTAAACTCATATTTTCTCCTTGTCACATTAAAATTTTCACATGGCTCGCATCCCTGCAGTCAGATTCTTTCCCTAATATAGGCATCGCTGGGTTTTCCTGGCAGCACAAAGCAGTCAGAAGGCCAGCTACCTGATCCCCTGGTGGCAGGGACCACTCTGCCTCGCAGACTGTGTCTGCCAGAAAGCCCTTTAGATCAATAATCGACCATATTTAAGAAAAAAACAACAATTAAGTGCAAAACTGAGCAACCAGCTAGTTCCCTGCTGTCTCTGAGTTTAAAGGACAGTAAAATCACTTTTTCTTGGCTACTGCCTGCCCTGAGTTCAATTCAGCAGGGCCAGAATCTGACCCCCTGCCTCTCTTCAGTCTGCTTCTCCCTGGAGAGATGACTTGTTGGATTCAGTGGTAGTCAGGTGTACTTGTATGTTTGAGTGTAATTGAGCCCTCTGATAGTTACCTGTCATTCCCACTGATACTCAGGCTGACTTCAGGTACTGAAAGGCTGCTCCTGACAGATGAAGTATTCAAGGCTACTTTTCCTGATGGAGATGATAGTTGAGCTTCTGAGACATAATGTTGAAATTTATCATGGTATGAGGGATGGATTTTTGGTCTTCATTGACTTTCAGGATGCTGCATAGTCAGTATTTTTCAATATTGTTTGCCTTCTGTACTGTAGTAGCAAGATGGTCCAAACTGTTTTGTACGGAGGATCAGGTTCCATTTATAGGATGCTTCTCCTTTCCCTCTGCAAATGGAAAATGCTTAGCTGTTCAATTTGACATACTAACAGCTCTTCCCATCTTCCCCACAGCAAAGATAGCAAGCCAGATGGAGTTAATGGTTGGGCCACCCTGTCGAGTAGACAGAACTCAAAATAATTTTAGCAGTAGGATATTCTGGTGTAAAACTATTCAACACTTTTCAGTTAAATACAGAGATGATACCATGTTTCTTCAAAATTATGTATTCTTTGAAGTGGACCTTATTACAGGCATGCCACTGCTTTCTGAAGTTGGGTGCAGGGAGCAGTAACTTGCTTTCTGTTTCTGATAACTTTACCTTAAAGCTAATCATTCAGTGGTTAGTGTTTGATTTCCTTTATATGCAGTAGCAGACAAGATATCCTCAAACACAATTTTGCAGTTTTCAACTAATGAAAAGCTTCATTTGGCCATAGAGCTTTCCGTGAATGGGACTTCCTTGCTCAGCAGAAAAAAATGTTACTGAAATCATTCATTTCCAGTGTTAAAAGCATTTCCACCCTCATTATTAGAGAAAAAGAATCAAATCTTCTGTCCAGATAACTCACATAACAAAGCTAGTTTGAGTTCCATTTTCCCCATCCTCCTCTCTGGAGTACCCCGACAGTAACCCCATACCCACACCAAACCTGGATTGATGTGAAGTCATGTGCTCCAGCTTTGTCTTTTTTTCTCCACTGATTTCTTCCCAGCCAGCAAAGACAGTCTCTCCACCATAACAGAATCTAACTCCTAATTTCCTGTGACTTTTGTGCTTCTAGGTTGTTTTCTCTTTGATAGTAAATTAATCCTATTAGAGGATGTTTCCTTTGCCTCTATTCTCTGTCGTGTTTCTTGGTCTAGGACATTAGTAATTATTCAGTTTTGCTCCCACAGTGATGCCGTGTACACCCTGGCAAACGTGTGAACTTACCATACACCTCATCCACATTTCTCACTCACACTATTAACTTCTGTTTCTTTATTGAGGTCTTCCTGTCTGCAAAGGCAGATGTTCCTTGTTCAGGACAGTGACCGGAAAGCAGCTGGAGTACCATCAGCTATGACAAAGCTTGACACTTCAGAGGAACGTATCATTTCCCCCCTAGCCCCTTCCAGACCTTCAGATAAATACATGGGGCTAAGCAAACCTTACTCCATGAGATGGAACAGTACTTATCACATACACGTTCTTCTTCAGTGATAGGAGTTTGTGCCATTGCCTCTACCTGTGTTATTTTCTGATCAGTTCTTCAGGCAGGAACTGTGCTGACAACATGGGGCCAAGCCCAGAAAGTGAAATGATGTGGTTGTATTTCCATGCACGGGTCAGGTTGGCACTGCACCCTGAAGTCCAGTTGCTGAAGCCTAATCAATCAGTATCATTCGTGCCCTTTGTGTTGCCTTAAATTTATTAGCACTTTGTGCTGACCCATTCTGATACATCTTTAATAACACACTCTTCAAAAGCATCTGAAGGGTCTCTGCCAGTAGGTGGGTGTGCATCTTCTCTCTCATCAGCAATTTGAAAAGGGTCAGTCTCAGCCTGTTCTCTTACCTCTATTTTTTTATACTGTCTCAACCCTGCTAAATAAAATATGAAGTTTTCCCTTTTGACAGTCACTTGCACTCTGTTACACTCATTTTCCCTTAGAGCGGTGGGAAAACCCAGTGGTTTCTCCGGCTCTGTTATTTCTCATGCTACTGATTGCAGACCCTTAGCATCTCTTGTCAATATGACTTTCTGCTCAAGTCCCTTGTTTAACACCTTTTCTACATATTGTGTATTTCCTACATATTTCCTACGTTCTTAAAGCAAATATAGTGAGCCAGAGTGCTGCATGATTGCACCACACAGCTCATGCCTATGTTGGCCTATTACTTGTCCAGTGATGCTTTTGACCTGAATCCTATAGGTGCTGAGGCAACACGCTGTAGGGTATTAGAAGTAGAACCAAGTGCCACTTAAGTCGCTCCAATAGCACAAATATAAAAATACTTTTTCTCACCAGAAGTTTTCTTCTCTCGGGCTTTCATGGGTGCAGGTTCAATACTGCCAGTGCTTTTCACAAATACATTGGCTGTTTCTAATGTGTAAAGAAAGTTGACAGAACAGAGACCCAGAAATTGTGGTCCACTCAGCTGTCTTAGTCTTAGCAGATGCCAGTAATTTGAACTGCTCTTAGATTTGTTCATGTTCTTGATCATATCTGATCTTTGAAAGGAAGGTTAACCCGGTGTGCTGACACTGGAATTATCAATTTCCTCTGTCTTCTAAACAAAGAGCAAAGATGGGCAAGACTCCTTCTGCAAGGTTCATCAAAACCCTGCCCTTCTAATGTTAGCATTTATATGATTTCAGAGTTATATAATTTGGGGGTGTGTCATTGCCTTATCACTTACACAGTACTAATATCCTCTAATACCTGAAGCTAGCTGCAGTGTTTTCCCAAGTCTTTATTTGGTTTTCAAGCCTCTTTACTGGATAAAATTGGATTCATTTACATTTTTCATATTCTTGTGTATCAAATGAAACTATCTTGCAAGCCCAGGCCCTTGTACATAGAACAGTGACTTGCACACTGTGATCTGCAGTTTGCAGGTGTATGCAAGATCATCAGAAGGGGTCCACACAGCCACTATCGCTTAACTATCACTTTCTGTTACGTTTAATAAGAACAGTGCACATTGATCCATTTTCAACTATTTGAATTAGGAAATTTGACAATGATGTACAACTGTCACAAACTCTAAGAACCATTGCTTTAGACTGTTCCCAGTCACAGCCATAGAAATTAACAGGTGGGTTTTGCTCGCATTTACTAATGAAGATCTGTAATACTATAACCATGAACCCAGTGAAATATCATTTGTGTTGGGAAGACCAATGTATGCCTACATGCCACTAAGTAAATCAAATGCTCTTTGTTACATCCAGAGTCTCAATTAAAGCCTCCTTGTGCCCTTCAAGCAAGTAACACACCTCAATAATCTCTCCTTCTCATTGTAGTTCTCTCTAAGCTCCTCAAAATCCAAATCCGTAAATAAACCTGCTGATGTGGAAGGGAGCAATGTGATTTCTTACATGTTTCACAAAGAGGGGTAGGTTTAGGTGGTTTGTAATGGCTATCATAGTACAGAGCTACAGTGCCCAGGGTCAGGAGATCAGTGTCGGAAATTATCCCATGTCGCAGAACTGTGCCATTCAGAATCTAAGATTTAGCCATAAGAGTGAACAAATCTGTTTCCAGTTTTTGTACTTTAGGAAAAATATTCCAAACAAGACCAGAATGTCAAGTTAACAGAGAGGCCTATGATGGGATGTGAAAGATAACCGTTTTCCTCTAGATAGTGTTTACTTTGAAACCTAATTAAAATGTCAGTTCTGTTTCTATAGATCAACACAAGTGTCAGTCCAATGCTTTTGTCTTGGAAGCACTGACCATTATGGATGTGGGCAGCGATGGGGCTCTCAGTCATTAATAATTTTTGTGGCAAGGAGCTAAGAGGTCAGTTATTAAAATAATCACCACTAATACAGTTCCATAAGAAGGAAGATCAGGAGGAGGTACCCTTCTTCTTTTGACTTAGCACTTAGAGGTGGATGCTTAAACTAGTGCAACTTTCAGTCCTTGGAGTATAAGACTTGCTTGAACAATATACCTAGTAGTTTCAGGTGGTTTTAATTATCCCAGGCTGGTGAAGCACTGCCTATTTCTGGGGACTGTGACACCTAAGCTAGGAACTAATCACTCTCACACGCTGAGCGGGGCCACGTATTAACAGCAGCAAAGATGGCAGGTGCAGGGACAGGGAATTTTACATGGCCCACCACCCATTTTTACCTCCAGATTCCAGTAAGACATTGTTCAGCCACAGGATGACCTTTAAAATCCAAAATTAAAAAGTTTAGTTACATAACTGGCCATAGCAGACCTAAACTTGAAGCCAGGTATAGAAAAGATGAAGCCTGAGAAATGCCCGGTCTGTTAAATAGAAGTGCTTGCATTTGAGTGGTGTGTGAAGTGATCTCTGTGTATAGTTTATGTGCATCGATTTAAGTTTGGATGGCAATTAGGGTTATTCAGGATGAAAGGTATGATATACATGAAAGCTGCTTTTGTGGTTATATTATTAAATAATACATTTCTATCACATGATGTAAAACATCCACTGATTTATTTACAGTGCTTCACTGCAACCATATTTTACTATCATGAGACATTCCTTGACCAAAAATGTTGTTTCTAATCACCGAGTAAATTAATAAGATCGAGTGACTACAGTCTAAATCTTTTTTCAACTAATCTAGTCAAATATG
Organism: Falco punctatus; assembly: GCF_963210335.1. NCBI lineage: Eukaryota > Metazoa > Chordata > Aves > Falconiformes > Falconidae > Falco > Falco punctatus. Next base: position 418,087 of record NC_137580.1, on the reverse strand, counting down.
TGCTACCATAACTAGGCCGTAGCAGTGTGTGCTGCCGTGCAAGAGACTAGGGTTTAATTCTTGGATTCTGCTTCTCACTCCATGAGCAGGAGCTAGGAGCGCTCCAGAGCTGCAGCCTCAACCCTGGGAGGGATGGAGCCCTGTGTCACTCAGCAGCACTGACCCCCACGGGCCAATTTAAGGAGAAGCATTGAGGGGCTCTAAAAGGAGTCACTTCCAGTCCTCCTCAGAGGTTGGTGGTCATTGCACGGGATCTAGTGAGTGGAGGTTCAATGGGGTGCACTCGGTGGGGGCTTCAGCTTTCAGTCTGAGGAGCAGAATCCTCTCTGGGGAGGAACCAGCATGTGCGCTTCCTCAGACACGATTTTTGCCTGACGTAGCTACAAGTGGCAAGATTGTCAAGAATATATATTTTTTTTTTTTTTTTCAAATGTCCTGTAACTAATGCTGTGATATCTATCCTTTAAATAGAATGAGGGAAAACTCCACTAACCTCAATATAATTGTAGTTTAATTCCCAGAAAGAGAGAGAGAGAGAGAGAGAGAGAGTCTCAGTAGCATGGAGAGAAATACAAGTGCAAACTGTCCTCTCAGTGGGCATCATCATACTAAAGGAATAATATTTGCAAAGAATCTGAGAAATGAGAGATGGAAATACTTACGCAGTCACTGAACATCTCCCCGCTGATGCACAGAAGTTTCCTGCCACAGACTGAGATTTTTCCCAGCCCAGTGTTAGGCAACCTGAGCAGCACAGCTAGCACTGTTCCAGTGGGGTCGTTAATCCTCAGTCTGCAGTCCTCAGTAACAGGAACATTGTCTTGGCAGTGGGGATTACATGTTCGTTTACTTAACGTCATCTTAGTACCCTAGTTTACATCTCATCGGATTGGCCTAAAGCGATCCTCTTCCTTTCAGCACTTGCAGCTGTGAAGTGTAGTTACCCCTCCCAACCATTCGGTAGACGTAATACACACGTAATTCTTCCACGTGGCCTCCCCAGCCAGCTGTCCTAGCCCCACAGTTATTTTTGATGCGCTTCTCTAAGTCTCATCCAAGTTGCCGACCTCTTGCTAGTAAGGCAACAGGGAGAACTTGAGGTCCATCCTCAAGAACATTGAAGTAAAAGGAACGGTTGCCACCTCGGTCTGTGATCCTGTGTTTCAGCCATGCGGTCCCTTTGCCCTCCTGTATCACACTGCACACTCCAACCCAACTCGCTGTCCTCTGCCAGGTCTCTCTTGTCATTAACGCTCTCGCAATACAACGGGGTCAGGTCTGGTTCAGCAGTGCACGCTATACATTGCCTGTTGTTTAGAGGGGTGGAATAAATTAGAATAAACTTTTGGTTATAAACAACTTTGTCTTTTAAACTTCTACGTTGCAAAGCTGTGTGTGAGTTTTATTTAATCAATTATTTTATGGATATACGGAGTAACAAAATATAGACAATGTAAAGAAGAAATCATATAGCAGTTTCCATCTACTCGCAAATTTTTTCATGTAGCACAGGCTGAAAATGTGATATAAATGTTCTTCTGTAGCATGTCAGCCTTTGCTGAGGGATATTGAGAACCTAAATACTTGCAACAATTCGTATGGTGTCATGGTGCAGGAAGTACGTATCTGATTAAAAAGAAACCTTATTAAATGCAAACATTTGTCTTCTGTTTGCTTTTTACAAATGCTTTTACATTCGTAAGGAGGAACAGATCCTTTAAAATATGAATCTGTTGTTCACTAGGATTCTTGGAAGGGCTTGTTAAATCAGCAGGTACAAAGCTAGACAGCTGGAATTACTGCACTTTTACCAAACGCTAGCTGATGCCCTGCCACCTGAGCTGCATGAAAAGATGCATCCCACATATTTCTTTAGCGGTTAGCACAGCAGCCTGATTCTCCGTTGAACAGAGAGAACAAGAGAGCTCTCTGGCTTTGCACCTTTGCTTTCCAATCTCAAGTTTGCACCTTTCTATCCCATGCTGGTTAGGTTTTTTGCAGCAAATCTGTGATGCACTGGAGTACAGTAGGCGGTTTACTTGTTTTCATGGAAGGACAATTTGTACTTAAAGCAGTGATTAGATGAATTCTTTCTTTCTTGCATGCTTCAGTTTTTGATGACTACTAGCTTCATCAGTGTAATTATAATTAGCACTCGTCATCTTCCTTTTACGGTACCAGCTGGACAGATTGGTCCTCTTACTGCACAGATTGGCGGCAGGGTTGCCTACATGGAGTTAGGTGACAGGCACCATGAAATAACAGATGGTAAATTCAGGGCTTGTTGGCAATCAGCAGGTTTTTGCTAATGACTTAATTAGCTATGCAAATTGTCAAATCAGTGTGAACATTGTTTTTATCGAAAACTTTACCTAAATTAATTACCATAATTAAGTAGCAGAATGTCAAGTATATTGGATGCGTAAAAGGGCTTGGCTGGCCGTGGATAAGAGAGTTACCATCTTTATTAGAGTGCTGTGCTCCACATTTGAGAAGGCTGAGGATAAGAAATGCGGTTTCTTTTAAACTACTTTTAAAACACGCATATCGCCAAGTTCCAACTGAGATGCACTCTGGTGCCTTTCCAAATAATATGGCTCAGGAAAAAATTACTGGATGTAAGCTAAATATTTCAAGCAGGAGTTTAAGGCAGTTTCGTAGCCTGCTTATTTGCTTAAAATCATGCACATTTTTCAGTCTACCTGCTTTTTAGTTCTGGGGTTTCTGATATCTGGAGCCATGAGCATGCAGTTAGAGAGATGTGGTAGTTTTTCTTTTAAATTAGAAATAAAGTGTAAGCCTGTCTCCTGGTTCCTACTATGCAGGAACTTTTAACTCTGTTGTTCAAATATCACAAAGTTAAGAGATGCAAATTCTCTAACATAATTTTTTTAAGTTGATTTTTTCTCTCTCAAGGTTTCCATATAACAAATATTGGGTGCTGTTCACAGGATGTGATGGTGGTAGGAGAACCAACTCTGATGGGAGGCGAATTTGGGGATGAAGACGAAAGGCTTATCACTAGATTAGAGAATACACAGTATGATGCAGCAAATGGCATGGATGATGAAGAAGATTTCAACAATTCACCTGCACTGGGAAATAACAGCCCGTGGAACAGCAAACCTCCTGCTAACCAGGAGACTAAATCTGAAAACCCCACACCACAAGCTTCCCAATAGGTTATTCTGGAGCAGTACCCACTGCAATGTATGTCAGTGGGTTATTAATTACACTTTCACACCATCCTTCAAAACAAAATTTAGAAAAAAACCTTTCAACAGATACAGTATCTATTTCTAAACTAAAGCTATCTGATTTTTTTTAAGTAAGGAAAACTCTTGTATAAGCTTCCATATACATTTCTTGGAAGCATTCACATACATGATACTGGCACTGACCTCAATTAAAATAATTGAAAATTAAATAGCATCTCATGGCAAATTTATGACAATGCATTTTATTGGAAGGGGTTGTTTTTTTCCTCATCAAACAATGGCCATATTTTAACAAGTCATCAGTGCTCAGGATCTCATTAACGTAACTATGTAAAACTTTTTACAATTGTAATATATTTTCTGCTTTTCAACTTGCACCTGAAATTTCTTGTTTCAGAAAAAGATCAGCTTTTACGGAAAAGTAATTTAAAGTAACTTTTGTTCTTTCTTTAACTTTTTTTTAATTGGTTAATCATTTAAAGGATCCAGTATTTTTAATTTACATTTAGCTGATGCCAGTAGATACTCTTTCCATCATTTAATAAAAATACTGAAACAAGAAATGTCTTTTTTTCATCAAAGACATGAGAAATATTTTTATGTGGAAAAAGACACCCAGTCCTATGAGAGTTTACGCTTTGTAAAATTGCTGTTGATCCAGATATTTTAAAGCCATGTAATCCATTAACTTTGTGGGCAGCTTAATAAATCTAAAACTTTTGTGTTTTTATTATTGTATCTGAGTTGACTTTGTTGTTATTTCTTTTCATAGTATATTTCTTGTATAATATTTTTGTAAAGCCCTCAAACCATTTTTTGTTTTACTTTTTTTTTTTCTTATTCCGGTGTATTTATGTGAAACTTTATAAAAGAAACTAATTTTTTCATTTACATATTAATATGTTCAACTCATCATGTAAAGACACAGTGAGTCAGTGTGTTATATAATACGACTGTATTTTATGTATGCTTTGCCAATAAGTGTGCCAATAAACTGTGTTAACAAATATGCTCTTATACAGTGATTTTACAGTTCCTTGCATACAAAAGACACACGCCCATGTGTAGGATCACGCACCAGGAATTTTTGGAATTAGTGTTTCACTGAATCGCAAGTCTTTTTCCAGCAAAAAAAGGAAAGCCTGTAGTTTAGGCGCGAATCGCTTACAGCTCAATTTGGGTAGATGCTCTTTTTTTAAATTTAATGAGGTGTAACACCACAGGTCAGTAACAGCCGCGACAGCCACCCACAGGGGAGTGCGGGGCATCCAGCAAGTGCACCTCCATCCTGAACTCTGCATCCCTCACCTGCCGGGGCTGGGGCTTATCAGAGCAGGGATTTCCACTCTGCTGAATTCTGATGGATAGTTTTATGATGAGTCCCTCAGCTGGGGCTGAGAAGATTTTAAAAAATCTCCTTCTTTCTTCCCTTTGTTATTGAATCAGTTGTTCACGGGAGCAGGCAAAACCTCTGGACTGGTGTGGCCACTGCGAATACAGCCCAGCGTGTAAAGCCACCCAGCTGAGCTGGGAGGTGCAGAGGCACACGCCAGCACCCCGAGGCACACAGCAGCACCCCGAGGCACATGCCAGCACCCCGAGGCAGCTGAGGAGCCCTGCAAGGTGCACCCTGCGGGCGGCAATTGCTTACAGGGAGACTTGCCGACAGAGATACTGAATCTACACCATCCTGCCTTTTGTGCGGGGGACTGATGTGTTACTCTTGACTGAAACTGTACTTTTAATATTACTGACATCATAAAAACATCTGAAGAAGTGCTGGGGATTTTTTCTGGGTGGCTGTACGTGTACCCAGAAGCCACCCTAGGGAAATGTGTCTCTCAAGCGTATATACATGTTTTTTAAGCATGCTTTTGCTGGACGTGATTCCACCACATAGTTTTGAAACCACCATTGTAGAAGAAATACAGGGCAAAGCACCCTGTGTGGCCACTTGGTCCTACAGCAGGGGACAGCTCAGCTCCCTCCCTGCCCGAAGAACAAACCTCAGTCTCCAGCGTGGGCCCCGCTCTCCTGCAAGTAAAATCCTCATTCCATGAATTTTAGCACCTGTAGTAAGCCTCACAGGTAGACAGCCTAAAAGGCACTCCAGGTTTCTGTAGGATCTAGAGCACAAAGGATATCAACTATAGGGTAGAATTTAAACCTAACTGAATAACAAATGTGGACCAAGTGCATCGGCATAGATAGCAATGCTGCTCCTTCATAACACTCAGGGGTTGTAGGAAACCATAGGTCTATCATTCAGTGACTGTATCAGTCCTGATTTTTCTGTGTAAATAATTAAATTCACAATGTATTCCATTAAGGGATCAGTGGCTCCTATATAGCTGCTATAACATTACAATTATAGACTGTAATTCTAATGTTCAAAACCACTAATCATTCATATTACATTTCCATGAGCACACTCTAAAAGGCATTCCTTATTATTAATCTTTCGAGACTGGCACTACTATTTCAATTTTTAAAAGATTTATGATGTCATATTACTCCTGTTGTTTCAGTAAATAAACATAGGAATGCTTGAAAAATGGGCAACAGGCTCCTCAGAGTGCTGTCCTTGAATTAATCTGGAAGGACACTTTCTCCATATCTCCTCAGAAACCCCATCTACAAGCTATCAATTCGCCCTGTTGTTGTTGGGGTGAATAACAATCGAAGATAGCTGATTTTATTTATTCACTTACTTATCTATTAAAGTAATGTCCAAATGGGCCAGCTCAACGAAGTGGTTTGAGGTGTACAGCAGCTGGCCACGCAGCCTCGGCATTGCTGCTCCCTTCATCCCCATGCCTTGGGCTGCTGCGTGGGCTTTTCTTACCGTGTTTCAAATGACACAGTGAACTCATCAAGACAGAGCCTGTGATCCCGTGCCTGATCCCGTGTGCTCGTGCCCTGTCCTGGGAAATACTCCTTACAGGTGGAGAATCAAGGTACAGTGATCATACCAGCTACTGGGTGCTGTGCCTTTCGGCTGTGGGCTGCAGTGCCATGGCACCGTGGCTTTTGTGTGGTCCGTGACCGTCTGATAGAGAGAAGTGGGAGAGGTGAGCAAAGGTCACAGGTGAGTTGAAGTAACAGGTTCATGCGAGCTGAGGTTTCAGCCTGAAGAATGAAAGCTTGAAACCGGTGATTCATTTTACTGTAACCTGCTCTCACCACCCACAAGAACATGTATCTCTCTCAGAATTTGGAAGAAAATAATGTTGATGCTTTCCTCTGGGGAGCCCTGCGATTATTAAAAGGAGGAAGGAAGCTTATCTCATGATGCTGAAATACATCCAAAGAGTAAGCTTTTGTTTGTTTTAGCTAAATGGGGGGAAATACTAGCCCTGAGAAGTAACCTCGCAAATCAGAGGGAGGAAATTCCAGGAGTTTACTTAGAAAAGCAGAATCATGTAATTAGTAAGGTGATTGAGTAAGAACACTGATAACTGAACTGGTTGCTCTTACAAAGGACTCGGGACATGCAAGAATCATCAGCACTGGTGGGTTTTGGTTATTCTTTGAACTGCTTTGTTTGAGGATATTTTTTTATTTGTTTGTTTGCCTTGGGTCAGCAAAGTCTACTTCTCAGAGAGTTTCCAACTCACATCAGTCATCAGCTGGTCTCACCAGCTGCCCCTCATGAAAATATTTCCATTCTTAAAGTTCCTTCTTTCTCCCTTTTCACAACAAGCAAAAATAAGCAATATTTGCAGCTTTGTTGTCTTTTCAGAAAGAAGGTGTCCTCGGGTTTCATCATCTATGCATTGGTGTGTATGAATGTAATAATGTTGTAAGGCAATTCAATTTAAGGGACCTTGGGAGGTATAACTAGTATTTGTATGCTTGCAGCATCACAGGGCTCTGTGAAAGTCACGAGCGACTAATTTTTAACCTTGGTCCTGGAGAAGGTCCTACTCACACACTTGGAAAGTGTAACCGACCTGCATCCTTGAGAAACAAAGCAAAAGTACCCATTACCAGAGAGCTGCCAAGGATAATCGGTCTTGAAGTGTGCAGAAAGAGATGGGGTAAAGGGGAAGGAAACTGCTGAATGGGAAGGCAAAATATGGAGCCTTACTGGGTGTTCTTTAACACTAGGGTGGAGAGAAGTTCCTTACCCAGCCTTTACTGTGAAACACCATTAAAGGAGCCTAAATGTAAGAACAGACTAAATTTTGCAATTTCATGGCCTCCACGAAAATCCCATTTTAGCAAAGACAGGATGAAAGAGAAAACATGAATGATTGATATTGAAGGAAACCCAGTTTGTGCCTAATATATCCTGGAGAAACTGCTAATGGAAATTGAATAGTCCTGAAAATATTTCCTGAGACTGCAACTCTGATCAAGTAGCCCTATGGTGATATATTGCATGTCCAAATTAAAGCTGCCCTGGAGCACAAGTAACCCCAGCAGCTGGTTTAACTGTGTAGGACTGGATGATTTGTGTTTTTTCGAGCTTTTTGACAGCATATTTTTATACAAGGCTAAGGCCTGAATCTTCTACTATGTTAGAGGAGCTACTGAATATTCAACATCCCACTGAACTGGTGTTACTCTAGCATATCATTATGCTTCTATTAGGAAGTCTGGTGGTACCCCAGCATTGCAGAATGGCAGATGGTACCTTTAGATAAAGAGTCACTTATGGAAGTCTCTAAATTTATGGACCATGCTGCTATGTTTCATGAGAAAATATTAATTTACACTGAATGTTCACAGTATTAAAATATGTTCTAATTTAGCATGTTATTTTGACAGTGACTAGTACCAGTTCGTGCAAAGGGAGAAGCTTTATTAGGAAAGGTGGTGGAGCAATCTAACTGTAGGAGCATTTATGCCATGACCCTGTGAGTCACTTCTGAAATAAAAGAACTATATGCCTTACATGAAGAAATAATTTTAATGGGTCTATGGGCAGCTTTAATCCATAAGCACATTTTAAAACACCATTATGCACTAAAGATGACATCAGAGATTAATACACTTGTGAATACAGAATCAAAAACTTTATTAAAAGCATCCAGCCACAACAGCACAAACACTCCAGCTCCCCAAGAAACTCCTGATTGTGCTTCCATCAGCTTTACAAGGAGCAGGATGGAATTGATAAGCTTCAGTTTGGATAAGCTACTAAATGCATTGCTGCTAACTCAGGCACTGAATGCCATTACTGCCCATTAGCAGGGGAACCTGCTTCAGCTGAACCCAGCCAAATGCCTGCCCAGTGTGCCCCCACACCTGCTGGCACCCAGATTTAGGATCCTCTAGGACTGGGCTCATAGCTGGAGCCCCAAATTCTTCAGGTTGTTTTTCTTTTCTTTCTGCGTGTGGTTGTGGGGATTTTATGTGAGTGGAGATTTTGTTTGTTTGTTTGCTTGTAATTTGTTTTATTACAAATACTTCCCAGGTGTCCAAGATCTTACCAGTTAGAGGGTGGCATGCAGAACTGTTGTTAGAGTGTGTGTGAGAGCAGTATTTTGTATTATGCTAAAAGGAATTCTGTCTGATCTCTGGAGATCCTCAAGTTGTGTATCTCCCCAGATTAATTAATAGCTCTGTCTCAACAACTCTGAATTCATCTGAGATACTATGTATAATTTTGTATTGAACAGCTGTAACGTATAAGGCTAGCATCTCCTTTGTAAGTGCATTAGGAGATGTTTTAGCAAATGCTTGATATGAAGCAGGCGTTTAACACTCCTTATCACATTCAACTGCAGCTCTCATTTCATCGCGTAGTTTCATCCTCCCTGAGTGATCTCTTGGGGGGGGTCTGAGTACTGGAAAAGCTTTTAAGAACTGTGTTTGGTGCTTTCAGATGCTGGGTTGAGGGTTTGGGGTTGTGTTGTTTTTTTTTCCATTCAATTTTGTTTCATCTGTCTTTGATAGCTTATGAAAATTTGTTTGCCTTTTTGCTCAAAGTTTTTAACTTTCCATCTTCCTCTGGCTACATGTCAAACAAAATGCAGGACTTGCCTGTACTCTGCACAGACAAACTCATCAAAACCAAGGTGGGTTGCTTCTGGGTTGCCAAGAGAGATCAAATTCAGCAGACAGAAGGTGTGAAGCTTAGGAACTGTGATGGATACTGGGGCTATGTCTGTCTTTGACTGCAAACTCCATTTTGAAAGGGAATTTTCAGCTGTTTTCTTTGAAGTGTCCCCTCGAGGTTAAACTCATGTTCCAAAGGGCGATAACAAAAGGTGAGCAACTGAGACAGCCATCTTTTAATGCAGGTTTTTCAGCAGCTCTATGACTGTCTCTGTGCTTAAATCACCAGCTCCTCCGATGTGAATCAGGTGTGAAGTGCTGCAGAAGCTCAATTTATAGGAGTTGGGCTCATAGCTAAGGTGTCCCTGGACAGTGATCAAGAACCTTTATTGTGATTCCCAAGCTCTGCAGGAGCAATGCAATTTCATTTTTGCATATCACAGCTATCTCCTCTGCTTGCCGTTGTGTCGATGGGGAGTTTCAATTGGGCTTTGTTTATCAAACTTCCAAGTTTCGCTGTTATTTCAGCCTAAGGGCTCCAAAAAATATAACCTAAATCAGCCTTCTTCCTGCCAGAAAACGTATTACTTTTAAACACACACACCACCACCACCATCCTTTTATTATTTTTTTTTTAAGTCAGAGCTCCCTTGCAAAGAGCCTAACTCACAAATTTCATGCAGCAGGATTTGGTTTTACTGTAGGTGCCAGCTGCATTCCTGTGAGGGAGGGGGGAAAAATACTAAGGGCCAGTTTATAACGAGTGACTGAACAGTGGCACTCCACAGGGAGGCAACATTTTGAAGCTCAAGACCATGTAAGAGTGGGATGTGGGCTTTTAAAATGGAAACAGAGTTGTCAAGTCCTAGGATTTTATTGTGAGGCCTGCAGTGTAGCCAGTTCTCAAGTATGGAGGGGAACCGCTGGGGAAGAAAGGAGTTGCCTTCGACACTTCAGAAAGTGGCAATCTGCAAGATGGCAATTTCCAAGAAAAGCCCGTATACCAGGGAAGAAAATTGCAATCAGTAATGGAGAAAACCTTCCCGAGATGGGCCTTGTGTAGGCACTGCCCGGTGGCAGGGTGAGCACTTAGCTGCAAGGTCAAGACTCCAAAGGGAAATGGGAAATTCATTGTACTTTATTTTTTATCCATTTTATTAATTTATTTTTTAATCATCTGTGATAATGTAGGTCAGTGCCAAAACTATTCTGGTTTCTTAAACTGCAACAATCTCCTTTAACTGATTAACAGATGGATTAATTTGAAATAACCTTTGAGGTAAAACAAAACACATGGACGGTCCTACCTTGAAATCAGTAGAGTCATTTTGTCTCATTACAGGGCTGGCTGCGGTCACAGATCTTCTGGGACTATTATACTCATCCACCTACACCTCACCCTCCATCCCAGTACCCTGCACTCTCCTCCAGGCCAGTGTCTCCCCTAGTGGGAAGGTCTGTGGACATTTGACTTTCACTGCAATACGCTGCCTATGTGACTGCAGGCTGCTGCAAAACACCTAGAATACATGTACAGAAATAATTAAAAATATTAAATTATTATTATTGTTGTTGTTGTTATCATCACCATCATTTCTAGTTATATCTCAAAATCACAAGTTTTTAAAATTTTATTTTATTAAACCAGAACTTTTTTGTTTGGTTTGAATGCACTTTTTCTTTCAGTTCCTTCCAGGTACTGAAATGTTAACTTATACTTTGATAATTTTTTTTTCCAGACTTGATTTGCATGAAGGTCCAAGCACGGCAAATTTGGTTTTGATTTAAAACAAACAGTTAAAAAATGTTGGAGCTAAAAGTTGAGTATCAGATACAAGCAGCTCCGATCTACCCGGGGGTGGGCTGATGAGGTTCCCTTCTCAAGGCTCCTGACTAAACCATTATGCTGCTGAGTGAATTACACAGATCACGTCCTCCCCAGGTCTCTACAGAAATATGCTTGTAAATGTTGCGGAGTAGTAGCTTGAAGGACATACGAATGATATAGATCACCCAAAGCATCAGTAATGCCATCTTTCTCTTCTCCTTCCTTCCCCAGTTCCCTTCAGTATTTGAAAACAGACTAATCCAGGAAAGTCACAATAAAAAAAGTTTACAAAAAAAAAAAAAAAAAGCAGCATGAGCAGTTGTGAGCTCTGGCTTCCCAGGTACAAGTGCACATCTCAGGATGCTCTTGTGGCAGCTGGTGCTTTAAAAGTGACCAGAAGTGAACAACCCTGAGTGTAACGTGGCTTTTAGTACCTGGTTGGTTTTTCTGCCTTTTCCGAGTACCCCGTGCAGCGAGCAGGGCTGACCCCTCGGTGCCTGCAGCGCGGGGCGATTAGCTGCCCCCGTCCCAGCTTTCACTGGCTGGTACTACCCCTCTGCCTGAGCATCCACCGTCCTGCGCTGAAGCCACTCAGTCTTTTACGTGACCCAAGACACTCGTATGTCTCAACATTAGTGAGTCTTGAGTGGAGCTGTGCCAATTTGGATCCCTTTATTAGCAGTATCAAATTCCATTGTGCAGGTATTTCCACAGCTGTGAGTTATTCAACATAAACTCCTACTGTAGTAGAGAATAGGCTGCAAATAACCCACCAGGGAACAATTTCTTAAGTGCTAGTCATCCAGCAAATTCCTTTATTCTCAGTTTTTATAGCAGGATTATTCGATGTAGAGGATATGTCCAGGTTATAATGTATTTGATTATTTATAGCAGGTATCTTGTGGCGTGAGCTCCATTTTAAAATGGACAAGGATTATTGGAACTAGACAGATGTGATGTTAATTTCCAAAACTAACCTCATTTTCAGTGGAGCCTGTGCGATTGCTTGCACTCTTGAGAATATCACTTTTCTGGTAATTTTTCAAACCCCCAGTTGTTTTCTTACTACGCCTACTTCAGCCTGTGATTTTTCTGTTTCCCATGTCTTTCCCTGATGATTATTTTGATTTCCTAGCGAAACGTTTCCCTTCCAGTACCACCAAATGGATGCCCTATACAGAAAAAAAAAAACAGCTTTTTTTTTTTCTGTTCCACTCTCCGTCATCCCTTGAGTTACGTTTTCAGTCCTAGAGAAGCCCCAGGAGCAGCTGTCGCTTGTGCCGTTACAGTTCCTTGTACCACAGAGTGGAAACTGCCCCTTCTGCCCTGCCACTGCCTGAGCCACCAGCCTGCCCCTTGCACTGGGAAACGTCGTTAGAGCAAATAGACCCTTCTTCCGATGGCCTCAGGACAGGCAGACCCTTCTACAACTCTTCTGGTGGTGTCTCCAAATCAGGCTATTGGCACAGCATAGCTCAGTGCCTTTTTGAAGCCATTGCTGCCTTGCCTCCTCACCCCTGTTTGCTATTAAAAACGCTTTGAACCAACCCAGTAGCTTCTTCGTGGGCCCCTACATCTTGTGCTGAGGGGGCTGTTGAACACCAGCTCCACATTCAGCTCCTCTGCCACCTTCCTGCTTCCATAAAAGTGACCCCTGTACCTGGCCTCGCTGCCTGCAGATTTCAGAGCGGCAGGTCAGCACAGGGCTGGCTTCGGTCCCACCGAGTAGCATCCTCAGCGGGGATGGTAGGCGTGCTAGCGCAGCAGCCAGGCAGTGAAGCTTTAGCAGATGCTGCGTCCCTGTATCTGCAGCTCTCTCTGCCGCTTTCCTCCATGTGATAGAGAGAACCGTTACGGAATGGATATTTACGAGGTCATTCCATGAGCTGAGCCATTCAAGTGCATTGCCTACAACGAAGGAAATGTTAAAATTTATTTATTTAATTATTAAATCCAATGCATTTATGGAGGCACACTGGTGTGGTTTCAAAGTGCTGTCCATGGTTTTTATTTCTATGACTTCCATTTTATTGTGGGTTTTTGATAGAAACTTTTTAGCAAAATCTTCCAGGTTCCGCTTAACAGTTCTAGGATTTCATTCTTATCATCCCTATCCATTTTTTTTTTGCAGAACATTCAACCTACAATATTCAAGACTTTTCTTAATGCCTTCCATCTCCTCTGCAGTGCTGGGAAGGGGCCAGCCATCAGCAAAACAGCAAGTAAATAGACTGCATGCATTTAGTGTAGTGGCAAGCACATATGTTTTTAGTGAAGAGTTTATTTGCCAGAAGAAAAGTAGTTTAAAAATTCAGGTCAACTTTTGGTGAATCACTTTGAACTAATAAATATAAGAGGTGAGGACAGAAAGATTTTAGAAATGCAGGAAAAGTTCATGCCTATTTTTCTGAAATGAATCAGCTCTGTTTAGTTGGGCTAGGCTACCCCTGTTCCCAGCAGCTGGAAAAAAAAAAAGGCAGGGGTGGGTGGGGGGTGGGGTGGGGGGGGGAAGGGCCAGAAGATTATCTTGCCCCAAACCCAACATCTAAGAGGTTTTTAATAAAACCCTTTCCTTTGGATCCCACTGCTGTCCCACCCCAGCCCTTGCCTCAGATTTCCCCCTCTCCTGTCCAAAGCTCCTGTTTCCACACCCATCCATCACAATCTTCCACATCCCTTGGTCCTTCTCAGGAACCCAGGTCCCAGCTGGAGATCTCACAGATTCTGCTATCCCACACTGCTCTTTCTAAAGTTCTGCATGAAACTCTCCCTGTCCAAACCGACACAGAGCTCCCCAGCCTTAAGCACCTCCAAAAAGCCTCCCCAAATCCCCTTCTTGCTTCAGACATCCATGTCAGAGCACATACTTGGCTCCTCCCTGATGGCTGCTGCAGACCACTGCGCCCATGCCCACCTCCTGAAAAAGCCTGACTGCTCCAGCAGCAAGCAAAAGATCCCAGACGGATGCTGCACTCACCAGTAGTAGAGAGTCCTGTCCTCACTGGTCTCCAAGGCCAGGAAAGGAGAATTATGATGGGGGAAATCTGATGTACAGAACCTCTTGTCAGGTCACATTCACAAGGCACTGAAATGTCATTTATATCTTGGCAAAAAACGTTGCCCTTAACACTCGTTTAAGATGTAAAACAACTGGACTCAGTCCTCAGCCTTCTGTGTTACATGTGGGTTACACTGGAAGGACAGTGATCTCATCTCCTGTTGAAGAGCAAAGATGATTTCAACAGTACGTGGGCCAGAGGACAGAGTGGCTTTAGAGGATGCTGATGCTCTCCACAGAAAAGTAGTCCATGTCTCTTGCAAATCCTGATTTAGGATCCTGCCAACTACATGAATTTGTCACAAATGAGTGACTTGGATCACTTAAAGAACCACCATCAAAGGTATTGGCAAAAGTGGTTGTAATATGCTGTTATAAAAGCGTAACTTCAGAAAGTTCAATGGCAAGGTTCACTCTACCGCTTACTACATGGAAGAAACAAAGGAAAATCCCGTTAGAATCAAGCCAGACTGATTTACACAGAGACCATAGACACAAAAGGCTAAGGGCAGCCTTCCTGCTGAGTCACAAGGCTCAGAGCAGACCCCCTTCCTTTCTAAAGGTCTTGGTGGAGCTTATGTGCAGCTGGGTCCGGTCTTGGTCTCAGACTTGGACAACGGTTTGTGTCTAATGGAATTGGCTACATGGATTTCATTACTATTAATTCCACATGCTGTCAGTCCCTTACTGAGGATCTGTTGCAAAGAAGGGGTCTCTCTGCCTTGGGTGAGGAAGAATCTCTCGGTCTCAGCTAGTTCCAGGTACGGAATGTCAAACCTTGAGAGCATCCCTGCTCAAGGGGGGAGTCACCTGGCGTGCAGCCCAGTCGCCGTTCCGGGAGCACTCAACCTGGACTCATCCAAAGATCTGTCGCTGGTGAAAGGTCTCTGCTTTGAGAGGCAACCTTGAGGGGCGTCCCAGTTCAAGGCAAGATGACTGTCCTGCAGCCACGCTGCCTGGCAGAGAAGGCTCAGCCCAGGCTGTCATAGGTAGGGAATGAAGTGGGTGGCTCAGACTGTATGCGATGGGAAAGGCGTGCCTGAGAGTCCTTGTACCCACAACTTTCTTTGTTCCTTGATCAAGGAGTCTTGGAAGAGCCGCCCCGCCATTCATGTGTTGATCATGATAGTCGTCCCAAGTTCATACACATCGATGTTCACTGTGTCACTCTGCTCCCTTGTGGGTTTCCTCGAGGAGTTCTTGGCCCAGCTACCGAGCAGCAGCTGCTCAGGCTCAGTCCTTCACCTCCTCTAGAGCCTGGACCAAACTACTGCCCGTTTGGTTAAGGGGCTGAGTGTGTCTGTCACACTCCTCCCCATGACTACAGTCAATCCACTCTATCGACTCATAGAGTGGTAGTATAGTTAACTCTTGAATCTATGTGACAAATATGGAGCGTGTTGCAGATCAGTGGTCCCATTATTTGATAAGCTGTTTATTTAAGTGTCAATATTAATGTTATTTTTATACTATGTTGGCATGCTTGCAGATTCATGGTAAGAAATATATTTTAGTATGAAGTATTACTGTTAATTACATTATTGGGGGGATTCCTCATGATGAACAAAGAGCATTTGCTTCATTATTTACCAGATCTTTACATATAGAATGATTATAAGTAATAAGCTTAATAACTTTAGAGAAAATAAAATCACAACTGGATGAAGCATTGAAGTTCCTGTTGCTGTCAGTAACCATCTGAATGAGGTATCCCACCAATGGTGTTCTCCATCTTTATTCACTCTTCCTAGAACATGGTGTATCTTCTCTGCATCATGATGGATGGTAATCAGGGTTCTTTGTGCATTGCTCTGGATTAGTTTAAGCAATTGACTCAGGTCATCATGTTGCAACAGTTTTCTTACCAATGTAAATTCATTCTAATGGAGGCAGGCAGTAAATTGTGATATGATATATAGCTAGATTGTAGCAAATGGGGAGTTGTGATAGGAGCTGAATAGTTAAAGTTGTATCCCATAATTTTGGTAAAATTATAAATACAGATATTTGAGTGGTTATATGTTTCTAGGGGGGTGATGCCTGTAAATATGGAATCACAAAGGGTTCTCATACATACACATACATTTCCAACATATACAAAGTTCTGTTTCAGGGGTTTCATCAGGATGTGTTTCAAAATGACAAACATTTTGTTTAGCATGAAGACAAATGTCTTGGGCTTTAATGATATGACTTTCACAAATAAATCCTTGTTGTTCCTGTACAACACATGCATCAACATCAATAATTTTCCATTTGTTCCCATTTTGTTGGGCCCATACTCTATGTTCTAATGGATAGAGGACAGTTCCATTGTAATTTAATCCCAGTGCAATGATTTGGTATATGGTATATGGAAGCATTGCATATTGTCAAAACAAAAGCTGTGGCTTTACTCTCAGTAGGGTTATAAGTGAAATTAACTAGATGCCACCAAGATTGGAATTCCCTTTCAAATTTAGTTGCATTATCCCAGATTATTTTTTGAATCTCGGTGGGCAAGGTGCCCTCTCCACTTTCTCTTACAATTGTTGCCACAGCAGATTGTATCCACAGTTAAGCCTGAATACAACTATGAACAGGAGAGATCTTATCTGGGCTGCACCTAGTGCATCCACAGTTGGTGCTCCTTTTCATCAATTCTTTCCCGTTGGGGTAATATATCAGATAAGAGCCACTGGTTAGTTCCCAATGCCAACAGTGAAGATTGCAATGGGCATTCTGATTTGCGTAACTTACTTGTTGCTGAGCTTGTCTTTTTTGCTAAAGCTTCAGCATCATGCTGTTTAATACTCCTAATCCTGTTCCTAAAATACCAGTCACATCCCTTGTTGATCATTTTGGAGAGGTGAGGATGCAGCCACACTAACCACCCTGCACAGGACGTACTTAAGAATGGTGAGCAAGTAGGTTTAATTGCAGAGATATTGATCTGCATTGATAGATGACTCATTTGAGGGACCACAACGGATTAAGCAACACTCACTTTTGGCCTGTATATGTAATAGCATAAGGTCCAATTTTGGAAATTTGTGAGGACAGAGTTTTCTTATCTTTCATGATCAGGGGAGATCATGTGATCAAAGGCCCAGGAGTCGGAGTGGATGTTGTTGTACTGGGCTCAGTAACATCTATTGTAAATCTAAATGCTAGTCCCATGGTATGATGAGCCCCAAGGCAAAATACAACAGGTTGTACTAAGGTAAAATTGTACCAACAGTGCAACCTTTCAGAGGTGCAGAGTTCCATATCTTTTATTATTGGGTTTGATGTAATGTTGTCCACAGAATGCCTTCTCATGGGTAGACAGACGGGTTATCCAGCATCCTATTTTCATTTCTTCCCCTGCCATTCCCTGAAGTTGGGGAGCTTTGCCATAAGCTTAATCTTTGAGGTCCATTTGTTCTCTAAGTATACTTCAGCTCCATGCATGATCACGGTGGAAAGATCTAAATTTCTCCTATCAGAGTGTCTTCCCATACTCCGGGTATACTTAACATGAGCTTGAGACCACCCTAGGGTTTCTTCAGTAAGGCTTCTTAATAAAACTGGGGAAATATTCAAAGTGGGTACTGACATCATTGTGATAGGTTTAGTGATTCTGAGAGATGCTGTTCCTAGTATTATGATGCATCTCTTTACAGTGCTCCATCTGCATGATATTGCAACATCTTTCTGTCCCTTCACTATATATTGAGCAATGACGTCACAGCCTTTTCTGTATGGTGTGTAAGAGTTACTGTGAATTATCATAACACCATACACACCCTTTATTAACAGGTGGTCAGGTTTCACAACTCATGTTTATGTTATCATCAGTTAATAACAAGATGGGTGGCTTATCTCTATTGACACAATTGCAGTTGATTTCCTGATTGACAATTCAATTGAGACAGGCAGGCATTTGTGGGGAAGCAAGAATTACCAAAAATCTTCAGCAGCAACAGGATGATGTATTTTACTTTCCTCTTGGAGGAGGCTGCAAGACAAAGAAGTAAAGTAGACTGGTCTCAGTGGGGTATTCTGGACAGGTTACCCCGTTAGAAAGAAGGAAAAATCCACCATGCAGTAATTCTGTGTTTTTCACAACTGCTATCAGTAACCTCCCAGGCAAGTGGGCCCTAAGGTTTAGTTAGAGTCATAGGCACAGTTACAATTTGTGGGATATTTACCATAACAGGTTGTCCTGGCTGTAAGCTATCGGATACTTTATTCTGTCAGAAGGTGGAGCATTAAACTCAGCTTTTGCAGAGTGCTCGGCTCACAGGGCTCCCTGTGGACCCATACCAATTATTCCAGTTGATGAAGTACCTTGGAAAATCGAGTATCCCACTGGGCCTCATGTGGCTTAAGGCTCTTTTTCAATAAGCCATTAGCTCTTCCTACCATCCCACTTGATTGAGGGTAATATGGACTATGGAATACCCTTTGAATTTTTTCTTGTTTTGCCCTTTCTTGCACCTCCTTGCATGAGAAGTGTCAGCCATTCTCACTTTGGTTGGTATCAGGAGTAGGTAGACTTCAGAACTAAGATGATAGCCCTTGTAATTTGTCCATCAGCTTTTTGTCACTTAGTCACCGTAAGTAAGCCAGAGACTACTTCTGCTCCTGTGAGGATGTGTCGATGTTCCATGGAGGGTTTGAATGGCCCCATATAATCAACTTACCATGTAGACCACAAAGTTTTTCCCTGATTGATATGTAGGGACAGTGCTTTCGCTGGGTGATTTGTTTGTCATTTTTATCTATGTTGAGGAGAGTCTGTGAGAGTAGCTTCATAATTTTTCCTGTCTTGGGGCCAACACTTGCTCCGTGCAGCAAAGTAAAGCAGTTCTTTACCTGTCTAAGTTTTTACATTTGATGCGTAAAAGCAAAACTCTTGGCCTACATGACGTGTCTGAGATGAAAAGGGAAGTCTGTGTCACAGCTAGGATACGAGCCCAGAGTTCTGCTCTTGCAAATGGGATTTATTTTCTCCCTACAAAACCTCATGACATCTTTGCAGTCCCCCTGAGCTGTCTTCCCCTTCTTCCAAAGGTCATAAACTCTCTTTTTTTTTTTCCTGAGTTCTAGCCAAAGCTCTGTGCTCAGCCAGGCCAGTGTTCTTGCCCACTGGTGTTCTTCCTCACCAGCTTGTCTTTTGGCACATAGGGATGGCCCGCTCCTGTGCCTTTGAGATTTCTTTCTTGAGGAATGTCCAGCCCTCCTGGACCCCTCTGCCCTTCAGGGTCCAACGGCCTCCCAAAAGACTCTATCAGCCAGGCCCTAAACAGGACCAAGTCTGCCTCTGGAAGTCCAAGGTGGCAGTTCTGCTGACCCTCCTCCTTACTTCTCTGAGAACCATTTCGTGATCACTGTGCCCTAAACGGCCTCCAACCATCACATCACCCACAAGTCCTTCTCTGTTCACAAACAGGTCCAATGGGGCCCATTCGCTGGCTGGCTCACTCACCAGCTGTGTCAGGAAGTTATCTTCTCCACACTTCAGGAACCTCCTAGACTGTTTTCTCTCTTCTGTATTGCATTTCCAGCAGACATCTCATAAATTGACGTTCCCCGTAAGAACAAGAGCTAGTAATTGTGAGACTTCTCCCTGCTTATAGAATACTTTTTCTACCTCTTCATCCTGGTCGGGTGGCATAAAACAAACTCCCATCATGATACCTTCCTTCTTGGCCTTCCCCCTGATTCTTACCCATAAACATTTAACCCTATTGTTACCATCTTTAAGTTCTAGACAATCAAAACACTTCCAGAGCTACCCCACCACCTCTCCTTCCTTGCCTATCCCTTCTGAAGAGTTTATAGCTGTCCATTGCAGCACTCCAGTTGTGCAGGTCATCCCACTATGTTTTTGTGATGTCAACTATGTCATAGTTCTCCTGCTGCACAATGGCTTCCAGCTCCTCCTGTTTGTTGCCCATGCATCGGTGTAGATGTGTAGAGGAATGAAGCTGGGTTAATTACCATTGATAATATACAGCTATGGGCTGGCTTCAGGGGCGGTGGGCTGGCTGATGTGGATAATGTGCAGCTGTGGCTGGTTCCTGCTATGTAGTTAAATAGCTCTAAGGTGGTGGTGAAGAGGAGTACTGGATGAAGAGAGACCCAAAAAGAAGAGAGGGAGCACACTGGATGTAGGAAAGGCCCCAGGAGACTAAAGGGAGCCTGGATGAGGAGAGGCTGGCTGGAAGAGAAGCTGGAGAAGAAAGAATCTGGACACAGAAGTGGTATGGTGAACTGTCCTGAAGAGTATGAAGAAACAGCACAGACAGTAGGTGAACTTTTGAAGCCTTGTGGGGGATTGGTGGCGATGCTGGAGCAAGGTGTGGGAACTGCTTATTGAAGTTAACCTGGTATGTGATGGTAAAAAAGCCTTGTTGAAGCCAGTTAGTTTTGGGAGTGCTGCAACACAGATGCACTTCAGTTGCACTACTGACCCTGCCAGCTTTTGGGAGGGAGAAGCCCTAATTCCTACATGACAATTCTCAGGCACTTTTGTGGGTTTTGATACATCAGTAACCCTTGCATCTTTGCTGCCGTGTGGATCTCCTTCCCCTGCTTCCACTGAGAAGGCAGACCGAAGGACGTCAGTTGTCTTTGGGTTTGCACATGCTGTTTCTGTTGCATTTTCTCAACTAGTTTTACTGCTCAGGCTAAAGACAGAAGTCCTTCTTCCCACTCAGAGTACATCTGTCTCTTTAAATGCAGTTGAGCTGAACAATAAAAGTCTGTTTGATCCATCAGGGCCAGTTTGAAATAAGTTACAGTAAGTACCATGTTCAGCAAAACCCCATTTTGCTGTAATAGGGTAGTGGGAGTGTACTGGTCCCAACGACTGATACATTTTTCATTTTAATTCCTGTGTTAGGGTTTTGACTGCCTCATCGTGTTCTGGGTTCCGTTTCCACTTTTGTGAAAGTGAGTGCAGTGGACAAGCAATGAGAGAATATCCAGGTACGTGTTTCTCCAATATTCTAAAGTACCCATAAGCTGTTATAATTCTTTCCTAGAGTGAGGCATCTGCAGCTGTTCTATTCTTAATGTATCTGGAGGAACCACTGCACTGCCTACGGTCCACCAAGTACCCAAACCCTTTATTTTTCTGCTTGATCCCTTATGTTTCTCAGGTGGGATCTCACCTTCCGCTTTGTTTAGCGCTTGTCATGCTGCTGCTGCTTCCCTCACCTTTCCAGGGGAATTTCTTCAGATTAGAATATCGTCTATATATTGGTACAGTTCCACATTCTGAGTAAGTGAGACTGTAAAAGTTCAGCAAGCACAGCGTGAGCAATCAAGGGTGGATGTTTATATCCCTGTGGGAGCCTGTTAAAAGTGCGTTGTACACCTTCCCAAGTAAAACCAAATTTCTCTTTATCCTTGTCCTGCAAGGGGACCATAAAGAACACGTCTCTGACACCTAGTGCTGCCATCCATGGATGTGTGGCTGCCTGTATTGTGACAGTTAAGTTGCAATATTGGGTACTGCACCCATTAGTGGAGCTGTGTTGGCATTTAGGCACCAATAATCAATTGTCAGGTTGCCATCTCCCACCCAACTTTCAGACTGGCCATATGGGTGAATTGTATGGGGAGTGGGTTCTGGAAATAATGTGCCGTTATTCCAAGTCTGTTATTGCATCAGAAATTTCATTTTCTTCCACAGCAGGAATCGGATGCTACAGTACGTTGGTAATTTTTGAATCGGGACTGCAGGGGTGTGGAGTACACACACCGTAGCCTCCCAGTTTCTGCCAGGGTTGGGGCTGGTACTTGTACCGATAAGCCACACACTGCCATCTGGCAAGCACCAGTTTCATCCAGCCAAAACATCAAAATCTGAAATATTTTCATTGTGCTTTGAGTAGACCATATGTACTTCTCACCTGGGAACCATAAATTAACTTTTGTCATTTAGCAAATAACACTTGCTCCGCTTACATCGGTGACTTTAACTCTCCACTGTCCAGGTCACACACCTGGCTTCTCGGCATCCTGTTGTGTTAATCTTGAACTTTGTGCTCCTGTATCTATTAGAAATGTTAACAATTGTCATCGAGGACCAACTGAAATCACAATGTGTCCTGCTTTAATGATGGGTTTCCACCAGATATTCAGAGAATTCTAAGGGGAACAAGGGGTCATAATTTCCCTCATCATAGTCATCAGGATCACCGCAAATATCACCATCCCAATCCTCTAGGAACACTATTAATTTCCTAATTTTTACAATGTCAGGAGGATAGGGAGCATATATAAGAATGATTTTGACACCTTCTTCCAACTTTTGTCTCTTCTCCTTTTCTTTCTGTAACTGTTTCTGCAGCTGCTCAGTTTTCAAAGACTGTAATAATTCAGCTGCTTTCCTGCCTTCTATTTCCTCTCTCCAGTCTTGTTTTTCTCTACTATCTTTTAGCCTGTCCTGACAGGCTGCTTCTAGGCAGGTGCCTAACATTTTTACAAATAAGTTATTGTTCTTTCCATCCTTTCAATCCCTGGCCACCTTTAGCTGCTCTTCCACAGCTTCCCAATTGTGCCAGTTATCATGAGCCCATACTTCTGAGAATTTGAGACTCTGACTTATTCCATGCTTCCATAAGTAACCAGTGATACTACTTTTCATCCTGCTGACTATGCCAATTTGTCATGAATTCTTATCCAGGATCCTGCCAACTACATGAATTTGTCACAAATGAGTGACTTAGATCACTTAAAGAACCACCATCAAAGGTATTGGCAAAAGTGGTTGTAATATGCTGTTATAAAAGCGTAATTTCAGAAAGTTCAATGGCAAGGTTCACTCTACCGCTTACTACATGGAAGAAACAAAGGAAAATCCCGTTAGAATCAAGCCAGACTGATTTACACAGAGACCAGAGACACAAAAGGCTAAGGGCAGCCTTCCTGCTGAGTCACAAGGCTCAGAGCAGACCCCCTTCCTTTCTAAAGGTCTTGGTGGAGCTTATGTGCAGCTGGGTCCGGTCTTGGTCTCAGACTTGGACAACGGTTTGTGTCTAATGGAATTGGCTACATGGATTTCATTACTATTAATTCCACATGCTGTCAGTCCCTTACTGAGGATCTGTTGCAAAGAAGGGGTCTCTCTGCCTTGGGTGAGGAAGAATCTCTCGGTCTCAGCTAGTTCCAGGTACGGAATGTCAAACCTTGAGAGCATCCCTGCTCAAGGGGGGAGTCACCTGGCGTGCAGCCCAGTCGCCGTTCCGGGAGCACTCAACCTGGACTCATCCAAAGATCTGTCGCTGGTGAAAGGTCTCTGCTTTGAGAGGCAACCTTGAGGGGCGTCCCAGTTCAAGGCAAGATGACTGTCCTGCAGCCACGCTGCCTGGCAGAGAAGGCTCAGCCCAGGCTGTCATAGGTAGGGAATGAAGTGGGTGGCTCAGACTGTATGCGATGGGAAAGGCGTGCCTGAGAGTCCTTGTACCCACAACTTTCTTTGTTCCTTGATCAAGGAGTCTTGGAAGAGCCGCCCCGCCATTCATGTGTTGATCATGATAGTCGTCCCAAGTTCATACACATCGATGTTCACTGTGTCACTCACTCTGCTCCCTTGTGGGTTTCCTCGAGGAGTTCTTGGCCCAGCTACCGAGCAGCAGCTGCTCAGGCTCAGTCCTTCACCTCCTCTAGAGCCTGGACCAAACTACTGCCCGTTTGGTTAAGGGGCCGAGTGTGTCTGTCACAATTTCTTTCCTCCATGTTAATGATGGAGGATTTGAGCTTAGTGCTTTCTGTGTGGTAAAAAAAACTATCTTGCTGGCTATTCAGCTGCTACTCGGGGTCACACTTTCTTCCATCTACTGCCCCCTTCAATCTCAATCTTTTTTCATCGAATGAATAAGGAAGCAGGTTCCAGTGAAATGATCATAATTCTTTCAAGCACAGTAAGAATTTTTTGTTTGAAAGCGGAGTCAAATACATATTACTTAATTTAGCTTCTTTTCATGTAGGAAATTTGAAAGCATCACTACTGAGAGAGCTCCAGCCATGTGTCCCTGCCTTGGAAAGACAAGATCATTTTCTGACAGACAGGGAGGCTGTCCTGGCCACACAGAGGAGAGAGTCCAAGGTACTCTGCAATGAGGTGGCAGTTTCCCACTGGCGTAGGTAAGTCCACTCACTTTGAAATGAAGAGCGGTGAGTCTCAAAGATCCTAACGTTAACCTGTTTACCACCACACTAAACCCTTGTTTTGGCTTTTCGAGTTCGGTGAGTTCAGCCCATGCAGCCCCTGGCAGCACCCACTGGTGCAGATATTTCAGCATACTGGTCCTTCTTCACAGGCACTGCGAACAGAGCTCTGAAGAGATTTATGGATAATAGCTTTGCATACTTGAAGCTGATAGGGACAAGTATTGGTGTAATGCACTACAGCCTGACTTTACAGCATCAGTTAGGATACCTGTTCCCACAGAGGTATGGTCTGTGTCTGCCCTGTCTCCCACCCAACTTTGCACTTTCCAGGCCAGCTACAAAGTTCCAGTCCTCCCCCATGCCGTCTGGAGGTCCCCAACTTGATCAAACCCCGCTGTTAAAATCTCATCTCTAACTCAGAAAACAAACCCACCTGTAGTCAAACTGCCGGTCATTTAGCAAGTGACCTCATTTGGAAACTAACCCTTTCAGTCCAATTATCCTTCTTCTTCATCCACATGTCCTTATGTAGCAGCATTGCTCATTTATATGCTAATTTTACTAAGTCTACTTCAAAGGGGAGAATTGTTTGTTAAAAATCTTACACTCCAGCCGCAGTTCAGACCATCTCATTATTTACCTGCAAATTTAGGCAGATATGGGTAAAAGCTCTGTTCTTTTATGATCTATTGTCTAGGTGATCAAAGGAAACCATTCAATATGAAGATCAAAAAGAGTCTGGCTCCCAGCAGCCCAGCAGCTGGCTCTGCCAACTCCCAAAGATTGCAACCTCAGTTATAAGTAAAGACTGATTTTTACTATTAAATAACTTTTGATTACAAATTGGAGGGAAAAAATACCCTTCACATCATAGTCTCTTTACTAAGGTGTAATGAATCCAGGCTCCGTATCGATATTATCTCAATTATTAGCGAGGGAATAATCACTATGTATATAGTGTCTCTATTAATAATCCTCAGATAATGAAAAATATCCCACAGACATAACTAATACTGCTTGATAAATTGCTGGTGGCCCACAGCTAACCCAGATTTTCTTTTTCATAGAGATATACTGCTCAAAGGATTTTTTTTAAAACAGGAACTCAGACACAGAAGTGTTTACTATTTAGAGAAGGCGAAAGCAGTGACTGTAGGATGAAGTATCAAACTGGGACACCTCATGTCCCAGTCTGTTAGGGAATTATGTCAACAAAGTAACACGATGTGAATAATGAACCCATGCTTTTCAGGGCTGACATAATTCCTCAGCCTAAGGAATTTCAAGAACCATGATTTGTAGAAATCCTACTCTTCTAGAAAAGATAACCCACAGAATTTTTCATCTTCACCACAAATAAACGTTAAATAGTGTACAACTTTCTTTAGAAAAATAATGTGAGAAGCGAAAAAGCATAGACTTTCAGGCTTTAATCTTCCTTTTAAAGTCCACACGCTGTTACTCACTATAGCGTGTCTCTTCTCCACACTACAAATGGCAATAAACAAGAGGCTGAGCACTGAGGTACATCTGGGGGCTCTGCAAAGGGAGCACAAGGATATTTTGACTTGTGAGATAATGAAAGTGTTGTGGTTATTCTACCAAGTCATTTGATGCATTTCTGAAAATACTCCAAATTCTCCTAAAGATATTAAGCTACTGCTAGAGAAGAAAAGCATCCAGTGCTGCTAGGAAAGGTATTTTTCTTGTTGCACTGTAGCTGGTTTGCGTGATTCAGTATGTTGTACCCTTTCCTGTCAGTCAGTAGTAAATTAATACCTCAGCAGGTCTTGGATGACTTTTAGTGCTGTTCTTGTTTGAAGCAGATCTAAAGCTGATGTTTTGACCAGTTGTTAGTATTAAAGGTCTGATGGCACTTTACAGGAGGCTTGGGGTATAAGTTTTGGTGTCCTGGCCAAATTCCAACATGGGTAATTAAATTCTGTCCATCTAACCTTCCCCCTGTGGCTTTACTTGGCTCAGGTATTCTTAATTTCCTGTCTTAAAATGTTCCGTAGTGTTGCAGTGGTGCTGTTAAATAGTTGCCAGGTTTCACCTCGGCAATGTGTGAGATGATTCATACCTTACAGATTTGCAGATAGCTGCGTGTCAGTACAGCCTATGAAAGCTGGAGGAAAGGCAGAGCAGAAATGACAAGATGTTATAATGACTGCTTGCTCCATTCATTGTCTAAATTTGTGACACTTCAAAAAAAAAAAGTAAAATAAAATCTCCCCTGTTGTTAATGAAATAAATTCCTCTCTCGCTCATCCCTTCCATTTCTTGTGTGCCCAGGAGAGAGGAGAGCAGCTGAACAGACATGTGTGGGGTTAAACGAAAACCCAGATTCCTGACTATGCCAGGACATGAAGGAAACGGGTTTATATTCAAGCTGCTCTCCTTCCCCACCTCCCCAACAGGCAGAAGCGCATTTTTCACTTCATATACTCCAAAGCTTTGAGAAATTTCACTTCCAAATCTTAGCTTTATGCCCTGGAATGATTCTTATGGTAGTTTTTCTTCTGAAAAATGGAGCAACAAAGAAAAACTGTGCTCAAGGCGAGGTGAGTCCAAGCAAATGTGCACTTTAAGTTGCTCCCTGTTTTGTCCTTTCACTGGCAGTTTAAAAGTTAAATGAATTCTAAATTACACACACACACCATAAAAATAAAATACAGCCTCCAGAAAGTCCTTGTTCGGTATGATATACGTAAGTCTGTTATTTGACACTCCTTCATCGTTATCTGCCCTGCTTCCTCCCTTAGTTTGCTTCAGCACTGCAAAACTTCTGAACCCAGTCTGGATGTGGGGGAAGAGCTTAAAGTACTCAGTCTCTCACCAAAAATAAGTTAGGAGGTGAAGCTGCCTTCGTTAGGGAAGAGAGAAAGGCTTTTCTATTAGCTGATTCAGCCCACCCAAAAATCCAAGGAGCCCCCCAAAGGCATCCACCTGAATCCGTTGCTCAGGCAAGAAGGGGAAAATTAGGCTTTTAACTTAAGCCCCTCAATTTGTTTCTTAAGGTGGGAGGAATATGCTTGCCATTTTAACACAAACAACATGTAGTATGTCTGCCTTGTGGTACGACTCATGCATTTATCATGAGGTAGGAAAACCAGGATAGTAATAAATCGGTGAGATTTCATTCTCATACAAAATTCTGAAAATTCTCAATAGCTGTAAAAGTCACTAGAGGCCCAGCAAACACCCACTGCTGCCTTCTGCCATGTCCGGTATACGAACATCCCCTTCTCCCAGAGGAGGGGAAGAAGCTGAAGGTGTAACAGCTCGTACTCCTGGTTTCTGGCTGTCTCCCACGAGCCTTGCCTCAGAAGTGGATCCCGGTGTAGCTCGCAGCGAGAGCTTTGCCTGCCTTGTCTGCCTGGGAGCTCAGCGAGTTACTGGCTGGATGGCAATTGCTGGGCTGCCCAGTCTGCAGTTCTGCGTTAGCAAGGGGTAACGGGCAGACTTTACACTTTTTTAAATAAGGGAAAATAGCTCTTTCAGCAAAGAAAGCAAATATATGCCAGCTTTTGTTAGAGACAAACGCAGAGTAGTAAAAAGGGGGGAAACTATGCTGCTTTGGGATAAGTCTTGAAGAGGCACATCTTTAACTGATCAGGAAACTCTGGAGGGTAAACCTAATCTTTCTGGTCTAAGCAACCACATCTACATGTCTCACTTTGTGGCAGAAAGACTGTTTTTCTAATCTCAAGTTTTCCTGAAAATGAGATCAGTCAGGGCCTGATCCTGGAAACCTGGCAGGGGCTGAGCTCCCACGAACCGCTGTGTCATATGCTGAAAAGGAAAAAAAAAAAGAATTGTCACCCTCAATCTAAACAAAGTCAAGCAGTTTCTTAATTAGGATAATCAATGGCTATATAAAGCCAAAAAACGAAGAAGAACATGGCGTAGGAAGTGCCAGTAAGTGACACCCTGTTGAAAGTCAAGAGTTTTCACTTTGTCCTCCATGAATGCAAGCTGGGATCGTTTTCTTGAACTGCCCTGATCCTGCTGCCCTTAAACACGTAAAACTCCACTTCCATCAATGGGAGCTGCGCACACTTAAGAGCTGTGGGGTCAGGCTCGTAAACGTCTGTCGCTGATTGTACGACACATCAGCACTCTTACGGCTGGTCAGAGGAACAGCCATGTCAAGAGCAGATGAAGTCTTTGCACAAATAGGATAACGACACAGAGTCAATATTTTCCTAATGTGTGAATAGTGCTGTGAGGGACAGGGCACACAATATTCAAAAAACTGCAGTGTGGGAGATGATTGAGAAAGTTTGTTGAATTCTTATCTAAACACAAAAAAAGAAATATTAAATATTAAACCAAAATATTAACATTAGCATATAATATATTAACAAGACACTTCACCTTAGCTAAAGCAGCCTGTTACCACTTGTCCTTAATATATAATCATGCGCTGAACAAATGATTTTCTGTTACTGCTTTCCAGTATGGAATAAATGGGGTGGAAAAGCTCTCTTTTTGTCTGAGTGAGGAAAATCTCCAGACAGGTTTGCATGATGTGGTTACTGGAGGTGGCGGTAGCAGGGGTGCGTATGGAGAGGTTGGCCTTGTGGGGACAGAGGTACGAAATGGTGTTAAGCCCCACTGAAACCCTCTGGTCCTTGGGCTCTCCAGCTCCAGGACAAGTCGCAAAGCAGTGCTATTTTTCTGCTGTCTTATGCCTTGTTAAATATGGCTCGGAAACAGCTAATTGCGTAAGCATAATTCTGCATTTTTAAGATGACAAATTTACCTAGCTCTAATTGTTTTACTATATTTACTTACTTCAAGCTTAAACAAAAATGTTATTGTTGAGGTGTATGAAAGCTTCTGAAGAGGCTTGTCTGGTGTTTGTGACCACCTCGTGATCCTACAAACATTTTACCCTTGTCCTTCCAGTACCAAACTCAGTGTTAGAGTTTATAGGAGCAGTTCAGAAGAGACAGAAGAAGGGAGATGGTGGCCAGCCATGTACACAGAGAAAGGCTTCCCTTCTCAGGAAAAGCTTCTCCTTTTCCGTTGTCTTGACTTACAGCTGCTTTGAAGCACCTTGCAGGGCAGGCCGTCTTGTCTGCTTACCCAGGCAAGATCCCAGGCAAAACTGGTACGTTTGTTAACTTTTTATAGTTATTGCCATTTTATGGAGGGGTAGGTTTCCATTTTTCTCCAGTCCAACACAGTGAGAGTGGCCCTTGCTTACCTCATTTTTCCCCTTTGCTTGAGACAGGTACACAATGTAGGGAAATAAATTCATCGCCGACTCGGTGTTGCCTTTTCTTTCCTCGCCACCAACCCTGAGTCCTCAGTCTTTTTTCTGACACCTCTTGTGTAAGCCATTCTTCGAGCTTAGAGGCTCTATGAAGACGTAAGGGGATAGCAGTGCCAGTGCCCTGAGCAACCTGCTCCCTTGGTTGTGACCATGGCAGGCGCTAGCCCGTTTCTGTCCACAGCAAGACTTTAAGGAGTCTTTTTATAAACAATGTATTAGCAACCAAAAAATGAAAGTACACAAAGTGGACAAAGTTAGTATTTAAGCCAGACTCCCAGAAAAAACAGAAGGGAAGACTTATGGTTGGACCCACTCTGAGCAGGGCCTGGACCAGAGGACTTCCAGAGGTCCCATTCAGCCTGCTGGAGTCTGGGTATGAAAGGAGGGTTGGAGCAGAAATGCATCAACGTGATTTTGCAGTGGGTAGGCTCAGCCCAGATATTGGCTAGTCATAAAGAAACAGAACGAGAGGCTTCGTGAGTCAGAGAAGGACCCCAGACCTCCCAGCAGACCAGGTACTGCTTGGCAGGCTTGGATGAGCTGCATTAGTTTCAGGACACAAACATATAGGACCAATCACTGCGTGAAAATGCAGGAGGCCTTCAAAGTGCTTGAAGTGAGCACCTGATGTCTGAAACTGAGGACCAAGAAGCTCTGGGGAATTTGGAAGTCTCCCGCAATCGGGCAGGGGGAGCTCAATCATTCCCATGCCAAATTAGTGGTGATTTCTGATGATTTCTGGGTCCTACAAGAAAACTGGTCACGTGTCAGCAGTGTCAATAACAACAGGACTTTCACATCTGTGTTTTTGCAGTAGAAGCTGTAACTCTGCAAAGTCCTTTAGTGCTTCTGAAACCCATTGCTTTAATTAACAAAAAATAATACCTTGGAAACTGCTAGACATTCTGCTTCAAATCTAAGACTGTTCTAACCCTTTCATGCTATGAGAACATCTTTTCTATATTCCTTTTC
Source organism: Falco punctatus (assembly GCF_963210335.1). Classification (NCBI taxonomy): domain Eukaryota; kingdom Metazoa; phylum Chordata; class Aves; order Falconiformes; family Falconidae; genus Falco; species Falco punctatus. Next base: position 387,572 of record NC_137580.1, on the reverse strand, counting down.
TTGGGATGTCAAAGATACATTTTTCCAAAGCATTTGAACAATTTGACTGGAACCCAAGGGGAAATTCTGGATGCTTTGTGGTGGAGTAGAGTCAGAAAGTTTTCTTGCCAGGGATTGGGAAATGCCTGACCTCATTTCTCAGAACACTGCGTGCAAGGGACAGATTTTGCCCTTAGTGGAATTCTAAACGTTTAGTGCAGACCTTTGAGCATAAGGCAACAGCATCCCTGTTTAAAGAAAAAAAAAAAAATTGTGATTATCTTTGTATTTACTTATAGGGAAATACATGTTTGGGGTCAAATTTAAAACCTTAACAGTACAATTGAAATCTCTGTTTTGGACTAATTTTAGGTGTCAAAAGAATATAATAATTAAGAGTTCCTAATTATTGTTTATTGAATACATAGCTTTGACCTAAGATGTAGCTTTGTACGCATAGCTTTGTCTTTTAAATCATCAGTCCAAAAAAGCTGGGGGGGGGGGGGGGCAGTCATTTGCACCAAGGCAGGATTAGCCATATCTGTTGCATTTCTGACAATTATTTATCTAATTCCTTCTTACAGACCTCCAGCATGAAAGATGCCCCAGGCAGTCTATTCCCAATATCTAATCTGAGTCGTTCTTGCTCCAAATGTAAACCCAGTGTCTCTCAGCTGCTGTGCTACAGTTGCAGAAAACAACAAGCGCATATTAGCCCTGTGGCTATATGGAGCAAGTTTTACTGAACTGCTGGCAACTAAAATTTGGAGCATTTCTGTTTTGTTTTTATAGTTCCTAGGTCTGTAATCAATATATATGTTCCATAATAGGAATTATTACTGGACCTAAGTAAATTCATATATATAATTTTATATAATTTTCTTCTGCTTAAGTCTTAGGTGCACAGCAAAGCTCCTGTGAGTGGCAGCTATTCTTTGGGTGGCAGGCTGGATGAAATCCCCAGTGGATGCAGGCAGCTCTCTGCTTTGTTTTTTTATTTTGTTTTGCTTTAAGGTTTACCTCTGTAAGTCCATAAACAATATTTTTCACTGAATTCCGTTTATTTGCCACAAACCTTGACTACATCAGGGCTTGACTGCTGCCTTCTCTTGGTATCCGATCAGCACACACACACACACAAGTGTGTATAAAAACCTATGGAAAAGTTACCAAAGCCGATAGCTTACAAAAGTTTTCTTTATGGCAATTGTCCCAACTTATGATATTCTACAAAGGAAACTTCTAAATCCGCAAGATTTTTTTTCTTTCTTTTTTTTTTCTTTTTTCTTTTTTTTTTTTTTGAGTCAGTGGGTACCACTGTCTTTAATGAAAATCAGTCTTTTTCTCCTGGAGACTAATATAACTCCTGGCCCTGGAGTTTGAACCCTATCTCCCTAGACTGCCAGAGCATTCTCATTTTTCAACCCCGCTGAGAACACAGCTACAGCACATTTCCTAATTTCTATCATATGTTAGTGTGTTTTGTGAAATGCAATTCCCTTTTTAAAAAAATGAAAATAGCCAAATAACCCACACTGCAATGAATAGATGTTTTCCACTTTTTTACCTTACTTGATCAACTCATTTGAGAAGCCGGTAGTTATTTTTACTAAAGCTAGAATTTGTAAGACTTCAGTTAAAAATGTGACTTTTTTATATCTTATTAAATTTCATGTGGGTTATGCAGAAAATAAATTACACATGCAACTATACTACATAAGTACCATTGCTGTATTTTTTTTTCACTGGGCAATTTCTGAAAGCAGTATAAATCATAGGCTAAATTCTGCTGCCCTTCCTCCAACCTCGCTGAGCCAAAATCCCATTAAAGTTAACTTTGAGATTTGGCCCCATGACTGGATGAGTATGGGAAAGCCTGTAATTTATAAGGCCATAGCCAGTCTATTCTACTTCTGGAAAATGTGCAGAAATATATTTTTAAGAGACTTTTCTCTCCAAGTTCCTAAAAAAGCCTGAGTAATTTCAGGGAGGCAATCTGATAGACAGATTTGTATGAATATTTATACAACTAATAACAGAGCCAATACTTCTAAATATTTTCTAAGAATATTCACTCAAGTAAAATAGTGTATGCATCTTGGCTGTTTGTCTTCTTTCTGTTTACTTTCTCTGACTATTCCCTCAGATGAATTCACAGGCAGGAGTGTTGAAGAATGTTTGAGAATAATGACACTATTCACAACATGGATTTAAACTTCTAGCTTGGAGCAGTTTCATCAGAAATCTCTCTTAATTTGCGAATAGAAATAATGATATGTGGCAAGTGATGTTTAGAAAGATCTTACATTTTTAATTTTGAATAGTGAGTCTCTTAAATGTAAACAATCTACAGGTGATCTTCAGCGAACCTATTGAAAGAGTAATTTCCATTAATCCAAGAAAATTATCAAGTATCTTCAGAAAATATGCAAACAGAGAAAGGTTAAATCCATTAAGTAGGTTATTTACTACAAAATACTCATTCAGCCATAGAAACTAACCCTGAACAGATGTACACGGCTCTGATGTACACTTGTGGTCTATTTGAAGATAAATTAAAATGCTTCTCTTAATATCAAATAAATACTCTTCAAAACACTTCAGAACTTCAGTCATTACTACGAACATGTACAGTGCAGAATTAAACACTGCAAATATATGCATCTTAAATGTCAAGACCTGAATAGAGAAGTCTGTATTTCCACCATAGGAATTAATAAGTTCCCACACATCCTATATGCCTGAGCTCAAATGCTTCATTAAATAGCCTGAATTGGGATGACTCCCAACACAGATTTGAGAACTGCTCTGGAAGCTAATTCGATTGTAGCCAGTGTCCCTGCTCCCAAGTCCTGCCAGGCTCTTCCCCAGAAGGACATCTCAAATCTGACTGAGTCCCCACTGGTGGGCGGGCTCTGAACAGGTGAGGGTCCCCAGTTTACCTCCTCCTTACTGTTTAACGAAAGAAAATCCAGGAAAATGTATCCGGTCCTTTTTTCTCCCTACTTACTGCCTACCAGCAAGGGGGATGAGACTAAAGCTTTTCTGTCTGAACAGGCAGTGTGGACGCGTTCATAGGACATGCAAAAAAGCTGGCATTGATTATAAGAGTCTCTTGGATCCGTTAACAATAAAGCACAGTACGGATTTTAGAAACTATAGGCTGTTCAAGCAATGCACGTTTACTACAAGCCTATACTACTTTATTCATGGAAGTTCTACATTCTTACATGTTCAAACTGCTTGCCCGTGTATGTGTAAACCATATGTTTAAATGTGTGCATGCTCTACAATTGTTTCAGGATCCATAACTTGTCAGACATAGCAGGTCATTATAGCTCGCAAGCACTAGTATGTTTGATTGATGTTGATGTGTTCTGATTAAATTTACCGCTGAGTAGTTGATCGTCACTTTGAACAACAAGAAATTTGATTTCACTGGTTTTATTATACTGATTGGCATTCAGTTTATCAACCATGGCACCAATGGGAATTATCAGAGATAATTGATTTCTAATGAGGATTTATTAATTACATAGACGTAAGGAAATTCAACCAATTTTAGTCTCTTTTATTTTAAGATAAGCAAACATGAAACTGTGACAAGGAAACAGCCAGATTCTGCACTAATCTTTAAATTCTACACGAGAGCCTGGACCTTATCCTTTAGATTGATCTGCCTCTATAATGGATCTTCATTTCTGAGGGCTTTTCCTCTGATTCTGGCTGAAGATTTGAAGAACTGTATCTTCTTTCTTTTAAGTTTAACTTACTGGTTTTTTCATCAAAAAATAATTCCTAATGGGAGAAATAATTGTTTTAGTTTTATGTTGTACAGCTTCATATTTTCTGGTGTACAAAAAAATTATTTTAAATAGTACTGTTATTAGTTTTAAATACATGAGTAAAAAGGAATCAAGGACAAAAAGAACATCAAAGTAAAAAAAAAAAAAAAAAAAGCAATTAAAAACCTCTTCAGAGTTCTTACTTAAAACCTCATATATCTGCCTTCCCCTGCCTGTGGGTGCTAAGATGAAACGTTTGACTAACTTTGCAGTTTTTAACACCAGCTTTCTGGGTTTTGGTACATGAGTCTATTACACCCCTACTATCTGGTCCTCACATACTGATACCATCAGTGCCATTGGCCCTAATTCAACAAAGCACTTAACATATGTGTGCAAATCCCATTGACATCTGTCATCACAAAATTAAATGGGAAAAAACTATAGTCAAGACTTTCATATATAACCTGAAAGCTAGCAGCCGTCCATGTAGACTTCTTGTGTTTTCCACCATACTGTCCCAGCTAGCCTGCAGGTCTCTGCTGCACGCTTGAGCTGATCTGAAGTATGGGGATGCAGCATCCTCACACCGATGAACTCCCCTGCCTTTGCTTCACACATTCATTCTCCCTCTCTCTCTCTCTCTCTCTCTTTCTCAGATGAAGTTGGTGTTTTGCAAGCCACAGTCTCAGTTCTGCTTTAATGCTTTCTGAAAGCTGCTTGGTGCAGGCTCAGGATCACATCTAACTTGTGTGCCAATATTTTCTTTAATGCTCTTGCTCACTTTGAGGCCTGCTAATGAAGGCTGAAGTGTTTCTACTTAATATACTCAAAAGGATCTTTTTGAATGCACTCTAGCTGGAGAATAAGTTGAGGGTTTCTTATGAGCACATGCTCCAAGAAGAAAGCACATACACTGCATCTTTAGGGAACGCTGGCTGTCTTAATGCTTCTCCAGCATGATTCATGTTAAAGCACTCAGGAATATCAGTCTCTCCATGTGTTGTTCACCAGCTTCCCCAGCCTGTGTAGGAGCAGCAGGAGTGGCCTATTGGTATGAATAGTTTATGGCTGGGGGGTAAAGCATTTCATGGCTTCATATGTTCACCCATTACGCGCAATTCAAAACCCACAGGAATGCACAGAATGTGGGGACTTCACTGGGCTCCCAGAACAAGAGCCTTAAAGGAGAAGATGTGCATCCTCATGTGCCAACACTGCAAGCAAAAATAACTTAGGAAAACTCTGTTTCTAATGCAGAATTTCAAATGGAGGATCTTAAGACACTTAATATTTCTTAATTATTTCGGTGCCATAGTTCTGACCGTAAAATAGATGCCAAACTGACAGCACAGTTATTACCTGAATGCTAAAGTTCAGCTTTACAGATGGATGTGCTTGCAGCATGCACTCATTAAAGCATACATTTCCAAACATATTTTATTTCAGATTCTCCCCTTTATAGTATTACAAGACTCATTATGAATAAAATTAGTCTATTGTACATCGATAAGATGTTTATAAAGCACAGGGTAATGTTTATTTTTATGAATCATTACCTCAACTCATAAAGGTTCGTTTATCTTTACAGTAAAATAGAAACCTAACTGTCTTATTTTCAAATGTGTGCAGTTTATTAAAACAATCAAATTCCATATTTAAATATGCTCCTGCTTTTTTTTATGGTTGAAATTCAAATAATGGTATTTAGCCATCAGTAAATGCTATGTAAGTGATGGGAAAAGATAAAAATATTCTCATATTCTCCCAGAACGCTGATGGGGCCTGTGACACTCTTCCAGATGGACCGTGTTGTTCCATGGTATGGGGAAGCGCAGGTACTCGTATGCATAGCTTGGATATTTCAAAAGCAACTAGCCAGAGCTTAAGCATAAGCTAAACAAACCCCAAAATAACCATAAATTCGAGAGGAAGTTTCAGAGTTGACAATCCTCATCAAACTACTAGACGATGCACCACTGCTATAGACCAAGAGGTCTTTCGGAAGGGGGATGTTGCTTGCATTGGAAGTGCCACTATTCTCACTGGGCAAATGCTTTTAACAGAGCTGTAGCATTGCTGGGAAGTCTGAGCAGCTCATATTTAATATGTGTTGCTTATCATGCTGGAGGATGGCTCAGGCACAGAATGGTCTAACTGGCAGGCAGAAGCTGTAACAAGATGGAGCCTAATCAATTTAGATTACATCTTCTGACAATTAGCCACAAAACTGATGTGTCTCAACAGGACAAGAAGAAAACAGATACGAATTTTCATGAGCTTGAAAAAAAAATGGATGTCATTGACACAAAACCAACCCCCTTGGCCAGATTTCAAATTCTGCTGTAAATATGAACGTGACAGAGACTTTTTTGAAAAGTAGCGTTTCGACTCTAGAAAAAATAATTTCTTTGTGAATCTCAACTCTGGGAAAGTCAGAAATCCATCTTAACTCTGGAAAAGCCATCTGAAATACTGATGCCCAAGCTTTCCAAAAAGGATCACCCTAGCGCAGAAGTGAAGCACAGAAAATTTCAGCCTAGCTGTTTTCTGTTTGGCAAAGTCCTAAGATCTCATAACAGGAATGGCCAAACAAATCACTAAAGACGATGGAGACAGGCCAGAAGAACTCACGGTTGCAAAGGCAAGCACTGAGCAGTCAGAAAAGTCTGGAATTAATACTAGGATGATGATGAACTTTAATTTGTTGCATGTGGCCATCAAATGCATGATGACACATTTGTTTTGTTCCCTCATGTCGTACTACACCACGTTCTAGTGCCCAGAATGGGTAGGGTTCGAATGATGAGCAGATCTTTTCAGCAAAAATGTGGCGGGAGTTCAGCGTGAGAAAGACAAGTTTTCCCCTTGCCTTGTACTTTGAGATGGTTTACTTGTGTTCGCTCGCATAAAAAGACGTTTCTGAGACATTCTCCTGAGCCATGCGTCAGTGATATCAAACTGGTACAGTACAGCAATCTTATAGGCACGGAGAAGCAGGTAGTAAAATAGGAAAGTCTGAGGAACTAGAACAGCGGTGAAGTTAGTATTAAAAAATAGAAAGCTTTCAAAAATCATCTGAAAAACAGAAGCCTACTTATTAAGAAGCACATATGCACTTTCTGACTTGCAGGTTTGTTGGTGGTAAAGAAAGCTTTTCTTACTGTTGCAATAGTCACGTGAGATATGTGTATAGCTAAAAATAACATTTTTTTAAATATTTTCTATTTTGAAAGGTGAAAAAAAAAATTTTTTTGATAAAACAAAACTTGATTGACAATGCCAGCAATTTTTCAGACAATATTTTGGTTTTTAAAAGAAAGAAAATTGGTTGAGAATTTTTCAACCGCTCCTGGAAACCCATTAATCTTGGCTGCCATTCTTACAGGGACCATACAAGAAAATTCATGTATTTAGAGAAGTATAGATCAGTAGTTAAATCTGCTTCTTTGCCGCGTTAATGATCGTACACAGCATGTCAATAGAAAGGATGCTACCACTTCACTTTTTGACTTTATCGAAAGAAATACACTGGAGAATATATTTGAAGGTAGGCAGCCCTTACTACTGAAAGGGGCATATACGTCTTGGAAGATACGCTTTGCATCAGAACAGCTTTATGGACAAAAGCTGTTTCCCTGCAGAGGTATTTCTGCTTCTGGATCTTTTATTGTGAAGGTCTTTGTTCCTCCTCGTGACACTGAAATGGTTAACAGCAAACTTTTGAAATCAGATTTGAAAAGCTTGATGAAAAGAGCCTGATGTTTTGCCTGATTTTTCTTTTCTTTCCTCTGTGGACAAAGGCCTTGAATGCTGAAGGCTGAAAAGCCTATTATCATCAGAAAGAAATGTAAGTAAACAAGGCATTACAATAATGAATTCTACAGTACACGACACGAAGGCAAGAACCAGTTCTGTGCAGCAAGCAGTGAAAGATTTGGCTGCATCTTGGCAATTTTTCAAAAATTATAACAATAAGAGGTTTTGTGGCTTCAGACACGTAAATCAAAAGGATATTTCAGCACTAAAAATGATACTGAGAGTTTCTAACCATTGACCCCAAACGAGCATTCAAAAATAGACATTAAAACTAAGAAGCTTTAATCCCACAAGCCATTCACAATCAAACCTAAAGAGCTAAAAAGAGTGAATTTTTAAGGTACATTTGAAATTAGGTTGGCAATAACTACCCCTATCCACAGGAGAAGGATTTCTGATATTCAAAGTTAAGATGTGATAAAAAGGAATAATTCAAAAATTATACCAATAGTGTATCTCAAAACCAACATTTGAAGTGGTCTGAAATTCCCCAGTCTTGTTCCTAAATAAACAGCAAATATAAAGGTCATGCACATGGGTAATTTGGACTATAAGGACGCTGAGAATTTTATTTGTAGGAAGTGAAAGTGTCCATAATTGAAATGTGAAGATGGTAAAATCTGATATTCAGGCTTTTTATAGTGCATTAACAAACTGAAAATCTGCCTAAAAGCAAATAAAACCAACAGCTTGGCCAAACTGGTGCAGCAGAGATTTGGCAGGGCAGAAGGGATCCGTTCGAAACTTCATCTACTAACGGAACTTAAAACTCCCAAAGCAGGAGAGAGTGTCCGTATAGGTGAGCAGTTAGTAGATGAAGTGATGAAGTAGATGAAGTTAGTAGGTGAGCAATGCCTTGCAAACTCTAAATGGCCGCACGGCCTGCCTCATCTGTGAGGGAGGACAAGGCCCCTCGCTGCGCTGGCGAGGTGTCGCTCTTCATGCTACTGACAGTGGAGTATTGCTGACTTATCTGGGGCATCCTACGGGAACGAGCAGTGTCGCTTCGAGAGACATATCCGAACAGCAGGCAGGATTGGACTAGGCACTTGTTCCTTTCCTTATCTAAGCCTTACCTACACACTCATACAAGAAAAACAAACAAAAAAAAAACGCCACAAAACAAAAACAAAGGAGCAAATGAGGGCTTTAAGCAAAATACATACTGAGGTGAAGTGAAACTCCACCACAGCTGGGGTGCAGGTTGAATTCCTGTATTGTCACCACCCCGAGGTCAGCACCGTGCCTGGCAGTCCCCAGCGCTGCAACACTGCCGTCCCTTTTCTCTCACATTAAGCTGAGGAGCTGTGACAGATTCTCAGCCACTGAACGACCTTCCCTTTGGGATTTGCCCCTTGAGAAGTTTGTTAGAGCCCGGCTCGCAGAGTGGGAGCACGAGAAGTTCAGGCAGCAAAACCACCACAAATCTCAGTTCCTGCCTTTGTGTTCTTCTGCACCAAACCTCCCCACAAAGGCAAGCCCAAAAGACTCTTGACAAGCATGATGCCTGAAAGAGCGGTACAGAAAAGACAGAACCGCCTCTGAGGTGGTTTTAGGGTATGACCTAGACTGGGAAGAGTAGCTAAGATGGCTCGACTTGGGTGAAGATGACCTTTGGGGTAGAGCGCAATACGGGGTGCGCTGGGGGTCAGTAACACTTTTTCTAATGAGGAGTAGGAAGCAGCACCATTCCATGAGGCGGCAAGAAAAATATTTATGCATAGAGTGTCACCAAAGGGACAGCACCCCGGCCTAGACGTGAGTGTAGGCAACGTTAAAGCAAGGATTTGGGGCATGGGAAAAAACTTCCCCTCTCAGGAGGATCAGACTAGGCAATGATCCAGGCTTGGATCGATCCCAGGCTACAAGCATTTCTGCGCAGCTCGGCCAAGTTCAGTACAAATAACCCCCAAAGCAGTGACCGTCCAAGCTTGCTCCAGGACCAGGAGTGCTAATAACTGCTAATAAGTGGTAATAATATCAGAAACACAATAAGTCCCACCACGAGTTTAGAAATTTTTGTACGGTGTTGCACAATGTAGCATGGCATGCTTTTATACAGCTATGGGTAGTTCTGAGTAGAGCAGAACAGTCTGAACATGTTCTGGATTAGTGATTTTACTCCCTAAAGAGACAAGACCTTTCAGTAACAGGAGCACCTACACAGAGAGAAAGGAAGAAAAAAAAAGAAAGAAAAAAAAAAAAGAAGAAAAAAAACCACAAAAACCTCTCTTTACCTCTTTTAGATCTACAGTAATCAGGTAAATTTATAGGAATCGTGTTGTTAGTAAACTGTGAGACCTTTGTTAAGGCTTCTGCAAATGGGCCAGAGTTGAGCTGAAACCCGGGCTCTGCAGGGAAATCTCCACTTTCCTAAAGGTCAGCCCTGGCTTCGGCGTGTGGAGTTGAACTGAAAAAGCAGCTCTCAGTTTCAGCTAGCACCAAAACTGGAATCAAGATCAAAGATCTGGTTCACGGTCTGTCCCTGCTAGCCCAGCTCTGCTGCAGGCCAGAGGAGTTAGTTTCAGTTCAGGCACTGGCTCAGGTTATATAAATGAACTAAATAAAGTGTCAGAAACTATGATCTTTTTCAGTGATAAATGGTTCATTTTGGGTTTTTTTCCTGATTCCATCATATAAATCATTTTAATGTGCATGTGAGATAATATTTTCACACCAATTTGAATTGCCTGGTGCTGACTAACGTATATATATACAGAAATGGGGAAGAACTATGAAGACAAATCAAATGGCATAAACATTTTCACTGTGAAACAAAACTTGATTATTTGATGCAATGTATAATTAGTTATTAATACTTCATAATGTATAAATATTTATCTGAAAACCAGCAAATAATAGTTCTCCTATTATTATTGTGGAGACCTAAACACATACCCCTTTCACAGGCAAAAATTACTGCCAAAAATGTGAATACCCTTTTTTAAATTACGTGCAAGGCAAAAAAACCCATAATTTTCCACATGGACATGTTTATTCAGAAGTATTCAGTACCCAGTACATCTACTGGAAGCAGTGGGATTATGGATGATCATGCAACTTGCAGCAGTATAAGTTACTAAACTTTCTGCTTTATCAGCATATCTCATGCATGCAGAAAATTTATTGCTGTTATGTTACGAAAGTTGTTGCATTAGCCATTGGGCTGGTATATTTTTTCTCAACATTAAATAGTTCTTCTAGAGTTTGCTAGTTTCCACATAGGTAATTAATTCCCAATGGACTGAAGTGATTTTACAAACACATCTGATGACACCAAAATACTTCATGTACCTAGAAGTTTAAACCGATATTTTTATTAAAGTACTGCATTTGGATTAAAATACAGGTAGCGAACTACAGTTCCCACACACATTCCACAGTGTTCATGCTTAGTAGGTCACAAACCCATTAAAGTATTACTGCAAAACGCAGGAAGCCGGGAGGGGGGTGGGGTGGGGGGTGGGGTGGGGGGGGTGGGGAGAGTGGCAGGGAGAGGGACAAACCAGGGTGAGAGCAACCAGCCCAGCCCAGACAGATTGCACTAAATTCCTTGAGCCATACAAATTTACTACATGTTATTTATCCAGAGAAGGCAATTTCTGCAGGAATGAGGAACAATACAGTATGGTACGAAAAGGATTTGCATGGCCAATTAATTTATTTTTTTGTGAAAGGGAAGGAAGCTGTAAAAAGTTGTCATCAGACAATTTAGTCTTAATAGGAAAGCGTAGGTTTTAGGCTCAGTATTACCTGTGCCAGGTTGTTTACCTGCAGCAGCTATCGAAGGGGTTGCAAAGAGGAAAGCATAAAATATCTGTAACTTTTGTGTTCTGGTGGCTATAATTGTACCCTTTAATTTCCAGCCTGGCAACAGACACATGAAACATGGGAGCTTTGTTGAGCATTATGCAGGAATTAAGAAATTCTTATGTTGTTTTTACTATAAACCTACTCCTAGAAATATTTCCCCATTGTGGGAAACCCATTTGGCTTGCCGTGAACACTCCTCTTCTGACAGAAGCTTCGCCTGGTGCCTGTTCAGGTACCACCCAGAGCTCGACGCTTCTCAGCACTGTCAGGGTATTTTTCACACCTAATAGAACACATCTGATGGGTACACTCCCTGCTGACCACACGTTCAGGGCCTGCTCTAGTAGCTAATTCTAACTACCTCAGATGGTAACAACGGGTTTCTTACTTCTGTTGTTTCCCTTTTCATTTCTCATTAGCCAGGGCCCTAAATTACACTTGCACACTTCATATATCCTACTGGGTTACTGCTCCATGCAGCTGCACCTGAGAGACCAAAACTGTATTAGACTAGGTGCTGTACAAACATTAGTGTATATATAAAAAAAAAAAAAAAAAAAAAAAAAAAAAGATTGATCCTGACAGAAAGAATAAGGCAGAGAACAGAGAAAGAGTATCCCTGAAGAGATGTAGCAATGCTAACAGGTATTGATATATTTTATAAGACTTCCTCCTAGAACGTTTTAGAAAGTAAGTCTGTTTGCCAGAGTTCAGTCAGAAGAAATGACAAGAAAAGAAAAATCAAAATGACAAAAAGGAATTAACTGGTGCAGATAGGACTGACCACAGTGTGAGATCAGGCTGGTTTAGCTAATCCCAGAATACTCCCTAATGCACTTAGATCCAGTCTGCCTGGCATTACATTCACTTGCGTTATTTGTAACAATGCAGCCTGTATCAATGTTTGGATAATAAGATATTAAGGATGAGGTAATAAAGATCTACAGTGCCCTACAGCAGCAGTCCTCCGCAGCTGAACAACCACGATTGCCGAGGTTCTCACCTGCAGAGCAGAAAGATCCTCACTTTGCCACACCTTAACAGCAAAAGCTTGAACAAGATTTAGCACCCACCAACTAGCCATCTATTAATGGGGTTTACGACCTTTAAGAAGAATTTTTGGATTAGGTTTCTTTCTGTTACATGTATAAAATTATGCTGCTCTTTAATCTCTTTCATTCAGTATTTTTGTTACACAAATTGATTTGCAGCAGTCCGTTACTAATATTTTCAGTTAACTTCTAAAATCAGTGCTTTGCAGTGCTTTATTTCTCCAGGCACTGGTTCCTGGAAGGTCACCTGTGATTCCCAGGTCAGGTCTGGAAGTCTTCTGTTCCTTCTGGGAACACATGTTCAGTGTCTGACTCTTCCCTTTGATAATCTTGTAGCTCGGGACCCTGAGACGGCAGGCGGGCAAGGTTGGCTGCTGCAGCCTTCAGCCCTCAAGTACTTGAGGTCTTGCCATGTAAACCCAGACTAACCACAGCAAAGGTCCTTGAACAAATCCTACTACCCAGGCAAGCTGGGATAGGTGAGCTGCTCCCTAAAGACTGGATACTGCCAGCCTTCTGGATGTCAGACTGACATCAGGGGACTTTCGGTTCTATATCCCAAGAGCGTCACAGATACTGGGTTTTTTTCCTCTCCTATTCCTTAGGCTTACCCAAAAATCCTCTGCACACATTTTTTAGTTATATAATAATTTATGGGTTAAACTCCTTAAGGAATAAAGAATAGGTATCGTATCAACAATTCACTACTGCATTAAATTACATTTGTTAAAAATTAGAAACTTGTTGAAGAAGGCCTTGACGATAATTGCTAAAGTTGAGTATTTATGGTAAAGTGACACAGACTTAGTCATTAGAAAAGCAAAGTTCAGCATTTTCAAAGTGTTTCACTGACTATTGAAATTCAATATGCTACCACTGGAATTATTTATTGATCTATTTAACAGTTTTCAGACCATTGCCATATACTTGTTAACATTTGAAAAGCAAAACCAAAACAGCTGTTATGTTCGGTCCATCTTGTACCATGGCACGTTTCCTGGATGAACTAAAAGCAATAAATTCCATGTTTGCTGCATGTTTTTGCAAAAATTTAAAATCTATGGAGACACCAAAAATAGAATTTAGTAACATAGATGATGCCCAGACATTCCTTTCCCATTGAAACTCCTGAGGGCTGACTTGCAGAGGAATCTGTATGTGTATTTCCACTGATTTCAGAAAAAGCTATGAAAAAATCCTCAAAGTAACTTAGTTACTGAAATATCTTACTCATAGATGGCTGCCATCTAATACCATCTCCATTCCTGACTTAGGAGCCTGTGGGAGCAGAGAACACTTCTGGAGGAAGACAAGCGCTGCTTTACCAGGTACAATTGCGGTTCAGAGGACAAGACAAGCCCCAGGAGCTGAAGCAGCCGCGCCACCTGAATCTGGACACCCGACTCTGATCAGCTATGCTCTATGCTCCTGCAGCAGGAGCCTGAGAGTGGGACACATCCTGCAGCCATGCTCTGCTCTCATTCACAGCAAGAACCTGAACCAACATTTTCCATCACCTCGGTCAGATTAGGATGAAACTTGCCATCTGTCCCACTGGTCCTGTCCAACTCCATATAGTTACCACAGGAACAAAAAAAAAAAGGAGCATAACATACAGAACACTGGTTAATTAACATGAAGAGCACATAGCATATCCCAGCTCCAAGGGAAATCTTTTCTTTAGTCATAATAGTATATCTCTAAAAAGAGACATTTGGAAAGAAGAGAATGACCAAATACCTTGGCCATTAGGGATCTGGTAGAGCTGAGTTTAAGCCAGTTTCTTGGATCATGTGGAAGAATGTGAGTCTTGGTCCTTCATGTCTATGACGGATGCTCTATTTAACTCCTCTGGACATACGCACAGTCCCTCCCCTGCTCACCCCCTCTCCTTCCTTCTGTTTCATGCTTCAAGCCCAGCCACTAGCTGTCCTCCTGTTTCTTTGCACAGATTGAGATGTTGGCTTTTGTGCTGGGCAGCAGTAATAGCAAACCATATGTACATTTCCCTATGTTAAAGAATTGAAATGTTTTCTTAGTGTACCTGATTCAAGAAGGAATGAAATCAGGATGCATTGCATATAGCTCTGCAATACAATTTGCACTCTAAAAATACTAATAGTTGAGTCTTGTCCTAAAAACTGTAGCAATTTCATCAAAGATAATTGTTATTTCTAAAAGAGTTGCTACTTTTCTCATAATATTTTTTTCAAACCTTAATAGAACCACTAAAAAAAAAAAAGTTGAAAGATGTAGATGCAACTGAATATGTTTAGAGAAGAAAAATGAAATTTTACAGTCCAGTACCTAAATTCAGCCAAGACATACTTGGACTGAGATAACTAAATTGCCACACTTTGTCTGACCATAAAGTTGTTCTTCAAGACAAAAGCTAGGATAAGTAGAAAAGGAAAGATTTATGTTTAGAACTATAAATTTTGGAGCAAAAGAACACAGTTTCATTTGCATAGTTTTTCATACTTACTCAAGCAGATATTTTATCAAAGGTACAATAGCATGTAAAAATAACTGTTCATGTACAGTATCTACACATGTATCGCCACAGTAATATTAAATGACCAAAGGGGGGGGGGGGGGGGGGGAGGGGAAGAGTTTGTATGTAAAAAATCTCCTTTTACTCACATTGGCTAATGATGGATAACACATCAGTATTAGACTTGCTTGGAATTGAAGAACAAGATCTTTCAGACATATAAAATAGAGGTTAAGTATTTCACCTTTAAATCTGATATTAAAAGCTAAAGAGAAAATCTTGCAGAAGAAAATGAGAGACAAGTCACTGTTATCCACACAGGTGGGGGTTCACTATCATCTGCTTTTCCTCAGTCCTGGTGCCCAGTGAAGACCTGGGAAGAAAGACCAGCAGCACTTCCATTCACTCGTGGGGCTTTCCATCGGAACTGTGCTTAGCAGCTGGGCTGGGCAAAAGACTCAGCTAGGCTACGGCCAAAGTTCCTTACCCTGAGATCTGCAGCAGGAACAGCCAGGCACACATCAAACCGTCCCCTCAACCTGAAAACACATGACCATTTGCCACAGCCGCAGGGAAGTACGCATATAAGCAGGTATATGATCTTTCACTTGCAACACCAGACAACTTTTTGGTAACCTTCTAAGGGTGCTGATACCTCGGTGTTTTTCTGTCAGTACACTTAGCTACAAACCAACCAGAATTTATTCCTCGGTATTTTAAGATATCACAGCTAACAGCAAATCTTTTCCAATAATAAGAAAAAACATTTTCACCCTTCAGTCAATAAACATTTTTAAGCACTGCAAAAGCTAAACAAGAGAGCTCTAAAGGTTTGGGAATACTAAGCCCTGATTTATTAGAATTAATCATTTATAATGAAGGAGGCAATTGCTTCACTTACTCCTCAGAGTCTTGCAGGATTTCGTGAGGTATTTGAGGGATGCAGGTTTTAAATGAAAATATGACATTTTGAAATGTAAAATTCAACATAATAGTTGCAGCTAAGAAGTCTGAATTGGCCACGTAGGCATTCTCCCCTTCTGTCATTTTACCTGAAAGCTATATTCCCTTTGGTGGGTCAGGTTTTGTATTAATTCATTTGAATATTGTGGCACATCACAAATACTGTAAGACTGGGCTTAACTACTAGAATGGAAGCGTGTTGATTTTATGCCATGCCTTGCGATAGATGTGCCTTTGTGTAAAAGCACTAAAAATTGGTAGAGATGGGATACAAGTAGCAGTAAGAAGTAAAATGTTGAGACTCTTTCTTTCAAAATACATCCTGCAGTTTAGCTATAAAGCTCCTTATTTTTAGAAAACCAGTAGAATTTTTCAGGCTCTGCCCCTGCAGTTTCAATAGCAGTCTAGTGCTTTAAAACCCTGACCTTGAAAAGAAAGCGTTTACATTGTAAATGTACTGGCAGTATGTAGACTATTCTATGACTGAGTATCCAACTGCGGCAAAAAGTTCAGAAGCAGGTTTCCCTTATTCTGAAAGGCCTAATCCATGGGGCTTTTTTAGTGGTAAAAGCACTTGGCACTAATTGTGACTTAGTTCTAGCAGTGAACCTGTATAATTCTCAGATTTCACACAGCCAATTAATTCCCATGAATGCCAGGAATCACAGACTCTGATGGGTGTTGATATGCAGCATTTTTTGACACTTAGCTTTTCTGCAAACAGAGGGGACCTCTCAAAGCTGGTTCTCGTGTCTAAAATGCAGTGTGGTTTCATAGCTTGGGATCATACGCTGGTTTATGATGACCAGGGTACTTAAAGGATAAGCAGAAGACAACCTGTGGCGGTCACAGGGAGGAAGTGTGGCACTAGAGGGACGCGCAGTCCCTCCTGCTCCGGGGGCTGCCTGTTGGAGGTATGAGCGAGAAGAGGCAAAGCCCAACTGCCATGACACCCCGCATCGGGTCCAACTCACAGCAAAACTTCTGTTAAAGGTCTCGCCTTCAAGAATCTCATTGAGAAAGGCTCACCTCCCCCGCTTCACCACAAAGTTACTGGGTCCTTTCTTCTGGTACGGAGGCCCTGGTCACAACCCTACCGTTCGGGAAGATGTCTCTCTTGCTTCTAAAGCAGAGATCCACCATTTTTATTATGTATAAAAAATGGGCACACCTTGTCCAAACTCATCCTCTAAAAATGGGATGAGCGTTCTGAGCATCAATGAACAAATCTGTTATTTTATGTTAAAATTAAACTGGTCATTTAAAGAAGTTTAGCACCTGTTCTTTGTCCTGAACAATCTTAAAACAACAGACTCTCTCAACTCTCCATGTGGTTAAAATGTAATTGAAAACCTCTGCACAAGGTGTATTTTACAAAATGAGGTTGTAATTAAGATAAGTTACTAATTATTGTTTTATCTAATTGTTGCAATTATACAGGATCCAAAGAGAGTCAGGTCAGTGAACTCTGAAGAGTGGAGCTACATCAGAGATGTAGCCAGTCACCATCATCCTCTATGGCTGGTCTTCACCAAGCAAGGTAGATACGACAGTGCCTGAGTAGTAGGAGGTAGGCTGGGCACGCCAAGAGCCCCTAGTATTAGTCTGTTTTCTGGAACCAGTACCACTGTCTGAAGCTGGCATAAATGACTGGAAGTTCTCCTCATGTCATACTTGCCTCAACTCAACAGCCTATTGAAAAAGCCCTAACAGAGAAACTGAGGTGTCTTAGTTTCGGCTGGGATAGAGTTAATTTTCTTCCTAGTAGCTGGCATAGTGGTATGTTTTGGATTTAGGATGAGAATAATGTTGATAACACACGGATGGTGTGGTTGTTGCTGAGCGGTGCTTACGCTAAGGCGAGGACTTTTCAGCTTCTCATGCTGCCCTGCCAGCCAGAGGACTGGGGGTGCACAAGAAGCCAGGAGGGGACGCAGCCAGGACAGCTGACCCAAGCTGGCCAGAAAGGTATTCCATACCATGGGACATCATATTATAAATTATAAACTTATAAAACAATTATAAAACTGGGGGGGGAGCTGGTCAGGGGGTGGTGGGCCACTGCTTGGGGACTGGCTGGGCATTGGTCTGGAGGTGGTGAGCAATTGCACTGTGCCTCACTTGTTTGTATCTGCTTTTATCGTTGTTATTAGGATTTTCCCTTCCTTTTCTATCCTCTTAAAACTCCCTTTATCTCAGCCCACAAGTTCTACCTTTTTTTCTGATGCTGTCTCCCATCCCACTGCAGGGGGGTGAGCGAATGGCCCTGTGGTGTTCAGCTGCCTGCTGGGTTAAAGCACAGACATATGGCACCAGCAGAAGGAGATGCCTCCAGCTGCAGTGGCACCACGACTGTGCTAAAGAAGTCTAATGAAGGCCGTTGGTGGGCAAGATCTAGATATTTCATTAGCTGACCATACCCCGCTACACTGAATGAAGTAGCTAATGAACAAAAAGAATAAAACCTCTGCAACTGTGGGCATGTTCCATTAATTTGTGCTAAAGCTGATATAAACATGACATTTTAGAGCAGTGTTGTGAAAATTTGAGGTTGGGATAGCTTCAGAAAGGCTACTGAGGCAGCATTACTTCTATATATACTTCTATACTTCTATTTCACATCTTTCAAACATCCTCAGCACTGTGTGTCATGATTCTTCAGTAAATAATTGCTGCAGTCTCCACATCAGAGCTGGACAGTTTAATACAGAACCGGTTATACTCCAGTGTCAACGGCAACTTGATAGTTACATCCAGGGACTCCATTTGACAAGATAAATAACCAGGTCACTGTACACTGCTTGTTGCACATTCAATTGAATCCCACCTGCAAGAATTCATCAAATGGAACCAACAAGACAATGTCTTTCTAGCACTTGATATCCTGAAGTAAAATGGTGTCAACTCAAAGGTCCTGGTTCTTCTTCAGCATATCCATCACACAGTCAATTAAGACCTCAAAAAAATGGTCACAGCCTTGCCAAATGTAACGACCTTGTTAACAGGGAAAGCACAAAATAGATATACACTTTTAGGGTTTTATAAATAAACCAGGTTAGTCAGTTTGGGAGCTAATTTTTATTTTAAAGGGTATCTTGAACAAAAGTAGTACTCCATGGCCCTGATTATGTGATCTTAGTAAAATAGATGATTCTTTACACTCTTCAAGTAGTTAAAACTTTGGAGGTCTGTGTTCCACACTTCAAGACAGTGTTGTAGGACTAACAACCATTTCCTCCCCAAATGTTGTTATATTTAGAAGTTCTTCTGCAGAAAATCTCATGCAGAATGTGGGAAGCTTGTCTTTCAAAATGGTTGCTTTCTCCTAAGTGGAAGTGAAGTCCCAATGCAGTGCTGCATCTGTACGCTGCTTGAATAAGTGGTCATATGAGCAAAATATAGTCCACCATACTATGAGGAGCAGAATATAGCCCACCAGTACCTGAGGAGTAGCTGAGGGAGCAGCAGAGCTCCCAGCGCTCACAGCATGCAAAACTCAGGCTGTCCGTCCGTCCCAGCTACCTTTGTAGTCTATGGGATGAGATATGGGATGAGTGCCCTTCTGGGAAAGATGCCAGGAAATCTGGGCTACAGGCTGTCGGCCAGCCCACGGCACCAGCGCGGCAAAGGCAATGCAGAACGGCAGCCTCGACATCCTGCAGCTCAACCTGCAGACACCGCCTGCACATGCCCAGCCTGCGCCAAGTGACGGCGGTACCCAGAAATCCAGCCTGACCCTGCTCTTCCCTGGCTGCTATGAGGCTTGCGGTGCTGGTGTGAAGAGAGTTTATGATGAAAAGGCAGAGCAGAAGAAGTCTGTATCCACAGGGGCATTTTGAGAAGACCAGCATGTTTCCGTTGTTCTTCCTGCAGCTGAGATCACAGGCTTCTCTTAACAAAAGTAGCTGCTAGCTATATTCTTAATGGGAACACTATGATGACACAAAAAGGGAAATAAAAAAAAAAAAAAAAGATAATTTCTATTTTTAGGCAAACATTCAAATCCGGAACTAGAAACACAAAAATGCCCCTCACTGGAATAATTTTATTGGGTAATGTTGTTGTACAGCAGAGCTGAGATTCCTTGGATGCCGTTTCTGAGCATTTGTCATGCTATCTTCTAAATATTTTCTTAAAATTTCATCTTCTTTTGGAATTCTAGATACTATTTTTTTATGTTTGACTTCGGATTCCTACAAATTTCTTGTTTAGCTTAAGCTTAAGTTGAACTTTATTTCAACACAGCTGGTCTTTTTTCTTTGTTCTGACACAGAGTATTTCCACTTTTAAGCACCTATAGCTAGTCTCACACAAGTCCTAGAAAACAGAGTAAATAGGTCATCTCATCATGAGGTCACGCCTCAAGGGAGAATCAGCTATACCTAAGTCATCCCCGACAGATGTTGGTCCAACTAGTTCCAAACAGCTCTAATCATAAAATTCCCACATTCTTCTACCTATTCCAATGCTTAAATATCTTCTCAAAATTGAAACTGTTATCAGATTATTGAGAATGAAACTATGCTGCCATATTTTGCAGTGGAGTCCTTTAAATTAATGTGAAGAGACATCTTAATGTAAAAAGGAACAACTGTTCATCTAGCGGTTTGTTCAAGATGGGTGCCCTCCCACTCACACAAAAAGAAATAAGAATGATCACTAACCTTGCAGTCCACAAGCAATTGCAAATCCCTTCACTTCATTTCAGTTTTCCTAATTCTAGAAGCAGACACCGCATATCTGAACTACCCGCATGTCTTTGGAGGTACTTCAGAAGGTCTTTACTGGAAAGATGTTCAGTGTTTATGTGAAAGACAATCTGGTGCTATGATTATAATTATACTGTAAGCGTCTAGATGAACACAGATCTTCCAGTTTTATGTACTTGCTGTTTCAATCACGTTCTCTGAGCCATATTTGAGACTTGACACCTTAGCAATCATCTGTTGTATCTGGGACTCACTCTGCTGTTGCATGCAGCATATAGCCCGTAAGCGAGGGACAGCTTTCACAAGCTGACCCCGTCTGCTTTCACCACCTCCCAGTTGCTTACCCCAGCCTGCTTTCCTCTATGGCCATACTCCAGCTGTGAACTCCTAGAGAAAAACTGTCTTCTCCCCATGTACTGGTGCACCTAGTTAAGCAGCTCCTTGATCCTTTCACAGTGATAGTAATAAATACTAACAAAGCATACCTAAATTCAAAATAATGATGGTATATCATCAAAAGCTGTTTCAGTAATAATAGTAACAAACAGTTGTGGGTATTGCATGTAAATGGGCAATCTCTTAAATTAAATCGCTCTTCAGAAAACATATCACATTTCTTTAGAGATTCACAAAACAGTGTTTCCATTTAAGAAATCTCTGGTCCATAATATACAGGTTTCTGAGGAAATTTCAGTGAAGAGATATCAAAGTTTCACTGTTGTTTTTTTCCACAATAGGCGCAATAGCTGGCATGGTCCCTTCCATCGTCCTCCTGCCAGCTGCTTTATTAGCCATTGTACCGTTGTGATGCAGGGAAAACAATCCACCAGAGAGACTGGTTGAAAGGTAAATTAAGCAGCTGAATGAAAGTGGGCTGGAGAAATAGGGGGGCATAAAGAAAATACCTTAAAAAAAAAAAAAAAGTTACTTCAAACATTTTGCTCTGCTTTTCTTTAAAGTAAAACACACTGTGGGAATTACTGGGGCACTTGTTCCTTTACCTGAAGTGCAGAATTTTCTGAAAGGCTAGAGCCTGATGAAAGCACCTGCACTTGTAGCTTGAGCAAAGACTGCCCCTGTCATGGGAATGTTTTTCTCTACAGGTTTTAACAACTAAAATTTGTATAAGGTTATTATTATTGTGCAGGCACAAAGTAACTGAGAGGAGGAAAAAGAAGAGACCTTTTCCTGCTTCCATTACTGCTGGCTGCTGGGTCACCTTCTCCAGCCCCTGCACCCCAGCGCTGGGTTTGCTGCGCTCCCCTTGCTCCAGCCAGGGCTGCCCGGGGTTCCACATCTGGTTTCCCTCGGGCACCCCCGGAACTGCTGCAGATCCACACAGCTGAAATTCCTGCAGTCTTTACCTGCAGCACACCGAAGAAAGTCCAAAGGGACTTCTGCTGCAGCAGAAAAAGGGCCCGATCCTTTGAGGGGCGCATCAAGCCAAGTGTCCCAACTGCTCGTGAAGCCCACTTTATAAAGAGAGGCTTTAGAAAAGCAGCCTCAGCTCCTCGAGGCACAAGCCCTGGCAGAGCTCTCCTGAGCCTCCGAGGCTGCAAGGCACCTCCTCACCCCGGCAAAGGGCTCACAGGCAGATTGCCCTGCTGCTGCACTCGCACAGCCGAGCACGACTCCAGCATATGTTCTTCGCTTTTTTGGCTGAAGGTACAGTTGTCTTTCCTTCCCTTTCTTTCTCTCCGCCCCCCACTCACCCTCGCTCTGACTCTCACAGGAGCAATAAATGCCAGCAGTAAATATTCTCAGCCTTACAAGGATTTCAGTAAATTAAGGTTCGCATCCAAGCTTTGGGCAACTTCCTGTATTCTAAATGGGATCCAAATGAAGGTTTCCCAAAGTCTATCCAGTATAATAATAATAAAAACCATATCTAAATCATTAAAATGAGTGACAGCATTCCCTATACCAGTTCTGGGCTCCATAAATAATGTATAAAACCAATCTGCATTATATTAGCAAAAGATAAAAATTAGAGAAGGGTGAGAGCAAAAGCGTTTCATTTTTCAGTAATACAAAGGGAATGCTCCGCGCTCCTGAGCTGACAGCTCCATCTCGTGGGGGACGGTGGATCCGAAGTCGTTTTCTGCTTAACTCAATATTATTATTTTTAAAATTTGCAGTAACTTAAAAATCATTATGACAATACAAGATCTTTATTGAGACATAACAGCAAACCAAAAGAGGTAAAGCAAACCAGCAGTGCCACCCTCTTCAGCCCCACCACCTGACTTTATTCTGCTTCATCTCCATGTTTTCTCCCAAACTCCCTCTCATTAGAAATGGGCCAGTAATTTGTTCTCATCACTTATGGTGGTTATAGCCTAAATAGTTGATGTACACTGGCAGCCATGATCTGCTTTGCATCCCCGCTCATGAGCCCAGCGTTGCCCACCACGCGTGCCAGGGGCCAAGCCCTGGTCCTTGTCCCACCCTAGGGGTTTTTTTCACCAGCGTGAGGTGGAACCTCGTAATAGTTCTTCGGTTCAGCTCAGCTTTACAGGGGTCAGGGCTTCCAGCAGGGGAAGGGGACACCCCTGGCACAGCCGGGGTGGCAGAGGGCTGTGTGACAGCCAGCACTGCCGGCCGGGCAAGGGTGCCGCTCAGCCCCCCCCCCCCCCCCCCCTCCCCCCCGAGCCTCCAAAGAATGTTTGCAATCACTATTGCATTTATGAACATTTGGAACGTACTTCCAGGATGAAAGGCCACTTATCTGGCTAGCTTTATGGCTTAATTTCATCCCATTATGCCTCGTTATACACCCTTTGATGCCAGGGATTCCTGTAGGGCAGCACTATATCTTCAAACCACCCTTCAAATATTTCAAATACATCCCTCATTCTCTTACCAAGAGAGGTGAGATAAAGCACTAAAAAAACTAGCTTTTCCAGCAGTTGGCCTTTTCTTTTTTTTTCTTAACACACTCTTGAGAATTTGAAATGCTTAAATTTAACCATTATTTTCTAGACCCCATTAACCAACAAGGAGTGCTTTGTTACAGGCAATGGTGAACAGTGCAGTTTACAAAGCAACAAGCCCCGAAACACTACCGAATGCAGCAATCCGCTGCACTGTCATAGGCTTGCGATTAACAGAAATTTGGACGTAGCCTTGGCTTTTAAAAGTTGTGGACCAGAGCACAAAGGGGGCCTAAGGAATGAGACAACATCAAGAAAGGGAAACATGGATATTTCATCCAAAATGGGCAGAATTCCCCCAGAGAGCAGACCGCAACAGAAAACCCACGCAGAGGGAGCATATTCGCTAAGTGTGTGGGTTTCCATAGCTGCCCTGTCACCGCGGGTCCGCACCAGCAGGGAACCACTTCCCTCCAACTGGTGAGACTGGAGCCTGATGCTTTCGGACTCGAGATGCACCCTGTTGGGGCCAGGGGGGAGCACTGGCAAGGGGCCTCCCTTTGACTGCCAGGTGTTTCTAAATGGGAACTCAGGCTGAGCATCCCACCTCTTAGGCATCTACAAAACAAAATGCAAATCTAGCCCCCCTCCTTTTCCTTCCAAAGCAACTATGTGAAGCAGAATTTGGCCATACTGGGGACTGATGCCCAAAAGGATCTGCATCAGATCTTTAAACTCCAAATTGCTCATGAAACTCTTGGGACAAGACGAAACCTATTGAGAGATGAAGGAAAATAGGCTGGAGGACCATGCCATTTCTTGCTCAGCTGGGACACAAGCTCATCATGACAGTGCTGGAAGATGCGAGTGTGCTGATCCTGCTCCTGAGCACAGCAAAGCCCGGGGTGAGCTGGGTCTCTGAGATCAGCAACACATTTTGTGCTGGAGGAGGAAAGAGCAAGACATGAAAACCAGACCAAAGAGAGGCGAAAATGAAGGAGCTTACAAAATTAACCTTGTATACGTTATATGGAATATAATGTCGGTGTTCTGTCACCTTTATACTCAAAGCAGAAGGAAGTACAAAACACTGTTTGGAGGATTGCTGCAGTTCAATGGCCATCAGCTGTTCATAAATCAAGTACATGGACAGACTGCAAACCGCCCTGCTGCCGTGACAAAGACACAGTGATTAATGCTTCCGTTATGGATTAGGGAGGCACTGAAGTAATATTGTATGTAACTCTAAGATGTTACCTTTTTTTTACTTCTCAGCTGAAGGCCAAGCAAAGTTTAGCCAATATTACTCAGAATTAAACTGCTAAGAGAGTGCCGTACGTTTTATTTTATAACATACACACTTGTGTCCTTGCAAGCAGCTTTTAGAATTTCTTTGTAAATTGAATAACTTTTATGCAGTAACTTTTGTCAGTATTTTCTTACACTTCTTTTCCTATTTTGTGCTATGTAAGTTTCTCTACAGGCTGTATTTTAGCATATATGTGTACAGAATTCTCTCCTTTGCTGAGGCGGTTTTGCAGTCTCTGCAGTGTGGCATCAATCCAGTACCTACAAATTATCCAGTCTTCTGTCGTGGTTTAACCCTGGCTGGAACCGAGCCCCACGCAGCACTCGCTCACTGCCCCTGCAGTGGGATGGGGGAGAGAATCAGAAGGGTAAAAGTGAGAGAACTCGTTGAGGTGAGATAAAGACAGTTTAACAGGTAAAGCCAAAGCCGTGCATGCAAGCAAAGCACAGCGAGGGATTCGTTCCCTCCTCCCCAGCGGCGGGCAGGCTCAGCCACCCCCAGCAGAGCGGGGCGTCTGCCCCTTCCCCCTCCACCCCCAGCTCTGCCTGCCGAGCATGATGCCATGGTACGGCACGGCACGGAATGTCCCTTGGGCCAGCCAGGTCAGCTGGGCTCTGTGTCAGCGCTGCCCAGCACCCACTGGCACCTCCCTGAGCCACCGGCGCCGTCTCCAGCACAGATCCAGAACATGGCCCCATACTGGCTACTGGGAAGAAAATGAACTCTAGCCCAGCCAAAACCAGCACATCTCCTCAGCCTGGAGAAGAAAGGAGTCAGTAGAAATTCCCCGCATTCCTCAGGGACAACAAAACAAAGAGTCCAAAGACTCTCAGCGGGAAGAACTGCCGTGCCCCAGCCTTGCACAGGACCAGACCCTCCACTGCCAGGAGGATCGGGGGTGGGGAGGGGTGGGGGGTGGCGGGGGTGGGGGGTGGGTCTAGGACATGGCAGGTATTGCACACACACCTGTCCTGCATCGTTTGTCCCCTCCAGACTGCAAGGCTCTCTTCTTAGACTCCCCTCCTATACAAACGCCTGGTGGTGTGCTCAGATTAGCTCAGCTCTTGGACAGGGAACACACGGGTGTAGCTGGACTGGTCTCCCATGATAGACATGGTCTGAAAACCTTCAAGGAACTGTAAAGTCTTTAAAAATCCCTCCTCTCCAATGCCTTTCTGTGCTCCCCGCTATTTTCCCTGCCTCTGTGCAAAGACTCAGAGGATTACTTAATGGGATTTTCTAATCTCATTAATTGACCAAGTGTGGGAGGAAAAAAGTCACAGACACTAATAAAGCTAATATGCGATTCTGGACTCCCGTGTTTGAAACCAGACCTATGTTTTTGGTTTTCTCATACGGCAATGGCTATTCTATTGCTACTCCCAGCATTCGTCCAGCACTCATGCTTGTGCAATACCACTATTTTTAGCTGAATGCACTGTCTGATGGATGATGGTATTCTAATCTAAATTGAAATATATTTGTTGGAACCACTGTTAGGAAAAAAATCTAACTCCAAATTAAAAAATATACTCCTCTATTGATCAATTTGCTGATGAAAGATATAAGCGAAATGAAATGAGCCAAAATGCAAAACACATACCTACATCCTGAGAAAAGGTAATTTGCTGCTGTTTTAGCAAAATGCTCACAGAAATCATACATTTCCTCAGTTTCTTAGAGGGAATTTTTCCATGTTTATCAGAAGACTTAGAGAAACATAATGTTCTTGTACAAGAAAAGCACAATGTTATTGGACATACTGTTCACTTGATTTTATTTAGCTTCACAAAAAAAGGTAGCTGTTTCATTTTGAATAACCAAAGATACCCACCATGTTTCCAATATATTGCTGTATGCACGTCTCACTATTTGCCTGCTTAATTCTGTCAGTAGATATTTTATGAAGGGGACGGACTGGTGCAATACTTTGAAATTTATTCACCCCCTTTTTTTTTTTTCCCATTATTCATTAATAATGCATGGACACTTGCCTTCCATATCTTTACTAGAGTTTCATAGTTCAGATTTTACAAAGCACAGGGATTCCATGAGAACGGCTCATCAAAGTCATTCATATTCTATATTTATTTGCATTGATCGATCATCAATTAGCCTTTTAAATGTATGAAATTCTTCTTCATGTTCCTCTATTACCCATTCCTCTCTTCTACAACTGACTAGTCTTTTTGTTTAACCTTCCAAGGCAAAATCAAGACTGTTCATAATCTTACAGAGGCTCAAAATTAAAAATAACATTAATGATTCTGTTTTTTCCTCTGGTAAAATATTAAAAGAGATACTTTATTCACATTGATCTTCCTTTGCGTACATTTTCTGGTTCAGTAGGTTTCAGCTATTTCCCTTTTGATTCTAAACAAA
Source organism: Falco punctatus (assembly GCF_963210335.1). Classification (NCBI taxonomy): domain Eukaryota; kingdom Metazoa; phylum Chordata; class Aves; order Falconiformes; family Falconidae; genus Falco; species Falco punctatus. The sequence goes on along the minus strand of NC_137580.1, from coordinate 360,394 downwards.
GCTTTTCAGTACAAATATTTCTTTCAGACTACTCAAATCTCTTAGCATGATAAACAGGCATTGCAATTTAACTGAATCGCTACATAGATAAACAGTTCTTTATTCCACAAAAATTACAGAAAGTGTTATGACAAGTATTTTCATTCTTCATATACAGTTCTAGCTCTTTCACACACTCAGAGTAAGTATTTAAACACCTTGCAGTTAAGTCACAGTAAAGACTGTTTACTAAGCATGAGTCTCATTGCAGAGTGTCTCCCATTTGGGCATAACTCCTATCATCTTACATTACTTAATCAGATAGGTCTGATTATTTCACATTCTGAATATTCTGAATTCTGATTATTTCACATTCTGAATAATTCTGAAATAGTTATTTCAGAGCCTGAGAAGACAAAACATTCAGGTTTTGCACCGACTGTGGATATGTGAAAATCTGCCTCAGACTTCTTGCATGACCTTGAAATACCCTGTCCGTGGCCTGCAGGGGTGCATGGAGGTGCAGGGCAGGAATGAGCCTTAAATCCTGCGTGTCTTGGTCTTACCATTGTGCTTGAGACCCCTAAGCTCTAGTTCCCACCTTGGAAAACCTGGCAATTTAATGGTCCTGTCCTGGTTTTGATGCACTGGAAGTGGCAGTAGACATCTGCAGCGTGGATCCGACCCGCCGTTGCGTGCTGCCTCATCAGTGCAGAGCTCGAGGTCTGGCTTCGAGGCACTCGGCTTACAAATGGCCATCCAGCTCCCAGGGGTATGGGCTTCTCTGCTTACGGTAACGGACACTCAGTCCATCGCAGTCGGCACAGCAAACACTGAACAGGGGTAGGAAGGATGTTGAGTAGTTTTGGTTATTCTTCTCACCAACTAGGTTACTAGTGGTTTGTTGCAAGGAGAATACAGAGTCAATAAAAGTGGTTCCTAAAAAAGTGATGAAGTAGTGAGTGTAAAAACAAAAAAATAAAAAATGAACAATGACATTTGTCTGTTGGCTTTTTGCAGGGGAAGAGGAGCTTCCAGTCAGGAGTTATTTTTTCCTGATTTAAAGACAGTGATCTGCTGGCTGGGGGTCTCACTGGCTTTTGCCTTTTTAAATTTTCCTTTGGCAAAGACGTGCCCTTGGCTCTATGGGTACTAGTGAGAAGGTGTGGACTATGGAACTTCTTCCTTCTTCAAGAGGCCGAACTGCTGATGTGGTTTAAAACTTGCAGGTGTGAAAATCTGATGAGCAAATTTCAGCAGCTACACATTTTGATTACTGTGACTCAAAGTCCTGTGATATCTTACATCAAAGAATAAAGACATTTACAAAGCCCCAGGTCTTTATGGTAATGATCAATAAATGATCAATAAACACAGAAAACAGTTCGCTGTGATGTAAAACAATGGCCCAGAGGAGACCGATAGTCGAGTGACATTAGACTGCAGCTTTCCCCATTAGAGCTCTTAGTAAGGTGTGCTCGGTGATTAATGACAGATCATTTATACAGCATTACCAGCAGGCAAATAATTCTAATTACCAATAACATTAAATCATAATCACTATGCAAATAATTTACATAATGTAATGGAATATCTGGTCATTACAGGGCAAACAATTCACAATGTTAACTGAGGTTAGTCAGTTATCGCAGAGTAAATAATTTTAGAAATTAAACAAAGCCAAGCTAATACCAGGTTTTATCCAGTTAATAACCAGTGAGTGCATCCCTAGCAAAACACATTGGACCATGTAAAGATGTCAAGTACTAACTTTGATGTCTAATACAATACAAATTGGAGATAACATGTGAAAATATTCTACCAAGCAGGATGTTACTGGCTACCTGGAGGTGTGTGAATGAGTGGTTAGGGGGATTCCCAGTGAAGCTTACTGATTTTTATTGTTTCGGAGATGACATTTTCCTGTCTTTGAAGGGTTAAATCTTCAGATGCTGGCCACAGGATCCTGCTTACAATGTGGAGGACAAAGCACTGTAGCAGTCAAAAACAGCCCAGAGGAGGCCAGTCTGTGTTCACACACTTGAAAGATAGCTGTAGAAGTAGCATTATACTAAATCTGGTAATAATCTAAAAATATTAACAGAGTTATTTACAACCATGGAATCAGATAATGTTCCCATCCAGCACATGGGGCATGCAATGTGCCAGAAATATGGTGGGAAGGAAGAGAGCGTAATATACAGGAGGTAATAATATATCTTGGAAAAAAGCAGGAGGCAGCCCGGAGAATGCTGGATTACCACAACTGTGAAAATATGGATGCAAGGACTGAGTTATATACTTGACTAAGGAGATGAAACTATTAGATGCTGGGGAGAGGTAAAAGGAACAGTTGTTTCTCAGCTTTTCGTTTTCCTCTGAGAGGAAAGGATAAGAGGCAGACATTGTTGCTGCTTCAGTGCCCGAAAGCTAACAGATGTATTTGTGAGCTTTAATACAGATGATTTTTTTACTGAAGAGAGATTACATTTTATTTGCTTGCTCTCGTTTCCTTTTGTCTTCTGAAATCATAAAGCAGAAGAAGGTACTTGGGTTACAAAGCTGGACACTCAGGCACCAGTTGATAATCTTTGGGGCATTAAAGACTCTTTCATAAGGGACTAGTCTCCTTGTGATGCTGAAGGACACGTGGTCATCCGCAGTATTCTGCTGAAATCTCCATCCACAGCAAAGAAATCAGAGACAAACCCTGAATTTGGACTCTACCCTTATTTGATGCTGCTCTTGTGGCTCATTTTTCCCAGTGTCTCGGATAATTCCATGTCAGGCCATGGGCAGACATCCTCCTCAAGATCCCAAGTGCCTGTTCTACCCCCACTCTACTCCCAGCAGCTGGAAGCTGTCCCCAGGGCTCTGCTCCTGGAAGGGATCTTGGGTGGATTTGCTAAAACTCTGCAGGCAAACTTAGCCCTGCTAGTGCGAACCAGTTTCATCAGCTGTTTCAATTAACCCAACTGCGGTTGTCTGAAGCAGATTAGCAAATGCTGACAAAATTCCTCCTGAGGACAGTAATCTCTAGCATAAGCGAGTAGCACACAGCTGGGGGAGAGAGAGCATTTCCAACGGGCACAGCTGTGCGCATGTCCCTCCCCGAGCCTAGGTGCTGTGCTGAGCAGCTGTACCGTAACCGAGTGACTTGAAAGTGGGTTAGCCAAACGGAGGTCAGTCAAAAGGGACAAGAACCGTGGGGCACAGTCGGGATATGCTATGCTCAGGTACCTACACAGAGAGCTTAGTTTTCACACGTGCTGCCTGGTTTCTGCTTTTATGGAAGTTAGTGGCAGATGCTCAGCCCCTGTGGGACCACCAATTTATTCAAGCATCTCACTGTTTATTAAAAGTGCCAACTTTAATCTTAGCTTTGGAAGTTTCTTCCTGTACATAGACCTTCTGAGGTTTCAATAAATTCTCTTTAAAGGAATCCTGATCTCAGATCCTTCAGTTCTTCTGTTACCAGGAGCAATGTTTAGAGTATGGAGGCTGGGAGAGAGATTGGACAGTCCTGCAGCCTGTAACCAAAGTGGCTTCGCTGTAGTTCTCTAGTAAAGCATCAAACTCACCCCAAGTGTTGTGCCTACGCCGTACAGATGTGTGTTTGACAGTCAGCTGTTTTGCCTGTGTATGCACAAAAGGAAATTCTTGAAGTGACGTGAGAAAACGTTCAAGACTGCAAATCCAGACAAAATAAGAAAAGTGAGTAAGGTGGTACTGAATGAACTGCTTCGATATTAAGACTGCAGAACATTACGGTGTGATAGGGCTTGAATTGGGAGAAGGGAAACAAATTAGTCTTATCCTATTTGAAATGCTCACATTAGATACAATAGTAGATAATACAGAGGTTTCAAATGTAGCTGTGCAGTGATGAATTCTGCCCATGTTTAGTATATCCAGTTAGATATAAAGTATTGCAGAAAAGTGGGTTGTGAGAGTCACCTTCAACATATTAGCCCTAATCAGGAGTGCAGATGTGACCTTTCTGGCTTAGAAAGATGAGGAACAGCCTTCTGTCAAGGCAGAAGCATAATATCCAGGCAAGCAATGCTGTAATTATCCCCAAAATTACTCTGTGAGCCAGCAATGCTCTGGACTGGGAGCTTGGCCATCCTTAACTGTCGGGGAACGGCAGGTTCTTGCAGGAGGCTGCTTCCTGCTGCAGTTTTGGTGAATTCAAAGTCCTTAGCTTGTGATTTTTTTACTTTTGATGCTTACTTCTGCAATGCTCTTCACCATATGGCTCGCTCTTTCCTAACTGTGTACCTACATCAGTTGCTACCTCTGCAGTGAGTTACCTCAGTGAAAGAGCTGGGGCATCAGTAGGCAGTCCTTGATCACCATGGTTATTAAAAGAAACTCATTTACTCATCAAGATTAATGAAACCATGTTGTTCAAGCCTCCTAAACTTCTCAAAATACTTTTCCACTGGTAGTGAAGTATCTCTTGATCACACTGATTTAACCTCTAATATGTCTAGCATCAGAGCCTGCGTGCACCAGCAGTTCATGCAAGGGGTTCAGATCCTGTGGTCCAGGTCAGCGCGGATGGGGCACAGCTGCAGGCCCCTGCCTCAGGCCAGAGTTGTAACGAGCCTCACCTGGAATATCCCCTGTCTATCCTCTGCCCATGGTCCATCATCTGCATTTAAGCTCTGGGGGGATGGGCCTGAGCTCATGCTGGCGCAGCCCCTACCCTACTGCCTGGCTGGTACCTGCAGCTCTGGAGCCCAAAGCCTTGCTGCTCCCTGAAGCCTGACGTAGCAGAGTATCTCACAGTAACCTACTGCTGCTCCAGGGCCAGATAAAGCAACTGGTACTGGCTGTATTTTCAAAACACTTAGGTTATATCTATTTTTATTTGAAAGCATCTCTTCCTAGTTCACTTGAAGGATTTTTAATCTTGCATGCAGATTTATGACCCTTCAGAGGAATACAACAGGATTTGAGGTGAGGTCTTTGTGTGTCAACTAGGTGAGAAAATGAGAGCAAATCCTCCTCTTCTACCTGAGAAGAACTAACGAAACAGGGTTACCCAAGTTTGATACTCATGCTTAGCCACAGTGTTGTATCAGAAATCATTATTTTTGATCACTGGGCATAGTGAAACTCTGAAGCTAGATGGTCCTTCCTTAATTTGGGTTGTGTAATAAAGCTAGACACATGGTAAGTCTGGATTTACCTGAATTTACTGAACGTTATGTTAAGCACTCCAGCTAACTGTATTTAAACTCAACATCTTTCATCGGTCCAGGCTATAATAGTGATAGAGACAATTTATACCTATTCCCAGGATGTAACATGCTGTTGTACGCAACCATGTATTTCCCCATCTTTAGCCGATGTTCCAACATCATCTAAAATTACAGCACATGTACAGTCCTTGAAGGCTTAGAGAATTTACCAAGCAGTTGACTGGTCCAAAACCCTCCTGGTAACTTTCCTTCCTCTCCGAGTACAGTAGGTACCTTGGCATAGTGATGAATTAGCCTCATTGCAGCTTATTTTGACAAGATATATTTCCCTTTAAACGGCATGCACAGTGCTTGATTTTCCACCTGCCTGTATCTTTGATACAGAATCGGTTCGTTCTTTTCAGCATTTTTTTCTCTAACTGAAAAATTAAGTTTTCTATAAATTGCATTTCAGACACTTAGCAGTGATGGATGGCTCGCCTTTGCCACCTTCTCAGAGAAGACACGCTCAGGCTCTCTTCCCCACCTCTCCCTGGAGCACTGCCACTCCAGCTAGACTTCTACTTCTGTTTAGATAGACCTGCTGATAGGTTCCATGCTGGCAACCCACTGGCATTTCCCTTCATTTCCACTTTATCCTGGAAAGCTGCTCTCCATCTGGGCATTATGAGTTAAACCCAAAAGCTCCTCGTCTGCTCTGGTTTCTTCATATAATCCTGGCAAAAGAAAGTCCCTCTTACCAGTGGCCCCAAGAAAAGATTACTTACAGTGGGTGATGCAAAACTTTGTGACACTGTTGTCTCTCTTCTTACACAAATCGCAGGATAGCTAACACCTCCTGGAAATGATTTTTGGAAACATTGATGTATTACGTGTGATCTACCTATGCTGTATTCAGGCAACATAATCTAAACTGAGGAAGAACACAGATTTGGGTAGATGAAAAAATGTTCTTATAGTATTACTGTATCAGCATGCTTGCTATATGAGCACACTTAGTTGATCATTCTTTCATCACGGAAAAGTCCTTGGACTTCATTCATATTCACATATTCTTCTTCTTAACCCTAATGTTGAGGGCACTACCTCTTTTGTTTTAATGAAAGTGGAGCAGAAGATGGAAATCTCACAAAAAGTATTTATTTGCTGACCTCCCTGAATCTGGGCAGAAGAGATAGTGTGTGATGGATTGTATGGAGTAGAAAAAAATAACATTAATTGCCTCTTGCAAACTGATATAGCAAAGAGAACACAAATGAATCGGCATTAAGGCAGCAGAGAAAGGAAAGTGATAACTGACATTAAAAGTTTACTTTAGAAAGGGGAAGAAATATATAGACTGGCCATATTTACAAGAAGTGGGTGAAAGGTCTGCGCTACGGTGGACGGAGCTGGAGTGTGCAGTAGCAGAAGACATTAGGAAAACTTGAGGTTATGGAAGTAAGCTTTATGGAAGGGCAAACACAAGCAGAAATGGAAGCTCTTGCCAAGGTCTTAACTTGGGAGAGGTATAAAAAGCAGGGCAGCCTCCTCTGTTAAATGACCCGCTGGTCAGTATTGCAGGCATTGCAAACTTTCAGAAAACTTGAAAGAAAAGATTATTTTAACAAATGACATTTGTTTTGCAAAGTCAAGGGGATGGAAACAGTGGGACAGAGAACACTGTATGACCCAGACAAATCAGGTCTTTTACCAGAATGTTGTCAACCTTAACTATGAGTATTTAACCAGCTATTAAGCAATATCATCAATGTCTGTGGCCTTAATAAATATAAAATCATATAATATGTAATTAATAAACTTAACCACTCCATGTTGAACAATGCAGCGCATTAGAAACCCCTCAATTTATTTGCAACCTCATGGCTGACAAAACGAATATATATTACTTTGCTAAGGGTGCCCTGGTTTGGTGGCTGAATTCATCACAAACTCTCACAAGCCAAAAATCAGTCCTACGTGAATTTATTTATTTTTCTAAAGCCAGCAGTTGCACTAAGTCAAACACAGGCCAGCTTTTTTACTGTAAGTTCAAGCCGTTACGGAAAGAACAGAGGCAGAAGCTTTCCAGTTCTTCCAAGGTGTAGCACAGCCATTCAGAATAGCACAGCCTTGTTTAGTCAAAGATGCAGGGAGCTCCAGGGGCAGATGTAGAGAAGCTGGGATTCTGGAGACGGCTGCAACTTGCACGTCACCCTTCAGCGCAACTGGACTCTTGAGGTATGTATAAGGTGCAGAACAAAGCAGGTGTGCAGAGCTCCACGGGGAACGATACAGGCTGAAGGAAAGGTTTTAGGGCCATGAGGCCTCACTAAATGACACCCAACCCAGTTTTCTTACCACTTTTTGGGAGGTTTGCCTTCTAACCACAAAGTAGGTTCAGCAAAGAATGTAGGTGTAGATGGCACAGAGGCCACGTATTCCAGCACTAGCTCGCTACTGTTCAGAGGAATAAGGTTATGCTGGCAACATCTGCCAAAGCAAACCCTGAGAAAGCCGGAACATCATGGTACAAATAGGTTCAAAAGCTTAATTTCCCATCTCTGACTCCCCTCTTCAATCTCCACACTGTTGTTTTCTTCCTGAGCACCTGTAAATGGCAGTGTATTTATTTTTACTTTGCTACATCCAGTGGAATATTCAAAAGATCTTCTAAATGCCACATCTCTCCTACAGTGATCTTACATAATCCTGTTCTACAACCAAATAATCACAAAATATTGGTAGTCGTAACATTTGGCTCCTTTTAAGACTTTCCTCACCAGTCAATCTCCAGTGCAGCCCCCAGCTCCGCCACTCACTGTAACTAGCTGCCACTGCCTTCTTCAATCTGTCTGAAAATACCTTCTAACATAAAAAGAACTGCCACTCTGCAAATGTACACTATGTGCACAGTACATCAGCTCTCAGATCCATCATGAAATGTATCATTGCATTCACTGAAATTTAGCGAATGTATGCATCATGAAATATGGGTGATACATACATACATCATCTGTGCACATAAAAGGCGCACTTTATTCTGCACACGGAGCGCAACATATCAGACCTGCTGCATGTGCTAAACAAACAGCTCCACCTAGTTTCTAAATAATGTTATTTCTTAATTCACCATGATTGCATACTATTTGAACAAAACTGAAGGTGAACAACAAATTAAATCAGAAAACACTTAAAGCAATTCAATAAAATGGGTTGTCTCAGCTGGACTTCTCACACGTCCCCAGGCAAACTTCCAAACTGGAGCTACACGCCACAAATTCTTTCGACCAGCAGTTCTTCCTCCTCACTACAGGTGCACTTCCATGGGAAAGAGTGAACCTGCCAGGCTTCATCAGTGTTACAGAGAAATTTAGCCATACTTAGGTCCAATGGCCTTGAACTAACCTCTGAATCTGCCAGATGCAACTCAGCGTGGGTAAAACAGAGGTCTCTGGTTTCTGTTCTGGTCTTCCATTTCTCTTCCGTTTCCTTTTGGATTTCTCTCGGTGCATGTATTTCTATGTCCTTCAGGCTCTCACCTTTTCCAGTTCAAGCTACACCTAAATCTCTTAAGTTGTTGGGACTTTTCTTGTATGATTTTGCTAAGATACAGCACTTTCCATTTGTTCATATAACTATAATTCTTACCCGAGCTTTCAAAAGCTGGTGTCTCGGTAACTGCAGCAACCACCGGGCCGACCTGCAGGCAACATCCTGAATTCTGCCCAGCCAGATTTCAACAACTTTAACAAGATCCATCCCATTACTAGCCAGGTTCCCTTTGCTCTCCTAGATGGCCATTTCAGAACCTCACTGATGTTAGAAACTTTTCTTTAAATTCTAGGCTAAATTAATTCCTGCACAATTTATGCCCTGTGATCTATTGAATGATATTTGCATAACACATTAGTTCTTCCACACTCAGATCGTTTTTACTTATTGTTATTCAATATGTCCTCCAGCTCTGAAAGTTTTGTTTCTACAGTATGGTGCATGGGAAGCTTTAAATGTAAATATCTACTTTACCATCTACCCATTACTGTAAAGCTGGGGTGCCTTCATGGGCAAAACTTCATCCCGAGTAGCATCGCTAGAACCAAAGGCTTTCCAGGCTAGCTATGCTTTATGCTAGTGACACAGTGCCTGGTGTTACCTACCTCGCTGCATGTTTAGCAGCTAAGAGCCATCTTCAGTGGCTCTCATTCAGTCATCGTCGATGGGCTCCTCAAAGCCAAGCTGCAGGAACAGTGGGATATAATGCTCTATAACATCTTCTTATTCGACCTTGAATTTCATCCCAAGCTAAATGTCTGTCCTTTCTGTTACAGAAAGGAGAGGGTACTCACAGGCTGGCTGTTATTTCACGTCGCTTTCCCACAGTGACAGAAAATCTAACGCGGTATTTTCCCTCGCGAGTTTCGAGGAAGCACTGCCTGGTGGTCCTGTTTACCCATAGGCAGGAATTGATTTAACGGATGCTTACAGAAAAGTTCCTTCTCAGAAAAGTTCATGGACGATGACTTCACTGTATAATCATCCTATCCACAATGGCCAAGCTTGGGACTCCCCACTGATGACTGGATTAGCCAAAATATTGCCAAAGTATTTTACCTGTTCTTTCCCTGCTGTCGGTTCAGCATGGACAGACTATGTCAGAACAGAAAGCGTCCTTCAATTCAATAAATTCAATTCAATTCAATAAAATGTCTTCACCAAGCACTACCGGCCGAATCTATAGGGCTCAGTTTCCCAGCTATTCCATACAGCAGGTCACATGTACAGTCACAAGATGGCAGCATGCAATAAAAGATTTCTGCATGGTCTCTCACATCTATTAGCTGAATTTCAGTTTGACTCTATCCTATAACTGTTGAGTTTAGCAGTGCCAAAACCATTTTATCTTGGGTGCTAAATTTATTAAATAATTTACAGAAGCAGACTCACATTTTTATTTTACATTTTCTTACAGAATTCCAGGCCTTTCTTTTACAAACCTGCTTATCTTTGGATTTTCTTCATTGTGAATCTTTCAAAGAGAGACTGTACTTATAAGCAGACAAGCACAAACAATTTATATCTGCATCAGAATTACAGCACAGACTGTGATAATTCAACTACTGGCAAGAACTCTTCCCTGGCAACTATATAGATCTGACAAAAGTCCACATTGGAAATTACAGTGAAGTGAAAGATGCTTTTTTAACAATCAAGGGATTACTCATAAATACATGCCTGGGTGCATCAGTAAGACAGACTAGTGAACAGAGTCCTCATCTGAAGGTCCCTGAGGTCAACAGAGAGCTAAGAAATGCCATAATTAAAAAGTATATATGCTACCACAGGTGTGTGCAGCCCCTGGAGCACACTGGCCTAGTCTAAGTGTCTTCCATAACTTGTCCTGGCTGCTCATCGTCCCCCTGGAACTTGCAGGAGCTAAGCCATGGGTGGGATAATAGACCGCCTAAAGCATAATTTTCGCCTGCTCCAAATATTCACCCAAGAATGTTTTGACACATCTCACAGTGGCCTCTGCAAGCGGTGGGCACTCAGCCCGTCGATGCGGCTAGCTGCAGCCAGTATCCTGGGAAGCCTTTTGGTTTTGCCTTACAGCCATTCCTTGTTAACCTGGCTGGGGCAAGCCTCTAGAATACAAAATGCATTTCATTGCTGATTTTTTCCACATTTCACAATGCTTTGTATTATTGGTAAAGATGTTAATCGGTTAATGTCAACATAGATTGCCAGCTTGCTATCATTATTACAGGTACGTAGATTCAATAGGCTGCATCACTAATGTTTCAAAAATACCCATATAAAGAATGTATACTCAGACTTAGTGGAGTTTCTTCATCACAGAAGTGATCGGTCTCTGCACTTTTTTTCTCCTTCAAACCCACATAAATTCAGAACTTACAAATTGTAACAGGTGAGAGACCCAGAAGCAATCTTCCCTTTCTGACTGCTGATGCAAAGAAAGCCACCGAGACGGCATGGAAGCAGAAGCCCAGGTGCAGCCAGATGCCCTGGTACGGCTTCCACTTTGATCCAGGTTAGAACAGCAGCGTGAGGTAGAGGCAAGTGTCCGCTGATGAGTGAGACATGAATGATCTCTGTCAGCTTGAAATCCTTTTGTGCCAATTTTGTCCAAGCCACAAATGGGGGTGAAGGCAAAATATAGCAGAGGGCTGAGGCATGCCAGAGCTAGTCCTCCACTAATTCAGAGGAGTGCAAACATGAAAAGGCAGCACACAGCCCTTTTGGGGACTCTTTTGCTTTTAAGTGAAGAATTCTTCTCAATTACTAGTAATTGTTCGTTATGTGGTCCTTAAAAGACCTATCAGACTGGAATTCATAAAATCTTTGCATGTTTTGGATAAACAGAAAAGCATGGCTACAGCTGATGAGACCTCTATATGCTATGAGGCAGTATCCTGCCTCCAGCATCCTATCTTCAACTCCAATTGATTTCTTAGGAGGAAAGAGCAAGATATCCTGAAGCATACCGGGCTGGAATAAGAAGTGTTCCTATAGGCAGATTCTTCTGACTCCTATCAGTTAAAAATTGGTTCGTGTCCAAAAAAATGAAGTTTCTTACCACAGAACTGAACCTTCGCCAATGCAATTCTGAATACTGAATCTTCATTTGCTATTTGAAGCTGTGGTGTAGCATAGCTATATGTTGTTAAAAGAGATTTTCTTTATCCCTGTTTTGACTCAGTTGCATTGTGGAGATAGTGTATGCTTTTCAGCAGACTTTTTTTAATATTGTTTTTTCTGGTAGGCTTGATTACACAATCTCTACAGGACAAAGTGAATTCTTACTAGCTTCTTTCTAAGTGTTTATCTAACACTGATATGAATGAACTTAGATATCATCACTCTCTTTAATTAGACTAGGAATTAATGGTTCTTGTCAATTTATTGTAGCTAGGAAAAACACAGCAGTAATTTATTATTTTTTTTTGTAGGGAGGGCCTATATATTTTAAATCCAAGTTTGTGTTGATAAAAAGATTAAAAACCAATATAGTTTTCAAGAATAACTGAAAATCGTTGTGCTTTGGACAGTTTAAATAACCCTACATTTACCTGTTACATCAGCAGCCTTCACATCCATCTTGTACTGAGAAAGAAAACCTCCTTGCTTTCAAAATGCACCTTGTCTTTTCCCTTTGTTACTTGAACTAACAAAATATGGATATAACAGTAACTGTTTTGTTACCTCTCACAGCTATGTTCTTCATTTCCTTGTGGCTCACTCATTTTTCATCGTTATCACTTGATTTGTTATTATGACAATCTCCAGTTTAGACAGGAAAATTCTTGGATCAAAATCTTGTTGTGCTTTATTTGTAGGAGAGATGCTATGAATTTATGACAGTACATAAACTACTGCAACAATCAAGCAAAGAAAATCCAGATGTAGATCAAAGTTATGGTATTTTCCTTCCTGTTGTATTTCCTGTTTGAGGATTGCAGTGATATTAACAGATGTTGCTGAATTCAAGCATCACAGTTCTGTGAACAGGTGTCATATGTAATAGTATCCTCATTTTATGCATAGGAAAAAAATGGTATAGAAATAATGATTCTGCTTCTGGAATAACAAAAGAAACATGTTGATTCCCTATGCTTTAATAATAAACTGTTCTATTCACTTCATGTTTTAAATTGTTATCTCTAAGTCTTCTACCACGGATAAATTCCTTACTTAGCCACTCTGGCTGAGAAGCAGGCATACTTTTCATATGTTCCAAATTGATGAGATGGCTTTTTACTAAAATAGTCTACTTTTTGTTCTGTGCATTTCATCTCTAGTTGGATTCAAATGTCAACAAATTGATCCTTGGCAAACCAAGCTTTCCACTATGTAATATCATTTCCTCATTCAACTAATTACTTCACTGTATCAGTTGAAATACTGCTTTTAAAGTAATTGAGGACTTACATATCCATGTTCTTTATGCAAATTAAAATTAATAGCTATACTTAGTAAATGGGAAAGCTGCCTAAGTGTTACAGTCGTTCCCGACCTGGAAATCCATTTCCCACAAGAGAAATTCAGTTGTTAAGCCACTCCTGAATTTAAGTTACAATTTTTAAGCCTGCATGTCTAAAATGACACTCCTCAACCCAGATCTAAAATTTTAAATGCAAGTGGCTCCCTTGCAAAACTGCTCGTTACCTCCAGCTGCCTCTAACCCAGCAAGACAGTTTCTCAGTGCTGAATTACCTGCTCAACTACTTCCTTGAAAGCCCACAGAAGTCGGACTTTGTTGCACTGGAACAGCTGGCTGAGGATCAGTCTGTTCTTTAACTTCCTAAAACCGTCAGCTTCTAGCATCACAGTGTTTGAGCCGTCGTTGCAAATACAGGGGAGGGTGGTTCCTCTCTCGCAGGGCACTTACTTTCCAGAGTGAAACACCCAACTCCTGGCTGCGCCTTCCGAACACTGTCATGCTGATTGTGTGGCTGATTCAGCCAGGCATTACACCTGCTCATTCAGCTTGGGCTAGAGGCCTAGAAGTTCAACAACAATGTTCAGACAAAGTTTAAAAAATCTGGCTACTGAGGACACCAGCCAAACACAGCTAAGGGGGCAAGAACAGGATCTGCCATGGAGACACACTGTAGAAAAAAAAAGGGTGAATTGGCACCATGAGCAATCTTTACTCACAGCTTCAGAAGCCAGTAACATGCTGTGAGTAGGAAAGAGTAAATCAGACGACACAGTAGTTCTGCATTATTACCTTTTTCCTGTTAATTCTCACGGGTTGCTTTATTAGTTGTGCTTGTCCACATTATGGACTCCAGTTTAAACGCATGCTTGTGCTTTGCAGACACATCGGGACATAAAATTTAATCATCTTACTGGAAGTGTGAAATACTTCTATTAAACAAGGTGTGCTTTGTATACTGCCGTAAGGCAGGCTGCTTGCAATTAAGATGATAGTTCTGCATTCATCCAAGGGGCTACACTCAGGCATTCAACTGTTCTTACTTTAATTGGTAATTCTGATTTCATTTCAAACAATCTCACTTAAGGAAAGGGGAGAAAACTGTTACGGATTGTGAAATATAGGAGTACTGGGAGGGAACTGAATGTGCCAGCTGTGGGAATATACAAAGGAGGGAATGAGTCATGTAACTTCCAGTCATTTGGAAAGGGGTTGTCCTGACTGGACAGGGCTGCAATTATTAAAATTTATGTATCAAGCATTTATTCCTGGGTTGAATGAATAAATGATCTGCTAGCAGATCACAATGATCATAACTGATCTGCTAGCAATGCTGTGATAAAGATTCTGTCAGCAATTACATTATATGGATTTATAATACAGAACTAAAATAGTGCATCCTGGTCACTAAAATAACTCCAGAGTCAGACTTTGGCTCAAGTTATCATAACCAAGCAGCTGACTCATGCCCACAAAAATATCCATGTGCATTGGGGTCATCTTTGTGCAAGCTGGTTGGGTAATTGCTTGTCTAGGGCTCTTTTCGCCTAGAACCATCTCCACAGAATGTATGGGTACCTGGCTATGTGAACACACGTTTCTGTGTGCAGGTGCTCTAAACAAACACATGAACGTCAGAGCATATCTGTGCAAGTTTTCCAGACCAAAACAAGCCATTAGATTGTAAAGAAGCATATATTCTTAAGGCTGAGTTAGAAGTTAATCTAGGACTCCACACTAAATCCCATTAACAAATGCTGATAGTGCCTTAAACATAATAGCATTGAGACATCATTTGCAGGAATTTTTCTTAGTTAGCTGCCTGTTTTTGAAAATATGCCTTCATAAGATTTTCCAAAAAGGAAGGTATTTCATATTGTTTCAATTACATTTCTGGATTTTTTAACCAGTTGAGGGTTTCCTCAAGTGTTCTGATATTCCAAACATCAGCTCAGTGGCTGACAGATGGAATCTTAGCATTTACTCTTGATGCCCCTCCGTGAGTTCTGTCAATTCTTAACGTTGCTTTGGTGTTTACAATAACTTGTAAATTACAGGATCTCACAACAATAATAATTTGAAAATGGAAAGTAAAAACATGTTTAGTTAATGCTTTGCTAGTTGATGCAAATGTAGGGCAGGTAGAGTTACTTTGCAGGAATATCAAGCATTTTCAGTGTTAAGTGCCTTTCTTTATGATCTGCCAGGGCTGTAATAGCAATCCCAAGCACATTCCACTGCATCTGGTTACTCATCAAGGTAGAGCAATCCTCCCGGAGTTCCAAATGGTAATTGAATTTGTATGGAGCCTGCCAAATTAAAATTGCCTGCTTCAAAATATAAAACTTGAGAAAGAAAAAAAAAAAAAGGATGGGAAATTTTGAGTTCCAGTTGACAATATATTCTTACCTCATCAAGCTACTGTAGTGGGTCTTTGGTGCATGAAGTAAGAAATCACTCCCTTGATGCTGTAACTTTGCTATCAATAGACACAGTTTGATATATTGACAGACAGTTTGTGAATACATCAAAAATCAACATCTGTACACTCACATACAAAAGATCATGCAGACTACATTGGTGTTACAGGAATTAAATCAGAGTTGAATTTGATCCAAACGCTGTTGTAACGTTTGACAATTGGATTGTAAGAGTTAATAACAAAAACAATAGCTAAAGCAAAAGCCAGACTCAAGGGATGACAATTCCTGCGCTGAACCCTTGCCTGAAAGAGACTGGCGGCTTTTAGAACATTTCTGACGTTAAAACAATACTTAGCTCCTAAAGCTGATCTTGATTTCAGTATTCTGCTGTCATGTATATGTAAATAAACATTTGCATGTGTTTATATATATAAAACCAACATCTATGTTCATGATATGTTCTGCATACGGTTTTTCACCTTCACTATATTGTGCACAGTGGATTAGGTGATTTGTATCTGTCCTAGCGTTGTTTAAATAGCAAATAACAATTAAACAATAAAAAATTTCTTCTTTCAAACTTCAAATAATTCAAAACCAGTCCCAAACTCATGAAAACTCATGAGTCCACTGAAGGTCATATCATTATTTGGATTTACAATGACTGAAGGCTTGGTCTCACAGCCATTAGTTGCACATTTATGAGCAATACATTTCCTTCCCTATGTATGCTATTGTTTATGCTTTTCATGTGCAACTATAATTACAAAATAAGCCATGATTTTCAGAAACAGGAATCTAAACTAGGGGTCCCAGAACCTCTTAACTGATTCCGTTGGTCCTACAGGAGGCTCAACATTTTTGAAGAATACATTTTACTGCCTAAAATCAGAAAAGCGCTTACCCTTATGTTTAAGTCTAACACATTTGAATTCCCTCCTGAGTCGAGATACTTTCCAGAAGTGGGAGACTTAAGAGCCTATCTTGAGATCTCACAACCTAATTTTAGGCACAAAGCTTGTATGTATGTATATATCTGCATACTTTATCATAATATAAATGCTCTTGCTGAGATGAGATTTTCAAATTACTGAAATCAATAGGACTTTTTACAGCAACTCTGATTGCTAATGATTCTTATAACAGAGATTTCCATCTCCACTTGGGTTTGGCACCACTGAAAACTCATATTGTAAATTCAGGCACAAAACCCAGGCCACTCTAAATTTGGGATTTCATCTCTGCTCCCTGGACCTGAAAAATATGAAGAAATAGTAGGTTGAAACTTACACATTAGGAAATAATTTTTTAGAGGTAACATTTTCTGACATCTAAATCACTTTCTGTCTGACACTTGGAATTTCATTATTAGGTACAGGAAACTCATGCTTAGGTGCTGAGCCCCTCTTTTCCAGGTGCTCCCCTTTTCCCAGTTCATGACTTTTGGAGCTCTCATAACAGTTTTTCCATCTGCGTTTTCTCCACTGATTTCCTCACACCTATTCCCCTCACACCTCATGTCTGGCTTAGCTCTGCTGGAGAAGTAGCTGTGGATGGAGTCAAAGGCAGCTGCACTTTTGTAACACTTAAAACCATCCTGTTGTAGATAAAGCAATCTTTAAATGTTATGTAGTGTAGCTACAGATATGTAACGAGAAAAAAAAAAAGAGGAAAGGAGAGGTTACAAAAGCTTTCTTCCAGCACTTCAGGATTAAGATTGTGATAAAGTAACTTGGGATCGAAGAGATTTAGGAATCTCCCTGCTGCTTTACCTTCAAATGTGTGAACCTTATGGAGAAATGCCCCATATATCAGTGAGTTCAGTTACATTGATGTTGAAAAGACCATTTGCTGCTTTTCTTACATAATAGGTGTCAGAGGTTTAGGTATCTGTGCACCAATAGAGGCAGCAGTTTAAGCATGAGTTGTAGCACTTCGCTCAAGATATAAACCTTGATGAAATCTTGACACTGAAAAATGGAGATCAGACCATGGGCAGGAAGAACTGTCATTGACAATCACAGGAAAAGTATTGCTTTGATAAAAACATTCAAGATATCTGACAGAAAGAGCTATAAAAATATTACACTAGGAAACCCCCAGAAGTCTTAAGAAAAATCAAAGCACATTATGAAACTTATTTGTAAGATAATTTGAGCAAGTTTTTAAACATCTGTAATCTGAACTAATTTTCTGTACCTCCGCCCTTCAGTCCTCCTTGAACTATGGTCCTAGAATAAGATGCCACATAAAAGTATCTCAAAAGAATTACTTCTTCCAAAAATTTCAAAGATTGCAGAGGTGGAAAATCATGCTATCACTGGAAAGCACCATTGATTTTAACTGTGCAGCAGCTCCTGTGCTATATAATACAGTATCCAAAGCAAACAAATAATGGAAATGTACCAGTGAGAAGTCAAACCTGACTTTCAGGTATTGTACTGTTGCGTAACATGATTTGTACTTGCATTATTCAAGGACATGCTGATGTTGGGTAATGCCCTTAGCTTACCTAGGAGTAAACCCAATCTTTAGTGAGCCTACAACTCAGAGGGGAAAAAAAAAACCAAAAACAAAAACAAAAGGTAAACTCTAGCACTGCAAATCTTAGATTTGAATAAGAAGGAAAAAAAAAAGTGAAACATGTAGGATGTTGCTGTCTATACAACAATTCCTTATACTGATTATTTTTCATATGTGAAGATTATCCCATGCAAAAATTCATGTGCTGCTTAGATGTTGAACATAAAATGGAGGAAAGAATCTTTGCATGATTTTTCTCCTGTGGGCGTAAACAGATATTTTTAACTTCAGCTACCAAACAGAACTGAGACAGAATTAGATTATACTTCCAACCAATACTTTTGTACCTTGCAAATATGTAACAGCTGTGATTCTGAAAGATTTAGAACTAAGTTTGTTAGTATCAGTTGTTGCTAAGAGATGCATTGCCTTTAGCAGAAGAATGAATATGCACCCACACTAAGTGGATTGATGAACTAAAAGTCACAAACCCAATACAAAATAACTTGTTTATATGGCAAAAGAGCCTGAAAATATTTTATTGTGAAAAACAATCAGCATTATTGCATTTTGAATTCATCATGAGTTTTGTTGACTTGCCTCCTCACAGAAGGGATACTCAGTAATGACGTTTTCAAAAATAAAGGATGATTGAAAATCACATTGAAGACTGTAACACAATATAATTCTTGCAGGAGACTCTAGAAATTAAACCATTAAACCATACATTTTCAGTATCTAGTCTTTTTTTGAATGATATTGCAAATTCTAAAGACAACCCTCATTGACAAAAAGCTTACAATGGAAGACAGATACCAGATGTTTTCATACAGTTATGAGTATTGCAGTTACTCATAATTGTTTCATGCAGCTATGAGTACTGCATTATTATTACCACCATTTTAACACCTGCCTCTTCTGTATTGCTAGTTAATGTACTTGCCAGTTTCACGTACTTCTGCTTGGTACAGCACACTGAGTTTCCACACTTCTCTCTAGACTTCTTTCATATTTTGGAAACTGTGCTCATAATTTAATTCTCATATAATTTTGTTGATAGATATTTTCCATATTTGTATTGCTCTCTAAAAAGAAGATCTTGCTTGACCTCCTTTTAGCACACCTCAGCGATAGACCATGTGTTTTAAGAGGGGATATCTGAGTTGGTGGGGGTAAATGACATAGATGGCAAGGTCTGAAAAGACAATATTCCACCATCAAAAAGCACTACAAAAAGTGATTATCCATTTTCTGAGTTGTCTTCCTAATGACTTTTTGTTGGATCTTGGGGGGGGGGGGGGGGGGGGGGGGGGGAGGGAATCCATTACAAAAAAGGAGGAGTTTTAGACCATGTGAAAACATTATTTAGAAAAAGACCATCCTCACTATTACTCAGGGTCTAAAGCACAACTGAGCTGGACACACTATAAAAAGCATTAATACTTGATACTTGATAGTGCCAGAATAAACTTTCCTGATATCAAATTAGCAAAAAAACCTTCTGTGATGATTATGTATAAGATACATTATGGGTAGATAAACATTACTCAAGTATATGTATGGAAAATTTGAGGCAAAAAAAGAAGTAGCTTGTGCAAAGCCTCAAAGATTAGCAGTGGTGACATTTCTAACAAAATTCAAGTAACTCTTAATTCCCAGTCTGTATTCACTGGGTGATTATCCTAATGTTTTTTTGCTGGTTTTGGCGCTGCTTTTTCTCCTTTGAGGCAGTTGTTATTTTGAAAGAATCCTCCCTTTCTCCCCCACTTGCTAATTATCTCTTGGGGAAAAAAGTGGAACTCCAGCTGTGGAAACTTAGACAGGGCTGTGTCTTGTCCTATGAAAATCGCTCCAGCAAAAGGACTGGTGAATGGTTATAAAACTGCAAAGTGGATTCTGACCTGCTGCAGGGTCACTCCGTAGCATGTCTCCTAGCAGATAAGCTACAAAAAGCAACAAAATACAGCCCCTCGTGCCCAAACAGCAGATGGTCCCAGATAACTCCCAGCAGCAGATATCTTCATGAACCACTACTTCCTGTATCAACACTTGCTAACATTTTTTACTAAACAACTTTCCCCCTCTGACTAGTTCAAGGACTCAAATACCTAGAGACAGGATTTTGCCGCAGTTGGGTTGACCTTCTGGAAGTGGCCACTGTGCCAAAATAACGCATGTAACAGTTGCAATACACACATCTTTGCATGTGGAAAAGAACACATTAACATTCTGGCCAATGATGGGTTACAAACTGGGTGTAAGGTACAGAAGAAACATACAGAAAGACTCTATGGGTAGAAACTTGAGGGTAGCAGCTCAACGTGCTTTTGAAGCATCAAAAATATTGAGTGAATTCTTAGCTGAAACGTATTGCAGACATACTGTTACCATGCCTTCAGCTGAACTACTTCAAGTAGAAAACTGGAAGATCTTGTAAACTAAGACAGGTTATCTTGGGTCAACTCCTGAATGCTGAAAATGTATGTGCTGTCACAACTGGCAATTCATTACACAGCTTCTCAAGTGGGCCTGAGAGAAGAATATAGCTGGTTGTTAGATGATGCTTGATGCAGCGAACACCTTCTGGGTAAGACTGGTAACAAGGTTGCGACAATTTGTTGACCTTAAATATTACGCAGTGTGTCTTATGGATGGATACAGATTTTATACACAGTTGGAAGGAGAGAAGCAGACCATCTCTCAGGGTGTTGTGCAACTTTGTGTGGACTGCAACAGCAGTCCAGCTGAGGGAACTTCTCAGCTCTTCTTGGAGGTCTTTGTTCTGCTTCCTATTTTTCCAACTGCTTTTTACACCAGCAGAGAAAAGATGGGAGAAGAAAGCCCAAGCTGATAATATATAGTACCTATCACTATTAGCACCTTGTATGATACATACATTATATGTTATGAGTGCCTGTAAAACGTGCTCCACTACCTGAAAATACCAAGACTTGGATTAATCCTGCTGGATTTTAGGCATTTAGAACCACTAATTGTAGTGGAAATGGGTACTTCGAGTCTATACAAAGCCTGAAATGTTCTTTGAGACAAATGTACAGTTATCTTATAGAGCAGGGGTCCTCAAACTATACGGCCCGCGGCCTGGATAGGGCCCCCCAGGGTCCTCAATCCGGCCCCCGGTATTTACAGACCCCCCCGACACCCCCACCCCCACCCAGCCAGGGGTTGGGGGGGAAACCAAGCAGCCGCAGATGACCTCCTGCCCCTTCATCTGCACCAGCCCCCTGATTAAAAAGTTTGAGGACCCCTGTCATAGAGGAAGACTACTGTGGCCTTCCAAAGAAAAAATTAAGCACACTGGTTTCCCAGGACGAGTGGCTAAATATTAAGCTGACTGAGTGTGGCCTCTGAATGCATGAGACCATGAGAACTGAATGTGAAGGAGATCTTGTAGTTGAAATTCAGGCCTGGTATTTTGTCCTCGTGCCCATGTGTGCCCTGCAAACAAGCGCTTTGCTGTTACCTTGAGTTCCCCGCTTCTTATATTCATGTTTACTCCCATATAAATTACAAGCACTTTGAGACAGGAACGATTATTTTTCGTTAGCATGGCCTCTGAGGGGCCTTATCACCACCGGTGTCACGCTGCCAGTATCTAACTGCATTCCCGGCCTCAGCACTTACTGAACCGCAAGATTCCAGGCCCTGGCTCTCGGGCTGGTGGGGCTCCTTGACCTTTGCAGGCTCCTGGAGCGCTGGCACCTGCCTGCCCGTGCCTGGCGGGGCAAGGTGAGCTCCGGGCCAGCCAGGTGGCTACCGCAGCACCGTCCTTGGCACCGGCCGGCTCCTTCCAGGGGCCTCTGGCAAGAGCAGCGGCACAGAGCCAGGGAGCCCGGCTGTGACCTCAAGTGCCCGGTCCAGTGCAACACGTGCCAGGCAGTTCACCGAAACCCTGTTGGCTTTAGAGTTAATAATTCACCTCCCGCTTGCCATTTTCGATTGAGGTCTTTATTTGCGCGGCACAGGGTAGATTGCTCGCGTTCCTCACGACTGCTTCAAGCTACTGCCCCCCGGCCCGTGTGACGGGTGAAGCCATTACACACTTTCCTTACGACAACGGCAGCGGAGCCGCTAGATCCCTCCCCTAGCGCAAACACCCGCCCCTGTGCCCGGCTGTGTCTATACGTAACGAGAGCCCGCTCCGAGGCCGGGCTCAGCGCGGCGAGCCCTGCCCGCCGGGGCGCCGGCACCCAAGCGGTTAAGCCCGGCGGGGCCGCGGCAAGATGGCGCCGCGCCGCCCCCGCCCCCGTCCCCGCCCCGCGCGCTGGGCACTCGCGCGGCGGCCGGCGCGCGCTGCTGTCGCGCGGTGATGAGTCACGGGCAGGGGCGCGGCGCGGGGGCGGCGGGCGCGCGGCGGGCGGCGCTGCTGCTGGCGGCGAACATGGCTGGCGTGGCCGACGCCGCTGCCTCTGCCGCCGCGCCCGGCAGCGGCGGGGACGGACGGCGCGGCGGCGCCCCGGAGCAGCAGGACGGCGGCCGCGGGGAGCCCAAAACTCTCTGGGGGAGCAGCGAGCCGCGGCCGCCTGGTGCCGGCCCGGGGCAGCCGTCTCCGCAGCAGCGAACGGAGACGCTGGGCTTCTACGAGAGCGACCGGGGCAGGAAGAAGAAGCGGAGCCTCTCGGGTGAGCGGCGGCGGCGGGGCAGGGGATCTGCGCCCGCAGGCCGGGGCGCGTGGAGGGCGGCGAGGGCCCCCGGGCCGGGGCGGCCCCCACGGGAGACCGGGGTGGCCGTGGCGGCGTTGCTCGGGGCGGGAGGCGCCTCCGGGGCGCGCCGCCAGCGCTGGCTCCGTACGGCGCGGCCCGGCCCGCCCGAGGGGCCGGGGCGGGTGCCTGAGGCGGGGCTGAGGGCGCCGCGGCCGCCCGCCCGGGCAAACTTCGGCGAGCGACTTCAGAAAGTGCGCCGGGACCTCGGGGGCCTGGGGAGCGGCGGCGCTCAGCCGCCCCGAGGGCGGCGGGCCGGGGCTTCTCCGCCGGCAGCGCTGCCTCCCCGCCGCCTGCCCTGCCGCCTGGCGCTGAGCTCGCCGTGCCGGTGCGGTAGAGCCTCTCGGCGTGACGGCTTGTGTCCGCGCTTCCCGCACCGGCACCTTCAGGAAGGGGAGCGGGGGCAGCGAGGCCCCCGTGCCCTGCCGCGCAGCGTGGTAACGGGTAGTCGCCAGGAGGTCTCTAAAGGAGGTGGGCGCCATCCGTGGAAGTGCTGGGCGCTGCGGTCGGAGCTCCGGTGGCGGGGCTGCACGCCCGCCAGGAGCGGCGGCGGCGAGCGGTTTCTGGTAGGAGCGGAGCGGGTCAGAGCCGGGCCCCGTTTCCTGAGCCCCCCGGGCCGGGGGCTGCGGGCCGGCCTCGCTCCGTTGCTGAAGTACGGGGAGTGCTTCGTCCTCTTGGCGGTTCCCGTTACACACACACAGCTATAAGTACAGGAGTCTTCGCGCCTACTGCTGAAAACGGCGGTTCTCTTAGAGCCTTGGAGTTACACGCAGAGTATTAGAAGTCATTTAAACTAAATGTAGCGTACTAAGGATTTTATAGGTAAAAATAAGGGAAAATGTCACGGCCTTCGCTATCGATCTGCAGCTGGATTTACATTTACGCTTGACCTGGTGGTTTCAGGTATCTACAGAGCAGTTTTTGAAAATAGCCCTGCCTTTTTTGTAAAAGTTGTCACTCGATGTGGCATGGTTGATTTAAGTGTTGGTAAGGTTTTTTATAACTATTAGCACCTAATTTTTAATTAAGGGGCTTGCCGAAAATCTGGAAAGTGTTCAGTGGTGTTCAGATTTCCAGGCTTTCTGCCTTCATGTTGGTTTGAATGTGATACCACAGGTCTAATCGAACACAGAAAGAGAAAAACAGAAGTTAGGATTTAAGTTAAAAACACTGCCAACAACTGAATCCTTTTCTTGTAAGTTTTGCAGGTGCTGTGTCAGTTTCTGACCTGGGATGTCAGAGTACCTGCAGCATCATTGACTGCAGTCCTGTGGTGTGGATGGAACTGACTTAATTTCCATAGGTTGTAAGGAATTGGCTTGATTGTAGTATTACATATGAATTGTGTTATGGTGAAAAAGCAATGGTCAACACACATACTGATGTGCCTGAAAGACATCTGAACAAATAACTCCTTAAAAAGTAAGGAAATGGTTATAGGTGGGTGGGTGTGATTCCTAACTATATTCCAGCAATCTATTTTAAATTTAAAAATACTTTAAAACCACTGGCACTTTTTGACCCTTCAGGACAAGAAAACATTAGAAGAACAGGCCTCTCAATAGAGCAACTAAAAATTCAAACTCATCTAATGGTAGCAACATATTAAATAATAGAGGTAGGGTTTTTTCATGATGGTAAAATAGGACCAGTGCAGCACAGATAAGTTGTTTAGAGGAGAAGGAAGTACTTAAAACCAAAAAAATCTGTGCTTGATTTGAGTGTTTGTGGAAGAAGTGTGTATTTAGGTTTGATGGGAGTGAAGTGAGTGCCTGGAATTGTTGCTTTTAGGATTAAAGTTATGATTATATAACAATAGAAACTTATTGAGATGCAGTACATTTAGTATTTGCACAAATTTTCTTTCCGTTTCTGGTTAATGATTATCCTTTGTGTAGCTATGCATTGAAGTATAACTTTGGTAAATCATTATGTTATTACCCTGAAGGAATTGGTGGCCTTTTATGTTTTGAAGATGCCTGTACTTTTCTGTCCTGAGGTGGAGAGATAAATGAGAATTCTTTGAGCATTAGGAGTATGCTATCTGAAGAGTTTAAATTTAGGCCTCAGTCTAAAACTTTCTGATGGAAAAAGAGGGAAATTTGAAGTAGGGAACAAATTTGAAGTAGGAATTAGTGTGTCTACTCATTTTAAAAATAAAATGATGCTTTGATAGCAGAATTAAGCTGTTTTTCAAATGCTTTATTACTCTGTCCTGCCTCGGTGTCTCATGCTGTTTTCCTTACTGTATTTTTCCTACAGGGTCAGCCACTGATGCGTTTCACAGTTGGTGCAGACCTAGGGCAGATGCTGGGTGGCAGTAAGTGCTCAGAAAGGAGGTGGCTGACCAACTGTGTACTTCAGTGCATCCCCTGTCACTGGAGAGACTGCTTTGCAGTCACAGTCTGGAGCTTGTGTATTGATCAGCCTCAGTTACGAGGAGTGATTATCTCTTAATATCTAGGGCGTGAAAGTCTAGCCAGCTGGAGGAAACTTAAAATCATTGGTTTTTCAACAACAGGCCCATAAACCAGTTTCTGTGAGGTAAGAAGGAGTGAGAACAAATAGCTTATTGGTTAGAAACATAGAATATCTCAAGTTGGAAGGGACCCGTAAGTCACTTTGTGGTGGCTGTCCATATACATCTGTTTACTTCGCAGGAAAGTTCAGTTGTTTGAGATGCGTTATCTTTAAGTTAGAGAAGGTTGATTGTCTGAGGTGTAAGAAAATGCACCTGGGCAGTTAATTGGTGTCTTCATACTTAAGGTTATCTCTTTTTACTTTTTAAACAAGAAAGAATTGGGTAAACCTAAAAATGGTACAAGTCATAGTGTTACAAAGGAAGACTCCAGAAAACAAGTTTGCAAGAGATCTGAGCAACAATTTTGTGGTATGACCTTTGGCCTTATTTCACTGGAATGAACTTTGATTGAAACTTTACATGTAAATATTAGGCTTTTTACTACTTATTAAACTACATGTTGGCTTTGTTTGTTCTAAAATAAATACCTTTAAGGCTTACAGTGGCTTTGGCCTACTTAATAGTAGTGGATCAGTAATGTATAAATCATCAAAATCACTATCCAAACAAGCTCATACAGGGAAAAACTGTTCAGTTCATGTAGTTTAAAGCAAATGATCACTTAAATGACATAGTAACAATGCATAATTAACCAGCAGTCAGTGAATTATATAGCTGTGATCAGTATCAGCAACATGATAAATTGCAATAGTAGATATACACAGAATGTTAATACACCACCACAAACTTCAAAATGCCCGTTTGTTATCCCCCCAAGTTCTAATCAGACTCAGTACATGTGCCCCCCACCCAAGGCAGTGTAGGTTATAAGCACAGCCTTTCTCTTCTGATTCTTTCATGCTTCTGTTTGGGCTGATTCCTCATTCGCTTTAAAAGTCTGTAATTTTCTGGCTACTCTTCCAGCTAGTGGTCTTTATAGTCTTCAGTGTAATGAATATTGAGAAACCACTGTCTTGAGACAGTTTTGGGTGAACTTTTCAGACACAGCATCTATACTTGCATTCCTCTTGACACTTGTTATCTAGGCAATTTTACTAAGGGTGTTTTGCAGCCTTTTCCTCCGCGCAAAAATGTGGAGTGTTGTACCATGCAAGGCCCACCCCTACCTCCAGTAGTCACTAAGACTTTGATTAAAATCTGACTTTTAACGTGTTCTTGTGTCATGATAAATGCTCTGTAGCTTTTCACCTATGTAAGTGATTTCCATCTTTTGGATGTTGTGTGAACACTGAGAGTTTGTGTTTTTAAATGTCAACAATAACGAGAAATCTTGAACTTTATTGTAGCGTTTTGTCACTTCTGAAGTGTTACCAGGAGGTGGTAATGTCAGACCTTGTCAGTGAACGTTGAAGTTTAAGCTCAGCCTCCTTGTGGTGACAGTCTGAATTTTCATCATTATAATTTCATATTTTAACTCCTTTTGCAAGACTGCTTTGCAGCAAGCCATATGAGTTCACTAAACATAGGTCAGTCAGCCTTCGGCTTACTTAAGTATAGCCATTAAAATGCAGAAGACCTGTATGTGTGTGATGGCTTGTCAGTCTTGAAAGACTTCAGTCTGATCACCATTAAATAGCATCATTAAAGCATGCTTGTACTGTTTGTGCACCACATCACTTGGGATCATGTATCCGTGATCATTTTGGTCTTACAGAAAGTTCTTTAACATAAAGGACATGTTGCTAGTGTTGCTGAGAGAGAAAATAGCTTAAGTCTGAAACAGTGCTTAGTAAATTTAGGAGGACTGTCAGTATGTTAAGGATTAGATCTACTCAGTGTATTGCACTCAGTGTAACTACTTTGAGTAATGTTTTGGAGAAATGGGATGTCCGATGAAAATGGTGGCTGGGAAAATAGCTTGTTTTGTTTGTCGGGAGGCAACAAGGGAACGAGTGTCGGACTTGCTTCTCATACAGCTCCTTCCACACCAAGTTCTTTGACATTCTTATCGCAGTCAGCAGAAATCTTCTGGGTTAGGTATGATGTAAAGGAAACATAGCAAAATGTAAAAGCATAGCGTTCTTCTTGCTTCTTGGAGGTTATGCCTGAAGTGTCTTACACTTGTGTGTGTTCCCAAATGTAGATCTTTCATTGCTGAGATTCATCAGTGCTGAGCTAACAAGAGGTTACTTCCTTGAACACAATGAAGCAAAATACACAGAGCGGAGAGAAAGAGTATACACATGCATGCGGATACCAAAAGAACTGGAAAAGGTGAAGTATACTTTAAGATTTGTTTTAATTCAGAAATGAAATCTGTGGCATTAAATTATTTAAAGAAATATTTATTTCCAAACAGGTTTGCTACTAAAAAAATTTAAACATCATAATGATTAATTTTCAGTGTTAGTAACTTCAACATTTGTGTTTCAGGGGGTTTTGCCTACACTTGCTTGTTGCTGCTGGCAACTCCTGTTATTAGCAGAGATGGACATGACCAACTTTCAAGTCCAAATGATGATAAATTGATTCAAATATAAAGATGTCACTGGTCCTGAAAGGAATAGTCAAAATAAAACTTTTTACAGCAAAATGTAATTTTATGTTTAAAAAAATATTGTTTTAAAGATTTTTCCAGTCTAAAATGTTTTGAGGGTGGAAAGATTTCAGTCCTTTAAAAATATGGTGATGGATGAGTTCCTGACTAAGGTTTTTGACTTAATTTTTATAGCCTTCTATTTTGCATCTTGCCACTTAACTGCATCTTCTCTCCCTGTCACAGTGCTATGGCCTTTCCTGGGACATTCCTGCCACCTCCTTTATATCAGCTTAGATATAATTGTGGCCCTGCAGTGAGCCAGTTCCAATGCTGTAACGTAGACGAGAGTTTTATTCTGGCTTAACCGTTTTGATTAGGGAGGCAGCAGGGATATGCTGAAGGATGATGAGTAAGGCAACATTAGTAGTAAGGTTTGGCTATGCTGCAGAGTAACAGTAATATTAAAAACAGTATTGCTGAAATTCTCAAAACTACTAAGTATAAAGGTACGTGGTAGGGCTATATCAATTTAACTCTAAACTGTATTGAAGGAAGAGTCTCGTTTCACTATTCTACTTTAGTCTCCTGCCTTATGCATGCTGCCGGTTTTACATGAGCTGTGGTGCTTGTTGGACCATTCTGAGAGTTAAATTGGCTCATAATTTGGCAGTGAATGCTTCACATTTCTTGCTTTGTTTGTTCTTTGCTAGGATAGTGAGCTGACTTGCTCAGCCAGTATTTTTGAGAATCCAGTGCCTGCAAAAGGGTGGAAGGGGAGCTGCATAGCTGGGGTTACGGGTAGAAAGATGAAAGAGTGGGGAGGGAGGGAGAATAGCATTCCCTTTGTCAGCAGCAGTCAGGTTCCTCCTTGAGTTGAGCTCGTCCTTGGATCATGATGAGACACGGTTTTACAAAACTAAATTCCCAGTCAGTTACTGCAGAGAATCACAGAATGAATGAGGTGGACCTCTGGAGACAATGTAGTCTTAAGTTCTTGATTAAAACTGCATCACCTACAGCAGGTTGCTTGGGACCAGATCCCACTGGGTTCTGAACATCTCCAGGGGTTGTGTCTTCCCATCCTTACTTTTCACCCATTGCAGTTTACAGTGGAATATTCCAGTTACAGTGAAGTCTCAGCTGAGTAATAGTAGCGGTTCTACATCACCTCCATTTTAATTATGTAGACTATTACATGTTGTCTCCAAGCCACAAAAATTATTCTGAAGGATCATCGCCGTAGATTTCCAATAAAACTTTTAGTGTGAAAGAACAAGTGAAGGCCAGCAGCCTTACGTATTAATAAGATTGATGCTGTAAATTGTGAAATTGGTGGATTTTGCATGGTAGGTCAAATTTCAGTCAGTACTTTGAATATGAAAGAATATGAAACTGAGTAATAAGCAGGTGGATTTTAAGTGATAATTATCTTTTTACACAGAGATGATGAAATAAATTTGTTAGTTCTTTGCATGAGCTTAGTCCAGGTTAGTGTACATACTAGCTACATCAAATTGAATCATCCTCATTGAAAAAGTATGAGGATGAGCACCTAGAATGCAAACTAAGTAGTGTATAGGTCATCACCTATTGGAGAAATCACTTGACCATGTGATTGAAATGTCTGCTTAATTGAAATAAAGCATGTGAGACACTAGGAAGGGAAGAGAAGAATTTTCTTAATGGTTTGCAGTGTTTACTACCTAATAGTGTAATTATAGACTAGGAATGAAAATCATAATTGGGTGGAGTGAGAGCAGATGGAGTAGATTTATCAAAGCCTAATATCAGAATATACTCTTCAACATGCACTTCTTACCTGTACGTAATTTTAGAGGGGGGGTGATGTTAAAAGGGTAGTGTTGTTGTTCTTTTTTGTTTATTAAAAACTATCTAGCTTCTCTATAAATGGTGTCTCTGCTTGAGCTTTTTGGTGCAGTTTCAGTGGAAGCTTTTCATTGTCATAGGTTATATATACTAAATTCAAAGGTGGTCCTTGTTCCTACTGTCTTAAGGGAATACTTGTCAATTGATCTCAAAATTAAACTTAGCATTATTTTGCTAAAATATAGTTACTATGGTGGAAAAACTCTGTAAGCTTTTCTGTTAGCTTCTCAGTATCTGGAATGCAGCAGCAAAAATAATGTTTACAGAAATGTGTGACAGGTTCAGTGCTGATTATATTTCAATGGGCACATGCAGGCATGCAAGTGGAATGTAGAAAAAAATGGAAAATGAGGACATTAAACAATAATTGCAAATATTAACACAAGCTTATAGAACGTGAAAAGTCATGATTGCAGAGAAAAAGTCTAAATGAAAAAGAAAACGCAGAGTTGTTTTCTAGATTATAAAGATGCCCTCAAACAATACAGAGGCAAAATGACAGGATATCTTTCTATTTTGCTTGGACTAAGGAATTAAAAAAAACAAACCAAAACAAAAACCCAACGAAACAAGCCAGGGAAGATACATGTTGAGCTTCAGTGCTTGGATATTCAGCACCTGGTTTAAAAGTTAGCAAAGAAATAGGTAACAATGGTATATTAAGATGCATTGCATAAGGTCATCTGTTATTTGTAACCACTGCTTCTGATAATTTTGAATGAAAAAACCTCTACTGAAATTTTAGGAAATGGTATTAGAGGTGAATGAGTGAATATCAGGGAGGACACATTAATGTTGTGATGGTATTGAAGTACAGACTGCAGAATCAGTAGAAAGAGTATTATAAGGGAAAGCAACAGCTCAGAGATTATAGCAGTGCTTTTGTGCCTGACTCAGTCATCTTATGTGGCTTCCAGATAGATGTACTGGCGTGTACTCTGTAGGATTGCTTTCAAAGTTACAAGGATGCATGTGGACTAAGAGTGAGAGATTAGCTCATTGGACATTGAACCGGCTGTTCCACAAGCTGACAGAGAAGGTAGTTTGAAAGGCAAAGATTTTGTGGGAGATAAACCAAAGCACAAGTCGACTACTGTTACCTCCCACCCTGCCCAAAACCAGTGTTTTCTTTTCCCATCAGCAATACATAGAATTTTCACATGTAAGTGCATATCTGTCATGGATGGGTAGGCTTGCTTAGATGTTGCTGGTCTTAATTGTGTAGCCAGTTAAGGTTACCTTTTTGTGTGAATTTCCTTGCAGGAAAAAAACACTAGCTTCTGACAGAAGCATGCGAGCATATGCCTAAAGTCCCATTCAAGTAAATCTTAGATACATTCAAAAAGCAGATAAAGAAGGAATGTCGTGTGGGGAGAGTCCGGTGTATAAGAGCTTTCGAACTGCAGAGTTTAGGTCTAGCTTAGATATCGTAGAGTTGCTTGGCTTGTGGCTATAATGGAATGGCTTTAACTGTTTCTGTGAACTAAGGATAAAGCATTTAAACTAAGGGCAGTTGGAAATTTGCCTCTTCATATTTCATATTCTTCTTTGTATAGAAAAGGTTGATATTCTCAGAAGGAGAACTACCACAGCTGTAATTAGCTGTGCAATAGAAAATTTAACGAAGTAAAAAAAAAATATATGTATATATATAGTTTATATAAATCTATTATAGGTAGATAGAAAATGGCTGAGCACATGTACATACAGCTCTACTTTTTTTTTTCCAAGGTTAACATTAACTTTTGTAACATTGGAGGAAAGTCACCATGGCAAAATGAGCTGCTGGTTATATCCAAGTACGATTCAGTTCATCTGTTCTATAAAGACTGAGTTTGGTGAGCCATGGAGGTCTGCAAAAGCCTTTGGTGCAAGAGCTTGTGGTGCAGAATTTTTGCTGAATAGTCTTCCAGGTGCATAGCATACTATTTTTCTTGCAGTCCAGCTGATTTAAACAAAGTGAGAGTATTGCGCCTATGTGATGAATTAGTCTTAAGTAAATTTATTTTTCATAAAATAATTCTTTATAAACTTTTTGTAACTCTCTATAAACTACTAATATACTTCTGTTTTATTTTTGTAATTTAGTTGATGTTTTTTGGAATCTTTTTGTGCCTGGATGCTTTTCTGTATGTATTCACCCTGCTTCCTTTGAGAGTTTTTCTGGCAATGTTCCGGTTCATCACTTTGCCTTGCTATGGCTTACGGTAAGTTGATTCAAGAGAATAGTGTTAATACCTTTAAATAATGTTTCTCTGTTCATCCATGTGCTTGATTTTATGGCCTTTCAGTGCTGTTTGAATAACTAGTGATTTCTTCCACTGTAAAATAGCAGTTCTGGTCTAACAGCCAAAGCAAAGGTGTGCATGAGACCTTTAAGCTTTGCCATTAACTGTCATCGTTGTTTCCTTCAGACACAACAGGTTGATAACAGCACTACTTAGGCATATTCAGGTTAGTAACGGACAGAGATGTAACCTTACCCTGTAGTTTTGTTCTTTTAACTAAAATCTGTTTGAACAGTGGTTTAAGATTTATTAGACTTGAGTTAATGATTTGGCTCATGTCTTTTGATAGGCTCCTTTGTATCGGAACAAAAGTTTGATTATTTTACAACAGAAGTTTTCCTTATTTCCACAGTCAACTTTGCCCAAAGGATCCCCAAATAAAATGTGTTATTTTCTTTCCTTCAGAGAATCTTAGAGTAATTGCACGGGGCTGACCAGAATAATATTAAGAAATTCTAGATCTTAACTCCTTCTTTTTTGTTCAGATCAATCCTGAGAAGTAGTTGCTAATGCATAGGATTTTTGGTTTGCCTTTCTGGCATAGGCATCAAAGATGGATAGAATTAATTTCCCTCATAAAAGTTGCTACTTCATGGTAAAGATAATTATGCAAATCTTAAGTGTAGCCTAAAAGAAAAAGAGTATTTGTATTGATGTTGTAATTTTTCCTTGAATAAATAAGGACTTCAGGGTTTTCATTCTGGATTTCCCCAAACTTGAAGTTGATTTATGGTAGCTGATAGATTTATTTGTTTTAGTTGCTTGCATTTGCATTATTAATAGTCTTTCATATATGAAGTGCTTTTATATGCATAGTTTAGAATTTATGTTCTGATTAGGGTAAATGCTAATCTGTTTGCATAAAAAATAATATTTAATGTATAGTCTTAAGTTAGTGTTTGTACTTTGGTGATGCTTACCATAGGCACTAGGTGGCTATGTTAAGCCATAGTCTCTAATGTGTTACGGTGCTGTTAATTTTGAGCTGAATCTCAGACTTCCATTAGGTTAAGAGAGTTTGCCTAGCTGTGTAAAAAAAAAAAAAAAAAAAAAAAAAAAAAAAAAAAAAACAAACAAAAAAAAAAATTACAGCTATTTGGTTTTAGCCTGATGTCAAGTCAAATTTTCTGCCTATTTTAAATATCTGTACGGATGCTATTGCTAAAATATTAAAATTCAGGTAAATGTACTAATTTTGTGGGTTTAAAAAAAGTGTTCTTTGTTTATAAACTCAGCTGTGCTTTTGAGAAACAAGTTTTCTACTTTTCTGAAATTACAGTTAAAAATGTGAAAGACCAGTTGCTGTTTTTTGGGTATTGTTCAGTATATTGAAGGAAGTGATCTTGAAAATACCATATACACTCACACGTGTATATTTAGGTACATGCACCTGCAATGTTAAAACAGTCTGTTTGCTTGACAGTGTTTTTAGTGTGAGGCAGGACAGAATCCACTTTAATCTATTCAACTTGACTGTGTTAAGTATAAAGTGTTGTCAGGTAAGATGCGGTGAAACTGAGATTATCTTGAATGAAGAAGGCTTTGTTTTTGTAACGACTCCTGAAGCAGTTTCTTTCATCGCTGTTTCCTTAAATGTTTGTGGAATTTATTGCCCTATAATCTCTTTATTTGTTCACTACTTGAGGCTTTATCCAAATCATGGATGTTTTAAAGTTTGTGGCTTTTTACTGAAAGATTCACAGTTCATGTTTATAGTATGTAATGGAACTTTTTCAGTTGTAATGATTCTTATTTCCAAATATTCAGAGCCTGCACTTTGATATTTGTTTATTTATTTCCCTAGTTAGGCTGATTTGATTTATTATGGCAAAAAAAACATTCGGGGATTTTCTTCTCGCTCAGGAAATGTTTTTATGTGTTTGTAACAAAACAGAGTTCAATAGGTAAAACATCTACAATTACAAAAGGTACTTACAAAGCAGGTGGCTGTTTTATCTTTTCGCTTGTTCTTCCTCACAAATGTCAAGTAAGTTTTGAGAGATGTGACTAGTTATTTGAACCTGCCACATCATATTCCATTCTGTGTAGTAAATAAAAGTGCTCCTCCCTTCATCTTGACTTTTTTCTCAACATCTGAGGGAAGTGATTGAGCAGTGGGTGTTCTGTTTCCCCTCCAGTTTTACTCTTCCAGTCATTTATTTCCTCTTAACTCTGTCTGCTCTTTGCAGTGTAGAAAAAGATTATGTTACACATTATTTCTTTTAAACAATAAAACTACATTCCATGTAAGATCGGCTAATTCCTGTCTATGGTATTGTGTGCAGTGCTTAAAGGTAGGGGGAGTGCTTTATAGCCTCTTCCACATATTTTAAAATTCCTCTGAAAGGGAGAAGAGAGTGCTGTATCTTAAGGGAATTTGTTTCCTTTTTCTGCCTAAGCACTGTAAGTGCTTCAGTTTGGCTGCTAATTTGTCATTCCTTATCACTTGATCTTTCCTTTTTAGTAAATGCAGTTCTGTGTATTTGTCAGAGCTATGCTGGTGTTAACATAGCTGTTCTAAAGAGAGAGACTCTAAAGCTTCGAAAACTTAGTCACAAGAATCCAAGATTCTGTCATTAAGTAAACTGCTGCTTAAATTGCTGTGGGCAAACTGGCAGGGGTTGAATAATCACATTGTGCTTTTGGCAGGTGTACCTTCCTTACTGCTGTGCTCTGTAAATAGGGTGCTCTTAAAAAAATTAACAAACACATCACAAAATTAAATTACATCCTGAAATTACAAAAAAAAACCCCAACAAACGTCAGCTGTGCAGTATTTTCTTCCATGTCATGGAAAGAAGTTTCCTAAATGAGTCTCTTCAAATCTGCTCTCATTTTATTTAAATATTCTTTGACAACATAAAAGCATATACTGTGCTGGAACAACGGATCTAAGGTAGAGAGAGAAGTGGACATGTTGGAGTTCTCTTTGGAATTGCAGTCCTTGATAGGTTCATAAAAGTAACTATACCTGTAGTTGAAAGATACGGTTTCCTTTTACAATTTAGGCGCATTTTTTTATTAGTACCTTAGACCCAGAGATTCTGGGCAGGTTAATATCTCTGCTTGCTTTAAAATACTTTTATAGAGCCAACTTTTTGTTCTTCTTGAAAATACGTTGCACACCAGTAAAAGCTCTTGTGGGGATGTGTAAAAGCTCTTGTGTATTATTTGAAAAACACCATGATGTGAAAGCTAAAATTGTATGTTAGTGAGACTGATGGGACTCCCAATCTAATTATGCTTAAAGGCATTTTACATCTTCTCCACAATGCCAGTATGGACTTGTTACAGAAAGTGAGACTAATTTTTTCTCTCCAAATTCTAGTTTTCTGAAGAAAATAGAGAATTAGATTATGAATGTTCTTATATCTGAAGATTGATTGACAGGATCTTTAAATTTCTTCCATATAGAAATAGATATAGACAATATATATGTTCTGTGTTTTTCTTTTACTCAGTTCTCTTTTCCCGGAAATAAGTGAATTTAGATCCTGTCAGCAATAACATCATTAACTTCAGTTTATTATATATACCTCTTAAAGTTCCCATTGCCCTTGTGTGAAATCATAGGTTTACCCTTTCCAATAGGAAGTAAACCGCATTACTTAAAGAAAGAAACCTGTACAAAGAAAGAATCTCAGAAAGCAAACAAAACAAATTTACTGGTGTTCTTATTATGAACATTGTTTCTTTGTTCATACTGTCAGGTATTAAATAAATTTGAGCCTCAGTTGCACTTATTCTCAAGCCTAAATTGTGTTGGTTTTTTTTTTTTTTTTTTTTTTTTGTAAGGGCTATAGCTGTTAAATGCATAAACTTCCTATTGTTTGGTTAAATTGAGAAAGTAGTGCACCTGTTCACCAAAAAATGTGGCTTTCTACCAACCAAAAAAAGGGAGGTGCACTCAGTATTTTCTGTAGTAAACTCTCAGATCAAGCACTCCTTTCTCCTCTCCATAACAGTGCATAGCGTAGCAACGTTACAACCTTCTCTTTCTTTCTTTCTTGTAAATCAGACCGAAGGGAAGAGCACTTTCACTTCCTTTATAGGATGGAATGTGGTGTCACAGGGATTCCTCCTTGGTGAGTAAATCCTGATTTTCTTTTTCCTTCTATGCTATCAGCCAAATTCACACATCTACATGTAATCAGTAAAAAGCCTGATTACAAATGAACAGTATCGCTCAATTAACCGACATAATTCAAAGGAGTAACCAACACTTAGTTTTAATAACCAACACATGAAATTGATTCAGTGCTATTTATGGTAGGTATATTTTCACATGTAACTGCATCACTGCGGAAGTAGTTTGTGAACCTAGTAGATTTAAAACTTTTTTGTTTATTATTACATAGAGTGCCTATGGACCAGTTAAGCCCGATTAAAAATAGGGTATCTTGGAAACACTGTAGCCCCTGCTGTACTTATAGTGCCTTAAGCTTTTTTACATTTATTCTAAGTAACACTTCAGCCAGGTTCAGAGCTCTGTTGTTGTGTGTACTGCAAGCAGGTTTTTTGTAACGCTTAATGTAAATTTTGGCGAGTTCTGAAAGTTCATTGCCAGGTATCTTAATACTAGACTTGGAAGTTGATTCTCTGCATAATAAAGTACAGCACTTCAGCATATGTTCATTTACTGACTTCAGTTATAGTCGATTCTTTTATTAAAACAGTAGAAGCTTAATGAAAGCTTATTCTAGTTGTCACTTATTTGAAACCTCATTTTTTTTTTTTATTTTGAGACAGCTCTCATCGGGGCCTAACAGCAAGGTTGGTTTTGTTTCATTCTTAGCATGGTCTTGTGCTGTGTTGTGTGCATGTAGAGACTTTTTATTGTTTGAAAAATGAAATGCCATCTAATCTTGGCAAACGTGGCTCTCCATATCCTAGAGTTCTTCATTTGGGACATACTTTTACCATCACTCACTCTGTAATGTCTCACAGTTTTACAACAGTGAAGTCCTGCATACTGTAAACTATATCTCTTAAGTCTCAAACTGGATATTAGATCAAAATGGCTTTTCTTTCCGACACCAGACTTAATTCCAAACTTGAACATAACTGTAGGAAAGTATTTCCAATAGATCAGTACATGCATTTTGAAAATTCTTAGTGTGTAGTTGTATAGGAAGGTATATTCTTCAGACAAACTTGCTTGGGCTTTATTTTCCCTGACATCTTTTTTTAGTATGCTAACAGGAAAGCATCCCCTTATGTGTTAATCTGATTATTTTTTAATGCTTCATATAAAATGAGAAATTTACCGTGTCACAGTTCATTAATGAAGGATACACTGAAGGATTAAGACTTTGATCAAGACTAAATTATCTACCTGTAAAACAAAAGCCCACAGTTCAGTTTCCATACAAGTATCTGTGATGTAAAAATGGAGAAAGAAAAGATATCTAAACAAAACATTAACTGGACCACCATTTCATTAACAGTAATATATTGTTAATTAATATAAACCTCAGTGGTTGTCTTAGCTATTTCAAAGTGTTAACACTGAATAAGTAATAGTTAGAAAGTTTGCTGTAAAATAATTGCTCAAACTTGTAAACTCGGTGCTGAAACACTTCTTCAGTGCAGTGCACCTATATAAATGAAAAGGTTTTTTTTAATAGTGTGAAGTACAATAATATTTCTAGAATAATACATATATATTTTTAAACTCCTAAGGTAATAGTATGCAGGTGGTTAGGTTCATTATTAAGATATCAGTCTAAAGCATTATTGCAATGATAATGTATTCATATCTTTAAATTATTGTCTGTGACATGAGCATTGGAAATTTTGTTTGTGCTCAATGATGAAGGAACAATCTGAACTATTTGGACAAGACTATATTTAAGGAACCAATTAAAAATGCAATAAGCTGTAAATCTAGTTCCTGTTGGTTTAAAAAAAAACCAAACAACAAAACAATCAAAAAGCAAAAAACTCTACAACGTGACTGGAAAACCGAATGTAATCAGACTAGTGAAGAAATGAGTAGCACTAGAAAGCCTGAAAAAGTAAAGAAGTTGTATGAACAGCGTATGATAATCTGTGCAGAGTTAAGTTTAAAGTGGTATAATCAGAGCACTTATGCATCAGATGCTAAAGTAGTTAAGTACTCAGACAAGTGTACTTATCCACACATTACTTCGTATACTATATAGTGAAAATACTCATTTTGCAGTGATGGTTTTTGAAATGTGTATACCACAGACTACTGGTATTTTTTAGACTTTTTTTTTTATACAGTAAGGACAAATTTGTGTGTGTTGCGGAGTGCATTTTATGTTCCGAATGGCTTAACCACTTCAGATTCAATATGCAAGGCTTATTAAAACACTTAACATCCTTTTTTGTTGGGTATTTTATTGGAAGTCGGTCACTTGAGCAAATTTATGCATTAGCTATTTGTGGTTTGTAACATATTAAAGCCAGATATCAGTAAACTGTGGTTGATTTGTAATAATGCTCTACTTAATGCTAAGTTATTTTAATTGTACGTTTGTTGGAACAAAAAAGAGGTTTGTAGGGTAGATGCCAATACACTGAAAGCCTTGAACTGTTAAGGGAAAAGTACTGTGAAATCCAACATGCTGGTCAGTTAAAAGTCACAAACATTATATATTGGTAGTATGACCATTTTTATGGTGGTGGCCTTTGTGAATGATTGAACCTCGTGGTTTTCAACCAGTGGATGGAGACAGAACTCTTATTACTGTATGAAATGCAGATCATGGCCTCTTGTGTATGGTGTTAAATAGATGTACCTTGAAAATTACAGCAGGTCACTAGTTACTTAAACTTCCACTTGTCTGAGGAGACTGAATATGATGAACACTTTTTTTTCACACCGGATTTCACTGGGTAGCTGGTTTATGTATATTGAAATTAGTTTGATTTTTAATTTTGTAACATTTAGAGTGGATTATGTGGACGTGTGTCACAAGTAATCATGAAAAAAAACCAGGGTTTTTTGCTGTTGTTCCTAAAATATATAGAGCAAATTTGTCGGTAGCCATAATATTTTCTTCAATATTAATATTTAATAGTAATATTTGATTCTAATTTTATAGTATTTTAATTCTATAGAATAGCAAAGTAAATATTTCTAACTTCTTATAAGGAAAGTTGCTTGGCTTTAGCTTTCTAAAGGGGGAGGACATACGCAGATCCAGTGATTTTACTAAGCAGGAAAGACTTGGATTCACACTTTCTAAATGTGTCTCAGGGCAGACAAGCCATAAAATGGAAAGCTCAAAGCATGAGTATTAAACCTTGAGCTTATGAATTGTGCTGAAAAAAGTAAATTTTTTTCTAGTAACAGACTAGTTTTCTGAATTGCTAGTTCATGGTCGATGTCAGTCAGTGCACTGTATAAATTTTGCCGTAGTTTCCCTTCCAGCTGCCTCGAACAGTGTGTGATAAACATTGAGCTTGGCATGCTTCTCCTTTTGTTAATTGACTGGGCTGAAACAGAAGCATGCTGTGGTGAAATGGGGAGGTATAGTAGCAAGGCTCACACATCTCATATTAAAATTAATAATAAGCTTGTATATCCCCTTAAGCATGCATTTGTATAATTATATTTTGTGGAGACATAAGAGTTGGTTTCACTGGAGATTTTCTGTCAATTAGTAGATGGAATGGTGAATGTACCCAAAGGCTGAGGAGTTTGAATGACTTATTAAGTACATGCTGTAGAATATTGAAGTCCCTGTGTGTTATTTTTTCTGTATGGCCTTAATTTGCTAGTTAGTGTTGCAGTGTGAGAGAGTTTTATCTATAGAGGAATGCTTGGATTTTTACTTTGAATTTGTGGAGGTTGAAGGATCATCCCATGTTCAAACCGCTCAGTGTATTCAGCAGTAGTAATAGTAAAGCAATACAAGATTTTATGTGGCGGGTAATAGAAAGAATGAATAAGCCTTACTCTTTATTATTAAGGTACTTTGGTGTTTGAAGTTTAATTTTAAAAAATTGATTCCTTGGTAGTCTGTACAGCTAAATGTGGGAACTAGAGGCTTAGTGTAATGAAACCACTTAAAATTGTGTAAAGAGCATCTTGAAGAGCATGACTTAGAGCAAAAATGTTAAAGTAATAATGGAATAATGGCAGAAAATAATCAGGTGAGCAGACAGAAATCATGTATCTTAATAAGGTGCATTTGAAGGACAGTTCAAATGCCCTGAATCCGCTTATGTACTGCTGTATGTGAGATGTGAAACTTGTAATTTGAATTCTGTTCAGCTATGTAATCAGCTAAATTGTAAAACAATTTACATAACGTTATTTCTGGAATCCAATAGGATATTAGAGGAACTGCATCTTGGACAAAGGCTCTCATGATATTATCTTTTAAGAGCAGAGTTCACTAAAGCCAGGAAAGTGTTAATATTTAATTTACTTCTGCAGCATCACTGTATTCATGGGATAGCTTTGAAGGAAAAAACAAACCGATTTCTGTAGAAAGATCCTACTCCTTGCTGTTTCGTAACCAGAGTAATTAAATATAAATTAAGGTGGTAGTTATGCTCTTTATTTTTCTACTTTATTCACGCATGAGAAAAAACGCCCATAACTAATTTCCATGTGAAATCTTTCCCTCTGTATTCTGTCACACTTCCTGCACAACTTTAAAAATATAAAGTCTTTTGAAATGAGCTAAGCTGTTTCAGCTTCTCATATCTCTGTTCAGTGGTTTCTGGAGTTGTACAGTAGCTCAGTATTGTCTAGTTTTACCTCTTGGCTTCTTTCAAATGAGAAATTGAATTGAAAGTATTATCAGCACTATGCTATGCTTTTCTTGACCTTTGTCTAGTTGTCATAGCTTGGCCAATACTGGCTTTTTTCTTTGTATTTTTTTGAGATTCTCTAGTCTTCATGGTGCAGATGAGTACAGAGTTACAAATTTGTATGTGATACTAATCATGAGGTCTGATTAATCAAGATTGTTCTGGAAGTACTTTCCAGTATTGGCACTAAGTAGTTACTGGAAGCAATAAATAGAAACATGTATTAAGAAATGCAGAAAATGTAATCTATGTAATGAGTGAGCTAAGACTTTCTTACAGGCTTAAAATCACATCAGCCTGTGTGTTTGTGTATTAAACAGTTTAATGTGAAGGATAGGTATGATTTGTGACAAATACAGCTTGAACTAATGTGAGCCTGATCATATACTAAAACTGCAATGTTCGGTTCACATTGATCACATCGTTTCATAACTGCAAGCTTTGCAGTTCCGTGTATTTGCCAAAAGATGACAAATCATTAGTCTTAATCCATTTACTTGATTTTTATTTTTTTTTTTACTTTGTAGGAAATAATTATCCCTATTCCATATTATATTCAGAGCCACACCTCGAAATCCTTTTGTAAATGTTCTTAGCCAGAGCAGAAAAGGATTCTGCTGCAATAAAAGTGCTTTTGTGGGTTTATGCAGTAGTTACGGTTAATCTCTCTCAAGCGGAAATATGTTAGCTGTAGGACCATAGATTACTTGCCTAGTCAATATGAAGGAGTCTTTCTTAGTGCACAGTGAAAGAACATGGAATATATTGTAAATGCTAGGATATTCTTACTCATTTCTCTACCTAGAAAGCAGTTTTCTGTACTCAGCCTCTGCCATAATCCCTTGTACTGACTAGGGTTTAGGGGTGCTGACAGCTCTTCGGTCATCAAACTCAGTAAAATGAAACCATGGGGATATTTTTGTGACTTCTTTTAAAGATGTGTTTTGAAGAAGTAGTCTGCTGCTTGTGTGTATGCAAAGCACAAGAAGCTATTGCAGAACTTTGAATAGAGCATTAATAGAGTGTATTTTTAGTTAAAATGTCAGGGGGAAAAATGGGAGTGTTTACTGCATTTTTTTCTTAGATACACAGACAATTGAGAAATTAAATCCAAGTGGCTTTGAGAGGTAAAATTCTCTAAAACCATAATTTGAATGTACTCTGTTGTACAAAAGCTTAATTCCTGTAAGGCACAGCAGTCAAGTGTACTTGATCTGACCCTTTTGGGCAGCCTTTGAATTGAATGATAGCGATGCTCCGTTTGTTCAGTACACAGCACGTTCTCAAAATGGTTCATCTGTCCAGTGTACAGGATGCGCTGTAAGTTTGGATGCACCTTCATATGGCGTTAACTCTCCTGAGTTAGTTTTTGGAGTTGAGACCACCTTTGGAAGAGCAGTTGTGCTCTTGGTTATGTGTAGTCTGTTCTTAGAGTTTGTATTCACCTGTAATGGTCACTGTCTGCTTTTACATCACCACCTGAACTGGTTTTACTCTAGTGAATGTAGGTCATACTGATGAAAATCAACCTTAATAAGCAGAAGAGTGATAGGGTTAACAGTACAGAATAACTGCAACTTCTGACTGTAGTGGTGGTTGGGCATCTTTGATGTTTGTAAGCCAGAAAACCTTTAACATTATAATTTTCAGTCTGTATTGATTTGTGGACATCAAAGCATTTTCGTGTGAGAATCTTTCTGAACTGCTTCAGAAACTTCATAAACAGGTTCTACTTACTAGTGCATTTCGACAAGAGACCAGCCCGTCATTAAAACTGGTACCTTGCCGAAGTTTTAAACCATCAACTTTTGAAGTGGGTGTCTCTCTTGCTAGTCAGGTTTTCTCTACCAGGTACTGACTACTTCTCTAGTGATAAGAAGGCTGGAAGGCTGAAGATGGTAATTTTCTGAGTAACAAATTCTGATTCTCTTTTTGAAATGCTAGGACTTTGCATTACTGTTGTGGAGTAATAATGCCGTTACCACTTTATCCCAATCTATATCGTGGAGTATGAGTGTTGGCTGACTCTTACTGAATGAGCATACTTCCAAAGTTGAAGTAGGTTGGAGAAGAAGGAACGTGCTGTGTTGCTCGGCATTATGAGTGGCAATCATAATCATGGGCTTCCTTAAATCCTATAGATGTTTCAATGTATGCTAATATAGTTAAATAAGTATAATCATTTAAGTCAGATGTAGTTAAATAGGGCAATAAACTTTCAAAATATAATTTTGCAGGTTGGAGAGCTTGCATTTTTTGTGTGTGTCATGCAGGTTCCTTAAGTAGCAGACAACTACTGGATATGCTAGAAAAGGGACACTTTCAGTTTTCATGAACTTTGCAAGATTGGTGCAGTTCAAACTCAGTTCGGGGGGGTAAAAAGGAAGAAAATTCACAGGCTTTTTGTCAAGGACTTAGTCTGAAATAAAAGGTGGTATGGTTGCTGTTACTGGATGACTTCTGAGAGCAAGAAAATGTCTCAGGGTGAGAAAGCCACTCTAAGCAGTTCTGTTGTGCTAGACCAGGTTGAATTCTATTTTTCAGAATATAATTAATTTTAATACAGATTATGCAGTAAAAAGTACAGAATAAAAGGAGCAATTGCTCTCTATTCAAAGTGTAAATACTGTAAATCTGAGTTCCGCAAGTTTTCTTATGCGCACGCTTTATTTGCCCATTGTAGAATGACACTGTGGTTCAGTGTTACGATGCATTAATGCTGTCTTCAGGGGTTTTGTTTTTTTTTTAAATGGAAGACAACAAAAAACCTGAAGTATAACACTCTAGCTCCAATGTTGTAGCTGGGATTTTTTACTTGTCTGCAGATCTGTAGAAAGTCTTGACTTGCAGAGGTCATAAGTAACTGTTCAGATTTTTTTTAAAATAGCATGAATTTTTGTCAAATTTAGTTTTTTTTCTAAACACGTTATCAGTTTGTGAGCATTGTTGGATAACCTAGTGATTCAAAAATACAGAAAATGAAAATCCATAACTTGCGTTCTGCTAATTGGTTCTGACTTTTATGAACCATTAATTTCTGCAAAAGCCTTTCAGTGTATATTAAAATTAAATACCTGTCATAGAAATTATTTCTCTATTTGTTTATATTCTCAACCTTTTGATTTAATTTGAAAGCTGTTTAAATGCTTTGCATCATGGTAATACTAAACTAAGTAAAGAGACAAGTAAATCCTGCCTTGCGATTTCATTATGCTTATGGCTGCTATTGTGGCAATTGAAGTAAAGCTATTTTCATCCTGTAGTTTTAGTTTATAGGATGAAATTGTGTAATGATTCATTTGGTCTTCTGAGTTACTTGTGGAACTATAGATAGAAGACTTCTGAGTTACTTGTGGAACTATAGATAGAAGACTTCTGCATTGGTTCAAGATCAACCTCAAGCACTCCGATGTCAAATCGCTTGCATTTACTGCTACAGAGCTTAGAGCTGAAAGAAGATACAGGATTTCATTTAGAACCTGTTCCTCAGCATCTGCTTCA
This sequence comes from Falco punctatus, assembly GCF_963210335.1. Taxonomy (NCBI): domain Eukaryota; kingdom Metazoa; phylum Chordata; class Aves; order Falconiformes; family Falconidae; genus Falco; species Falco punctatus. The sequence continues at coordinate 316,109 of NC_137580.1, read as the reverse complement.
TTACACTGAAATTGAAGATGACTGCTTCATTTCTTTTTTTTTGGTCATAGTAAATACAATTTCTGTAACTGAGGAAGTCAAAATGATAAGGCGAATTGGCTGGCTAGAAGAGGGAAGGTAAATTAAAAACCAATGGGCATGCATGTGAAAGGTTCTGAACAAGTGGAAGCTCTTAACCTAACAAGTACAGTATTTTAACTAAGTGGATGTGGCAGATAAGAGAATGTGATCCTGTTCAGGAGCGTGATCTATAAATGTGTATCACGGTCATGGTGTTCCTTATGTGTTGGAGTGAGGGGCAGGGAAAGGGGCAGTAATAAACTACCATTAAAATATATGCTTGATTAACAGCTTCTGTAAGTTCTTACTCATATGGTAATATCTGTATTTTGTGGGTATATGACATTTAGTGGAACTTTTTGCCCTTTGTATTTCAGTGATAGACGTTTGCTACAACCTGCTCAGGTATGTGACATTCTCAAAGGAGTTATATTGGTCATCTGCTACTTCATGATGCACTATGTTGACTACTCTATGATGTATCATCTGATAAGGGGACAGTCTGTCATAAAGCTCTACATCATCTATAACATGCTTGAGGTAAGAATGCTGACATCAGAATATCAAGCATGCTTTTTTCAGACTGTTTAAAATATTATTGTATTGCTGTATTTGTAATTAGAATGTGGTGCATCTCGTATTCTCACAGATGTGCGCACACCCATGATTAATAAGCCTAGGTGCAGTGAAACAGACAAGTTCATGAAAAATAAGCTTTATAGATACTGTTTCATATTGCCTAGTTCCTGGAGCTTATTAATTAATTTAGTTGAATGAAAATTGAGACATGGAAATGGAAGAATTGTCTTAAACTGAAATGCAAGGGGTGGACCAGATAAGATTTTGAAGTAGTTTTGAAAAGCAGAAACTATCAATTTGAAATAATAAGATCCTGAGAGTGAGTGGAGAAGGAAGATAGTAGAAGACATGGAATTTCTTTTTTTAATTCTTAGTTTTGGAAGTATACCTTTCATTGTATTCAAGGACATGCTTTACTGTTTAACCTGTCTCAGTCCTGGCTAGCAGACAAAAGCCTGAGTACGTAAACAGTAAGTTGAATGGATATAGTGAAACAAGAAAAGGAAGTCCTGTTTGGGGAGGTAAGGTGAAGAGAAATTCAGGGGTAAAAAAAATGTTTGTTTTGTTATTAATTTAAAGCATGAAATTTTCAATTGCACTTTTATGATCAGTGATTCACGAATAATGTTTTCATAGCTACAATCTTGTCTCCATCCTGCAACCGTAGGACATGTATAGGAATACAACCTCTTAAAAGGACTCAATCAGATCTTTGTACACAAGAGTTAATCTACTAGGATTCTGGGATCTCTGAATAACATATTAATGTTTGTTTGTTTGAACATCTGTTTTACCTTTGTTTGAAGACTGTTAAAATTGGGCTACGCTTTGTGCAAAATCTGACTATTTTGTCTAAAGGTATTTGTTCTTTCCTCATAAAATATGAAAATATTGCATAAGGAATACAATTCATTATCCTATGTGAAATAAATACCATACAAGCCTCCTCAGTTGTTTATTCATAGGGATTTGTTTCCATTGGTTTTAGATTTGATGAAAAACATGTACACATATTAAATTCGCACTGAGTTACTATGTGGATTTTACTTGTGTTGGGAAATACTCATCCGCATATAGCTCCACAATCTGAGAGAGTATAATTTAACAAATAAATCCATGTGCTCAAAATAGTAATTTCTCTTTTATTTCAAGACTACTTCAAAAGCTGAGAAAGTACAGCACTATGTGCTTACCATGTAATTTGAAGAGATACTGCAATGTTTGCTGTAAATTAGAAGCCACATGCCAATCCAATTTAAATGAAGAGGAGAAGAGTTGAGTTTCCTTGCTATGTTTGGCAGAATCAGAAGTGTGTGTCTCAACTAAGAATTGCTGCCCGGGTTTCTTTTTGGGAAAGGGGGAAGTCTGTTGCCACTCATAGTTATTAGAAAAGTTACATTAGAATTTGAAGTTGGAAATTGTATTTAATTTCCATGGTGTTTCATGAAACCCAGCATGCTAAGCAGAGGGCATGTTTAAAGTGGTTTTTTTTGGTTTTACCATGGTAGGTTGCAGGCACAGTATTGGCAGTAAATGTCATGGGATCCCACTGGAAGACTTGATAGTCGGCTTTCAATAGTTCGAATATTGGCTTGCTTAGATTACTTTGTTGAATTTTGTTGTAAGTCTTTGCTACTAATGCAAGCAGTGTTTTTTAAGCAATAAACTTTATATTTTTAAAAGTTTTCAAAATAGGAAGATCTCTTTAATTTAGTTAAATCACTTGAGCAACAGAGATGTTTACAATGTCCTAATGTTTTCGGCTGTCAGCAAGTCCAGGAAATACTGTCCTGGACAGATGCGAGGAATGCAAAAGCTTCAAATTGTGTCCTGAATGCTCCTGATAGACAGCTTAAGGGGAGCATTCAGCACATTTAGCTTAAATGACACTTCTCTTTTTTAGATTCAGACCCACCGGCTCCTGCTCCTTGTGAAGCCCCAGTGTGCGTTACCGCTGGTGACAGCACTCACCATGGAATTCTGCTGGAGCCTGGAGCCGGCATGTAGGGTTTAGGTAAGTCATATTTGGAAAAGCAAGCAACAATATTGTGTGGTGGGTTTTAATATTTTCTATTCTGTCAGCTGAGAAGCAAGGACTGCTTAAATAAAAAGGAAAGCAAAGCCACCATGTTATCTATTAAAACCCTCACAATATTGTGAACAAAAATTTACCAAATTCTAAGCATTCTGTAGTTGGTGTTACTACACCAGGTGTAATTACTCAATGGGTCATCACAATGAGCAGGAATTAAATAATGTAGATCACCTTAATTTACAAAATTTAAAAGCCGAAAACAATACCACTGTAAATATCTCTCAGACTGATGGGGTTTTGAACTTCAGATTTATGATGATTCATCAGCTCATGGTTTCTTTCATTTTATTTCATAGGTGATGCTTAAAGAGTAGCATATAGTTTACTTTTTTTAATTCAGCCTTCAAATTCTAGGTAACTTCAATAAATGTTGGCTCGAATAGGTTAGTATGACTTCCCTCCTTCAGTATCTTTACCTGCAGAACTCTTAGTGAACAAAGTCAGAAAATGATCCCAAATCTACATTTACTTATGTTGTCCCAAGAAGTTATTTTCCTGTTAATAGGTATGGTTCAATATTTGCAGGTGCATCATGCACCTAGTTCTGTATTGTTGCATGTTGTTTTAACATGTCCAAAATAGTTGTCTTGCAGAAAGACAGTAAGAGGAAATATCAGTTGTCTTTATTAAGTAGACTTAATCAGGTTTTCATATTCAACTATTTCTGTTTTGTAGAGTTAGTAAGCAGTGTGGCTTTTTTTTTAGCCAGACATGTGCCTTGCGATAACAAATTTAATTTTGTAAGTGCTGGTTTTGTTGTTTTATGCAGCTTAGTTTGAAAATTATTGAACTGTAGTGTATAGGCAGAAAAAAACTTCCCTTGTGATTATCTTCAGGTTTACATGTTTGCTGATACTAAAGTGTTGGGAACTGGTAGAACTCCATGGGACCATTCTTGCCTGTGGTATTGCGAGCTCAGATTGCTGTCCATGTTTTTCCTATCTTTAGAATTGCTGCTAGATATTTTTCCCAACTCATGCATATATTCGTTGTATTACACTTGAGACATTTGTAGCTTTTTCAAACTTATTTTCCCCTTTTGTCAGAATTTTAGTCCCTCTTGATCACCTGCTGTTGTACTGTGCAGAGATTTGTACTAAGTATGTACTTTATTCCAAGGTGTAAGGAAACAGTACAGCCAAATCTAATTTCAGTCTTTCTTGTATCTGTAAGTTGATGATGTTCCTTGCCACACATCTGAAATTCACTTTTCTTCCCCCACCACCCTCCCATTAAACCCAGAGGGATAGGAAAAAAGTATTTAGGATAGTTTGATGCAACATACATATTGCTTTATCAAAGGCTGAAGTTAGAACTGTACTTGGGTGTCTTCCAAGGAGGCATCTAAGATAAAAGTAAATCGTTATATATTGTAAATACTGTTGAAAATGGGATATAGTGAGATTGAGAGGGAAAGTAAGCTGCTGAGTATACAAAAGGAACAATGTCTGTGAAATCCAGAGTGGAAATGGAATGAATAAGAGCTGGAAAGTGATAAATACGTGAAACTTTTTTTAGGTTGAGCTGTACTTACAGTGTCATATTCAGGTGTTAGAAAAATATTGCTTTAAGGCAGTGAAAAGTTCTTCTTGTTTAGGTGGCTGATCGTCTGTTTTCTTCATTTGGACAAGATATTTTGGATGCTCTTTATTGGACAGCTACAGAACCTAAGGAAAGAAAAAGAGCTCACATAGGTGTGATTCCTCACTTCTTCATGGCAGTGCTTTATGTCTGTATCCTTTTTCTTCACGAAGTTGCAAACTTTAAAAAATTAAATTACAGAGTAGTTGCTCTGCATTATTTTATAAAATATTTGAAAAATTGATAGTGTTCCTAAATTGGTGCTCCTTTGCTTTCAAAGTAAGATTGCCAGTACTACAGTTTAAAATTAATGAAAAAAAACCCCTTCTAACCTGCTTCAGAAAAAACACCAAACCTTTATAACGGTATACCGCTGCAGTAGTAGACAGGGGTTTTTAATGTGCAGTAAGATTAAAAACAGTAATTGGATAGTTCGTGGAAACTTTGATCTCTGATTTGTATTTGACTATTTTGGGTTACAGGGTCCTGAAGACAGTGGGGTTTTGTTATTTAGTGGAATGTTACAAACATAGCTTGAAAATGTTTTCTTGAAACAAAGGAATAAACTCATGAATATTCAGGGTGCAAATGAGTTCAGTGTGAAGTAACCTTAGAGTGAAATAATGGAAGTGATCTGTAAAAGCATACAGAATGATAGATATGGTGATGAATTTTGAATTCTTGTACTTTCCTCTGTTTTCTCTGACATCTTTAGGCTAATTCTGAATCTTTCTTTATCTCAGATTTTTTTTTTCTTTCAGGTTGTATTGCTGTTTCTCCTGACTAATGTCATGAGGCTCTTCTAGAACAAGAAAAATTAATACAATTATTGCATGCTATGAAACACTGTAGGCACATTACATAGGTTTAGGTACTCTGAGCTGTAAATCTAGTGGACGGGGAGATACAAATCTCTTTGTTAAACTTTGGAAACAGAACAGGAAATATTACTTCCAAATATGCTTCCTTAACCCTGCTATCTAGTCCTGCACGCTATTCTTATAATGGTTCAAGCAACAACCCTTAATGTGGCCTTCAACTCCCACAATAAATCACTGCTTACCATCATGATGTCCAATAATGTAAGTATGTAGCTTTATTACATAGCTACCCTAATTTTTTTCACCATCTTTAATCTGTGTATCATATGTATCGTGTCTATTTTCATATTATTTGATAGTCTGATTTGTTTATATCATTTTTTAATCAATAGAAACTAACTAACTGTTTTTAAAAATTGCAGTTCGTTGAAATAAAAGGAAGTGTTTTCAAGAAGTTTGAGAAGAATAATCTTTTTCAAATGTCAAATAGCGGTATGTATAGCTGTGCTAAACAGGAGAAAATGTGAAGTGAGATCTAATTTTTTAATTTATTTATTTATTTAATATTATTGTTAAAACAGCTTTACATTGGTGAATTTGAGCATTCTGACTTGAGTTCCTCATCTCCCATATTACTGTTTGGTTCGGTAGGATGAAACTGGGGTTCCACTTCCAGGACCAGTGTCTCACATTCACACATTCTTAAATGGCTACTTTTATTTGAAATGCTAAAACAACCTATTGGCTGTGTGCTAAAGTTATTAAATATGACTTTCAGATTTAATTTATGGTATTCAAAATATGTATGCTTCAAAGCATCTGAAGTAATCTATGTTTTCAAAAAGTTGACTTTATAGTGTGCTGAGTTGATGTTGATCTTAGATTGTATGTTGTTGGCAGTTGTGAGCATGGATCTTGAAATGCTTCCTCGCTTCTCAAAAAGAACGTAACGATGAAGTAGCTGGTTTATGAGGGAAATACCAGACGTGACTGTAACTGCTGACATGGTGTCGAGACAGTAGGAGTGGGTATTTGGGAAACATGTTTTGCTTCTGGCACTTCTTAACTGTGTTGCTGCTTAGTATGGAATTTGGGAAGTCTTACTCAGTGTGTCTCATGAGGAAAATCTGTTACAGGTATACTTTGATGGGGGTACTTTCTAATACTGGTATCAGCCATCTGAAATATTTGCGGAATTCTTCGTTTCAAAACTAATAGGAGAGATTGCACTTTAAACTAGAGCTTCTTTGCTTGTAATATTTTCTGACCTTTGATCACGTATGTTTCTGTTTATTTCTGCATATGGCGCTCTTGGTCAAAGCTATAGATAGGCAAACAGAATATGTTTCTTCATGCCAACTCCTAGTTTTTTAAACCAGAGAACTCAACTGTTCAAAAGGTTAAAAAAAAAATGATGTAGCTACTCATCTGAAAATAGATGATTTGGATTTTTTTATCAAGAGTTAAACTTCCAGCAGGCTTGCTTCAGGTTTTGGATTCTGGCTCTTAGTGTGATTTTCATCAAATTCATCTGCAAACTGTGATGATATTACATACAAATGTTAAATGGCAATTGTTTTGTTATGCTTTGGGTGAGAGACTATATAACATCTTAAATATATAACATAACAAAAAAATTAGCATTAAATTTGAATGTACCTCAACTTACATAAGTTCTTAATGCCCCCCAAAAAATCTTCCCAGATGGGTTAAGGTGTTTATCTGTTCTACTAGTATGTAATTTTAGTTCCAAGATTTAAATACTTGCATTTTTTTAAATTTAAATTTATTTAACTTTACAGTGAGAATGTCTAAAAGTGATGTTTACTAAAATATTAACAGAAAACATAGATGATTTTTCTTACATTTCCTCTCATTAATCACAATACTCGCAGATAATAGTTACGAGTATGCACCTAGCTCTACTGAAAGGCGAGGCCTCTTTCTTCATTTAAATGTTGAAATAAATGAGGGACTAGTATTAGAAATGGCTGGTCATTTCCTCCATAAAAAGCACCTGCAATAGTATGTTAGAAGAAATGTATATCAATATTTTATTGCTAGGCATTATTGCTGAAGACCCATAATAGCAATATCAGACCTTCCTTTATCACTTGCTGGAAAAAGTGATGCCATTCATTATACCATACGGGGATGGAGGCAGGTGAGCACATACACAGAAGAGTGCACAAAACAAGCTAATTTATTCCCTTCAAACAGATAACCTTTTTTTCTTGGTGTGGTTATAAATAGCAATGTTTTTCTTCTTGTAGATATATAATGCAGACAGGATTTTAGAAGAGGTTTTCACCTCTTTTGGACTTGAAGAGATTTACTGCATCACAGCTTCTCTAAGGATGGATCAGTGTTGCTTCAGTTCATGTATTCTGATAAACACATCTAGAAGGATGACAAAGTTATTTCCTGCAGCTGAAATGTGTTGGCATTCTAAGCCGATGCTATATTCCTGCCTCTGGAGCTGAGGCTAGTCTGGTCCTGGGGACTGAACTTCCAGTTAGCCCTTGGAGTGCCTTCTGCATCCTAGAATATAATATGCTTAAACTGCGTGCCTGGGCTGAAATAAACTGCTAAAGTAAATCACTAAATATAGGTTCCCCCGTATATTTCCCACTTCTCTCAGTTTCTTCTACCCATGTTCTGAGGCCTGCAGTCTCCGCTGTAGGGCAACAATGACAACAGTAGCTGATTAAGCTTAGATAGACTGAATGAATGCCCCCTTGCCCCACCTTTTCTGGGGCTTTGATCAAAGTATTACCATTGTCTCAAACATTTAATCCTAATTCAGGTGCTGATTAGTCCACAGAGGTTAAATGTATTAATTTTTGGGGAGCGAGGGAACTAAGGTCAGTCTCATAGAGGCATCTGAGGAACTTGTCATGAATAGGTGAAACTCCCTTATTTAACATGTTAATTAAAAGAAAAACATGAACTAGCAGAAAAGTAAGATAGCAGTGAGCTCAAGAAGTAGACATTGTGACCAAGAGGATTTGCTACGAATAGAATTCAAAAGCAAGTAATCTTGTGTACAGAAGCGTGAGAAAAGAAATGAGTGGTTTCAGTTGTGTGTCCTAAGGCTTGTCCTATGTCATGTGTTGAAATACATTGCAGAGCTCTGTCTGGTGATGAAGATATCATGTAGAAAGACACCAAGGTATGAAGTGCCACCAAGCTACCAGTTTAGAACTGGAAGTTGTGAAACCATTTTCACTTGGCAATTGTGCTCAGCACTGGCTTGTGGATAGCAAGCTGATATGTGGCTGTACTATTTTTCCCAGTATTTCCAGTTCTGGACTTGGTGTCGGTGGAGTTAGTGATCCTTCTCACCTTTGCATGGCCATTTAAACTTCTGCTCTAACAGCCAATTCATTAAAACTTCAGGACTGAAAGAACTGCAGATCATCTACATAAAAACTAATTGAATAAACCGTGAGATATACATTGGTTATACAGTTACCTAATAAAATCAAACCTGTTATCTTCTAGGTGCAGGAGGTCAGCAAAGATTGTGAGGTTTGTATAGCTGCTTGAGATTGCAGCTACAGAATCTGTGACTTCAGCCATACTGTTCCTGTGGCTTTCATTTGTCAGCTGTAACAAAACTACTTTCACATGGTCACCCTGATTTCTACTAGGAAATTTATGAACACCCAGGCAATCTAAACACTGTCGCCTTTGGAAAAAATTATTATACAAAAGACATAAAACCTTGTGTTTGTTGTAGCAGAATGAAATATTTTCCTAAATGTAAGTAGTATATTTTCTTTCTGAAATGGATAATTGTAAGCAAATTTTGTAGGATTCGGGATTAGTGAATGAGGAGACAAAATTATAAAGAGAAGCTCTTTTAGAAAGCCCAGCATGCTGTCATCCTTTATGCTTTTAAGTATCTTATTTTAATTTGAAGCTCAGTTTTTCACAAAACACAGTTGTACCTCCTATGAAGTACACTAGGTGCAGTGCATTAAGTTATTTGCTTCAGTTGGCTGTTTGCCTTGATATTCCTTGTTTTTTCTTTATTCTCAGAAATTTAACATATCTATTTGAAAGCTTTAGGAACTTTAACTTATTTTTCTGTATAATTTCTTACCCTTTTTTTTCTTAATTCTGTTCTTCCTGCTTTGTTCCTGATTTATCAGTCTCTCTGGCTTTGATCAAAATATTGAACAGCCTTCATTTTTACCTTTTGGTTTCTTGAATTCAATCTTTTCTCATGTGGCTCTAGTTTTTAATACCACTGTTCTAATCCAGGTGTTCATTTTAAAGATGAGGGACTTGGGGGCAGGAGTACATTTGAGATAGACCAGTGCCTCCTTGATGATTCCTTGTTCAGTCTTTGATCCTTCCTTGTGCTCTGGTGACATGTTAAGAGGTAGTTGTCACTAGAGCTAGTTAGGATTTGCTGAGATATAAACTAAATGATCTTGTTTTACTACTTACACACTGGTTTATAACCAGCTTTTGATCTAAACATATGAACAGTGGGATTAACGTGACCAAAATTATTTTTTCCTTCCTGATTAAGGATTCCTGCATGATGTGTCAGGGAATCTAGAAGGAAATAACTAGGTGTTCTAAAGACTATTTTCTACCCAGACGAGTAGAAAGGCCACTTTTGGATCTTTGTTCTGGGATCTCACTGCCCTTCTCGTTAGTTAATTCAGCAAAGTATCTAAGTTCTTCAGAATTTAGGTCCTTACTGCGTGAGTTCAGTAACTGATTATTTAGGATGTTGACATTGTTGTGCTGTCCTAGGAACAATTCTGTATTTCCAATTACATCCATTTCTTTAGTTGTGGTTTTTTTCCCCTCGTTTTTTCAGAGGGATGATACCTATGACTCACTGGTAGTTTTAACTTTGAGTCTCTGTTGTCATCAGTCCTTTAAACTGAATGTCTCTATTTTTCAGAAGGATTTATAGAAGGGCAGAGTGTGTTATTAACATGGGCATAGAATTGTGTTCAGATTGGAATGGCAGGGTTGATAAAAGCAAGGCAAATTTAAAGTCTGATTTCGCTATGTACAGGCCTTTTTTGGGTTTTACTTCAGAGAACCAATAGACAAAAAGTACCTCCTGCTTTTTTCCCCTATTGCATTTTATGGCAGTATGTGCGTTACTGGCTTTGAAATAAATGTTTACCACCTCTATTCATATGACAACCATAATAGGCACACATGGCATCTCCGTACGAAGTCTTGGAATGCCTGATTCTTCCTTTCCCTTTTCAATATACTGAAACTCATATTTTAAAGGAAACTGAAAAGATTTAATCAGAAGTAATTTGCACCACCAGTGAATTCATGGAAGCACAAGCAAATTCAGTGTCATCTTTCAAAATAGTCTACAAAGAGTGGGTATAGGGGAGTATGCAGTATGATGTGTGGGCAGGCTTTAGGGCCAGCCCTGTTAAGTGTACAGTTTAATTACAGTATTGGAATGCAGTGTATGCATGGTATGTGCTGATAAGAGACCAGTCAGGGGGTCTGAATATATCTGAATTGGTGGTCAATGTCAGCTCTGCAACACTTAGGAGCATGAACAGTGAGAAAGTAAACTTCTTAATCACATGCTTGTGGAGGTAGCTGAAGACCGTTTAGAATGCCCTCAGAGTTGTTCTGGCTGTCATTTAACCCTGTCTTATGATGGAAAGGGTTGTTAAATCTGTACTGTATTCTAACTGAGAAACAGTTTGTGATACGCTTATCACCAGCACTTCATGGGGTATGTCTGAAACTGAGTTGAAATGGCTTCTATCAATATTAAGGATTTGTCATGATGGAGAATGAAGAGATCCCTTTTTCTTCCTGCTTTACTCTTCATCACAGTAAAGCACATTAGAGACATTTTTTTGCCAGTACCTATGCTCTTTGTAACTGAACGCTGACACTGGTGGCCTGTCACTGTCTCCCCAGATTCACAAACATGGTAACTTACTTTCCTTTTGTTGTTCTTTAAGAGTATAATGTCCAGAAGTGTGAATCTAGGAATGTAGCTTCACTTGTTCTATAGTTCATCACATCATCTAAGAAGTGGTAATACATGGTACAGGAAATACCCCCTGCCTGTTTAAAAAAAAAATGTACATATACAACATCAAATAAGTTCATAATAAATGATGAAATATTATTGGTGTGTATTTTGTATTCTGAAATTTTAATTGGGATTTAGGGCTGGTTACCATTGGTTATTTTGGATATCATCAAGCCTTTTTTGTTATTGCCCATGAGACAGAAATGAAACAAATTTCTGAATCATTTGGGTTTACTACTGAAGCTGCTGTAAAATTCACTTTCTCCCTTGCTTGCATCTCTGACGGATGATGAGAAGGACAAGGATGAAGAAGAGCAGCTGAACTCATTCCTCTCACTCTTGAGCAGCCTTGAACAGCTGTGGCAGCAAAGATAAAAGATTAGAAGGGAGATCAGTGAGATCAGGAAAAATAAGTAGAGGGGAAAAATAGGTGTCAGCCTGTCATGTGGTCTCAGAAATTAGTGGGGGAAGAATGTTTATTCCCCAGCATAAGAGGAAATTCAAGGCCAAAGATGTCTGTCCTGGTTTTGGCTGGGATAGAGTTAATTTTCTTCTGACTACTGGACCCAGTATATAACAATTTGGATATCCATGATCTGTAGAAAATGAAATTTGCCTTCCTAATAACTTGAAAAGATAGACAGGTGTATTGTCTCCATTTTTGCACCAGGAGGTGCTGGTCCTTTTTGAATCCCCTAAGAAATGCACACACTTTATCAGGAAAGATAACTATTCTATGAATGTATTGGAAAAGGTGGCAACAAGTCACAACTTGAGTCCCTTTTGATGCTGGGAAAGCTGAGCTGATGCAGCACTGGATGGACCTCCAGTCAGGTCACAGCATACTGCAGAGTTCCTGTCTGTAGTGTAGTTCCCAGCGTCCCCTCCTCTCAAATCCAAATTTGTGGGAGAAGATTGTCTAATCCAAGATTTACTAAGTAATAGAACCTCAGAATGAATAGATAACTATGTATGCAAATAAGTATTTCTTTGGAATTGACAGCTTTTTTTTTTTTTTTAACTAGACATAAAGGAGAGGTTCACCAATTACGTGCTGCTACTAATTGTATGTCTAAGAAATATGGAACAGTTCTCATGGAATCCAGGTGAGTTAACTGGTAGAAGAATTAAATACAAAATGACAAGTTCCTGTGCTGTCGACAATTGATCTTTTGCTTCTTTCCTCAATCTGAAAGATAAGGGTAGCCAGGGCATTTAATTGAGAAATCTTCCAATATTTCAAGATACCTTAGATTCTCATTTTTCTAATTACTGGCTTTCCTGTAAGAGTGACCCTGTCCTTTCTGCTAGAAGTATATGCTGTTACACTACAGATGTGCGTAGTTAGGTTTCGCGTAGTGTCTTGAATGATTTCTTCCCAGTCCTGCCCTTTCCTTGAAGTACCTTGAAGATGAAGGATCCCCTAGAGAATTTTATTTTGTCAGGCCAGTGAGATGAGTATGTAAAAATTTCCATTTTATTATACTTAAGATTGTAATACTATATTGAGCAAGTATTGAGTAAAATTTGGATTTTGTTTTATTAGAATTTTAATAATTTTGAGCCCTGATCTGTGTGGGGTATTTTGCTTGAATGTTACCAGTCTACCTAAATTTTACCTCAAGCATCTAACACCACAGGTGCTCTGTCTATCCTTCATACATGCTCAACATTTATCCAGCATGTGCAAAGGTTGTCTTCCTAGTAGAGATAAAGCTTATCCAAACTGTGGTGTGGTTGTACAGTACTGTAAGTTTCTAGAACAGCAGTGGGATAAGCGAGAACACACACGCTGCTTGTTGATGTGAAGTTACAGACTTTTCAGACTTTTGACGATTTTTTACTGTTGAGCGTTACATATAACACTGAGTGTTATAATTTGGTGTTTTTGTATACTGACATCAAATTAAATGGCCTAACTTGTTTCTTTTCAACCTTCAGATCATCTTTGGGTGTTATTCCCAGATGTTTGCATGGTGGTTGCTTCAGAAATTGCGGTGGATATTGTGAAACACGCCTTTATAACAAAGTTCAATGACATCACAGCAGATGTAGGTATCCTGTTTGGAATGCTGAGTGCTGTTTTAAGTTGTAGTTTATTTTGCTAATTTTTTTAAAATATTAAAATCTATTCCAGTGCAGAAAATGTAAAAAATGTTATCTTCATGTATAGGATATACTTTGGGGAAGCTTGGTAGTTTCCTGATGCAGTATACTTCTGAGGATCCTTACAATGTGGAACAAACACCTCTGCTTCTAAATTAGTAGTTCCAGATCCATAAATTATGGAAAGCATTGCATAACAGTTCACAAAATAAGTACAATTCACATAACTGGCAGATCATTTGAAGTGATCACTAGTTAAATTGACAGGTTACTTGTTGTACGATCTAGACAGAGCTTGCACCTTTTCCTAACAATGGATTGTAGGTTAAAATTCAGGTTTTGGGAAAAGCAAATCTAGTGAGGCTGCTGAATCTCTGTTCTCGCATGTGTGTTAGAGGTGGAATTTGAAAGCAGAGATACATTTTTCCACTTTCCTTGGAGCACCGATACGAAGTAGGTTATGTTAGTTTCCCACTCCTGAAATTTCTTAGGCTGTATATATTATGCAGTCCTTCTTTTATAGTAGGAAATGAGGCTACTTTTTGTGTGTTGTGGCATGATACATTGGCCATTTGCCTTGCATGTTGTGTGAATTCAAATGCATCTGATAAATTTGTGAAGAGATGAGTTCAAATTTTTTTTTTTACTACTAAAAACACTTCAGGAAATGAGACCAGAACTTGGAAGTGCTATCTTTTTCAGCATCTCCAAAGTAACTTCGTTGTGTAGTATAGAAACAAATTTAATAGATGTACTTAATAAGCTCCCTTATGCCAGAGGCATTTATGCATGCCCTACTTTCATACAGAGGGTGTGGAAAAGAGCAGTAATGAAGTAACGATAGCCAAAAATATAGCATGCTTCAGTGTGCTGAAATAACTGGAGGATGGGGGTAGTGAGTGACAGTTTTGCACGGTTTATTTAATAAATTGAATTTTTTGTATGAAGTTCTAATGAATTTTTTGTATGAAGTTCTAAAGATCGATGGTTACTTTTTCAGAAGTTTTGAACACCTGCAGTGCAAGTTACCCTGACACTTATCCTTAAAATAGATGCTTTTCTGTCGCAATATGTAGAACTGTTATAAAGACAAAAAAAGGCATCTTCATTTTCTCATAAAATTTGCTTTTTTCATGGGATCGCTTCCTTAAAATATGTAAGTAAGCTCCCCCATTTTTTAAATTTGATCCCAGTGCTACCTTTCTTGTAGCTTAAAACCAATTTTATGAACTGTAGGAAAAAAGTAAACGGGAAAGAGGAGACCTGGTTACCTGGATATGGAGAAGGCTGAAGTACTTAAAGGACTTTTTTGCTATTAAACCACTGTCCATCACGTTTGAGAAGTCCAGTCCAGTGAACTTCCCATGGACTGGAAAAGGGGAAACATAACTCCCATTTAAAAAAGGAAATAAAGGAAGATCTCAGGGCCTACAGGCTACTCAGTCTCACCTCTGTGCCTGGCAAGGTCATGGAGCAGATCCTCCTGGAAACTGTGCTAAGGCACATGGAAAATGAGGTGATCGGTGACAGTTAACATGGCTTCACTAGTGGCAAATTGTGCCTGACAAGCATGGTTGCCTTCTACAAAGGAGTTAAAGCATTGGTGGGTAAGGGAAGAGCAGCTGACGTCATCTGCCTGGACTTGTGCAAAGCATCTGACACTGTCTCACACGACATCCTTGTCTCTAAACTGGAGAGACACGGATCTGGCAGATGGACCACTCTGTGGATAAGGAAATGACTGGATTGTTGCACTCAGAGTTGCAGTCAGCAGCTCGATGTCCAAGTGGAGACCAGTGATGAGTGGTGTTCTTCAGGGGTCAGTACTGGGACCAGTGTTGTGTAATGTTGTCTGCAACACACTGGGATTGAGCGCACCCTCAGCAAGTTTGCCAGTGACACCAAGCTGAGTGGTGCGGTTGATGTGCTGGAGGGAAGGGATGTCGTCCAGAGGGACCTTGGCAGGCCTGAGAGGTGGGGCCATGTGAACCCAGTGAGGTTCAACAAGCAAAGGTGTAAGGTCCTGCGTGTGGGTCAGGGCAGTGCCAAGCACAAATACAGGCAGCGTGGAGAATGGATTAGGAGCAGCCCTGAGAAGGCAGGCAGTGGTTGGTGGTGGATGAGCTCAGCATGACCCAGCAACGTGCGCTTGCAGCCCAGAAGCCACCCATATCCTGGGCTGCATCAAAAGAAGCCTGGCCAGCAGTCTAAGGGAGGTGATCCTTCCCCTCTCCTCCACTCCCGTGAGACCCCACCTGGAGTTCAGCTCTGGGGCCCCCAATGTAAGAAGGACCTGGACCTGTTGGAGTGAGTCCAGAGGAGACCATAAAGATGATCAGAGGGCTGGAGCACCTCTCCTGTGAAAACCAGATGAGAGAGCTGGGGTTCAGCCTGGAGAAGAAAGGGCTCTGGGGAGACCTGATAGCAGCCTTCCGTACCTAAAGGGGGCCTACAAAAAAGCTGGAGAGGGACTTCTTACAAGGGCATGTAGCGATAGGACAAGGGGTAGTAGCTTTAAAGTAAAAGAGGGTAGATTTAATTAAGATTGGGAAGGAATTTTGTACTGTGAGGGTGGTGAGACACTGGAGCAGGTTGCCCAGAGCAGCTGTGGATGCCCCATCCCTGGCAGTGTTCAAGTCCAGGTTGGATGGGGCTGGGAGCAACCTGGTCTAGTGGGAAGTGTCCCTGCCCGTGGCAGGGGGTTGGAACTAGGTGATCTTTAAGGTCCCTTCCAGCCCAAACCGTTCTGTGATTCTATGAAGCATGACTTCTCTTACTTCGTGTTTCTGATGATCCTCAAATCCAGTAAATGCTTTATAAAGTCTCACGCAATTCCTAAACCTTACCGTAGTATTGTTTGTTCGTTGTATATATACACACAGGTTACTTGATCACAGAAACACAGGCTCATCTGTTGAAGGCTGCAAATAGACCTCAGATAAACTGGCTTTGATTCATTCAGCTTCTGCATATTTATAATATTTTTAGAGAAATATTTTATTAATATCTCTGTCACTTGTATGAAGTGTGGTAACAAATTAATCATACATCCCTTGTGCTGGATTTTTTCCAGGTCTACAGTGAATACAGAGCTAGTCTTGCATTTGACCTTGTTAGCAGTCGACAGAAAAACGTAAGCATGAAAACAAAGGCATTTGCTTGTATTAACTAACGTAATTGTTGGGGGAGGGATATGGAAACAAGTACTTAAATATGTGTGGAACTGTTACACTTCTGAAGCACTGAAATTCTACTCTGCTTTTTTTAGTAGGAGATAAAAGGAGTATTTCCTTGTGATGTACATTCTTGTGATGTACTTTTATCCAGTTGTTCAGGTTATCTTGAGCTTTATTTTATATATTGTTGAGAAGTCTTCCAAACACACCTATAGTCAGGGGATGGTTGTAACAACTTTGACATTTTTGAGATATGGGAAGTAAGCAAGCTTAACAAGATGTTCTTGAGGTAATTTTAAATTACTGTTCTTTTTGTTTTATTTTAACTGTTTTGGATCAAAATACAGTGTTCATTAGGAATTTATATTACTACTTCACAGACTGCACAACGTACAGGGGTGTTTGTACCATGTGTGTTACTGTGGTATGGGTATTAGCAGAGCACACAGCCTGCTTTTGTTTTTCATTAGTACTGTTTTGGGAAGTCTGTTTGCAGCACGCCTTTCCTAGATGAGTCTGTTAACTATTAGTGAGTGCTCTAACTATGAAATGAAATTTATTGTAATAAGTTATGTAGAATTTTTGGGCATGTTTAATAGCTATTGCTAGGAATGCAGTAGTTGTACTCATAAAGGAGTTAGACACCTTAAATTACAAATAATTGAGTATTAATAATTTGTTCATTTAAAAAAACCAACTGTTTATTAGTCCTGAAAATTCCATTACTTTTCCTAAGGATCCTTTGTGGAAAATGACGTAGCATCACACAGGCACTAACTTTGGCATCACATTCAATACTGCATGAAAGCTGTCATGCAAAGCAATTGTGTTTTGAGAGTTCCAATGCCGGCATATTTTTCGGAATGATTTTAACACTTTTTTTGTCTGGCTAATTACAGATGTTTGTAGAATGGTTTAAAATGTCTAGTGTGACGGATATTTGTTCTTTTATCCCTGTTACGGGTTTTTATGTGCAGTATTTGAGGATCAAAGTCAAATTAATACAGAAAGGTCTCTAAGCTAGTAATAGTGTACAGATGAAATATCATAGCACGTTTGGATTCAGTGTCCTAATTGCTCTCGATTTAGAGATTTGTATTACACTCCAGTTGCTCTTGATTTAGAGCACTGAAGCTAATCTTACTGGTTATGGTAGTATTACATTTTTGTCTGAGAGTACGGCTATCCACGTTTGAATTTCGAAATGTGAATAGGCACGCTTTATACTAGTATAGTGTTTGTTATTGTAGATGTGGTTCTTATCTAGGTGGTGTGCCAAGCTAAAATAAGCTCATTCCTTTGCATAAATAGTTCGTTATTCTTCTTCTTTCTCCTAGGCATATACAGATTATAGTGATTCAGTTTCCAGAAGAATGGGTTTCATTCCTCTTCCACTGGCTGTTTTAGTAAGTTTTATCTTTCCTATCAGTTTTCTGTTAATAAGATCTCGCTTGGAGAATATACGCCTGTGAGATAGCTGGCTCGGTTTGATGTTTTGAGGACGAAAAGATCATGTCAAGTAACTGTAATGATGCTGCGAGTTTGAGGTTGAGTTAGCATTCAGTATAACCTATCACATACTAGTTATGACCTCACTTATGTGTTACTGTTTATCAGCCTTTCATAGAAAATTGAATATATATTAATTTTATAGAATTTATAAACTCTTGAATTGTAGCAGTGGAATTAAACTACATCTGAGCTTATTAATCTGTTCCTTTTGGCAATTATCCTGTTCATTCATTTGGAATAGTCAAAGCAGCTGGTTGCCAGAAGGTTAGCCGTAGCGTACTAGGCGTTTGTAGGTTTTTCATAGGAGTCCTTCTGGTTGTCCCTGTAATGGTATGCTTAATGACTACGTTTTCTTTTATATGGGGCACCGAATTTCTGAGCTGTTATCGAATACATGGTTCTGAAATAGTTGATCCTGTTACATGGACATGCTGCTATAAAATTAATCACTTCGTTATTGGAATTGTGTCCACATGCTCTCTGTTCTGAAACTGTTCCAGAATGTTTTCTGTAAATAGCTGCTCAGACTTCCCCATACACACATGTAGACAAGCAGTAGTTACCATAGTACTGGGAACGTGTCCTTGCTTTGCCAGCGAAGATGCTATTCCTGGAAGAATATCAATATGAATTAACTTAAATAGAATGCTCTGCTGTAGAGATGGGGAAAAAATACTATTGACAGGCTTTGCCTAGTTTTTATCCATGACTTAAAAACAAACCGAAACAAAAACCAACCAACAAAACCCACAAACCACAAAAAATCAAAACAACTATTATCATAATCATGTTTTCTTTTAACACTAAATTACATCCAGTGAAAATTCAATTGAAATTCTTTTTTCAGATTAACTGGGTTCTGATATGATATCCTGGATACTCATAGGTTTACAACAAACTGAAGTGCTTTCCTAACTTGGAATCCTAACCCTGAAATACTAAAGTAAAACTGAGACTTCAGGATCATTTGTTACTGAAATTTGGGATTCCTTTGCCTAGTCCACAAAGCAATTTTGTATTCAAAATGTTACCATGTGTGAAACACTGATTCTGTTTCATTGCATCAGCATCTCTTGACATTCTCCTCAAACACTGGTAGCTCAGCTTCCAGTCCTTGACTTTTGGAGAAGTTCATTTCAGGTATTTTACTTGGAAGTCAGTGGTGAAGGAAACGTTATCAGACTGTAGTTTTGGCAAAGTTGCAACTAGCTGCTAACGTGATACTTACTCAGATCAAAATCTTGAATAGTTAGTGCTGCCAAGGGGAACATTAGAATAAACGGCTATTAATGTAGATGTTTCTACTTTTGTCTTGAATTTACCAAATACGAAACATCTGTTAGAATATTAGTAATTGTGTGCTGTGTGTTTTAACTGTTTAACTTTTATCCTTAAAACAGCTCATCAGAGTTGTAACAAGCTCCATAAAAGTACAAGGAGTCTTAGCTTATGTTTGTGTCGTGCTGTTCTACTGTGGGTAAGTAAATACACACAATTGAAAAGTATTTACCATTATTTGGTCAGATTCATGAACAAAGCTTCTGTGGATACTTCTAGGTGTATAAGTGTAAACACAGTTTATGTTCAGTAGAACGTAAGTGTAAAACACTTAACACTCATAAACTGGAAATGAGAGTGCAGATTGGTCCCCAAGTACTGTAACTGTATTGGCAGATTATAGCCCTCAATAAGTAACTTCAGTAATTAAAGTAATGGAAAAATAATAGAAAGAATTTGACAGACAAGCACCATATCTCTGCATAAAAGGGGAAACTGAATTTTAAGGAATGAACCTTTCTGTGAAAAGAACAAAAGATTCATTATGCCAACAAAAATAAGCAGTTTTAACTGCTCTGAGCAGATCATGAATTCTTCTCTCTGGTAGTTAAATGCAAGGTTTCTTCATTTTGGGAAACTGCTATACAGAAAAGAAAAAGTAAATACAGGGCTCATCTTTCTGGGAAGTGTGAGTTCCGTAAGTAACCTTAGTCAAAGGATAGAACATCTTATGGCAACTTGTTTACCGCAGCCGATGACTTGCAAGTATCTCTTCACTGCCGAGTTAGTTTATACTTGTGTTATCCGTAACTGCTTTCCAGTCAGTACCTGCTTCTGAGATGCATTTAGGTGTAGTTCAATTCCAGTCTAGTTTGCTGGTCCTGAGGCACTTGCTGTCGACTCCATGGGGATGGCCAGTTTCTAGGAAAGCTGTATGCTGAACTGTGTCAGCATTTGTTGTCTCCCAGTACTGATTGATACTGGAGTCATCCTGAAATGGATCATCAAGAATTAAGTGATTCAAATTGCTGCAGTACAGAGGACCTGCCTATGTTGTTGTGAGTCTGCCTCTTCCAGTGCCCTGCCAAGCTGTGTTTGTAACTGAAGGCAGTGAGAATTGGGAAGTAAGAGACTTCTAGGTGGGGGGCAGTGGTTCAGCAGGTACAGTGGAAGAGATGAGGCTGCTAATTTACAATTCCTTATGAAAAAGAAGATATTATTACACGTTTTTTATTAATAGACACTTACCTCTAATCTGACAGTGATCTGCAAAAAAAAAAAAAAAAAAAAAGTAGAACTTGATCTGATGTGTCTAGTCCACATCAGTGTAGAGACACATCTGTTGAGTGTTGGATAACTAAGGCTTTGAGACATTGCATATAGGCCAAATATTAAAATGTTAGCCATGTTTCCCTGCACTGTACTTGGGTTTCTTCCCCAGCTGTGCCCCGTGCTGTGCCTGTGTTCTCCTGAAAGCCAGCTCTGTGCAGCTGCACGCACTAGCCCCTGCTCGTCCTGTTCAAGCCATGGCATACCGAGCTCAACGCCTTCGTTCTGCTCAGTGGCTTTTCCTGTTTCCCAATAAACATAATTATTTCCCTACCTCTACCATTCCACTGCTTCAGCCCAGTACTGGATTTTTCAGTGTCTCTGTAGCTTGGATGATGGAGGGTGGGAAGAAGTAACGTTGTTTAACATGAAGGATTAAAAGCTGCTCTTGAAGGCGTAGGTTACAAGAGTAAATACATTTTGGTTTATTTTGTTTTTATTGAAAAATGAGAAGAGATTTTTTACTTCTGCCATGATCTCAGATTTGGAGCTAACTCACTCCTTGCATCTTTCAAGCAACTTGTGTTCTGAACAAGAATTTCAGCTTTTCATCGGTTTAGTATAGCATAGATATGTGAGGAACAACCTGATAAAATCCGAAACAGTTAACTGGGCAAAGGTTTGAGACTATAATGTGGAGGATATTGGTTTGTACTGATATTAACAAATGTAATAGTTTAAGTTGTGCTATTCAAGAGTCTTGCCCAGCATATGAAACCTGAGATTTCTTTTTCTGGGATTTTGAATAACCACAGATTTTACATTGTTGTTAGAAATCTAAGCCTGGGGTGGACTGGCAGAAAAGAATAAAGGAGGTTCGCTGGAAACTCTTGCATAATTTTCCATGAGAAACTGGAACTGATACAGTGAAGTGTTGATTTATGGCCTTTTCAACTTCCAGCCTCATTAAATCAGAGTCAAGTCGGGGTATAAACACCTATTGTCTCAGAACAAAAGCATGCTACCTAAAAATTCTAGGGAAAAGTATCTCTTAAAACTTAATAAAATTGGAGGAGGGCTTTTCAACTCTCAGAAACAAGATCTATCTCGATAACCTAATAAAACTGTAGAGTCACAGCTTTCAACTTGCTGAATGGTTGCTTGGATACTAAAATGTGAGTCTCCTCTGCTCATTCTTCCATGTCTCTAAATTTCTTCTACAAGTAAATGTATTACTTAAAATTCCCTTAAAAGTGCAGTGTACTTTGTTTTTCTGTTTGACAAGTTCTGATTACATTAATGCAGTGAGGGATAGTGAAGCTGCTGCTGAAGTGTGCTTGGGTCAATTTATGATTAAGCAGTTAAACCCCCTCGTGGATCTGTGAACGTTCAGTTTTTTAATCTGTTAGTGATGTACATAATAAATGGGTTTTCAGAGTGGAGAATGAATTTAGAGTCTGTATTTGGTTCACTTTTGTTACATAGGTTGATTTGTGTGGAGAATATTTATACTCATCATATGGAGAATAGATCGCCATTTCCTTGCTATGCTGTATAAACCTTCACCTGCGTCACCGCTGCTGTCACCTCTGCAGTGGACGTTGGTTTGCATGTCATGTAATCCTAGTAACAGAACTTAGATTTTACAAAGCTCATTTGAGTTGTAAATCTAAAAGCGTTTAATGGAAGACGAGACCTTCCTGTTCTTCAAACGAGAAGACAGGTTAAAAAGAAAAAAACTTCAACGATTTGCTGAAGTCTGTTCTGCAAATTAGTGATAATGGAAAAGGAATCTGCTATCAACCGGACTGTACCGTGATGGCAGTGCGGTGCTGCCTCTTTGGATTTGTTGGGTTTTATGGACTGTCTTTTGGGATGCGAAAAAGGACTTTTTATGATCGCTGTAATTTGTGAAAGCTAGATACTTGCTTTCTTGTGGTTCAAAGCCCACTGGTGATCCTTGGTGGGGAACACTTAAGGCTGCTGTTTTAATGGTAGTGCATTTAATTTGGACTTGCACTGTTAAGGGGCCTTTTTAGTTCTGTGTTTAAATATTTGGTGTATTAAATGGCAAATGGCTGCTTCACTGTCCTTGTAGTCCTTTTGCTAAACTATGATAAAACTTGATGGTTTTCTCCAGGTGCTTGGGGGGGGTGGGAAGGCATTGAATCTGAAACAGATTGTTACAAAAAGGAAATTACCTTTTGATCTTGCTATTGAAGGGATTTAATTTGTTAGCTAATCCTTCCAAGACAGCAGTAACCATGTGCAACTATTTTAATGTGACTAATTGCAGTATAAATAATATGCAATTATTTTAATATGCTAATGAAAATATGAAAACAAATCCTTTTATTTTTTCAGGTTAATAACTCTAAAAGTCCTTAACAGTATTGTATTGCTGGGGAAATCATGTCAATATGTAAAGGAGGCAAAAATGGAGGAGAAATTATTCAATCCTGTCCTGACTGCCACCCCAGGGAAACCAGCTGGCAAACAGCAAAGCATGTTTAAATCTACTCAAGGTAAGGCTGACTACCTTGTTTTGTTCTCAGCTGTAATGAAAATGGCTTTCAGACTAAATTTAGTATTAAACCAGATGTATGACGCTGCTGCATAGTAACCCTGCTGCCGGACCGTAGTTGTACCGTATCACAGCTGTGAAAGTCTCTGAATGTAATAGAATGAATTGCTTTTAGTTCATGCATCTTCTTTTGGTTATAAATACTTATCTCTGGTAAGATCCCACCCTGATAAGTGGAGGTGATGCAAGACATCAGAACATGGCACACTTCTGTTTGAAAATCATAATCATGGAATGATTTGAGTTGGAAGGGACCTTTTAAAGATCTAGTCCACCCCTCTCTGCCTTGTCACTACACAAATAAGAAAATATTTATAAGTCATCTCTGAAAGTGCTGAAGTTTAATAAGGAAGCAATCTATGCATTTATTATAAAAATTAATGTAAAACATGGCACATAATGGGTATGATTGCTTGTAGTTTTCTTGTACGGGTCCTCAGCATTAGTGGTTAATACATAATAGAAATGGGGCATTATTATATTCCTGTGACACATTATAGAAGGAAATAGAAACCTTCATTGTTCCAGTCAGCTGAACTGGACTGTATATCATCCTCTGTGAAGAGCTCAATGAGAGCCCTAGAAAACTTAACAGTGAGGCTTTTATTGTGTTCATTCTATTGCTTGCCAAAGATTTGAACAGCTTGAAATGTGAGGTGCTTATTAGTCATCATAGTGTCTTGCCAGCAATGGTGGAGTTAAGAATCTGTCAGTGTTTCAGTCGTAAATCTCTGTATCTCACCTGTGTCAAACCACATCAGGCAGAAACTTGGTGCAGACATCTGTTTTTAAATAGCTTAAATTTACAGAGTTGCTTTAGTTTCAGGATGAAAGAACGTAATATGAATTGGTCTGGATGTCTTTTGTATTTCATTAGATGACTGTCATAATGTTTTAATTAAACGTGCTAGTACTGCACTTGGATATGAGACTTGGTAAGTTGTAGTTACTTAGATTGACCCTCAAACTCACTCACAGTAAATAAATCCTGAACACTATTTTTAGCTGAAGCAGCAGCAATTTTACCAGGTCAGTCAGCAGAGATGCTAATTTCCTCAACTGGAAATATTTTGATTGAAAAGTAGCAATCAAAAAAGCTTTTGCTGATTTTATTTAGAATATTTTTAACTTCTGTCAGTGATGAAAGAGCTCTGTTTTTAACAGTATTTGGGGGGGGCAGGGACGTTTACCTTTTAACAGCTCTTTATTTATTAGAAACCTCAGTTATGTGAAAGAATGATTTTACCTTCCCCAGCTTCTGTGTGTTTGTATTATTACTGCTGGGCTCTGCAATAACCACTTACCGGGGTTTTTTGTTTTTTTTTCAATACAGTCACTCAACCCATCTCTTACTAGAATGAGGGTGAGGGGAATTAATCTGGTCTACTTTCTATCAGTTTATAATGAAAGTCAAGTTATTTTCTTAAGAGTTTCCACCTCTTCCACAGTAACAGCTTAACATTTTGAAGGATAAAATTTTACACTTGCTCTTGAAGAATGAAAGTTCTAGTTCCTGGTAATCATCTGTAGGCTGACCAGATTTCTCTGGAAGCTGCTGGGTTAGAACATAGTTACCTTTATAACAAAGTCCTACAATTAGTATTACTTGTCTCCTTTCTCAGTGCAGGCCTATTACCTTTGACTTGCATAAGACTGCAGAGTAATCCGTATACCTTCAGGTAGTAGATGGTATAGTGTGAAGAGATGCTCAATAGAAAGAAGTTTTTGTAGTAATTTGGATAATGTTGCCATTCTGACAGATAGTGATCCCTTGGGCTATCTGCAGCATTCTCCACATTAGATTTTTTTTTTCCCCAGATTCCTGTTTCTAGAAACAGTAACTCAGTCTTTACCAGGAGATAGTAAATAAGAAAAATTTCTTCCCTTGACGTTGCTTGTGCATTAAAATTTAAGTGCGTTTTCAAAAAGTGGAAACAATACATGGATATTACTTACAAATATCTTAAGTTAATGGAGCCAGTGTTCAATTCCACTAAAGAAAGAGGCAGGAATAAAATTAGACATCTTTAATGGAATGCTTTAGGAGCCAATGCTATTAAAGTGTGTAGCAGTGCATGACTCATGAGCTATTCCTAGAAAAGCCCGGTTTATTGTACTTATATAGGGGATTAGGCACATCTAGTTCTTCCTACAGAGATTTCTTTTCTTCATTTCATTAGAAAACATCTGATTCATACAATGACTGTCAAAAATCTTGCTTAAGCTGACAAAAAACAGTATGTAAACCAGAAGGATGCAGTGTATGTCCTAACATCTACTGCTTATGCTCTTGCTCGTTATCTGAACTTCTGTGGAATTTGTTTTCCATTTTTCTACCAAATTAGAAAAGGAGATCTCTTATGGTAAAACTAAGAAGAGGTAGTGGCTTGGTAGTAGCTTCCACAAAGCATTCTTCTGTGGCTTCTGCTGATTTGGTGCAACATGCTTTTCAGAACAGCTTTGGATTGGTCTGGATGTTATAGATGCATCAGTATGTCTTTGTTAAATTCGTTATTATCTTTGTAATAATCTTCTGTTCCAATAGGAATTTCCACAGATGAAAATGGATCTACATCAGTTACCAATCAGCCGGTGCATCAGAAGGAGAACATGCCATCTTTACTTGTAACAAGCAATTCTGATCAATTTCTGACAACTCCTGATGGTGAAGAAAAAGATATAAGCCAAGACAGTTCAGAATTGAAACACAGGTCTTCAAAGAAAGACTTGTTGGAGATAGACAGGTTTACTATTTGTGGAAACAGAATTGACTAAGATTATTGTTATTTTTTTTAATCAATGTGCTAAGGATACTGAGCTGTTGGGACAGCAGATGCTACCAGAATGGACAGTTGCCAAAAAAGGCACATAATATTTATTTAAAACTTAAATTATTAACGGCAAAAAAAATATTAATTTCTTTCTACAAGTAACTTGGCTTGGTATCTGGTCAGGTCAATAAGTGGTCTTTAACTTGCCTCTTGGAAAATGTGCTGGATCCTGAGTCTCTAGCCTGGTGGCAGAGCTGCAGTATCACTTTTCTGGAAAATAGACTGGAAAAAAAAGCATAATCCTGTTCTCCGTTATGAAACCATGCTTCCAGAACATACTACTTTTCATGAAGGTTCCTCCAGTATAAGGACATTCCTGGAAATGTATGACAGCTTGATCGGAAGCTTGCCTTTCCAGTTACCTTGTTTTATTAAACTTCTGCAAGCAGAATTCAAAACTTGTGCTTATATCAACAAACGCATAAAGCATTGGTACATAAAACAGTAAGTCAAGATAGTTGTTCTTGTCAACAAAAATCTTTTCAAGATGTATCTTGAAAATCTTGTAATCAGAATAAAACTTTGCCTTTAAATGAAAGACCTACTGCATACTATTTTATCTAAACACCAAGGAAAGATCACAGTAATGAAGGTTCTGCTTAACTGGGCAAATATGAAGCATATTCATTTCTTGTGTTGTGTGTCCTGCAAAGCAAATTATTTATAAAATTATTTTAAAAAGCTGAGGATTTTTTGTTGCTGTAGGAAAAAAATAACAAAGGGGCACTTCTATACGTTGAGGAAAGGCGGTGTTAATTGCAGCAAGCAAGCGTTAAGTTGGAATTGTACGTATGAAATTAATGCAGCAGTAAAGAATATTACACAGCATTTGGGGTTTAACTCTGGTAAGAATGATACACAAGTCTGTGTATCAACTTGCCTGAGAACATGCATATGAAAACTCATACTGACAATCAAAACAGAATTACACATTTTAACTGATTGGTTTTAGCCAGACTTAAGTAGATGAACTAGATCTATAAAAAGCATTTAAGCATCACAATGCGTCCTAATTTCTGGTGTAAGATGCAGTTGTGGGAGAATTGATGAAAGATGGTTTGGAATCCTCAGACCAAGAATGGAATAAATTTGAGCTCAAAACTTAGGCTGGAGGCTTGTATCAGAAGATAAATTCTTGGTATATTGTTGTTAAAACACAGCTTTAACTTCAGATATTTAAGTAAGCAGCAGTTTCACTTTCCCGGGGAAGGTATCATAAGAGTACTTCACCGCTTGAACAAATGAAGATAAAATTTGCTCTTTGCCAGCTTCATAATTTGTAAGAGTGGGAAAGCCAAAGTTGTTTTGCCTAATGAACATGTGAAGGTTTAATGTATATGCTAATCCTGAAACTTGCAGGACTACAGTAATACAGCAAATGGAGATAGCTGGACAGAGTTACCGTGTATCTGAGCAGCCTTGGTGATGAGATCGCTTTGCCATACTGGTTGGCATGGTCTGCTCTGGTGGGAACTTCTTGCTGCAGTCTTTCAGCGCCTCCTTTCCCATCAAGAGTAGCTGGAGTAACAGCCAAAATCTGTGGTTACTGTTCAGGGAGGAGAGTAAAAAGAAGAGGACTTGGGCTGGGGAAAACTGAAATTCTTTAATTTTTGATGTATTTTATACTAATTGG
Organism: Falco punctatus; assembly: GCF_963210335.1. Classification (NCBI taxonomy): domain Eukaryota; kingdom Metazoa; phylum Chordata; class Aves; order Falconiformes; family Falconidae; genus Falco; species Falco punctatus. The sequence continues at coordinate 288,535 of NC_137580.1, read as the reverse complement.
AGACGTTCACACATTGAAATTCAGATTATCTGTCAATTTGGTGTATCTTATTTTTGAATTATTTAGCAGTTGCTAAAGAAAGCTTGGGATTGCTTTCTTTTGGTTTTTTTTTTGTTGTTGTTGAATGACATTCTGTATCAATTTTATAAGTGCATCTTGTGTGAAACTCAATAAAATTCAATTTTGTAATATTTGTTTAAAAAAAGGAAAAGTACAGTGTCAACATTTCTTTCTTGCTGTTCAGAGTTGGTGAACTTGCAATGTATTTACTGGATTCAGTTCCATTTGCCATAAAGTGAGATTCTTGCAAATGCAGGGTACAAATGTGCGTGCAGACTGGATTAGCACTGCCTTTAGTTCTGATCTATTTCTGTACCAGTTAGTTATTGCCACTTGTAGGAAGAAGGTATTGATGCCAGCCTACCGCTATGTTGTTTTTTGAAGACAAAACCCATGTAAATGCAAAGTTATTATGTCTTAAGGGAGTTGTAATTTATGTAGTCGGTTACTACAACTAGACTAGTTGCAGCGACACAGTGAAGCCAAATGTAACTGCAGTATAAGCTTAGACAGAGACTCTCCTGAGCCCAGCAGTAATGGTGAAAAGGTAAAAAGGTAATGGCTAACTGCACTTAAGTCCAGTTCCTGGCCCAGATCCTCGTCCTAAGGCTGGGAGCTTTGTTGCTTTGTTTTCACACTTGGATTGTGGTAACTGGGCCTGAAGCAGTACAGCTGGGCTTCGGGGGGCATAACTCTGACTTCTGGGTCACGGTAATTCGAAGGTATACTTGAAGCGTTGGTTGTAGAGGGCATTGCAAATGCAACACTTCCCCCTAAACTCTCTGAAAGTCTCGTAGGGGCCCAACCGAGCATGAAATTTCATTGTTTTCTCCTGCTCCAAGCTCTCTATTTGTTCTCATATTTGTGTTTGTGATTAATAGCGATTCCTTGAACATCTAGCAGTGCACCTTTAATAAAAGGTCACAGCTGCTTCTCTGAGCCTGGGTGGTCCTCTCAGAACTCTAGAGGTGGCTGAGTGGGGGGAAAAAACTATCAGGCAAAACCCCAACACCAAATGTTGGTCTATAGATAGAGGGTTTTATTTCTTTAGGCTCCCTTGAAAAGCTCCTGTCTTAACAGTGAAGTAAGTAAGAGCATTGGAGGTTAAGCAGTGAATAAATTGCATTCTTCAGTTCATGAATCTCTCAAAAAATAAGATCTAGGCAGTTCTGATGCAAATAGTGATATTTCAACTAAAGTCACAGTTGCCAAATTAATTCCAAAAGCAGACAGTGAGTACAGTATATTCATAATTAGCATTATTCATTATGGGAGCATTAAGGAACAACTGTGTTTTCTGTAGGATTATTTAATCACTTATTTGAAGCCTTTCAGATGTTCGTCAGCTGAGCAAGATTTCCCCTCAAGCAAAGTTTTTTACAGTCACAAGTATGCTGTTAATTTACTTGCCTCTCAGTTTAGAGTGAGTTTGTTGAAACTTTTCAACTTTGTTTTGTTTTTTTGTGGTGCAAAATTTTCTACATTCGAAGTATTCATTTAGAAGTCTGGTTTTGTAAGTCAGCATGGTCGCTGAGGTCGCTGTTGTTAAAGCCAGTATTTGCCCAGTTGTGGCTGCTACACCAACTGCTGCAACAATTCTGAATCTCTTTGGTGGTGGTAAGGGAGGATGAATGCACCTTAACTGTAGCACAAATGTAAGCAGCCTCTGTGAAACTCCTGGAACATTACAACATTTTGTCTTAACGTTTGTAAGCTGCTCTGTGGGTGAGTAAGCTAGTTGTACCAACAGTGTCAGACTTGGGGAATCATGGCTTCAGAAATGCCCTTCGCAATTACTAAACAAAATTTGCTCTTAAAACTTCTTTAGAGTAAGTTAGGAAACTTAGAAGTTTGGACTTTGTTAATTTTGTTGACTCCAAGGAGGCAAATAGTTCCCTGTAAGTACTAAGCAGCTGGCAAAGGGGGCTGGAACAAACACCGGCAAAGCGGTGCAACAGGACCGCTGTGATCTCCGGGGAATTTTCCTGCATGTAGTGGTCTGAGATGCTCAGACTGTGAAGGCTGTCAGAAACACCTAACCTATCGTTTCTGCATGTCTCTTTCTCTAGGAGGATAGTATCTTTCATTGGCTGTGCCGACTAAGCCTAACTAGATATTTTTTTTTAGGACTTTGGTATCTGCTATATTCTGATTTAGAAAAAATGCTGCCAACAGAGCAGTTGTAAGAGGGAGCACAAATATGTAACACCGAAGAACACTCTTTAATAAGCTCACAGCTGTAGTAACAGAAAAATCCAAAACTATAATAGGTTTTTAAATATATTTCTCAATCTTGACCGAAGCACCTATTACCATGTTTGCACTGAAATAATCGCAAGACTTCAAAATGTGCCCTTACTGTCAGTAAGCTGCCCACCCCTACCTCCCAGCTACTGTTTTAGGCTGGGCGCTGTCAGTTCTTCAATCCATTACTACTTTGTAGGCGAGCAGTGTCGTCAGGCAGAGCCAGGGTTTCACTCTTGGAGGCAGTTCTGGCTTTAGCCAAGCTGCAGAAAGTGTTGGGCATCCAGGGGAGAGGGAGGAGTCGATTTTTTGTGAATACAAATATGTGAGTTGCAGCAGCAACTTTGGTTGTAAATTTTTAGGGTGACTGGTGCAGTTCTATTGTAAACTTTGCTGAATAAATCCTGTATTGAATATGCAAACACATTGCATGTATTACATGTTACATTGAATTTACTGCTTTCATGGGTTTATATCAGAACTTACTAATCTTAGATCAGTGGTATGAGTGTGATATTGCAAGGCAAGTATGTTTTTAAGTAGAGCAATATTTGGTGTTCAAGGAAGGCTCAGGTTTTATGTTGGTGTTGCTTCTTGCCATCCATGCTCTGTTTGTTGGACAAAAGCAGGAGTAAGTTTCTGTGTATGTTGACTGCTTTGAATGTCAGAAAGAGTGTGTTCCTGCGATACCCAGTCCTGACAGATGCTTCTGTCTGTTGAAATTAAGTATCAAGGTAGCTCAGGAATCACTTGTTCACCGATAGTTTAAAATGGGTAATTCAGAGAACTGGAATCATGGAGTCTTGGCAAGCGATGCCTCCAATTCACAGAGAAGTGTGGCAAGGAAACTTAAAATTCAGCGTTGGACGCCACATTCTTTGGCTCAGTGCACCAAATCAGAACAGTAAGATGTGTGAGTTGATGCTAGCAAGGACAAGCCTGGTGACAGGACTGACTGTCAGTCCAGAATTTTCCTGCGGATTTGATTTGAACTTGACATTCTCGGTAATGGCAGCAATATAGCCGTCAGCCAGCTTCTGGCTCTGGCCAAGGCAGCAGGAGCTGTGCTAAACTTGTCTCTTCTGGAAACAATTCTTGAAGTGTCGTGTGTATATGTAGCTAACCTCAAAGCCATGGGACCTTGTTTTCAGGTCACTTGCTTAATTCTGTGCCCTTTGGAACCCTGCAGGGCGTAGCCGTAATGGAAATGCATTGAGGCTTGGCACTAGCTACTGATGTGAGACAAAGTCCTCGATATGGTAGCAGAGAACCCACCATCAGGCTGATCTAAACATTTGAGTTGTCTTTGGTGACTTAAAATGACTGACATTAGAGAAGGAGAGTGAACTCTGCTCCATCTGAGTTATCATGGTTTATGGTGCCTCTTCTGCCGTTTAACAACCACGTGCTATTTTGCCTCGTGTGGGCAGGAGGAATTTCTCTAGCTAGTTTTTGTGCTAGACCCTCGTTTCTTAAAAGCAAGGACCAAAACCCCAGTGTATATTTAATAAGTGATTCTTTACAGTAGATCTTCTGCTAATGGCATCAGAGTAATTGTGTGGAATTGATTTACCTGTTTTGTACACCTTATGTTCAAAATGCAAATGGCGTGAGGTAAGTTTCAGCTAAAGGTCTTAACACACCTGTCTTTTCTTTTATTGCTATTTATTCAATTGATTTGCCAAGTCTAGTTTCTAAAACATTAAAATTCCAGTAGTCCCAACTTTCAGTAATGTACGTTTTTTTTGTCCCAAGGGGCCTGAGGGCGTAGGTGCACTAAGTTCTTGGTAAGCTAACCCAACCACAAACCCTGAGAAACAGGAATACAGGCTTCGTAGTGTCACGTAACCCCGCTGTAAGGAGCAAGATAATCTCCGGTGTCTCTGGTGTGAGCAGTCCGCGAGAGCAGGAGGAGCACAGTGAGGAAAAGACCAATGCACAGGGCAATCAGTTTGCAGGTCTTAACAGTTTACTTGTAAATTCACCTTACAATTTAAACACCAAGGAAGTAAGTTAGATCTTAAATCTCTTCTCCTTGCTGTCATTTAGGATATGTCAAATTTTCATTGGCCTGGATGAATGCTAGAATAACCATAACCTGCAGCCTTTCCTTTCCTTTTCTTTTTAATAAAAGACTGAATAACTTTTGCCTGTGGAGGAAAAATCTTCTCAACAGAATTTAACTTGAGAAGGGAGGGGCTCCTGGGCTATTAAGAAAATGTTGGTGGTCTTATTTTTATAGGAATCACCTTTTCTTCCTCTAAAGACAATATCATTTGCCATAATATTCCAAGTAGCTGTTGGCAGCCTGTGGCGAATGGTGAAATGGGTATGGGATTGTCAGCGTAGTGATTTCACTACGGGATGTTATGAGTACGAGGACACCTGGTAACCTTCAAGTACAATCCTACAACGGCTATAAACCGGAGCTCCCTACTTAACGAGAAGCTGTGGCCTAAAAGCCACCTAAAACCCATTAATGCTGTCTAGCATATTATAGAGCATTTGAAAATCTTTCCCAGTGTCTTCAGGAGAAATTGTTCAGGATAATGTTTTTCATAGAAAAAAAATAATCGGGGGCTTTCTCCTGCCTACCATGAGCTAGTGCTCAGCAGACTGGGGCTGCTAAAGCATGTGACATTTATATGGTGGCTGATGATCTACAAAGAATAGATATTTATTATTTTATTTAAAAAAAGGAGAGGACTGATGAGTAACTTAAGCCAGTGGAGGGGAAAAAAATGAAATGTTTGAAAACAGCCCCTGCAAATGTAGAACTGCATGCATGAAGTGCAGCAGTAGCAGTAATGTGCATTTGTGTGCATCTTGCCAGAGACACATTTGTGTACGTTTATGGGGTGGGGACAAAGCAGGGGAATTATTTTTTCGTTGTCATTCCACACTCCTAAGCCGTGCCATCTCGTCACTGACTGTCCGCCTGGCCCTTTCAGATCAACTGAACAGCCCCTGAATGAAATGAGCCCGTAACACTCGTGACTGGGCGCTCTTCTTCCCCCGGCTGGGCACCAGGTCTCCAGATCATGCAGCTGCCTCTGCAAAGGTCTGCGCTCAGGACCTGGGGAAGGTCTTGCCACCAGGCAAGAAGCCGTCACAGGGAAAGCTCTGAGTACGTAGGTGAGAGCAAACCCCCTCGTTCGTGGGTCGGTGTAACGCTGGGCGCGCTGAGCTGGGGGGCGGGGGGCTGGCGGGGGACACTTCATGGGAGCAGATACTTCCTCTGCTTTGCTAGACTGCTCAGGAATTTGGGCAGATACGGTTTCCCTGTGCTGATGGGTGCCAAGGTGAGTCCATGGCCTGATGTGAACTCTGACAGGCTCTCCTGGACGTAGATTGCACGTAGAGAACAGCAGAAAATGGAGACCTTTGTCAAAGCCCCTTCATGCCTATGAGTAAAGCCCCTCTGTATCGCAGTACAGAAGTCTCCTGCTTGACCTCCTGTTGTAGCAAGCGGTGCACTTGCATCCAGAGAAGCTTCTCCTGGATCTCAAAGCCTACAGCTGAGTGCCCGGAGGGGGGGGGAGGGATGGTGCCGTGGTGATGGTGATGGTGTGATTTGATGGGCACAGGGAGAAGGCGGGTGGGCTTTGTTCCACTTGCCCCATGTAAAATTGGGGGGGGGGGGGGGGGGGGGGGCATGGAGGCATGTAGCAGCCTGGCATACACTGAGAGATGGGGATGAGAACATCTGAGCTCCAGCCAGTGCCTTGTAGAAGGTAAGGGGGGCATTTATAAGAGTTACCCTACCAGCACAGCAGGTCCAGCCCTCCCACTACTGGACCTTTGTAAGCTACTTGCCTTACCAAGCCACAGATGCACACAACAGTCACAGCTATTAAACAGTCAGGGAAGTTAGTCCAGTACACCACGCTAGAGCAGCTGGAGTATTTTTGGAGGCCAGTTGTCATAATTTGGATCTTTCTGCTTTCATTCTGCTGGTTTCCTCCTTGTTCCTCCGTGTTGGGGCTCATCACGCAGCCCGGCACTGGTGGCTGGGTTCTCTGCCACAAGAGGAGTGCCAGGGCTGAGGTCTGTTCTCAGAGATGTTGAGCTGGTTCTGCCAGTTTTCTTCCAGCACTCACTGCTGCACTCGCTTGTTTTCCTTGTCTACTTTTCTGAACCTTGTTAATCAAGCCTGTTTCACAGTATCAGAAGCTGGGTAGAGCTACTTACTCTAGCTCGGGTCCTGTTTGACGCAGCACCCAACTCGTGTACCTCCTGACAGATACCTGCTCAGCATCTTCCTCGATCTTAAATGACAGATTCCAAGATTCCACGACTTTCTTGAATGGTAAATATGTACACTGCAAATAATAGTATTACTGGTCCTACTGTTTGTTTTAAATCTTCTTTTCTGAAATTTAACCCCTGCTACTTTTTGTCCATGTCCATCCTGGGCATAGAGAATAAATTTCACCTCCCCACCCCCTCCCCTTTTTTTTATTTTTACATCCTCGGCAGATGAGACTGTTTCGTGTTTCCCCTCAGGGTCCTTTGCTAAACCCCTTTGCCAAACCACTCCAACGAGTCCAGCTTCTTTGTGCAGACAGCGTGTCCCGTGCTTTTCCTGGGCACAGAACTCCAGCTGATGCCTTCCTACACAGCTGAGCTGAGCCTGAGGATTAGACCAGCCAGCTTTTTGTTGCCCGTTCCTGGTATGAGATTTACCTCCTAAAACCAGGGTGTGACTTCTGACCGCGAGGGGGTGAATGCACTGTGAGATCTACGTGCTTTCTGTGCAACTGCCTAATGGTTCCCAAACCTGCACTTGTCCTGTGGTGCAGTGCTGCAAAATCCTGTATTAGAAATGCTTCTGTTTAATGTTTTTACCATCCATTTGGTTTCAGGTGTTAGCCAAGCCTGTATTGAGCTCCTGTCATGTAACGTATCCACAGCCCGCCCACCAGCACCATACTACTGATTAAAAACACTGAAGAGCCGCGGAGCATGAGGAGACCTCTTGCAGAACCGCTGCTGTGTGATGATGAACTAGTCTAGCGCTAAATACTCCCCAAGCAGGATTTCCCGACAAGCTTTGTCAACAGCTCCATGCAATATTAATCTGTACTGTTTCCTTGGTTTGAGAATATCATGTGAGAGAGTATCAAAAGCCTCATGGAAATCAACATATGTGACTATCTGCTGGTTCTCACGGTGTGTTATGCCGTTGAAGGAAAACGCACTGGTTTGAAATGATCCAACAAATTTATACTAGCTTTCATTCATCATCCTGTTACTCTTCAGGCACTAAAACGAACAAAACTCAAATCTGATTATCAGAAAAATTTTGGAAGATTGCAGCTGGTTTGATCTATAGTTTCCTTTTTTCCTGTTGCAAAGATTTCTCCTTTAAATCACAAGAATACTGCTAACGACCCGTTAGCCACTTTTGGGATTTTGTTGTTTGGTTGTCAAGGATCAAACCTAAGCTGAGTGCAAAATCTTACATGCCTCGGTACCGCTGTGGCAGGATCTGTATGAGTCCCCGTGAGGCTGCAGGTGGTATATTTGATAAGGAGAATGGTGGGGTCTGTACTGTTGTATTTTGTCATCATGCGGTGCTCCCACAAAGAAGGTTGATGTGAATCTGGTAAGCAGCTCTCTCTAGCAAAGCCTTACTAATGTGCCTGCAAGTATCCATGGGGATAAAAGGAAGAAAGTGCTAACCCATCACCAGAATCAATGTTTATCAAAGCATGTCAAGGAGGAATAGGGAAGAAATGAGAGAACCCACTGAAGTGTCTTGTGGTGTCCTAACGTCCAGTAATGAGAAACAAGAAAGCAAAGGGCTTTTGAAGAGCCAGGCAAGGCAGTGTCCCACCATCAACCTCAAACACAGGGTGAGGGCTGAGGCTCTGCCCCATCCTTTGCTGGCTCGGGAAGGGGGAGCAGCACGCAGCCCAGGCAGTATCCAGGCATCCAAAACGTTCAGTGGAGGGATTCCTTCCCGTCCTTCCCTTGGATTTACAGTAACTACCTGATTTCTTCTGGTCCTTTGACTTAAGTCCAGATGGAGACATAATTGCTTACCAATGGGCTCCTGTTACTCTTTTCCTCCCAAATCTTAAAGCTTCCCCATCCTGGAAATGTGGCAGTCAAAGAGGCTTTCCATGTCAAGAGGAATCCTGTCTTCCTCAACAGCCCATGCAACGTCACCCCGTGGTCATCTCAGAAACATCTGTGCACTTGCCTCCAGGAAGCATTTGGCACCACCAGGTCTTTAGGCAGAAGGATTAGGAGTCACAAGTCTAGAGCAACACCACCACTGCTTTCTCTGCTGTTCAAGCCTTTCTTGAAAGTATCTCAGTCGAGCAGCCAGGGTCACTTGGTGCGTGGCTCTTGGCTGTCTTTGTGCCTCTCCAGCGCCTTTGAGGCTTGGGTGCCAACAGAGACTCCACCGCCTGGGCAGGAGCCCTTCTGTTGCACCCAGCTGCAAGTCCACAGTTCCTTCTGCTTTTTCCTTGCAGCGATGGCTCTGAAATGTTTGGGGGGTTTTAGCAAGGCATTTGTTATTTTCCCCAACAAAGAGAAAATCCTTACTTTCTGACAGGATACTGGAGCAGCAATTTAAACTGGTGGCTCCCTGTCAAGAACTGAAGCAGAGGAAGCCTGTGATATGTTCATTTCCTTTCTCCTTATCCTAGCAGATAGAGTGAGCAACGAATCACTTCATAACAATATTTTTAGTAGAAGACCATTATCATATGTCTTCTTGATCTTTTTGCTAGGCTAAAGTAGCTTGATGTTCTTTTCTTTAGCCTCTCCATAATGCGTCTTCATCCCCAAGAGCAGAAGCAGTGCTCCTGTCGAGGCTTCGCTGGGAACAAAACCAACAGAATAATTATTTCCTTTCCAAGTTATGCTCCTGTTAATGTATCTTATGGTTGATCTAGTAAAATCAACTATAAAACTACATAAAACTTTATAAAACTATATAAAACTTTAATCAACTATTAAAGCAAAATCTTCAGAGAAGTTGTCTCTGCCAGCACAAACTATGGACATTTCCCATGTAGCAGCACGGCCAACTGCACCAAGTCTGGGCTAGGCTTTAAAAGGATTTAGATGCTAATTAATTTTATTTAGGCACCTGAATACTTCTAGAAAACTCCTCTCTTGCATATTGTGTTGAGACTGTCACTTCATTGAGGAGTAATAGCCATAAATATGGATCAATGATTTTGCTTTGGGACCCTGATGCCTTGATTACAGATAATAAAAAGTCACTTTTTTCAAGACCAGAAGCAGGCAATTAAGATGCAATATTGGCTCCGCTTACAATGTCAGTATCTTCTCATGAAATCCTAGATGTAGTGCTGTGAAGGAGAGATGAAAGGTGCAAGCTTCGCCTGGTTTCCTTTGCACTTCGATAATCTTTACATTTACACTTCCAGTGAGGTGTCAAATATTTTGATGTTATATTTTTGGATGAGAATTGAAATAAAATACTTCAGGCAAGAATTTAAGTCCTTGAGCCTGTACTCTCAGTGGAATATCAGCAGACTACAAAGAATCAGAAATATATACTTCACAGGTTTCCCATCCAATTAATGTATTTTATACAGTGCTAATTTAGTGTAAAGACCCCACTCTTTTGTCTATAACACCTAAGGAAAAAAACTAAAGTCAAATACTTGTTTAAGAAACAAATAAAATAAATAAATAAATAAAACAATAAAATTAAAAAAAAAAAACAAACCAAAACAAAACCAGAAAAACCCAAAACCCCGCAAAACCCACTCCACACTGTCTTTTTTAGGCAAATGATAGCAATTTCCAGGGCACTGCAATGTGCAAAAATCTTCAAAATTATGTGGGGCAGCTCCTCAGTTCTAGCTAGCTTTTCCTGATTAAAACAAATTCAATTAGTAATTCCTAGGTTGTAAGTTGAAAGCACCAATATAGCTTGCCCTCCAATGCAGTAACATTTACAGATACGTTTAATGTGAAGTATTTAATTAGGAAATGCACTATAGTTCCCCTTCGGCAACTCCCCTAGCAAACAACTGGCACTACTTAAAAAGCTTGCGTTGCTTGAAAGTGATACACATGTTAAAATGTATACTTGAATCCTAGAATAGCTTTCACTTAAGCCACAATACTTTCTCCTTTTTGAAATGTGCAATAAATCCCTGTGCAAACATAATATCATGCTTTCATATTTCATCCAATAATCTCAAAACCAATAAATCTCAATTAAGCTTCATAGCAGCACATTCTCCCACAGTGGGACATAAAAGACTATTTCTGCTTAAGAAAGTAATGAAACAAAGTGCAGGGATTCTAGCTTGCTAACCCCAAGTGTCTCGTGGTAAGGGACAAGGCTAGAAGGACCTATAGTGCTGGTTCATCCTAAAGAGCAGCACTTCTCCGACACAAAGGAAACTATTTGTTTTATGGTCACTGTGCTGGGCTTCATCGGGGGAATGTGCAAAGGTCCTTCAGGCCTAGGCTTCGGGGCTCCCCGTTCTTCATGGGGAAAAGTCTGAGCAGGCTCTCCCCTCTCTGAAGCACCATGATTGATACACACCATGAGATTTGAAAAACAAAATGGTTTAGACACCAGTTTCTTTTCTTGGACCTCCAGGACATTACTCTTTTTTTTTTTTTTTTTTTTAAGATTTTGTATGTAACCTAAAAGCTGGAAGATTTTTCTCTAAAATAAATACACACTCACAGAATCACAGGATGGTGAAGGTTGGAAGGGACCTCTAGAGATCATCTAGTCCAACCCCCTGCTAAAGCAGGGTCTTCTCGAACAGGTAAATATGTAAATTGCTGTCCCGATTTCAGCTGGGATAGAATTAATTTTCTTCTTAGTAGCTGGTACGATGCTGTGTTTTGGATTTAGTGTGAGAATAACGTTAATAACGTGCTGGTGTTCTAGTTGTTGCTGAGCTGTGCTTACACTAAGTCGAGGACTTTTCGGTTCCCGTGCTCTGCCAGCAAGCAGGGGCACAAGAAGCCAGGAGGGAGCAGTGCCGGGACAGCTGACCCGAACTAGCCAAAGGGATATTCCATACCATGGGATGTCATGCTCAGTATATAACCTGGAGAGGTTGATCACTGCTCTGGGTCTGGCTGGGCATCAATCAGCAGGTAGTGAGCAATTCTGTTGTGTATCACATGGTGGTATTATTATTATTATTATTATTACTACTATTACTATTATTATTATTATTATATTTTGCTTTATTTCAATTATTAAATTATTCTTATCTCAACCCACCAGTTTCACCTTTTTGTGATTCTCCTCCCCGCCCCACTGTGTGCGTGTAGGAGTGAGCAAGCAGCTGTGTGGTACTTGGTTGCTGGCTGGGGTTAACCCACAATACTTGCAGATTGTCAAACAATTGAAAGACACCAGGAGTTCCAGCCTTAGGAAATACAGCAAGCGTGAGTATTGCAAGACTGGCGGGACTGTAGTGCAAAAATGAGGCTTGCCACCTCAACTAGATGCTTTCTCCTGGGGTAAAATGCTCCTTTACCGCAGATCATTCTACCATATAATTATACGGGCTTAAAAGCAGTCATAGTAAGAACCGAACAACTCCTAATTCCTATCTCTGTCATGAGCGCACTAGTGAGTGTTGCCTCAACTGTGTGTGCAGCAGTTAAAGCAGACCCTTTCATGAAAAGGATTAGCTGATATTTGGCTTTCAGAACAATTTATTTTGACTGAAGAGTTGTCATGAGTTTTTCTCAGCTTTCTAGAGCTAATAGTAATCTGATAGTGCTGTGAATGCTTTTTCCTTCTTTAATGTGTATCTGAGAATTCTTAAATCTAAGTGTTTTTCATTAAAGAATATGTCTTTCTTTTTCCTGACTTCATGATTTCTCAGTGTCTTTGAATGGTACAGAGGTGAGAAGGCTCTGCTCCAGATCTGATGTCTAAAAATAATTGTACTGCTTTGGTGAGGTAAAGTATACATTAATCATATCTAGCAGGGAAGTTCTGACCGTGGCAGCAGGACTCTGCTAGAGCTCCCCAGTTCATCTAGCAGAAGTGTTATTGGCTGTAGCAGAAAGCTAACAGTAGATTCAGATTGGGTAAGTACTGAAAAAGCATTACTGAAAAGATTTTCATTCCATTCGAGCAACATCCTCCAAAACATGTCAACCTTTACGTCTGTTGCCCAGTCCTGGCCTAGAAATCATTCTTAAAAATGTCCTGAAATTCAGCACCGGTTACATGCGTGGAGGATGTGCTCTGGATGCATTTCCCTCAATAGCAGGAGTATTTGTTATTCGGTAACTGTAACTGTGCTGAGTCGAAGCCAACCACTGTGCTGCGGTTTGGGTCACATTGCGTTAGGGGAGCTATAAACACACGCTGGGAATGACCAGACCAGCCATAGACAGTTGAGGATAGTAACTGATGACCTAGATACTTCACTTCAGAAAGTACCATTTGCTTCTAGCATATTCACCTGCAGAAGCTGAACAGGAGCATGAAAACAGAACAACACAGCAATGTCTCTTGTGCTAAAGTAGGTAGTTTTCATCTGTTACTCTATTGAAAAAAAAATTTGAAATTATCTAACTCAGCTTTAGTTTTGATAGGCAAATTCTCTTCAACAAACTCTTTGAGTAAGTTGTAGTTCAAATGTATTTGTTTTCAAGACAAATCACAAGATGTAAATCACTTATTTTTCAAAATCCAAACGTAATGCGCCTGTATGGTGCTAGCATATAGAACTGATCAAAGATTTAGTAACACTGTTTGAAACAAATGCTGTTTCTCAAACATTCCTCAAAGAAAACACATCAAATGTTCCATTAATTTCAGAGGGCTTTATCAGGAGGCTTTCTTAAGAGAGTCTGAAAGCAGACTACTGCTCGTCTCCGTTGTCTTGTTCATGATAATTCAATGACAAGCCTTAGAGCAGCAAAGGTCATTGTGCAAATCTCATGTGGGAATTCATAGAATCATAGAATTACTTAACAGCTTCACAGGTTTCACTCTGGATTGCTGCACAACTGAACCAAGACAGTGAGAGACCAGAAAGGTCTTTCAAACTGTTTTAACTGCAGGAGGAAACTGAACATGGATGTGTCTTAAATGTGATGCTGCTCATTGACAATGACTCTGGAGTTGTTCAGTGGAGCCTGAGAAAGATCAAACAGGACGCTGTTTCCTTTCTAACGCCTCAGCAGCCTTGCAGCCAGAGCCCTGTCTCAGAGCCTTGTCTTCACATACTTTCTTTTAGGGTCCTGCTACATGTGGTTTTGCAGCTGTACCCATGGCAGTCCCCACTGGCTTCCTCTGAGTTCTTTTTCCTCCTCTTGGGTTCATACCTGTGCCTACCTAAGCAATACCCAAGTGAGCTTTGTGCCCTAGCCTTGCCCTGGATAAGATTCCTAGAGGCTTCCTCTTTAAACAAACACCACTTCTGAAAACACATCCACGTTACTATAGCACTCCTCTTCCCGTGTTGGGTAAACGTGGTAAATCCTGGTAACTGGTGGAAAGAAATGAGTTTGAACTAGACTGCCGGGGCTTGCTGTGGGGCTTCACACGCGCTTTCCTTCCTGAACTGTCACCCTCCTTTTAAGTTCCAGCCCTTCACCTCAGTGTGTTTGTTTCCTGTTACCAGGCCCTTCTAACACCTGACGAATCTCATTTAACCTAAATGTGTCTTATTTAAACCGATGGTGTCTTACTTAGCCCAACAGTTCCCACGGTGAGCTTACAGGAAAGCCAACCATGGCAGAGCAGCGATCATCAGAAAAAAGGATGGTGTCCAAGCATACCAAACAGCAGCTGCCTTTCCGAAAATGATTCAGTTTCACCGGCAATAGTGAAAACAGGGAGATAAATGCAACTGTGAATCAGTGCACAAACAGGGCTGTCAAGAATTTCTCATTTCCAGTCACTTAGGATCACGTTTTCCAGGACATCTGGTGTTGATACAAATAATCTCCATTTTTGATCTTCCCATTTTTTTACTGCCATTTTATTTCTGCCCTGCACAATTAGTGCCAGTTATTTGTGCCCTTTTATATGGGCACCATGTATTGGAAACCTGAACTCTGCAGGGAGGCTCCGTCAGCGCTGCACAAGCTGCTGCCGTGTTTGAACGGAGCTGCTGGAATTCTGCCAGGGGAGGTTGCTCTGCATCCATCCTGCTGAATTTCTCTCTGTCTGTTTCCCAGACCCTGTAATAGTCCTGACAGCTCTAATGATCAGGGGGGTAGCCTGCACACACACCAGCAAGAGGTAGTTCATATAATCCCTCCAGATTTTCAACAACTGAGAGACTGCGCTGGGACCTGCTATCTGTGAAGGACTCCAGGGAGAAACGTTCCAGGTTTATGTGCTGCTCTGTCCAGTTGTTGTTTGATGTCCAACTCAGAAATACAAAACACTATTGTCACCAGAAATTCTTCTAATGAATATCTGAGAATTATTTCTAGCAGGATCACTATCTCCTCTGAGGTTTCCATTAAAAAAAAAAAAAAAAAAAAAAAAGAAGAAGAAGAAGAAAGGTAAGTTACTCAGAAAACGAAGTAGACCTCTTGCATGTTATTTTGATAAGAAGCTCAGTCAATTCCCGATGTTTTTGTACATATCCCATCCTGAAAAAATCTGACTCTCTACAGTTGCCCTGCAGGTGATTTCAGTGTAACTGCACAGCCCCATCTCTCTGACTGAGGGTCTTGGGTTCCTTCAGCCGACATGGACTGTAGCCCTGCACAGGCTCTGGCTGTCTCTTAGATGCTTAACAAAGGTACAGACAGAGCGCTGGGCTGACAGTTTTTGGATGTCAGACATCCCTTCATGCAGGTCTCCTTCATGAGAGGTGAATGAAGGGTAGCCCAACGTGGCAGTCTAACAGCGGCGCTGACTGACTTCACTGCTCCACTCAGTGAACTTGCTCATAGGTGTCCTTACTTATGCTTTGGCTATTAACGTGAATAGGCTTGGAGAGTCTGGTCCCTCTGTATGAAAAAATGTTGTGTAGAACACAATTGTATAAAAAGAAAGGGTAACTTTGATTTTGAGAGCGTGAAGGAGTTCTCCTTGGCCAATGAATGCTATACAGAGGGCAATATTCACCCTGTATGGGTAACAGAGAGATGTTGAGTGGTGAGGGCACAGTATTATATGGACTATCACACTGAGTGGAGCTATCACAACTGCAAATAAAACTCACATTTCTCCAGTCAACCAAACTGCAGATAGAGAGAATGAAACAGCCATAGAGGACAAGATGGCAAATAGTTCAAATCTTTTCTTTTTTTTTTTTTCCTCATCACATAACTGGGTGCACCCAGAAAATACTGAGAGGATGCTGCAGGGTGAACAAAAAATATCTTTATTTCTCTGCAACTGGAAATTAAAAGAACTGATTTTTCTGTTTGCCTTCAGGGTGCATGTTGCTCCAAACCACAGGAGGGAGGATGTCATCTTCCCCTTTTAAGCTGGATAGACTGGGCTGTGAACATCATGAACACTGAAACAAGACTCTGTTGCAGCATGATCCAGCTGCCAGCTTGAGGGTGGACATTTTTTTTTTCATGTTCTTCCAAACAGGCAATGCAAGAGGTTTCAGCACTGTCATTTACTTGGGGAAGAAGTTGTTCTTCCTGCTCAGGAAGAATTCTAGGGAAATTGCATGAGTGACAGTTAATCCCTCACCCTTCCCCGCCCCCCCCCCCTTTTAATCATTGTTATTTCTGTGCCTTTAAGCAGCTTTGCAGTGTGAATCACATCTATTTTGAAACATAGAGACTAAGTTTTGCATGAATACCAGTTATGGAACCTGAATCCTTATCAGCAAGACTCAAATCCCATTAGTATTGCATTTTGCATAAAATATTCAAAATGAATTATATATATTTGTAGGGCAAAGGAGAAGTAATTAGTAAACAGAAAAAAAGAAAGTATTTTATGTAGGAAAGCATGGCCTGAAGTGTGTTTCTGAGACTTGGGAAGTAACGCATAATGAATAGGTAAGTGTGCTGTTGAATGTGGATATTTTCTGTAGGTGGATGATGGAAATTGCGCAGCACTTAAGTGTAAATAATGCACATACACTTAGTAACTCTGACCCGTTGCTGCTGAAACAGAGGAGAATGTACCAGGGAGAGCCTGATAATAGCGTTCAAAATAAGTCTCTAAGCCACAAGAACACACATATCTCCCAGCAGCCATTACAAATTCAGACTGACAATTTTGGAATCGTATTTTGATGAATCCCTCTCTCCTTTTGTCCTCACTCATCACAAGAGGGGTTTGTGACTGTATGGATGGGGGCTTCCAATGCATGACTTCTTCAAATACTGAACTTCTCAGTTGCTAGAGGGTAAATTCACAAAAAATGCATGTCCTCTTTTTGTGCGACTGGAAACAAGTACATACACGGTCTAATTTGTTCAGAAAATCTCAGAGATGGACATGTGCTGCTGTAAATGAATCTAAATCAGCAGCTGGCTCAAGCTAGATGCTGCGAATTGGAAATACTAATTAATGATTTTCTAAAGGCTGTATCTCATACTGCAATTCACCTCAGGACTAGGGAAAAAAAGATACTCACAGCAAGAGACCAAGCATTGCGAGTGTTTGTATGCTACTGAAACCTTCACTCAAAAGCGGCAAAAATTTACCCTGACCTGTTCCTCTGCTTCCGCGTCCCTAAATGGCTCGTTGCAACAGATTACAGTGTTCGTATTTGGGGCAAAATGATCATAAATACAGAAGGCAGTAGGCAACCAGTTTTTCTGTATCCCAATATCTTATCTACTGCCTTTCTATTCCAGTAATTGTGGTGGTCTTGGCAGTGAGGAAAGCCCCAGATAATCCTGCCTGGCGGCAGCGTGCAAAACTAGGCCTTCGCAGAGCGGAGGCCACGTGCTGGGGGGTCTTTCTTCAGACACACACGCACACACCCCGCCGTGTTATGTTTTGGTAAGTAAATGTAACCAAGTCCTGTGAAATCCAGAGAAAATAAATCCTCTGCATATTTTTCCAATTACAGAGGAGAAGAAACCCCCGTTTGTCTTGTCTCTGATCTCCGCAGATTAAGCGGGGGGACTTGGTTGACGGCCCGGGCCTTCCTCCTGTCCACAGCAGCGCTCTGGTCTTTATTTCAGCCTCCAGCCTCCAAGGCACCAGGACTCCTGCTGTCCTGGCAAACCTCTCCCAAATAAAATAATGCTGTGGCTTTAGTAGCCTCCCACTAGGCTTTTTATTGCCTCACTGGCAGTGTCCCTTCCACGCTGTTTGTTGAGACAGCTTCAACAGCCTTTCTCTTATTGCATGCTAATAAGACCCAAGGAAGATCTTTCCACAGTACAAAACCCAGAGCTTTGCCCTGTCTGAAATGCTGTCTAACAAAATTGATAAAGGAATTAAATCTTCCAACAAGCATCTCAAATAGATGCGATACTCATGTTTGGAGGTGATGTATGTTCTGCTCTGAATACAGAAAACCAGCTCCCGTCCAGTGCATTCAGAATGGATAAACAAGTTGTCACGCATAATTTTAATGGTGAAAATAACTTTGTGTGGGTGACAGAATGAGGATGAATGCATTTAATATGAAATCTGGTTTTATATATGAGTGCATAGGCTGTATTTCTCATACATGATAGCTTAATTTCTAAAGCATTGTTAAAGTTTGTATAACTCCAGTTCTGCTTAAAACAAGAATTGACCAGACCAAACTCCCCCTCCTTTAAGTGGCTTGGTACCTGAGCAAAACAGACAGTTGCGGAAGACAGAAGCCTGACAGGGACAGGAAAAGCCCTAGAAGAGGCAGCCATCACCTCCTTTGCCTACAAGAATGGGAACTGCTGTTGGTGAGGGCTTCAGCTGTGTGGGGCAGGGCTGCTCCAGTGGTGGGGCAGAGGCAGCTCTGACCCCATTCTTTAATGGGAGCTGTATCAGGGAGATGTTCACGGCTGAAATACAGAAGTTCAGCTTTGTCTGTTCCGTTAAAAAGACTTGCGTTGATAGGCCTTGTCCCATCCTGACCCATGTGAAGCTGAACCTCTGTGCAGGATGCCAGCCTGCGTTTGTAAGACAACACTGATCTCACTGAGCTTCTCCGGTGTTGTGGCAGGGGGGAGCAACTAAAAGCATGGAATGGTCGCTAATATGTATATTTGGAGTCTTCTGCCCTGATGTCCATGGCCGTGGTAGCTGCTAGGTGTCATGCTGAACGAAGGCAGGCTTTCTCTCAATCAAAATACGGCAAAAGGAAAAAGCTCTCAGTGATGCCAATGCTCTAATTTCACTTCTAATGGGTATTCTACTATCTGAAACAAAAGCTCAGCACTGCCAGAGGGCTCTCGTATGGTTATGACTAATATAAACAAGTATTCAAAAGTGATTCTTCCTTTGCAAGCTGATCCCATGGTGTATTTACCTAAGCCATTCTCTTCTGGGGGTAGCTTGGTGACACACTTCAAGCATAAGAATCCCTAAACTAGATTTAGTCATGCATACTTGAGTCAGTCTGGTGTTACTTAATTTAGTACAGGCCATTAAATATTTTTACCTCTGTATTAGGGTCAGGACAGGAGAACCAATCAAGTGAGATTCACTGAGGCTTTATGTGTCATACAAAGTACTCAAGCGAATCTTCCACACAGACTTACTCCCCACCACATGTGACTGAGAAAGAAATACAGGGAGGTCATGTATTCCATCTCTATACACATATCTTTACTTGTGAGTTTAGTGCGACTAGTGTGCATGTGTGCACATGTGCAAGGGCAATGTTAAACATTAACACCATCTCCATGCAAAAGCAAAGCCTCTTTCAAGGCGAGAATAAAGGTGTTCAAGGTGACAGCCAGAAGAGAGGCGCAGGATCCCCAGCCTGGTCTGGCCTGAAGATGTTTTGTTGGTACAGATACACCACGGATGCATTGCAGCGGCACAAAATACTGCGTACTTTAGCGTGGCTACCTCTGTGCAGGATATGTTCATCGGGGTTTCAAAGCACAGGATTTATTAATATATTAACAGATAGTTACACTGGTGGAAACATCTTTGCTACATAGAGGCCTGAAGTAAAAAGACGCATTTGGCACAATCATTTTAGAAATCTTAATCTATTTAGCCTCTTTAGTATTCATCATGTTAAACATGTACAGCACTAAATAAATTGGAGCTACTTAAATATTTATCAGATGTCTCCCTGCATGTTTAAATAACAAGCAGGCAGCCAGTCATAAACAACTTTTTTTTTTACCATCCCTCCAGGATCATCTACATTTCTTCTTTTTCCCTCAAAGGCTAAACTTCACAGTCACCCTGGTGCCACAGAGCGGGGAGAAGCCAGGTAGGGTCTGGACGGCTGTGCGGGAGCAGTCACGGGGGCTGGAACAGAGCCTGGGACCCCCCTTGGGGCTGAAACCCAAGTCCCTGGCACAGCAGCGGGTCTCCTCCCCTGGGGCTGCAGCCCTGGTGCTCGGCTCAGCTGCCTCAGTTGGTTACCCAGTGCTGTTTGCAGCACTGAGCAGGCATTTTGGCCCATTTTTGTTTGGAACAAGTTTTGTTTACCCCTGTGATTCCAAATCTCACTGCAGCTTCAAGCTGTTGTATTATTATAACCTTTTGCTGCAAATGAGCTTTAAAAACTGGTTTGCATCATTGCCAGGAAGCTTAAAAGCAGAAAGAAGTCAACTCTTCTAATATGAATGACAAAATCATAGCAACGACCATTAACACAGACTCATCCCACACCATGTTTCCACTGGTCACTGGTACATTTTAACAGTGTGAAAGTTTGTGTCAGGTGCACAAAGGGAATTGTAACAAGAATTTGTTCCCAGATGCGTGTCACACAGTGCTGATGCCAACCAAGCACAAATGCAGATCCTGCTGCTGAATGCTAGAAGGGGAAATCGAGGCAAAGGGCCCTGAGAAGACCACAACACAGCACAGAGCTGGGTTCTGATACTGGGAGTGCAAGTCCTACAGATTCAAGGGTTAGTTTCAACTAGCATGAGTGATGACAGGGCCTGATACACCACCATCTATATTCTGCACTTCAATAGCATCTTCCCCCCGAGGAGTCACTCACTTCACAAGCATCTTCATTTCTCTCTTACAGACAAGGAAATAAATGAAAAGAGAGATTATACCTTTCTACCACCTGTATTAAAAGTTGGGACAAAATGAACACAAAAAGTCAAAAACCTCTGACTCCCAGTTTTGTGCTTTTACCAGAAAAACATGCAACTGAGAAAACCGATGGCCTGTCAATCCTTTTGTTGTACGCAACACAATGGTTAGATATCAATGGTTCAGTGACAACCCCTGAAAACATTTCAGGTGGGATCTTTTGGGACCCAGTTTTGTGAGGAATACCTTCCTCAATGATACAGATAAGGGAGTGGAGGGTGTCCTTACAAAATATGCCAATTTGAGAGAAACAGTAGCCATTTTGGAGACAGAATTATTCAAAATAATCTTTATAAAATGTGGAAGTTGTACATCAAATATATAAAATTAAAGAAAGTGAAGTGAAAAGGAGGAAAAAAATTGAACACACCAAAAAAAAATCCCAGGAAAGACTTGCCTAGGCAGCAGTACTGCTTAAGAGATTCTGGATATTGCAAGGACCAACACACACACGGGGTACGCACCAAGGATAGGACACCCTTACCGAGAAAGCAAATTCAGCAGTGCATGAAGAAGAGGCTATGTATGGTGTGGGACATCATTAGGTTGCTTTCCTCAGGAAGGGAACCCTCAGCTGGGGTTGCATGTTTACACAGAGGAACTATATATTTTTTAAAGGGCATACACAAATCAAAGAGAGGTCACAAGTCAGAAATTAAAACGTGACTCTTAGGATAGCTTTCAAGATCTGGGCTTTGATCCAGAAAACAGAAGACCAGGGGAAGGACATGGTAACATGTGCCAGTTCATGTTCCAATATTTCAAACACTGTTATAAAAATGACAATCAATTACTCTATGTACACTGAGGGAAGGATGAGCTGAAATGAACCTAGTTTGCAGCAAAGAATATTTGGGTTAGATATTAGGAAAACTTTCTAATTATGAGCATAATTAAGTGTTGGACCAGACTGCCTGAGGCACACAGTGAATCTGCCTTCATGGGAGGTGCTGGAGTGTAGGTTGAGCAAGTGCCTCAGGATGCTCTGGACAGACTTTGCAGCTGTGAGAGGGAGCTGGGGACCCTTCCCACTCTGTTTCTATGCCTACGTGGTATTTCTGAAATTCTGAGATCCAGTACCCAAATTAAATGTAATATTCCCGACACTATCTGTCTTGGCATTTATCTGGTCTTTGTAGTAGCTTCTGGAGCAAAAAAGAGGCTAAAAGTTTACTCCAAATGATTAAGCAACTCAATTGATAAGGCTGAATAGAAGTGCTCCAGAGAAATTTTTTTGGTCACAAATAAGTTCAAAATGACTTCATACTATGATCAAAGCACTGCTAAATCTGTGCTAAACCTCTTCCTGCCCATGGAGAAGAACTGACATTCTACAGATTTGAAATACAGCAACTGAGGCAGCCTGGATACAAAGGTTAACCTAGACAGATTAATATGAGCTTGTATAAAGCTCTTAATGCTATTCCAAATGCTAATAGTGACTGACATTATAGGGTTTCCTGGAACTGATTTAGAAAGATGAGAACTGTTTGCAATAAAAAGCCTGTTTATCTAATAAGAACAGCAAAAATTCCTTAATTACCTGGCACTTTAACAAATTATGATCTCATTTGACAGAAAAATAATTTCTACACATGGCACACATCTGTCCTATTTCCCAAGACACCATACTGTACCATACAGTGCTCTTCAAACAGGGCTCCAGAAGCACTTCTGAAATACATGCCGACAGAAAGCTGTGACAAAAGGCAAGTTTTATTAGGACCGTTTTGCCAACCAGTAGAGTGAACTGCAGCAAGTGCAGTGTTTTTCTCAATGTGAGAGGAGACAGATTCACAGAGAGAGATTTTCGCTTTGCAGTGTCCACCCTCTAGACTTTCGTTCCAAGACTTGGAATAGGCAGCTGAGATCATAAATGATCCTCAGCGCTCTTCACATAGGTGCTCTGCAGAGATGGTTTTGAAGCTTTTCAGCCATGCACTTGCTTTTCCTTTTTATTTCAGCCATGCACATGGTTTTCCCCTTTTTTGTCTTTTTTACTGAAATAACAAACGTGAGACTATTGTGAATCTGGCAAAGGCGTAACGGGAGTTTTCAGAACCTCGGGGAGCTGAGCCACTTCACTGAGAGTAATCTTAGCTCACAAATAGAACAGCAGTCCCTGGTAGTATTGCAAATCTTGCTTCAGCAGCAAAAATGTATTAGAAGATTTCTTTCCCCTCTTTAACATCAGCGAGAAAATATATACTTAAAATCTTTAAGTGCTTTTGCCAAGAAAGGCTGGACCCTTCCAACCTGGTGTTCTATTATTTCAGCATCCAGTTATAAAAATACTATTCCCCTTGACCTCCATCACAAAAAAACTTCAATATTAAAGAAGAAATCGGGCTTCTCAGTCAAAATCAAAAGAAAAGGTATTGAATTTGCTGTCTTTCAGAGATTGTGAAGTGACTGCAGGAAATAAATATCAGAATGGCTATAATATACACAAACTTAGGCTGAAATTCAACTGGAAGGATTTTTCAAGTGCATGTGGTATGCTGTGTCACTTCAGTACACGTGTTAACGTTTGAAGTACAGCAGAATTCAGGTTGGGCTGACAGCTACACACAGATATATCTCCTCTTGTTGGGTTCAATACAAACTGTATTCCCATCCCAGGACAGACTTTGTTTCCTAGTCTTTCTGGGAATTTTCACAGATTTCACATAGCCAGGAAATATTTTTCATGTGATCTCTCTGCTCTTACTTTGGCAACTCTTGGGTGGAATTACTATGCACACTTTTTTATAATGTTTTGCTGGGTTTTGCTCTGTGTATTGAGATATTCTGCAAGCTACTTAAATCCAATTTAAAAACTACTGCAACATGCATGTTTGGTAATACAAAACAGCTGCTAAAGAAAGCTCAAAATACATCTGATGTGCACTTTTTAATTGCATGCCTTTACTGTATCAACTCTCAGCTCGTATAGAATATATAAACTAATATGTTTTACCGCAGTGAATTCTGGATTACTTTTTATAGGATGATTGCTTTTACAACTACAGCATGATTTGGGAATTTATTTTCCATGCTACAAATAAAGATCTGCAACAGCAAATATTCAAGTCTGTGCAGAGGCAAATGCTAGGCTGAGCAAGGCGCAACAGAAACTGAGAACTGGTAGCCTTGAGAAGGCTTTACCAAAATATGGTGAAAATTACTCTTTTGGTCTTGTAAAGTGTAGTACAACAAAACAGCACAAAGTCCCTAAATTTGTGGGAATAATCTGCCTGGCAGTTAGCTGCCCTCAATTGTCCTGTAAGGCTTTTCTGTCACTGCCTGTTCAGAGAGACAGGATGAAACACAGAGGAGTTAAATGAAGGGTCCATTTATTGAGAGGAGTGGGAACAGGAGTTTGCAATCTAAGCT
Organism: Falco punctatus; assembly: GCF_963210335.1. NCBI lineage: Eukaryota > Metazoa > Chordata > Aves > Falconiformes > Falconidae > Falco > Falco punctatus. The sequence continues at coordinate 264,699 of NC_137580.1, read as the reverse complement.
CAGACTATTAGACTTCCATCTCATCAAATGTCTGTAATTCAGTGTTCAGAGAATTAAAGAGCAGAAAGATTGCCACAATATGAGTCAGGCTCAGATTTATAGTGAAAGCATTAAGAGTAATAAACAATGTTCCATGGTTTAACCCCAGCCAGCAACCAAGCCCCACGGAGCCACTCGCTCCCTCTCCCCACACGGGATGGGAGAGAGATCGGAAGAGTAAAAGTGAGAAAACTCATGGGTTGAGATGAAGACAGTTTTAACAGGTAAAGCAAAAGCCACGCACACGAGCAAAGCAAACCAAGGGATTAATTCCCCTCTTCCCACCGGCGGGCAGGCTCAGCCACCCCCAGGGCAGCAGGGCTCCAGCACGGGTAACTGTGACTTGGGAAGACAAACGCCATCACACCAAATGTCCTCCCCTTCCTCCTTCTTCCCCCAGCTTATATACCCAGCATGATGCTCAATGGTATGGAACATCCCTTTGGCCAGTTTGGGTCAGCTGTCCTGGCTGTGTCCCTTCCCTGCTCCCCGTGCCCCCCCCAGCCCTCTTGCTGGCAGGGCCTGAGAAACTGAAAAGTCCTTGACTCAGTGTAAACATCACCCAGCAATGACCAGAAACATCGGTGTGCCATCAACATGGCCATCAACACCGAATGCAAAACACAGCGCTGCACCAGCTGCTAAGAATAAAATCAACCCTATTCCAGCTGAAACCAGGACACAATGGCTTCCAGCTTTCACAAAAGATCTTTTCTACCTTAGCAGCTGTGTAGGATTTGCAGGCTTTATATGCTGAAGAGGCTACTGCTGCTTTCTAGTCGGAACTGGTGCCAAAATCCCAATCTTTTATCTGTCATGTCTGCTTTGGACCACTGCCTCTTCCAAGCACAGACCTTCTTTTTCTACACTGTATAGCTTGTACTATACTTGATGGCAGGGAAAGCCAACAACATTCAGTCACAAGCATTATTTTAATCAAGTGACCAGGCAATACCAGTGCTGGTGGGTATTAAAACATGTTATTTAACATAGTTCTTTCTAGTATTTAGTTCAGAAAAAAAGAGAAAAGCATCAGAGTTCTACTTAGCAAGGTTGCCTTCAAAAATGGAACTACTGTATCCTAACAGGTTTAGTCTGCCAAAGGAAAAGACTAAAAGAATCTTATAAAGGTCAAATGGCAAACTGTTGGGCCAAGATGTAGAGGTTAGACTTGAGGACTAGTACCAGCACTGAGTGGTACCACACCTAATTCTTTGGTATTGCTTGGTGCTGTGGAGCAACTGCATCAGTCATCACTATTAAAAGGCTGTTCAAAACAGTAGAAAAGAAATTGGAAACTGAAACTAGGAAACTCAGGTGAAGGCTAAAATTTTGATCTTTAATAATGAGAGAAGATGGCCATTCAGACAGTTCACAGTACAACCAAGGTCCACTGTCACCGGAAACCTAGGCATCTCTCTCCAGAAGTCTGCCTGATGAGCTTGATGTTGAAACTAGTATGTGAGTCTTCATGGCTTCGTGTATGTTGTGCATATGAATCACAGGCAAGGTAACCAGAACAGTCCTCTCTGACTTAAAAAAAGATCCCTGTGAATCAAGGAGTTTATGAAACAGCACCTGATCATTTGTTTCTTCATGGGACGCGCTGCAGACCAAAAAGTGCCTGACTTGCTGCAGTCCCTTTTATGAAAGTAGTTGATGAGTAACTATGATGATGATGAAAGTTATTCTTTGTTTTGCCTAGATTATGTGTGCAATGTCTTTGTTTTCTGTGCCTGTGTGGGCCTCCATTCCCAGGCCAAAGTGCAGATTGTGGGATGTGCACAAGTGGATGACCTGCACCCCAGACTTAACTATTCCTTGAACCATGGCAGTCTGGACACTACCTGTGAACTAATACTTATGCAGCCAGAGACTGGAAACCTGAGCAAAGAGCAAACAAGCATGACGACATGGATGCATCCCTGCTGTACTCACCAGCTCGACTGTGAACTCAAGCACAGAGGGATGGAAGCTGTAGCCTGCAGCAGGGCAGAACCAAGAGGCACACTGTGGCTCTTGGAGCATGAGGCTGATTTGTGCTCTGCTGGCTGCACAAATACAGTTATACGCTACCTCTTACTCAGGCTAGAATTTAAGGCTACAGATTAACTTTAAAGCAACAAACCTCAGGTGTCCTCCAACAATACAAATGTTCCCAGTTCTCAAACGCTTGGTGTTGTCATGAAGTACTTACAATATGGAAAATCATTTGACATTCTGATGGGCAAAAAGACAGAGGAGCAGAGTTAAAGGTCACCTTTTCTTTTTTATGTCATGCATGCTTCAACAGCAGAAATACTTTTCCCTTGCTTGGTCTCTTATAGTTTAATCAGCAGAGAGGTAGAATACAGGAAATAATAAATTAATGAGAACATTAGGGAAAGAAAAAAACAAGCTCCTCCATAAAATTCTGAAAACACCTTCCTTAAAAAAAAAAAAAAAAAAAAAAAAAAAGAAAAGAAAAGAAAAGAATTTTATTATCGAGGAGAAAATGACATTTTGCGTGGTCCATGTTATCATTGTGGCTGCAGTGTTTTGCTCAGCCATAGGGAATAATTTTGTACCACATCTGAGAAGATGAAGGAGGGAGCTGGAGATGTCAGGTGGTAGAGGGGAGAAGCTGCACTTTTTTTGCAAGACAACAGCTTGTAGACAGCTGTTGGCTGCCGTCCGAACAGCATCAGGGAGTGTGGGTTTGGGATGGGGAGGGTCAGAAATGTGGGGGTTTTTTTAAGTGTGCAGTTTAACACGAGGAAACGGAGGAAAAAGTTCACTACCTAGACCAAAAGCCTGGACAAAGTAATAATAAAAATTGTTCTCTACCCATGCTATAAGAAACTCAGGGATCAGATACTCAGCACACCTCTGTGAAAGGCTTATAAAACCCAGGCCCCTTACTATCCTGGTAATAACTTTTCAGCTGAGGTACAGTCTGTGTAAGATAAATCGTTATACTGCATATAGTTCATTTGAGGAGACTTGCACTAGGTGTAAAGTTAATAATAGAAACTAGAGCGAAGGGACCCTGTCAGGTTAATCCTGTGATGTGTGTTGTTTATGCGCTTCCTGAAAGATGTTGTAGGTGGTGATGCCATTCTCCCTGAAAACATAATGAACGGACGCCTTCCTTTTTTGTATTTTGTTGTGCTACAGATTATTTTATATTGGTATTAAAAATAACCTTCTTCCAATCTTCTTTACTCACATCAGACAGAATTTACTCCGGAGCAAGCAGACAAAAGAAGGTCACTGCAGCAGCTAAGCTCCTAAGGTAGGATTACATTTTGTGGGAAGCATGGGATAGTTAGTCTGCGCTGAGGGTACTTCTGCTTATCATAGGGTCACAAACAGAGATGAAAACCGATCTTTTTTTTTTTTTCCTGACAACTGACTACTGACATGAATTACTTTGCTGCTGTGCTAGCTTTCCTGAGTGTACTTGGTTTGGCTTGATTAATTATCTCTGTAGTGTTTTGTTCTTACTGACATACAGATACTTTTATTAGATGCACATTTTGTTTAAGCTGTATATTACAGTCTCTCTTGCCTCTGTCTAAGCAGTCCAGCTCAGGTCCTGGCTTTCAGAATAGATGAATAAATGCACTAATTAAAACAAAACCAAATCAAATAAATAAGCCACAAGGAAGAACAAAGACTCTATCAGTCCTAATCTCCAGGCGTCCGTGTCTGTAGCCCAGGGTGAGGCAGCATGCTGGGCTTGGTGCTGGATCACATACAGCTGCTGGCCGCTTGCACCATACACACAGGGGGCTTCATTAGCCAGGACTCAACTTTGTGACTGTGTGGCTGAAGCCTGTATGTACCTCCACAAGATACTGGTGTGCCACAAGCTACCACCGTAGTGGTAGTAAGAGATTATCTGGTCACAAGCAAGGAATTACCAGTAGTTGAGAACACACGTGCCCCATGGCCATACCCCCATTTCTAAGGGGAAAGGCACCAAACTGTGTGTGCAAGTTTGGTAAACAGGAACATCCTTCTTTAATTTTTTTTTTTTTTCCTAAAAGATCAAATTAAGGGAAATAAGGTGCAGAAGGTTTTCAGGACTTCATTTGAAAGCATTTATTTAAGGCCAGAAGTTGCTTTCTAACAAACTGAAATGCCCTTGCTGGCATGGCCATGTCCTCTGTCAGAAAGGTCATGCTACAGTTCCCACAAAGAGAACCTGGGAGCTGTTGTTCAGGATCTTTATGTCACCAGAGAAATGCAAGGTGCTGGAGCTAGAACCAAAATCGGCGGTGGTAGTTAGCCATTGCTCCACAATCTGTTATCAAACAGCATCAGAACCAAGTCATGCTCCTTTTGTTCCAGTGTCAAAGAGACATGTGCCGTTCCCATTTTAATTTCAAGCATTCCTGACATGGTAATTTATCAGGATGTCAAGCACCAAAGCTTGCGAGCAGAACTAAAACACAGAGATGATGGAAAAATGGGGCGGGGTGGGGAGCTCATGAAAGAAGCTACAAACTCCCAGCACATGCATCATGTAATCCCTGTCAGTTTGTGTCTTCGTTTAGCAGTGAAAACTCGATTCCTCAGATGAAAAGCAATGAATATAATTTCTAAGTTCCTTGACGAGTTGTCACGCAGCTCTATCACAGTCGTGAGAAGAGGGCACAGCAGAGTAGTGGCAAGACGTGTAGCTGACAAAACATCAGCTCTCTGAAGGCACCCTAAAGCGATATACAGCAGGACAAATCTTCTGTTCAAATGAAGGCAAACCTCACTGAAATAATATCATAAACTGCCATGAATCAAAGGTCTACAATGAAATGTCATGTTGTTTTCTAAGTTTGAGAATGAACGTGAGTAAGATTGTCCATTTCCCTTTTTCATTTTCCCTCAGGAGTAAGAAATTAAGCAAATACATGGCAGGCTATAGCACACAGCTATTGTGCTGTTTCACACCATTTTTATGCATCTTAATCATTTTTTCAAATTTTACATGCTTTGCTTCTAATACAGCAACACATTCCTCCTGCCTGCTACAAATCCAGTTCGGAGCCTGCAGAGCCTGAGCTAGCCTGGCTCCACCCTGGGAGAGTTCACAGCCCGAAATCTGAGCTGTGAACTCACACAGCCCATAATCCCTTAAACCTCACATCCCACAGGAGAATTAAGGATGAGCAGGGATGCAGCTGTGGATGTCAGAGAAGGGAGAAACAGTGCTGATGGGGAGCTGAGCAGAAGAAGGGCACGTTGTATGTGGGTAGCTGGTGGGTGCTGCTGGGCAGCATTAGCTAATTGGGAGGGCTGGCAGAATCCGAGGGGCTAAGCAGACTCAAAGGGAAGAGGGCATTGGGTGGCAGGAGGGAGGGCAGAGCGAGGCAGAGTGCACGGTGGTAGGGGGCACGGAAGGACTCGCAGGTTATAACCCACAGAAACCTAGGCAAAGTGTGCAGGCATCAGGATAAAGGGTGGAGCTGACAAGAGGGATATGTAGACTGGTTGGATTTTGGCATGTTGGCAGAATTCACTCTTCAGCGTGTTCTTGGCAAAGGGTGTAAATCACTTTTCTCCATAGCCCTGGTGCAGGGAAGGCACACTGCTCCTCTTCCCCACTTCCATGCACCCTTCTCTCCCTGAACACATGCTTGGGGAACAGCCAGAGGAAGACTAAATGCAATGTGAGCGGTTTTCTACCTCTACCTTTTCCCTTTGGGAGGTGGAAAGGTTGGAGTTATGATTTTAGATCTCTTCAGGCAATACTGTGCCTAGCTTAACTCCAGCTAATGAAAAAGGCTATTTGTCTAATAGACCTTTAATCACAAGCTCTACTTAAAAATCAATTACATGATACAACTATTATAGTTAAGCTCTAGATCTCACATATCTTCCTGTTATCTGAGGATTTTCCTCTGAGACAACAGAGATGATTGATATGCAGCCAGATTTTCAAATGTTCACCATAGAGTACACGCCAGGTTTCTTCATCCAGCTGTTTCTGTTTTGGATGCTTATAAAGCAGCTTCTCAAAGGCCTTAGCACCTATTGCTCTGTGGTTCGAAAGACCACTTCCTCATTTATTTGAGTAATTAGGGGCTTACCTGTCCTGAGAATCTGACTGCAGACCATTTAAAAGTTTTGGCCAGAAAGAATAAAGCTAGAAGGCATCTTAATTAATTTTAGCCCAATCGCCCCAAGGCATGAAGGACCACAGATCAAAAGATGGTGTAGTCCTTGGAGAACAAGTTTTCTTGATGCTTTCTGAGCCTGCTAAGACTAAACATCATTTTCACAAGTTTGGCTTCTCTACTGTGACTGCATTACACCATCCACACAAAGCACACACCTGCACATCTTTTGCAGTGCCAACAGCCAAACGTCAAACAGGCAGGTGTGCAGCTAAGCAAGCCCAGACACAGTTGCGATTTGGATCGCAGGGAGACACGGAGTGAAGGAAAGGGCTACAAAATGCTGCAGTATTTCCCACTTCACAGCTGTTTGCCTCTACCGGCCATGCAGTTAGCAGAGAGGAAACATCAAGGAAAGGTCAACAGCTCCTCGGAGCGCTTTCAGGTCAGACATATACTTGGGGTTGCCAGCAATGTAATGGGAGGCAGCTGAAGAGGTCATGCTTCCATTTACCATCCCACAGTGATAAGCTCTGATGTTTTAACTAGCTGCTACTCAGAGAACACATTTTCAGGACCGAATGCGATATAAATTATCTTAACTCAGTTCAGTCACTTCCAGAGACCTTAGGCAGACTCCTTGTATCGGGCTAGATACCAATAGTACGAAGAAACTCAGATGGGACTGGAGAGCTTTCTTATATTAATTGCATCATGCATAAAAAGCAGGAAAGCTGTTACACATGGATAACACTAATCAGAAAATAGGTGTCGGTTTAGTTTGCTGAAGAAATGCCTTCATTAACAGTGTTAGTATTGATTTAATTTCAGTTCTTCTCTGAAAGCTATTATCTTTTTCCTGTAACTCTAGTTGCATGTCCTTGTGTATGCAAACTGCAGACATTTCTCACCCAGAAGTCCTGTGGTAGCCTACTATAAATGGTAGTAAACCTATAATGTATAAATTAGTAATCCAAAAGAAAATCTTAGCGCCTTTGGCTCCAGCAAGGCAAGATTTCCTGAAACTTCATTCCATGCTGTTCTCTTCCACATTTCCACATTCTCCTCAAGTTCTATTCCACCCTTGCAGTGAGATTTGGCCTTTCTGTTTTAACCCTGTATGGAAGCAAGGCAATCAAATCCACCAGATCATCTCGTTAACAGTGTTTGGCATTCACAGCCCACTATGTGGAAGGAATGTTCTCTTGTATTTAGAACCATTATCATCCAAAGCTTAAGACAGGAGCTGTACTTCTGGATTTGAGGACTATCCGGCTAATGTAACATATTTGTCCCTTTGTCAGGATGTTCTGTGTTTTCCCCATGACTACAGCATTGTCCTCTTTGTCACAGGGCTTCGGGTGCATATGAGAACTATAACAAGAACTAGGTCAAGAGCCTTTCTTTGAGCTCATTGCCACTCCGTTTTGGGTTGTATCACTACGCATCCTCCTGCTGAAGAAGTCCATGATTAGCTGTAGTCAGAATAATAGTTCTGGCTAGGTTCAGCCAATGTAACAACTTGTTCTTTGATGTGCATTGCTGGTAAATGCCCTGAGCTGAAATACAGGTAGAGTTCAGCAACACCAAATACCATTTGGAGGTATTGTGGGTACATGTGGGAAAACCTTTCAATGTTTGGCCAAACCTGCATTAGCAATGCAGTTTGCTGCCACAGCCGTAGCCTTGATTTCTTTCTGCCTGCCAAAAGGGAGACTAAGTTGCTTCTCCATCACTCATACCAGCATGACCTTGGATCTTCAATGCAAATTCTTTCTTTGCCTTGATTTGTGATGCTGAGTAATGGTGGGTCTACTAAGAGGCAAGAATCATATTTATGTTTCATATATTGCAACAGGGAAACCATATTAAAATACCAAAGCTGCAAATAAAAGTCACAAAGGACAGAGGAGGAATGTGCAGGAGCCTTTGAAAGTCCGTGTTCCTGTATTGCAACCTGTAGGAAAAGCACGTCTCTTTTTACCAGTAAAATCACTGCCCCTCGGAAACAAAACCCACTCAGGAACACGGATACCAGCCCTAAAAGAAACAATAACCCCATCAGGAAATAAGGACACCCCGTGAGAAGGGTAAACCAAGATGTTTTTTTTCCAAAAGCTAACGGATAAGTCACCTTGATGGGCAAGCAAGCCCGCCCGGACTCAAAGCTAACCCTCGCCGAAATCACCAAGGGGGGGGAGGGGCGGCACGGCCAGGCTCGGGGCAGCAAGGAGAAGCTGGCCCCTGGCTCCGGGGCGCCTTCCCGGCGGGCGAGCGCGGGGGCACCTCTCGCCTCGGAGCCGGCCCGGCCCGCAACAGGTCGCCGGTGGCTGCGCGCTCCCGCCCGCCCGGGCACAGGTTCAGCCTGGCCCCCTCGGCCGCGTTCCAGCAGCCGCGGCACGAAGCCCTCCCCCCCTCCAGCTCCCGCTCGGCCCGGGGTTAAACCCCTCACGCTCCTCCTCTTCCTCCCCCCGCCAGCCCCAGCCCCAGCCCCAGCCTGCTGGGGTGGTCCCGCAGCCCCGGCCCGGGGCAGAGCCCGCCCTCCGTAATCCATGCGCGGGCGGCACCGCGACCGCCGCGGCGCTCTGAGGCGGCAGGCGGAGCGGGCCGTGCCGTGCCGTGCCCCGCCACCTCCATCTCGCCTTCCCCGCCTGGCCGGTGAGTGCTGCCGGGGTAGCGCTCCCCCGCCGCCGCTCTGTCCGCGAGAGGCAGCAGGTGGGGGTGGGGCTCCGCCGCCTTCCCCGGCCGCTCCCGCTGCGGGCGGCAGAAGGTCCTGGCCGGGAGAGTGCGGCGGGGGCAGAGGGCCCCTTCCCCCGCGGGAGGAGCGGTGTCGGCGGGCTGGGGGCCGCTGCGGGAAGCCGGGTGCGGGGGGGACGCGTGGCCGTCGAGGGAGGCGGGTGCCCGAGGGAGCGGGGCTGCCTGCGGGGAGGGGTCCGCGGCGCTGCCGGGGGGGGCTCAGTCGGGGCTGGGAGAGCGAACTGTGGGAGCGGGGGCCGGCGGGTGGAGGCGCTGGCAGCGGGGGCAGCCCCGGCCCTGGAAGGGCGGGCGGAGGCAGAGGGGCCGGCCGGCGGGCAGGTCTGCGCTGAGGGGGGCGGGCGAGGCGGGTTTGTGGGCAGGGGCTGTGCGGGAGGGACGGGTTCGGCCGCGGGGCAGGGGCTGCGGCACGGCACGGCACGGCGGTGTGCGCGGTCCGCGGCGAGCGAGGGAGGATCCGCCCGCTGAGGGGAGCGGGGCGGCGGGCGCGGCCGCGGCGAGCGAGGCGGGTTTCCTCCCCGGAGGGCCGCGTGTGGCGGGCCCGGCTGAGGAGGGGTCGGGGCCCGGCCGTGAGTCCCCGGCCGCTGGAGAGAGAGGGGTGGCGGGAGCGGGGCGGGGAGAGCCCCGGCCATCTGCGGGGAGCGGGGGAGCCGCTCCGCGGGGAGGAGGGCGCCCGCTGCGCGCACCTGCCCGGGGGTAAGCGGGTGGTGTGGCCTGAGCGGCGCCGGCGAGGCGGAGCGGTGAGGGGACACCGTGCTGGCCGCGGAGTCGGCCCGCCAGGGGCGGAGGAAGCCGGGGGTCGAAACCCCGCCTGGGCGCTGCAGTGACACCGCGGATGCGAGCGGGGAGGGGGCCCGTCCGCTGCCGCCGGGGGCCGGCGGTCGGTGCTGCGGGGAACGCTGCGGCGCGGGAGTTAAGCCGGCGGTGCCGGCGGTGCCGGCGGTGGCTGCGCGCACCTGGCAGAGCGCGCCGGCCCGCGGCGGTCAGGCCTTGCTCTCGGCAGGGGGTCTGGGGGGGAGGGCAGGCGCGGCGGTAACCCTGGGCAGTGCCGTCCTCTGCCACACAGGCGGGGGAGCGGCGGGAGAAACTACCGAATGGGTCGGTGTTCCCGCAGGGGTAGAGCTGCGGTACCGTGCTGGTGTTGCAGTTTGCAGATCGAGGAGTAAGCAGCGTGCTGGAGGTCTCTACAGTTGTAGTAATTGGAAAGAAGACGAAGGGAAGGCTTGGCCTCAGCTGCCACCGGGAGTACGTGTGGCAGCATCTCGGTAGTGGGACGTGTACTCAGCCCTTGTCGGTTCACGTTTGCCAGAAAACTGCCACTTTGTGGGTTGGCTTTACTGTGGTTTAGAATTTTCTATGTGATGCTCAAAAGTCCTCTCACAAGGAATGCTCTATGTATGTATACTAGGGTAAAATCAAGTTAATTGTTTTTTGTTTGTCCAATTAGTGAAAATATACTTTAAACATTTAGGGAGTTGCTGATGGTGTTCTGGTGAAGATACATCACTTTACAATTTTTACAGGTCTGTCTCTGTTGCTTGCAAATGGTTGTGACATGTAAAATGGAAGGATTTTTTGTGTTGCTGTTAAAAAAACTATTTATTTTCACACTATTAAGTAGCTGCTCAAAGCAAACTGGGTTCTGAATATCCAGTTTTTCCTGAGTTGAGCGCTTACTCATTTTGAGGATATAGCAAGCATGTCAGGTGCATATTGAGGCTACCTCGTGTGGAACATTTTACTTGTTTTTTGTCGGTGCTGCCAGACTCTATTTTGCAGGCCCTAGTGCTTATTAGGTTTGTTTGCTTCCTACTCCTTCTATAGCAACAGGTTGTAATTGTTGGTAGACTTAGCACAGATTTTGTAACGGAAAACTGTACCTTTCTAACTTGCCAACATCTAACGTGGCTTACCGTGTTATGTCTCTTGAATGGGAAGGTGGTGGTTGTTGTTTGTTTTTGGTTTTTTTTTTTATACTTGAGAGTTTTAGTCTACCTGTAACTATCTGTTTTGTGGCTGTTTTAATTAATTTTGCTCTTCTTGTGGTTGCTTTCACTGGAGCAACCTCAGTCAAGGGGATTATGGACTTGGATTTTCAAATGACTAACTAAAAAAAGTAACAAACATAGCCAGATCCTTTGTGGGGGCTTCCTACAGACAACTGCATCTTCCACCATCCCATCCCATAGTGGTTCATGGCCAGCTGGCTCCCTCATCAAGCTTTAGCAGTCTAGCCGCCGGTTGATTGAATTTCAGTTTGCAGGGTTAATCGTTGTTGCATCACTGCACTGCAGCGTTGTATTTGCATGGATTGCAGTGTTAAACAGAGGGAGACCACTCCTGTTGAAACAAAGAGCTGGGCATCATGCTGTTTCTGAGCTCTGTTATTTAGAGTTGATGTATCGTGGAAGCAGTTCTGAACTAATGCATCTCTTGCTCTGTCTCCTCTCCTCCTCTCAGACTTACAGTGGAGTTGCTGAAGCTTTATTGGTTTTGGAAAATACTGCAATATTTTTAATAACAGGTAGGATATATCAGAGATATGATAATACTGAAGCATACTTGGTAAAAGGATGAGGGTGTTCTCCACAGACAGTGAAGCTCTAGTCTTTTAAAGATGGACACTTGTAAACCACACAGAAAATAAACTCTTTCATTATTACATATCTGAAGTACTTAACAGGGTTTGTGTTTTGTTTGTTTGTTTTTAATCAAAACATAATGAAATGGATATCTTATTTGATAATTAACATAAGCACTTGAAAGGTTCACACAACTTCTTTTCATTCTCTATTTGCTTGAACCTGGGGAGAGTTGTACTGGCAGTTACTGTAGCTCACTGTCTGCAGGGATGCCACACTGTTTCTGAGGAAATGGGATGGCTGTATGCTGCAATGAAGAGTGCTATGAACTGCTATGTAATTCTCTTTACATGTGTCACTTTTGTGTGAGTCGTTCTTGCAGTTCTCAATTACAAATTTCATGGATAGATTTTTGCTCTTTGGTGCTATATGTCTTGCATATTTAACAACTGATATGCTCCCAGCTAAGTTTCCTTTAGATACCAAGATAAGGATAACTGCTGGGAGCTTTTTTATATCTGGGTTATTTTTAGGTAGGTTGAATACATATTGAATGCTCAGATGTATCCTGAGTTACAGGTTTAATAATGTTTCTGTGAGTTCCTGATCATTATTAATGTAACCTTGAGAATACATTAGTGTTTTCTGTAGTATGGAGCGGATCTGGTGTCAGTGTGGAGGAATCGCCCAGTAAAACTATATATACCACATTTATCGTGATACATTTGCCGAAAAAGGGAGAAGACGAGACTATGGTCAGAATTCTGCAGATTTTGTGATACGCAAGAAACCCACCTGCTTTGAAAGATTCTGAACTTTATAAAAGTTTAACTGAAAGTTAGGTAGAGTTGGAGACTGCAGTAATGTCTTTGGAATTGAAAGCTGGTTATGTGTCTCCGCTTAGCAGGATATTGTTTGTATCTGCAGTACAGGTAGTGTCCTTGGAATTTCAGTAGTGTCCTTGTCTTAAAACTGCCACCCTTTTGTCTTGGTTAATACATGACTTCATGTTTCTAGCAGTTGTAGTCATTATTTTCTTATATTGGGAGGACGTTTTGACAGTGCTTTATTTGCCTGTTTGTGCAATTAGATATGCTTTAAATTGTTCCTAACCTAAAATCTTAACAGCAACAAAAAACCCCGAGCAACTTGTGTGTACTTCTGCCCTCTGTCTAGTATAACAGAATGCACTCAGTCTTCTGGATTTGCCTTAAGCCACCAGTTAGGTAGGTCATCTTCCTCTCAATTTCATTCTTCACAAACACACCTAAAATTTCTCAGTACTGTACACTTTTGTATCTGTTTCCTTAACTCTTGGAATCATGGCTCAGTCACCATGTGTGAGCTTTTTCTCCTGACTCTTCTCCTGAAGTGTTGCAGCTGTACTTGAGAAATCTCCAGAAAACTAAACTGAACTTAGAGGAAGTGTTCAAACTTTAAGAAAACCAAGTTTTACTGTACTGTATCAAATTTGTACAATCTTCGCTGTTCTGTCATTAAGGCAAAATATTTTTTTTTCACTTAGTTCTGGTCTTGTGATATTTTGTCCTGGAGAGTTTCTGTAGATTAGATAATAAATGACTGCAGCCTAAGAAAGTTTTGGGTTCTGATGATTTCTGTGACCAACCTAACTTAAAATTCCTCTGAAAAAGATCTTTTATGTTGAAGAAAACTAGTCTCAAGAAAATTTAAAGGAGGAAAAATAATAATTTGGAGCTGCACTGTTTTTTTTCTTTCATTATTCTTTAATAAAATATTCTTTTACAGATAGGAAAAATACTTATGGTTTGTGGTTTAAGTTCTTGTGTTTCTGTGTTGAGCATCATATTTCAGAGTGGTCGCTAACATCACCTTTTTGAATAAGGCTTGGATAATTCTACTATTCATAGCATTATTACTATTCATTCTTGGTTTTCAGTAGCCACGAGGGGGAAAGGTAGATTTGTTTTTCTTCTTAACTCGATTGGACTTCAGGGAAGCAAAACTACCTCTGGTTCTTTGATCTGGTCTTGTATTCCTTTTGTTCCGTATTTGTCTTGATCTATCCTTTGAATGTAGCACAGACTATGAAACAAGACTGCAACGTGGTTTCTTGCAAGTCAGTGCTGGTTTTTGGAAGGGTAGCCTGGTTTTGCCAGACACTGTAAAGCATGGGAGAGACTTAAGACTCACCTTACTACCAATTTTAAGTCTTCTGTCTTCAGCATCTCCTTGACCTGGAAGCACCTTGGAAGAAAAAGTATTGGTGTAGGCTTGGACTGACTGAGGCCATGAGGTGTCTGTGTTATTTTGCTGTCATTTGTCACATGTCAGCACCACATGAATGGTCTGAACACCAAGGTGGAGATTAAAAATATTTCTATTGGGTAGTGCTGCTGAAAAAGGCAACAGAGGGTAACTATGCTAAGCAAAGGCAGTTTGTGCTGGGTGCTCCCTGATTTGAAGTGTGCAGTTTGTTGGGCGCAGTGTCCCCAGATGTCCCCACCAATGGCACTTTGGTAGATCACCAAAGACATTTCAAAGGTAAGCCAGTCTGATGGGTGGGAGGGTCAGCGCAGTGATTGCTGGCACACTTGCCAAGTACAGGAGGCTTCGGAAGCTGAAAATGTTTCTGTTAACTTTTGTTGTTAGTTTTTTTTGTCTGTTTCCAAAGTTGGAAAATGTTTCTGTTGCTGGTTGGTTGTTTTTTGTTTTTCTTCTGGTCTGTTTCCTTGGAGGCCACCATAGCCCATGCTGAAGTGAAGGAGTCTTACTTAGCCCCAGATAGATGATGTGATCAGTTGTTTTGCAAGAAACTTTGTGGAGGGTTCTGTTTGCATTTCTTAAGTGGTGGTTGATTAAACTGCTGTCATTTCTGTAGATTCAGAATGTTCTTAAAACATGTGTAAGCACCCAAAGTCATCTTAATGACACTCAACTTTAGCAAGCTATGAATAAAAATTGTTGAGTTGACTTTTCCAGTTCCGAAGGAGAGCCTTGAGATAGTTTGAGTTAATAGAAGGTAATGACTGACACCCATTGTCACCTGTCAGGAGAGTGAAGTTCTTGTTCTGTTTTTTTTGTTTTGTTAACTTTTCAGCGATGAATAATTTCTTTCCTCTGTCTTGGAAGACAATTAGGAGTAGTTGGCGTCTGGAACGTTTTACTGAAAGGTTGAGATTAAAGAAGCTACAGGATATGACTAGTAATAATTGCCATCAACTATGGTAACATCAGGTGGCTGATTAAATGCATTGTGTAACTGTTATGACATGACATATTGTACTCAGTCGGAAGTGCAATTCATACATTGTTCCTTTAGTTTTGTTTCCCTTGGAGCTGTTCCAATGCTCTGCTTTATTTGTTTTTGAAAACTCACTGACCTGGAACTATGCATAACTGTTCCCCCCCCCCCCCCCCCCCCCCCCCCAAGTACAGTGTGTTATAGACTGTATTACTGACAAGCCTCAATCTTTTTTTTCTTTTTTTTCTTTTCTATCCTATCTGGCTTGCTTTTATAACTATTGATATGTTCAGTTTTCACAGAAGACTGCAGGTTATCTTGCACTTTCTGATTTGCTTGCACACACCTTAACAAGCTCTTTCTTGATTTTGCCAGAGATGGTGCGCTGAGTCATTTCCACAAGAGGCTTCTGTACTACTCTGAAGAAAGAATACATTGAAGGATAGATAAAAGGTGTGAGGGCGCACCTGCATTTTCCCGGTTAGAAAGCTAACCCCCAAGTGAATGTTTGAAGACTTCTAGGCTCGGTGGGACAGATATCTCTACCTCCAATTTTATGAATACCGCTAGCTATGGCTGTGGAACTTTGTTTGCTGCTGCTGCTGTTTTGTGGAAGTACCATTTCAGAGGTACAGCCTATATACAAACCACCTCCTGGGACTTTGGATTTTGGATTTGTACCAGCCAAGACCTATGATACAGGTGCATACCATGAACCTGGGCCAATAGGAATTTTGTTCAAAATAGTACATGCATTCCTGTACTTAGTGCAGCCAAATTATTTTCCTCAAGGTAAGCAATAAACTATATTTTTTCTTTTTTTTAAATAAAGATTTGTTACTGATGCGTTCATCCTGTTGTAGTTATCAAGACCGTAATCTGGAAGTAAATGATACAAAGGGTTTTGTTAGTAGCATGTTTTACGGCTTGGAAATGTGTACAGTTCCATATAAATAACATTTTTCTGCTAAGCATAGTGGGGAGGAGGTTGTTAATGAAAATGAAATACTGGTGAAATTTCATACATGCTTACAGATCTCAAAGCTGTCACTGATGAATCTGAGACTTTTTCTTAAGTATGCTTAGAAGCATGAGGTAGGTGTAAAGCATGAACTGCTTTATATTTAGTAGTAAATCTATAAGAGACAACTCTCTTAGAATTGCATATGATAAACAGTCAGGTGGTTTTAGTATTACAAGATTTTGCTTAGGAAATGGAAGTTTAGCAACGTGAAATAAATTTCATTTGTTTCATACCTGTGCATCCACAGTGTATGGTTTTATGTTAGGGCAGTTCCATTACACATTCCTTTGTAAGCTGTCATTTTAAGACTTGATGTTTTATTGTGTGGGGTTTTTTTTTCCATTCCTTTCTTACTAAGTTGTCCCTTCTTCTAAAGGAAGAGTTAAGATATCAGAGAAGTGTGTGCTTACTGAGGTTGTATTGATTAAAAGGTGCTTTTGGGAACTCTGTGTGTTTGTGGGTATGGTGGTTGTATCCACTTTCCAACATTTTTCTTTCTTTTAGCTCTTAAAAGAAAATGCTAATGTGTTTGTATAATACAGGCATTTAAAATTATATTGAGGTGAAGCGCTAATAAAATCTAAGAATGGCTTTGTTTTGTTATTAGTGTCTTTTGGTGGTTTAGCTGTATCTGTGTATAAAAGGCATCTGTGTTGTTTTGTAGTACATCTTTCAATTTATATATTAAAACTGTTAGTAATTTAAAGTCTTAAATAAATTCTGTGGTTATGTACCTGTGTGATACCGGTGAACTATTATTTGCTTGTATTTTTGACACTTCTTCAATAGCTATAGAAGAATGAGCTCAAATGAACAGGAGTGAATGAATTCTATTTAGACAGGTGCCCAGAATCCCAGGTGTTAACCAGGAGGGCAAAATCCTGGCCTGTTCCCTGCAGGGGAACCTGAGCAGGTCTTGCACAAGATGTAAATGAGGGCAATTGCATGAAGTAATGTCACCTTTTAGAGGAACTGTTTCCAGATACCTCTGCTTTCGTGGCCTCTTTCCTTCCATTAAATACGCAGATGAACTATTTGCCTCTCTGTGTGACCTGGTGTGTTAGGGTTACTGTGTGATGCAGTAGAATCATCTGCATTCAACTCTCAGAACTTTGTTCTGCCCGAAGTCCTGCTTGAGTATTTTATTCTCTTGTGATTGTGGAAACTTGATTTCAGTGAGATGTTTACTGTGTCTTTATTTTAACAGGAATTTAGTCCTGTTTTGTATGTATCCTTGTATGTCAAACTTACTATTATGCACCCTAAGCATATAAATAATTGAGTATAGAGTTTATGATCGAGATTATAGCCCTGTGTGACTGCTTGTAGTAAGTTCTGTATCAAGTAGGTGTTGTGAAATCCATCATTAAAGAGAAAGGAGACATCCAGAAGTAAATCACTTATTCTTAACTTAGAAGTTTTGCACATCTCATAACTCTCCTTCCTTCCTTGTGGATACTTTTTGCCAAATCGGTTATTTTTTAAGTTTGGCTTTCATTACTTGCATTAGGTGAAGTCCTTTTCCCATGCCCCCACATACCTCACTACAAAATACAGATTTGACAGATCATGACAGTTTGAGTCATACCATTTAATTGGTTAATCCCCATAATCTCTTTTGCCATATGCTGTTCTATTTTCACATTCGGTGTATTAGTGGTGTAGCTACATACTTGAAATGCTTCTTTTATTTTTTTAAACTGCCAACTTGAAGTAGAGTTAATTCTGATTCAGAGATGAAAATAAACATAATCACAAATGGGCACAGAAGGCAAGCCTTTTGATGTTTCTAACTCAAAACTTCATCATTCCAATTGGGCTGGTGCTTCAGAAGAGTTAGCTCCAGGTTGATGCCCCCAGTGTATTGCGTATAACCATAACAGTGGAGAAGTGTGATTTGTGTGCAGAACTTGACATCAATCATTTAGACCTTTGATCTTCGTAGGCTTTTTTTTTTTCTTAGTACTTGGAAGTACTTGCTGTTTGGTTTTCCAATCTACTGTTAGTCCTCTTAGCTGAGAGGAAAAAAGTGACAGGATTGTCTAATTGCATTTAGATATTCCTGCCTTTGTAATTTTTGTCCTTTCAGTAGTGCTCTGATGGAGCTGAATATGTTACAGTACAACATTCATATTCCTTCAGTCCCAAGTGTGCCTTTTAGGAAGAAAGCTAAAATGAGCTTCATACTGTTACAATAAAACAAAATATTAAGTACATCAGAGTCTTTGGAAAATGTTCTTAAAGTATTTGCATGCTGCTAAGCCTTAACTTTTAAATAAGTGTTCTTATGTTACTTAAGTTGAAAGAGATCACTTCATTTAAAGAAAAAAAATCAGTCAAATATTTTGTAAGGGGTTTTTTTGGTTAAATCTAACTATTTATTCACTTCCAAATTTGTGCATGCCATCAGGTTTGTGGACATACAACTTAATCTAAGTTTAGATTTAATAGGTAAATTATTAATGTGATTAAATACAGTGCTGCGTAAAGTACGATAACAAAACCTAGTCAAGGATCTGTAACTCCTGAAGTTTTTTTTAAATTGCTGAACATTTAAGACCAGCACTGTGCTCTTTAGCTGTGGCAAGAAACTAATTTAACAAAAGTGAATTAGGTTATCTGATTGCAGTGGTTCAGTGAGTGTAAACAGGTTCTGCTTTCAGCTCCAGCAGTCAAATGGTTTTGTCCTCACCAGATGGTGTGCAGGTGTAAGTGGGAGTGAATTTACTCCTCTAAGCATAAAATGTTACGCAGGAGAGCAGCCCCTGTTTTGAGTTAATGGTAACACTGGAATGGAAAAGGCTGGTCACTGGCTTGCTGCCTGAAGCTCAGCAGGTCACTTGAATCTTGCTTTACCTTGGTTTCTCCATTTGTAAAATGGAAATGAAGGTGCCACTGCTGCTTTTGTCGACTGTGTAGTATAGACCATCATTATTCTTTGCTGTTAATAGCACCACTTAAAATAAATAGATGATAACAGGAAAATTACAAGTTGTTTCTATCACTCAGCTAAGAGGATGTCTAACAAAACATTGTCAGTTCTTCCTTTCTTGTATTTGTCAGAAACCGAAGCATTAATTTATTAGTAAAGTTAAGTTAGTTCATGGTTGTGACATGTTGCATGTCATCTGTTCTGCCACAGACCTTCAGATGTGAACCTGGTGTAGACATGGCCTGGTCAGTATGATCCTCTGGCTGCTATGAATTATCTTACTATGGTTTTGTCTTTGTTCCCATGGAAACCAGTTGTTAGTTGCAGTAAGACAATGTTAATCTGAGATTCCATTCGCCAGCAGGATGTACACAAATCTTCAGCTTCACAGCTTGTGTCTTGTCAGGAGAATGTGAAGAGTTCACAAAGGAAATAAGCTGGGAATAAAGCTCCTGTACCTATTTTTAGGTGAAATAAGACAAAAACTTACAGGCCTGTTTACCTTACTCCGCTGTACCTGAATGTATTGCAGGACAGCTGTGCCACTTCTGTTAAGTTACAGCTGCCTTGTTCCAGCTTCTGTTTTTTATTTTGGGTAAGCCTGTTTCTGCTGAAGCAGGAATAAAACTTTATCATAAAAATCAACTGTTGAATGCAGGTACTTCCTGGGCAAAACATAGTATGGAGAGGTAAATGTACTGTTTGCCTGTGGGGAGCAAGGGCAAGCTAGGTTTTAGACCTGGACTACACCTCTCAATTCTGTATGTGGAGTTTCATTTGTTGAACAGTTTGAGCATAAGACTTGAGGATCAGGACTTGACTATTTTAATGCAAAGTCCTGCCTCTGACCCCTTTTGGTCTTCCTTTCTCCTTACCTGGTCAGCCTTTAAAGCAGCTGCAGATTGCAGAGTTCAGCAAGTTAGTCTTGTGTGAAATCTCTTCAATTAATCGCTCACATTAGTGTATTCAGCAATTAAAACATTGTAACATTTTTTTACAAAATTGCATAATGATGTGAAAATAAACAGTGTATCTGTACCTAGTATAGCTGTAACAAAATGTATATGCAAAACCCTATTGCAGGTAGGTTTGAGCTTCTAGGATATTAATTCTTTTTTAAAATATACATTAGCTGTGTTGGCTATGAGGTTCAAAAGGAAATAATAAAAATGTTTTATCACCCCCTCAATTAAAAACTCACTCAGATTTATTTTTCTATTTGTGCAAGACTAACTTTGCCTTTTGTAACTAGTTCTTGGTTGCCTGTTTCTACTGCAGTTTTGCTTCCTGATAGTAATAAATCTTCCACAATGCTCCTACCAAAAAAAAGCACGTCAGGATGTTGTGGCATTGGAACTAAACTCAGTTACATGTAGCTGGCAATGCCCTTTTTTTTTTTTAAACTTGAGACTTTCCCAGGAGTGTTGGCCATGTCTGCCACAGGCAGGTGGTGAAGGGATGCGAGTTCTGACATACACAGATGCTGCAGTCAAGCAACGTAAGATACTGCGCAGGTACCCAAAACAATTATGCCCTCTTGTTTTTACTTAAATTACAGTATCTTTTTGTCCAGTTGTACGAAGTCTCAGTTTTAGTTTGGGTGTGAAACTGCACTGATGCAAGAGACTGCTTTTTTGAGCTAGTGTTTGACAGCTACCCCCCTGTGTATGTGGGTTGGTTTTCTTAAAGCTTATTACGTCCTGGAGCTGGGTTGGGGGGTGCAATAACTGAGAAGACGGGAAGAAGAGCAAGACTTGCCCTCCAGGTTACCTGTTAGATTGGCTAAGCTCTATTGTGAAAAAACAATTTCAGTAAGCTGTAGAGTCAGTGCCTTCACCACAACCTTCTAACTGTTGGTTGGTTGGTTGGTTGTTGGTGTTTGTTTTTCCCCAGCACTGTGGCTAGAGCTGTGATATGACTTTAGAGTAGTAGTTGAAGTGTGCATATCAAAAATACAGGTTTAGTGACAGAGGTTAAATATAGCAAGTAGTGGTGGTGTCATTTGTGTAGAACTGGGGTAAGAAGGGGGACTTAC
Source organism: Falco punctatus (assembly GCF_963210335.1). Lineage (NCBI taxonomy): Eukaryota > Metazoa > Chordata > Aves > Falconiformes > Falconidae > Falco > Falco punctatus. Next base: position 244,012 of record NC_137580.1, on the reverse strand, counting down.
AGTGCTTCTTTACTTGGTAATGTGTATGCATTGAAAGAAATTTTTTGTGTTTAATGTTGGAAATACTGGGGAAGATGGAGCAGCAGGAAGATACAAGATAAATTAGCCTCTTCTCTGCCCACTCATATACATTTAAGGAAAGTGTGTTTAAAAAAATCATTGTTCATTTCATGCTGGGAAGTTAAGAGATGCTCTACTTGATGACATACCCATGTAAACAAGGAGCACTTGGAATGTTTCTGAAGTAGATTTAAGGCCTGATTTTTTTTTTTTTTTATTATTTTCTTAGGTGTCAGAAGAGTAATTCCTTTTTCACTGAACTATTGCAGACTGCAGACTATCTAACAGATTGCTCGCCAAAAGGATTTTTTGTGGACAGGGAGGGAAGGCTTATACAGATTATCTGCTAGAGGCTACTGCAGAGAACTGTAGTTGCAGACATTACCCAAAAGAAGTGGGCAGGAAGACATTAAAGAAAAGTTAATGTAAACAAGGAATCTCTCTTGCAGACAGGTTTTCAGTTATTATTTTTTTTTTTTAAAGTGTAGCATGGCTGATCATCTGAACGTCTTGCACTATACGCACATGTGGAATCCTTTTTGTACAGCATCCTCAGTGCTTGCCCTGGTCTGGTTTAATACCGCCTGCCTGCTGTGCCTGGGAGAAAAAACATGCCTTGACAGCAATTGGAAAATGACAATCCAGCTTCACAACTTCAATATTACTAGGACAGAAGGGAAAAACTAATGAAAGTGAACCTCAAGCAGAGTCTGAGGGAGTTGAGTTACTTTCTGTGGGGAGAATGTTCAGTAGTGGCATCACCACGGGTGGCTATGGTGATAGGCTGGAGGGCACCTCAAGCAGCAGTGCCTTTTGGAAGCTAGATTATAATAATAAATAAAATGGGCCTACAGTTGTGTGGTATTGAGACTCGCTTATGTTTCCCAAACCTAAATTGCCTTCTGTCCCTTCCAAATTAGACAGCTATGTCAGTCGTGTCTGTTGGGAACATTTCATAGCAAGTGGGTTGGGCATTTTCTGGGCAAGGTACTGACCTGGCTCAGGAGACCTGCTGATAGTCACAGCATGGGCCGTGCCAGACCAGTGCTGAAAGTGTCCTGACCCTGTTCTGTTTGTCTGTGGATATCAATGGGAGACACAACATATAACCAAAGCGGTGATCAGCAGTGTTCTGTGCCTTGGTGCGCAGGGGATGACTTCTGGGCGCAGCTAAATCCAGGGGTGCTGGCTACAGGGAAGGGAAGGGTGGGAGCTACAGGATGGTATTGTGACAGAGAGTAGCCTTATTGTTTGTTTATTGTCCTAGGTAAAGTAGCTTCATTGGTAGGGTTTGTGTATTTATTTTTAAAAAAACATGCATTTTTAGGACACAGTACCTTTGCATCTAGATTACCGTGTGGTGTGTGTATCGGGTGTGGTAACGTTAGGTAAGTTGAATATAGCATGGTGTCTGTGTGCTACCAATAACAGTAAACCACAATTTGAATTAAGCTCTGGGTGCGTTAATTTTTCTTCTCTAAAAGATTGCTTGTCCCATTTAGTATCTCGTAGCAAAGAGATAAGTACCTTGGGCATCACCTTGGTCAAAGCCTAAGGTTCACCTTTCAGCTGCCAGTGCACAATCACAGTCAGAGTATACCATGTGAAGAAGGCAGTTCTTTGTGTCACTTCTGCTGTTAATAGGAAATCTAAACCGCTAAAAGCATGAAAGCTTATTTGAGACTTCCAGAGCATACCTGCAGCGTCTTGCATGGTAAGAAGTAGGATGACATAGGTTTTGGGTCAGCCACATTCTCTGGTAACATGTTTCATGTGTGAACCTCTGAAAACGTATCTGTGACTGCAGACATCTTACAGGTTTTCAGGCCTCTCTGCTGTGGCTCCGGGATTTTCCTAGCTTAACGATGGCTGTCTGTTCTCCCCCTCCATTTAGTTTTTACAAGCTCATCTATCTGCATAGTATCCAACCTTGTTCTCTTTTCTAACTTGTAGTTCATGGAACTGACGGGGAGAGGTGGGGGATGTCACTGGACTTACAGGAATAATGTTTTCACAAGCCTCTAAGGGACCTCTCAGTTCCTTCGTCATCTTGGCTGTTACGAAGCATTTTGAGTTAATCATGTGAGATACTGTATGAATACTGCCTGTCATTGGAAAAGCAGACTTTTTCTTTTCTTTGGTACAGACTATCATTAGATAACATTAGCCTAGCCCTCTCATTTTTTTTGTCTGACAATTTTCTTAGGTTGTCATTTACAAAGCAACAAACTCCTAGGTCCCGTTAAATGATGGCTTTTTCTTCAACGATGTCAGCCAAAGTAATAAGAATTTGATAAATGTTTGCAACAAATCTTCTTCCCACGGTCCTCATCTTCAATGTTTAATCACATCAAAAGATACGAGAATTAGAATTTTTTCCTCTCCTTTTTCTCACTGGTTTTTTTTATTCTCAAGATGCTTTGTGTAACTTCTAGATCTGATCAAAAGTGATGCTTTTTTAAAGTTAATATGCATTATTCAAAAGTTGCTGGAGCAAAATATATGTGTATTAATTTTAGTGGGGTTTGTCATCCTTTTAACAGTATTAAATCTTTCCATATTGCTATTAAACTTTTTGAGTACGCTTCTTCCTTTTCCGCAACCAGATTATCTCCTTGTTAGAAAGGAAACCAGCTGCCATGAATGTCAGCTATTGTAGTTTCAGCTGAGCAAGAAATCAGTGTATATATCTTAGTCTAAGCCTACCTGTTACAAAAAAAACACCCCACAAACCTGTTTTGACACTTTTTGGCAATATGCAGATACATTTCTTCTCATCTAAAGAGAGTTCTGTGTTTAAATTGTGACCTGTATTGCATTATAACATAGTCAAGATACTTATTTTCTCTGAAAATACACCAAATCATTTAATTTTTGTGAACTTTAAACAGTGATTACAATGGAAAGTGTGAATATTCTTAATACTACTAAGTATTGGTTTGGCTGTTTAACTGAGCTGAAAGATGCCTGGGTGTACCTGTATAGAGGAAATACAGACTTGAGGCCTAATTAACTTCCTTCAGAGTAGCAACCATTACTTTTGCTTTGATTCTTTCAGTGAAGTAGTGATTTCTGTAGTATTTCAAACTAATACGCGTGCCACAGTTAGCCTACGTGTGTGGAAAATTGTGGCCCTTGCAGAAGTGGGAAAACGGAGAGAATGAATTCTGAGGAATCTCAGTGGAGCTGCCAGAATGCCAGTCACTGAAGTAATTAAAAGCTGGTACCGGCAGGGCTCCAGCATGTAATCCCCAATTATCTGTGTTCCTATTTCCAATAATTCAATGATATGAGAAGATTTTCTGTGCTTTCCTTGGTTTACAGCAACTTCTGAGAAGAGAAAGGAGTAGGAAAAACGCTCTTGTTCATCCAGTCTAAATATTTACTGCTTTGATCAAAGTTGCAGGTCCAATATGTCTGCACAACCCACACTATCGAGAAGTTGCTCAGTCTCTGCAGTGTGCTAAAACAGACAAGCACATACAGTGCAGCAAGTTAAATCTTCGCCTGTAATCTGTTGTAAATCTTTACCAGATGGTGGCCTAGGGAGAACTTGAGGTAGCTGCTGCAAAGTAAATGGCAAAAAATAGCTGCCATGGCAGAAACAATGTGCTGCAGAAGTTTTGTTGCCTTCAGAAAATGAGAGTATGCAGTTTCTGTCTGCAGTACTTCTTCAAAGCTTTGTACTTGACTTTGTGTCTGTGTGATACATGCAAATTTATTACAGCCTCCTAAGCAAAGATTTTTCTAAAGGCTTCTCTCTTTTTGTTCTTCTTCTAAAACTTCAGCAAGAACAGAACTTTCTTTGTAGCGAAGAACAACTAGAAAGCCCTGCAAAGGTTATTTTCAAAGGAGAAATCTTTCATTCAAAGCATCCTGTAACAGTCGATACTGTGGCTATTTATTTTTTTTTCCAAACCTTTTCCTGAGCAGGCTCTTTAACATTGTCTGTGCATGTTGATGGAAAGCAGAATGTGCCTAAACAGAACTGCACTAAAGGAATAACCTCAAGTTTGGGGCCGCTCTAAGATGTGAGGATTTTCTGTAGAAGACTTCCATTACCCAGCTGGCCTTCGTGACTAATAACAGCCTTGAGGAAGCTGATTTTATAAAACTTCATTGTTTCATCCACGTTTTTGTGAAGTGTTGTGTGAACTTCTTGTGTGCACGAAGGAAGCTCATCGACTGTTAGTGGATTATCTGATCCACTGCTGTATAATTTCTTCAGTGGATCAATGATATTTTTTTGTCAGGAAGGGTGCAGAGAGGGTCTCCTTAATTTCACATCCCGGTTCCTTCAGCAGCTGTTGCTGCCCTGCAATTTCTTATCTTCAGCAGTTGCACCATGCTTAGTCCTATCTGCCCTCTGGTTAAAGCTCACCCTGTTTAGACCATTCCTACCGCTTTGCTCCTGCTCATAGCTGTTCATCTCTTCATTACCTACTTCGCATTGCAGCTTTACCCGCTCTCACGTCGTCCCTTACTGCATCCAATGTAGCTAGGACTCATTTCTAGGTGGTCTAGTAGCTTGTCCTTTCAACGATGAATAAAGCAGTATGTGCTTTACAAGTCTGCCGAGGCCTTAAAAATGCATTTACTGTGTTTTTGCTTGTGTTGTATTGTGTGTTCCTGGATTTTGAGAATGAGAGTGTGCTGTCGGATAAAAGTATTTCTCTTGCTTTTAATCAGCACATAATTAAAGAGTGCAGGATTGGACGATGATCATGTTGGTGAGAGGAAATGGCTTACTGAACGCAGAAGAGGGTGAGAAGACAGACAGCCCATAGCAGATGAGATTAGATGTTAACATAGTTCAGCAATTTAGTATGAATTTGCTGGTTTTTACCTCCATTAAAATGACTTCTTCTAGCCATTGTGGAACAACAGGTTCTAGGGCTTCATTTTGGATGTCATTGGTGAGGTACAATAGCAAGGTTCCTTTCTTGTCTCTTTTTCTTGTCCAAAGGCATAGCTGATGGTTTAAGATTAGGTTTTGCACCTTATTTCTTTAATGCAGATGAATAAACAGGTGATTGAACAGGTAATTCCCTTTTAGCATCTCTGTAGTGTAAGTAGGTGGTCTTGTGTGGAGGCTTCAGAAGCAAGGGGGGGAAGGTAGGTGTTGCTCAGTTGTGCTTGAAGTGAAAGGAGCCAGAATGTCCTCTCATGAGGAGCAGGAGGTGAAAGCTGAACCAACTTCATGTTCCCAGTAACTCTAAGAAAAAAAACCTGGAAATTGTATAGAGATGACTTGCCTGAAAGTTGTGGGGAGAATTTATCTGAGAAGGCTGCTTTTTTCCTTAGTTTAGGGGCAAGGGTTATGGCCCAAGACTGTCTGAGGTAGACGTTGTGAAAAGGGGAGTGAACCTTTCGAGTCTGGAGTTGGAAAGGAATGGACTAGACTATTTGAGTGAATGCATGGATTAGACTCCTCATCTGCGGACTATAAAGTGGTCTCTTACTGTGTGGGAAGATCTCCTCATCTTTGAGACTTCCCCACTTGGCCTACAGAGTGAGTTTTCTTCTTGCTCTGTGGAAAGAGGACAGGCTGCAGGGGGTGAGGAATGCGGCAGGACCCTCTCTGCAGTCGCTGCACCAAAGTGCACGGTGGATTCTTTGGCCATCAACATTACTGAACTGTCAGCTTGCTCTGTGGTGGGATCAGAGCCAAGTGATGGCTGCAGGATGAGGGACAGTAAGAATGAGCAGAGTCCTTAAGTAGGTGGTAAAGGGAACCAAAAGTAACCTTGGGTTACCTGCTGAAGGACACCTCTTCAGTGGGAGCTGAGTCTGACCATAGTAAAGGCTAATGGCCAGAGGCTTTCTAACTTTGGGGAAGCGTCCAAAGCCCCACTCAAGTGAAAGCAAGTATTTTAAAATGTCAATAATCTGAACTCGCAGTAAAACTTGCTGTAAGATACCAGAAAGGTTTTTATCTCTGGTAAGTCTGAAAGGCTAATAGGGCTTTCCTGGTTTTCTTGGACTTGCAAGAGTTATTCATGACTCTGAGTCATAATTAGAGAGGAAAAAAACAAGCTTGAAGTTATTTTCATTAATTAATTTCAGACTAATTATTGCTTCTTATTTATGACACTAAGTGTGGTCAAACTGGCCCATATTCAGAGAGATGCTGAACTATTCAGCATGTCTGTAGTCTGCTGACTCTTATCTATTATGTGTGAAGAGGAATGGGATGAAATACAGTTTAATGCATTACAATCAGGTGACATTAAAGCAGTTATTAACTTATCATGTATTTTATCTATCTAATTCTCCCCTGTTATTCTGAAAAATCTCCATTCAGTGTGACATGAATGTTTCAGTCATGGCTCTTACTGTTTTGTTTGAAGTCCTTTTCAGAATAGGAGCCTAATATGGTATATTATGCATAAAAAGATAAATTAATTTCTGGCATAATTTGATTAATGCTGGAGTTGCACTATAGCTGAACTGGCTCAATGGAATTGTTTGAGTGAGGAGAAAGCATAGCATTCCCAAAGGTTTTACTCCCAACTGTTTTCCTGTCACCTAGATTTGAAAAGCTTTCTTGGTGGATGAATTTGTAACTGATTTATGTTGGTACTTAATAGCCAGACAGCTTTATTTTAAATCTCTATTATTTTTGCTATTCCTTTCTGTAGAGTAGTTCTAAGCCAGCGTAGTGATAACCTCATTTTCTTGCCTGGGTAATGAGATAGCGAGTGTATGTACACAATACTTATGCAATGCAGGAGTTGGTGATTATGTTTTCTGAACTGGAGCTCCTCAGAGGTGCTTAATATTTCATCACAAATTGCATTGGTGAATTAACAGTTCATCTGGCTAGTTAGATTTACTAGGGCAGATGGCATTTCGCATGTGTGATGAGAGCAGGAAAGAGACAGAGCAAAGCAGTAATGTAATTAGCCGTGTAAATGAGCCTCACAAGGTAAAGCTCTTTAACCCCAGTGATAAAATGTGTTCTGTACTAAAGCCGTGGATTACTGGTCCTGTGAAACAATGTGTGCAGCTGGTCAAGCTGAGATTTCAGAAGTAATCCTGTTAATCAGAAAATAGAGGGCACTGCTTTTTATCACACCTTCCTGGCACTTTTGTGTTTGAAACAGAAATCAGCCTCAAGGTGGTACTCTACCAGTAATGTAGCAGAAAGTCATGGAGTTACCTTAGTTAAATTTTACATAAAAACTTACTTGAATGCTAGAGATGAGATGTTCTAGATAGGGAGGAAAGATGCTTCATAAAAGCAAACCAAAAGCACAGACTGGATTAAATGTGAGCTGAGGTGTCTCTTCACTGTGCTACAGTAAGCAGTGTAGCCATATGTAAAAATAGGATGCTTATGTTTACACAGTACCTGGCACAGGGTGTTTGCCCGCTTAACCCTTAAACGCTGCAGTAGGAATTGTGATTACTATCAATGTAAAACCTAATAGAATCATAGAATTGTTTGGGTTGGAAGGGACCTTTAAAGATCATCTAGTCCAACCCCCCTGCAATGTGCAGGGAGATTCTTGATGCTGCAAAACCACTCAGGCATGTTTCTGCTTACAGATGTGTGGGTTAGTAACTGCAGGTAATTAATTAACTGGGAATATGTCTAATGCAGTTGATAGTGAGGCTATTGAAATAGCAAGTTGATGGCAAAGACTGGTCAGTCACTGGTGAGGAAAACACCCTGAAGCATCATGTTACTTATGAAAAATCATTGCAAAGTAATACAAGTAGTAAATCTTTATTCAGCAGGAATGTCTCACACTCTGGAAAACTAAGGGGAGAAAATGGGCAGTGTAATGGTGGGCATTGCGCTATGTATAAAACCTGTATTGTTCTCACTATTTAACTTACTCAATCCATGTCGGAACTTTTTGTACCTGTTTTCAGGCTTTCTTGTTTATTATAAATATGAAGGTGTTTTCATTTCAGATGAAAAGGCTTTAGAGCCTCTGAAATTCAAACCCATGTTGAAAATGCTGTTTTCTGCATCTGTTAAGAGTGTATTCAGGTTGATTTCTGTCATTGTTTTGACTGGCAGGCTATAAATTACAGAAACAGTATAAATAAATGGTGAATCGGGAACTTTCTGAGCAATTTAAGCATATTGCAAGTAATGAGTGGTTTGGGGGTTTTTGTTTGGGTTTTTTATGTGTGGTTTTTTTTGGGAGGGGGGTGATTGGTTGGGTTTTTTTAAGTATTAAATATTCTCCTTAGAGATATTCAAAACCTGACTGGACGTGGCCCTGGATGACCTGTGGTGGGTGACTTTGCACTGCACTGGGGGCTTGAACTGGATGATCTTGGAAGGTCCCTTTCCAGCCTCAACCATCCTGTTTCTTTTGAGTAGTGTAACATGTGTGTATGCTTGTGCATACAGATGTCCATTAATACATATGCGTGTATGTAAAAGTTGATGTAAAATGTTTTGTTGTTGGGTTTTGTTTGTCATTTTTTAATTTTAATGTATGATGGGGACAGACTCAACTAGAAGAATGGGGGAAAACTTCCAACTTTTATTTAACAGGAAAGGCTAATTTTCTAAAATTTGACCTTGTACCAATTCCCAACAACAGGAAATGTATCAAAGGAAGTTTTTGTCAATAATAAAATCTAGTTTTCATACACGCTTCCTAGCAGTGCTTTCACTCCTTCATTAAGTAATTTATAAGACAAAGTCATAATGATTGTAGGATAACTTTGGAATACTTCAGATTGGAAGGAACCTCTGGAAGTCATCAGGTCCAACCCTCTTCCAAAGCACGATGAACCTCTGAGTTAGGAGCAGCCTGGAAGCAAAGGCAGGTTGCTGGGGGCTCTCCTATCTGCTTTGGAGTGGCACCAAGGAGGGTGATGCCACAGCATCCTGGATGGTCAGCTGCCACGTTTGGCCGCCCGCACACAGTCCGTACAGTCTGTACTGCTTTGTGCCGCTGAGGATCACAGGAGCTATTCCTTTCTTCTTTCCCATCACGTTCTCATTTAAGTTGGTAGAAGTTTTTCTTCAGCTGCTGTTCTGCAGTGTGTTGTCACATAATGTCAAATGGTTGAATAAATGTGTAAACAAGAGTTGGTTTAGCCCTTTTCTTTTCCTGCTTGTTAAAAGGCACCTAGCTGTAGAGAAAATTCATTGCATGATAGTTTATGAACCAATATTTCCTAAATTTGTTTATGTGGTAGGTATATAAACAAAAAGAAAGAAATGTTATCTCTGCTGAAGAAGAAAAAAATGTCTAACAACCAGTGTGAGTTACATCTTTGGGGTTTGTGCAGTCCTGCCTCATTTTGCTTTGTATGTCCTTGCTGCTCAAACTCCCAGAGAAACACCGTTTCTGCTTAGAACGGTCTTAATACAGGGAGGACTCTGCTGGTCCCAGTCTGTGAGATGTGTCAGTGGTGTATCAGTTGTGTGTTACCCATGCGGTGGTGTATGCCCTTTCCTTCAGCAGTCTCCTGGCTCTTAAGCTGCAGAGCCTGAAAGCATTTTGTTTGTCCCAGGTGCTTATTTACATAAGTTCTGGCTTTACTTCTGTTATTGTGGGATTCAGCCTTATCTTCTACCTTATGTATGGTCTTTCCGAAATGAGGTTGCCTCACCACAGAGTCCTTGATCATCTGCTGCTAGCACTCGTTCTGCGTTACAGAATATACTTCCAGTCTGTGGGTGATTTGTGGCTTGACACTCCTGTGGTACGTTGACAGATTCTTGTTGTGTAGCCGGCAGCCTTGCTGGCTGCAGCTTCCTCGCAGGGAGTACCTTCTCTAGGACAGCAGTTGTCACCTCACTGTTGTGTGTTTTCTTTCCTGGGATGCGGTTTTCTGTGAGGAGCTCTGGAGGATCTCTTCACCTTGCAGATCAGCCCAGTCTGTGTTCCCGCTGTAGGGTGCTGGGGAGGGAGGACTGTGGGTTTACTTAGGGATTTGTTTTCCTGAGCCGTGTGCAGGATTAGAGAGGAATGAGATCACAGCCCCTGTGAACTCACTGAACATATTTAATGAGTGCTACAGTGAATTCTGAGGGGGCTTGGATTTGTGGGAGATGAACGGTCCGTTTTGAACTGTCAGGCCCTGTATTGGTCCCCAGGATAGGTAACTTACTGGAGGTTTTTATCAAGTACGTTCATTTGCATATGGGGAGACTAAGGACAGGGCAATAGTACCATGAAGTCCACCTCTGTATGAACATGGGGTCAGAGTGCTTCTCCTTGAGGTGTAGGGTGCTCCTTCCTAATGTGTTTCCTCTTCATTGGAGGAGACCAGAAGTTCAGTTATTTCTTCCCAAACATTCAAACGATGCTGCTTTTACACAACTTGGCATAGAGCATGCCCAGAGCTGCTGATGCCCATCTGGGGCAGAGGGTTTGCAGAGCTGCTGGTGCCCCCCCTTCAAGTGCAGGGTGTCACAGAAATGGCTGGGGGCCATAATTCCCTGCAGAGTTCCCATAGGGATGGCAAAACCTTGATAAAGATAGGCTGGTGTTGTCCCAGAAAGGGGATCCATTCATTGCAGCTACTGGGGTTTACTGAAAGAAACTGGTGTAATAAAATGACATTTCTAATGTTACATTCCTACTTTCTTTTTTTTTTGGTGGTTACTGTATTCTGTCTATATTGTGAATAAATGAGGAATGAGTGTGTTAGACGGAGCTGCATGTTATGTTTCTTATGCTCTGTGTGTGTATGTATCTATGTCTATATGCATGTATGTAGTTGGCATAAATTTGAAGCAAAAGGGATAGCCAGAACATTGTCCAAGTAATTGATAAGTTTGTGATTAACTTTTAATAATGATTTTATGGTACAGAGGATGACCTCAGAAAAACCTTCACTGTATTTTAGGGGGAATTGATTGATTGATAGATAGCCTGGTTATCTTCCTGTGAGCTCATAAAACACACAGTTGATTAAAAAAGTTGCTACCTAGACAGGTTTATGGAAACACTTATGTGCTTGCCTGTCCTGTTGATGTCTGTTCTTAATTTCATCTTGCCTACTGAACTGATTCATACCATCCTCTTACCCCCATTTTTATAATTTGTTGTTTAAAACTCTGGAATATTCTTGCTTATTTTCAGATCTCATCAGAAAACTAGCACAGCAGAAGTTTGGAAATACACAGGGCGATTATCAAAAGGTAAATTGTCTATGTGTATCTGCATAAAATAAAGGAAACAATGACTTTGAAATTAAGTTTTGCTTCTAAAACAGGAGATAAGTGTTTTAAAGCTATTAACAACAGGATGAAAGAATGAAGTTTGTGAATAACAAGTCTGATGGCTTCATACAAAAAGTGGGACCAAAACCTTTCCAAAAATATTGTGAAAAAAATTTCATAAGCCACTGTAAAGAAGCTATGCATGGTTAAGGCTCACTTACAAATTCCAGCTGTAATGTGATTGTGGTGTGTGTTGCACAAAGATTGGAGACTCTGTATTGAAAAATTTTGCTTTTATTTAAAAATGCTTAGAGAGAACCATTACTGCTCAGCTCTCATTCTAGCTAAAGCTATTGTCCTCAGAAAGCTGCGTTTATATGCTGGTTCTGGTGCCTTTGTAAAATAAAGTTTCCGCAGCCTACATATAAAATGTATTTTAGTTTATGTAGCGTGCTAATCATGTCAAGGGTATTTTCCATTCTCTCTTTAGGTTGGTAATCATCTTGTAACAGTTGAAATTCTTAAAGAAGTCTGGTAGCACGAGAAGTTTGAATGTAACGTGCTCTGATTTTAGGTTGTTCTCAAATATAGTGGCCCACTGTTGAAGCAGTATCGCTGGTTGAGTTCTGCAGCAGGAACCTTAACCGCGACCATGCAGTGGGCACGTTACCTCATGTGAGCTCCTTGCTTGTAGCCCCTGCAGTATGGTGTACCTGTCAGGAGGATGAGTATGGCACTTGGCATGCAGGCACTGAGCTATCGCTTTGAATCAGGATGACCGGGATGAGCTTGTGATTAGAAGGGGGAAAGCCTTGTGCTTCCATGGCCTCCTGACAACAAGCCTATTGCTCCAGTAGCTTGATAACCTCTGCATGACATCCAAGTGCGTGGGTATTGTCATGCTGTATCAAGTGACTCTTGCCAGTCCGATAGGCTTGTTTGCGGGGCTCTGTGACAGCAGTGTGCCGTAGGCTGTGCCTGTACACCTGGGAGGAGTGTAGGGTGGGTTTGCTCGGTAGAGGCTTTGGACAAAACCATTAGACCATAGGTGGTATACATGATCACTAGTATTTAGTAACTAGTGCGAAAATCATGGGAAATTTGAGACTAATGACAGCTGTAATCCTGCATAGTGGAGGCGCTTGTTAAAATACTGTGAGATTATAGGGAGGCAAATACAATATTAGGTGTTCTTAAGAAGCAAAACAGATAGAGGCTGTTTATAGGTCCTAATTATGATCTGAATACCATGCAAAACTGTAAAACAAATTTGGAAAAGGAAAATATATCAGGACAAGTAGAGAATCCCTTCGAAGACAGAAGCATCAGTGAGAGGTAGCTGTGAAGAGGCCAGTGTGGCTGTAGAAGTGCCCCTGGAAGAATTTCCAGTGAGGATAGGGAGGTGTGAATGTCACAGAAGGGCATGAGTAAGTAGTTAGAAATGTTGCCTATGGTTTTGATCACTCAAATTCTAGGAGAATGAACTCTGGCTAGGATGAGTTCAGAAAGTGTCTCTTAGGGTCACCTGGGAAACACAAGAGGTCTTCAGAGGAGACTAGAGAGTTTGCTTTGCTTAGGAAAAGAATGGATAAGGGGTGCAATTACCCTTTTTAAATATATACCCAGAGAGGAAACACCAGGAAGAAAACACTGCTGTTTGGGAGAACAATGACGCTGTCACAGAAGCAAAGGGCAGAAATGGGCCATGTATAAATCCATGTGAGAAAGAAGAGTTGTTGACCAAGCGCTGGGAACAGGCCTTCAGTAGCAAGAACAGGCAATCTGCTTCTCGTTTATCCTGCTAAATATCTGCTGCCATTCCTCTGCTGTTTTTTTGTTTGGTTGGTTGTTTTGTTTTGGTTTTTTTAATCCTATTTGTGGGATGTGTTTAGTGACCCAGGAGGCTCTTTCCACTTCTGTGCTGTGTGTCCCAGTGTTCCCAGTTGGACTCTTACTGTCGACATCTCCTGGTCCCCTGTCAGGGGCAGCAATCTGTCAGGACAGCCCAGCAGTTGAGCGCAGCTGCTGTGCCTGCTCAAGGGGAGCCAGCTCGCTGCTGCCGTTGTTTTACTTCTGCTGGGAGATGGGCTTGCTTGAAATGTTCAAAATCGTACTTGGTACCAGATTTATAAGGGTGGGTAAGCATTTGTTTTCCTCCCATTAAAAATATAGTTTCAAATATGATTTTGAACATTTTAAGTATGTTGTACAGTAGAAGTTTCATAAAGATGTGTGTGATGCTGAAAAAAAATTTCCTAAACCTTGAGAACATTTCTGATTCTCACACGTCAGACTCGGGGCTGAGGAGTCTTGCCGTCTTCAACTTCTCTGCTTCCCTTTTCCACTTACAAGAAAGGGGAAAAGAGTTATCAGCTGTGAACTTGTCATATGGAGACGAAGGGGAAAAATACAAGAAATTCTGTTTCCATTGTGCAAATCGGATTCTTCTCAAATTCCTCTAATTGAATGTTTAGTTTTCAGTGTTGTTTTGAAATTATGGATACGAAGACAGTGACGAAACTGTTAAATAGACTTCTTCAGTCTTTCTTGAATGCCTTTTCTGTTATACTTTGGAATGATTTAAAATAAACCTGTACATAATTAGTTAGAAGTGAAGGTGAATTTTGCATGTGATGTGTTAAGGTCCCAAAACTGCTTTTGAAGCTGCAAAAATGAAATAAGCATTGAAAAGAAAAAGTCAGGAATATTATAGCAGTTATGACAGGTGGAATTCATGAAGACATCGCTAAACCACGAAGTATAATGCAAGCCCTGTCCTTCTCTTCTGTGAAATGTGTTGGGAATGATACAAAACAGATGCTCAGTGCGAAAATAACTGGTCTGTTGTTGTTTTAATATGGGAATATTTTTTGGACAAATACTAGATTCCTTTCACTTACCAAGGAAACCAGAAATTATCTGCTATGTATTTTACTGTAAATATTTTTTACATAATTATTTAATGGTGCTTCTATGCATTATTTTACTTTAGTTGCTTCTTGTTATTGTTTCTGTGTTGTTAATTGTTTTGGTCATGGTTAATTATTCATTATTCATGTGATTTGTTTTTGTGCATGCTGCCTGTGTATTACACACATTCTTCATTTGTTTTGACTTCCACAGCCAGAAAATGTTGTCCTGACTCTTCAGGTAATGTTTTATGGTAGATGTACAGCTTTCAAAAGACACTAACCACATCTGTATGCACTACTACTATTAAAACATCCATAACTATTTTTAATGTTTTTTTTAAATAGTGTTTTTCCATCTAACCTATTTTAAGATCATTCATGTTGTCAAATAGTTTTTGAAGTGTTCAGCTAATTAGAAAGGAAAACAGTAATCCTTTTGCAAAATCTAGCCAAGTTCTTCTTCCAAGCATCTAGTTTGTATTCTTCAGAAGGGCTAACAGCTTTTAACCAGCAGTTAATAACAATAATAAATAAAAAAATAGGCTTTATCCTAGAATGGGTAATTAGGTCAGAAATTTGCAACTCTGCTAATGGTGATGATTGCCGTATTTGGATCAGTTGGTAATTAGGGATTGTGAGGAAGGGCATCAGCAAAGCTGGAACTGGAGCATGAGTGATAGCTTGTGAGAAATTGTAACTTATTTTGCAGGACTATATCCAGCCTCAATTTCATCCGTTTGCTGCCAAGTTGCCCTTGTGCTGGCTGATTTGTAAAACAGAAGAGGGCTTAAAGTACTAGCGTGAGAACTAGTTCTCCTAAAATATTGGGAAAGGAAAGGAGAAGAGAGATGTATCAGGGAAGGTAAACGGGGTGGGGGGGGTGCCCACGCCGTGCTGTCTAGCTCTGTGCACAGACACCTGCCCAATCCAGTTTTGAATGTGTTGGCTTGTGTTTGCAGCAGTGGGGAGCAGTGTGGCCAGCTCCCAGCTTGTCCCCTGAAGCCACAGCGCCTTGTGTAGGGGCTATGCCAGGGCTGCCTGGCCCCAGGGCTGCCTGGCCCTGCTTCTTGGTCCTGGGGCACTTGCACAGCTTCCGCAGTAAAAGCTAATTAGGCTCTTGCATTGCATCGTTCCCTTTCACTCTTTCCAGCTTCTGAAAGCGTCCTTTTAGTTGCTGGTGCTCTGCTGTTCAGCAGCAGAATAAATGTCTTTACCTGAGAGAGCTTAAAATCCACTTCTTTGTGTTTTCCAGTCCCTAAGCAGTTTTAGCATCAGCAGTTTGGAGAAGCATTTGCAATTGATCATCCGTTGAAGTGCTTCCCTTTGCGGTTCATATGAACCTTTCTGCCCATTACTGATTAAAAAGGAGAACAAGGCAAGCCTCCCGCCCCCGATGAAGTGTTGATCTAGTTAGCCTTGCAGATAATTTGTGGAGTCTTTTTGGAAGCAGATGTGAGAAACAGTAAATTTGTGGTCCGGGAAATCAAATGTGTTCATTTTTAACCTGTTTCAATTGCATTGATTCACATTTGTTCCTTGTGAGCGTATTTCTCTTAGCACTCATTCCTGTAGTTTACCTAGCTAATACTCTACGTAAATAATTATTAGCTATCAGAATTTACAATGTTATGTATCTTTTTGTTGTATCAAAAGTTGTCAGCTATTGACAAAATACAGAACGTCCTTAACCTTGGGAACTTTGTAGATGGTTTAGTCTGTAGTTTGTTTTTTGGTTTTTTTTTTCTTATTATTATTATTTGCTCTATATTGATTGCAGTTACTGTGTGATATCTGCTATTACCACTATTTTTGTCTGAATTACAGGCTATCTACTATGAAATCGGTTTTATAGTCTCCGCAGCCTTGGGATTGCTATTTATTTTGTTACTGCCTCTTGTGGGACTTTGCTTCTGTATGTGTCGTTGCTGTGACAACTGTGGTGGGGAAATGCATCAAAGACAGAAGAAAAATGCTGACTGTCAGAGGAGCTGTTTTGCAACATTTCTTTTTGTTGCTTCTTTAATAATAAGGCAAGTGTAATAAAGAGAACAATGTGAAGCTTGGTATAGCACTAATTTTGCAGTATCATGTGACAAATAATGTTACTGTATTAGCCTACAGGTGCAGAATTATTAAAGAAAATGTGACTACATTGTAAAAAAGCTGCTACCATTGCTATCCACAGGTCATTATGTACTTGCTTGAGAGGAATGTAGGTGTGAAACAAAAAAAAAAAAAAGCTTGATTTTGGCAAACGAAGTTTTCACCAGTCTCAAAATGGCAGCTGCAGAAGGTTTTGTTAGACTTAGGAATATAAGATACTGTGTCCTATGTTCAGTTACCGTCCCATAAGAGAACCTGAGGTACAAAATGCTAGTTTGTTCTTGATAGTGCAGTGGCAGTGAGAAAAATAGTTGTGTGACCTCCTTCAGTATTTGCTTTCCCCCTGATTTTCATATTAGTTCAGAATAATGGGTTTTCTTGTAGGCACTGTGTTGTTTACAGCCTGCATGCACTCACTGTGAAATCCTGGAGTCTGGAGACACTTCGGTGCTACTGGTGTTAGGAGCACACTCTTGTTCTCTGCTGGGTGTGTAACAGATGATAAAGGACTACTGTCAAGACTTTTCCCTGTAGATGCTTTCAAAATACATTGCTTTCAGGCTTTTTATTTTCCTTCAACTTTTTCGTATTTTCACCTGCCTACTATCCTTACTTTGTGATTATAGATCAAGTCTTTTGATCTATACTGTGTCAGTCAGGTGGGACTTACTTTGTCACTTCACTACAACCTAGAATTTTTTTTTTTTCTTTTTACTACTGCTTTTCATGACAAATTGAGACCTTGCCTATGCTCAAATGTGGGCCACACTGATATCTGGTGTGGGAACATGCTCTTTTCTCCCAGGCATCACTAACAAATGTGACACTTCAGTATCCTGAAGACCAGAAAGTCAAATGGTACTGCAGGTGGTAGGTGCATCCCTGCCATGATGACAGGACAAAAGTTCTCCATAGTACAATGGTGCCTTAAAGAAAGTAAGTTATTAAATTATCTCTCAGCATGCCAAAACTGAAGGTAGCTCACAGACCTTGCCAGCTATCTTGACACCACGTTGCAGGATGCTGTGTTCTGGTAATAATGACTGAGGAATGTTGCCTGTCAGCAGAGAAACTGGGAGATCATCTGCCCAGTTGGTCTCTTTATCTTGCACGTTTGCTGCCAGCTATTCTTGTGGTATTAAGCATACCCATCATTGGCAAATGATTCTTTGCAGATCGTGACTGGGAAGTCAGTGATCCTTACTGACATGCTTTCCATGCCTAGGGAGTCTGCCTCGGACTCATCCTTTTTTTGTAAGACATCAGGAGTATCAGATACTTAATTTAAGGGAGGTGTTGGCGTGAGCTCTGTCTGCAGGTTTGCACAGGTGGAGATAATCTCCTATGACTCGCTGGCTAAGTCTCTTAACGCTGTGAGTGCTGTGCAAGGCAAGATAGGACTTTATGAGACAAATATTACTTAGCCCAGCTTGGCTTGAGTGCTTGGGTCTCCGTACAAAGCAGATTCTGCTGCCCTTCCTGGATGTTCTTTCACAAGAGAAGAGAAGATGATGTGCCTGGATCTATTTAAGCCTATGTCAACATGCTTGCTGCTGTGCTGAAACACAAAAGGACAGGTAGCCATTGCCCCAACAAAAAAAACCAAAAAAAACCCCCAAAACAAACCCCCAAAACCCCCGAGAAAGCCTGAGATTTACTTAAAACTGTTTATTTCTTGTATTGTATGCAGGCTGTCCCCTTGTGGACTATTCTCTACTTTTTCCCCCAAGTTGCCACAGAATTTCATATTAGGTGGAAGATTTACCTGTAGTTGTTCTTCCAAAATCACACTTCTCAAGGAATGTGCCATATGCTATGACAATAATCAACAGGTTCATCCTGTTCAAGTAAAATGCTTATGGCTACTTGCAAACAGAGCCAAAAGAACAAAAACTTGAATGATCTCTGCTAATACAGGATTACATCAAGATGCAACATTAAATCATTAAGGTGGATCCTCTCATTTTTTGGGTAAAGGTCGTGGAGCATCAGGGGCCTCCTTTGGGAGTGTGTCCCCCAAACCCTTGCCAGGTGACTGGAATGCTGTAGACTTCTTCACCCCAACTAGTGTGCTGCTTCAGGAGATGCATTTAGCAAGGCACGCATCCGTCAGAGTGCCTCAAACCTGCACCTCTGCCAGTGGAGCTTTGCTTTAAATTAAGGCTGTCCAGTGGAAGGTACATGCAGACAACTGATGGGGGGAATGGGAAGGATTTCTAGGTGATGGACTTCTTCAGGATTACTATTTAAGTGTACATTCTGCATCCTTCTGTCCCTTTCCCTTGCAATGCCAGACATTATGGGATTCACACAGTCAAATGATCAGAACTTTGAAAGTAGGAAGCATGAGAATTATTTCTTTTTCATTAAACTTTTTATTTTTTCCAGTCCTTGGTATGGAAAGATGTGTTCAAACTGTATTTCCTTGTCTGGGCAGGACAGGTCAAATGCATAGTAGAGAGTATTAGTAGGGGAAAGACTCTGAATGTGGAGGTTGCAGTAGATTGTGTATATAGGTGACATCTCTTGAAAACTCTAGTAAAGGCTGGGGAATGGCTTTTCTGTGTGTCAGCATGCAAGTTCACACTGACATATATATGCAGTTAATACAGATTTTAGAAGATTTCAGCTAGTAGATTTTAATCTCAAGGAACATTTCTTCTCACTTTTCCATTGATAGGGTCCTCTGGTAATTAGGATGAAGTCAATACTAAGCTTACTGGAATCATGTGTAAAGGAATTAAAGATGACAGATTTTTATTTTTTTAATTAAAAAAAAACCCCACAAACCACTCTACCTAGATCTGCTCTCTGACGGTGGGGTGCATGTGGGAAGTATGCTTTCCTCAAGGAAAGGTACAAGAGACCATTCAGAAGACTTGTGATTACATACACTGTTGTTTATCTTAAATAGGCCTTCAGTGTGTAATTTTCCAGTACGTGCATTTGTTTGATGCATTTGAAATACTTCTTTTGGTAGATTGAACCAAGAACACATGTGGTGTTTTTGGTAATTTGCAGTTTTTCTGTATGAATGTTGTCCTACAAAGTAGGATTCTATTGCTAAAGGGCATAGGATGTAGAAATAATCTATCAAATATATAGCTGAGTAATTTGATTTTTGATATTCCAAATTTATCATCAAAAAAACTATGTGCTTTTCTGCAAAGGTTAACTTCGAATTCAGGATCAGAGACCTGCTATTAAATCTGATTTCCTAGTCATCTGCAAGCTTAGGCAAACATATGTTTTCTTTGGGAAAGAAATGTGATTTCATTAAGTTCTAAATTGTAAAGTCAAGGAAGGGACACTTGATTTCTTTAGAAAAATATCCTGATACATCGCAGTACCAAATTTAGTACTGGTGATAGAAGGTGTCCTGGCTATTGGATAGAAAAACACATAGTCGGTTTTCTGTCCTTCCAAGAGAGGTTGTGTTGTAAGTTTTGTGAAGTTGTGGATGTCGTTGTGTATGAGGCTAGGAAAAGCCAAGTCCGAAGGAAGGGAATGATACTTGGCATCTGGTGAAAAAGTTGTTACAGAAGTTTCTAGCCTGTTATTTTCTTAAATTTGTTAGTTAGTAGTGAGGAAGGTAAGATTCTTACAATATGTAAATCTGTTCAAGTTTTCTATTCTGTGACTTGGGATTTTTTGCAAACACAGCTAAAGGAGAAGCTTCGGTCCCCCACTGCAGCTGGATTAGTAACATTTATATCTGTGAAACCCTATGAGAAATTGAGGGTGGAATATCTGATTCCTGAAGAGACTGTTTAAACAATTCTCTAATCTGTTAGAGAATGTAGAAAAGGCATGTCCTTTTCATTCCTGATTTATGACTTTCTCCTTGTAGCCTTTTATTGAATGTTGACTCCAGCCTCAGTTACATGATAAATAGATTTATTTTTATCCTCTCTCATGTTGTGTGTTTGTTTAGTTACATTCAGAATGTAGTCACAATTGTTCTGAGTGCCTTGTCTGCTTACAGCATCTCTGCTGTCTTGTTTCCTCCCACTCCTTCCCTTTAGGAGATGAAGAGAAAAATTATCATGCTCAAATCTTACAAAGTACTGTTTTGTTAGCTTCCAGTTGACCTTTCTGCTCTGGAAGCATAATATTGAAAAGACATAAAAATGCTGGCTGTCCAAAGAACAAGGATGTGATAAACTCCAAACCTCATAGTGACATATAAATGTTTGTTTATCAGGAAAAATTGAGATAGTTCATCTTCTGATTTAAAAAAAAATAAAACAATTACCATCACTGTAGAGTGAAAAGAAGTAATACATTGCATGTGTCTATGATAAGCAAAGTAACTGTTTTCATTTTAGAATCATCGAATGGTTTGGGATTTTTATGCATTCTGAGCTACCCATGGGGGGTAGCTGATGGTAATGGCTGCTCAAATGTTTTTTGTAGTGGAAATACAACTATGTCACTTGCTGTTAGTTAAGTAAATAGCAAGATAAGTTTTGGTGTCCCTTCATTCATTAATGACTTCTGGGAAGATAGTTAATTGCCAGTTTTGAAGACATAGCTGTGAAATTTTGGCTAGGGAAGCAACTGCTTTGTCAGACTCTGTTATCCTGTTATGAATATTCTTGGATGTTGAGAAAAATGTTATTGAAGCATTTGTAGTAGACCAGCACCTGCAGCATATAGTCTTGCCATCTCTCTGTATCGTGCTCTGAAATCAGAATTTTCCTACTGAGAGTATTTGTCAGGGCAGAAGAGATTCTTGTACTTGAGACTAGTTTTACTGGGAGAACAAGCCTTTACATTGTTTGGGAAGGCTAAAATAGGAAAAGCAAAATAAAGTTGAGGGTTTGGTTTTGGATCACTGATAAGAGGAGACATGCATCATCAGGGTGTTCGCTTCTGTCTTGCCAGGATATGCAAATCATGTTGGTTTAAGTACCCATTTGCTCTCCACCAGCCCATTTCTCATTTATCTGGTTGTATTATGGCTTCCTTTGAACACACGTTTTTTTGCAGTAAGAATTATTCTTACCCTGTATATTTTGCCCCATCAGAAGCTCGTTACAGTATTTCTCTAAGTCTTACTTAAAAATAGTATTTAGGCTGTCTTGACACCCCAACTCAGGAAGTTTGACAGTCTGGGTGGAGCGCAATACCATTGGTGTTAGTGACTCCCTTTTGTGCAGATGTCCATAGTGACCTTTCAGGGTACCGCCTGCCTCTCCAGTGTTGAGCTGATGTGCTGTAATGCGCAGTACGGGACTGACCCCATGTGCCATCCAGGAGCTGCTTGTGATGCACCCGACTGCAGCCCCTGGGCAGTGCTTGCCCTTTGAGGCTGTATTGAGCCGGTGTTGAGTGGATCTGTGCTGTCCGCCAGTTAAACCTGCGGAAGGTTAGTGCTTAGCTTAGCCCATCAAGTGGGCTTGTAGTGAGCTGCCTTTGAGGCTACTACCGCTCTAATGCTTGCCTGATTTTTCTGGTATTTGTCTGAAAGGTTAGCTGTTGTGACCAAGAGATGTTTACAAACAAAAAGTGAATCATAGAATCGTTTAGATAGGGAAAGACCTTTAATATCATAGAGTCCTACCGTAAACCCAGCGTTTACCAAGTCCACCACTAAACCATGTCCCCAAGTGTCATGTCTACGTGTCTTTTAGATACCTCCAAGGATGGTGACTCCACCACTTCTCTGGGCAGCCTGTTCCAGTGCTTCACAGCCCTTTTAGGGAAGAATTTTTTCCTAATATCCAATTGAAACCTCCCCTGGCACAACTTGAGGCCATTTTCTCTTATCCTATTCCTTGTTACTTGGGAGAAGAGACCGACCCCCACCTTGCTACAGCCTCCTTTTGGGTGGTTGTAGACAGTGAGAAGGTCCCCCCGAGCCTCCTTTTCTTCAGGCTAAATGACGCCAGTTCCCTCAGCTGCTCCTCATAAGACTTGTTCTCTAGACCCTTCACCAGCTTCATTGCCCACCTCTGGACGCCTTCCAGTACAGTCACTTCCCTAGTCCTGCTGGCCACACAGTTTTGGATGCAAGTTGCCATTTGTCTGTTGGCAAAGAAAACTGGCCAGTGTGGAAGCCATTGTCTGTGTGAAAATGTACATGTTGTCTAATTCTCCTATCAGTTCTAGTTTCTTCACCAGTTTCTCTTATCAGGCCATCTACTGAAGTTTCCACCACTTTCTATAAGCATCATCAAGAAACTGTATTGAAGAGTTAGTCATTGGAGTCTGCTTGTCATCCTTCTGTTTAAGTCTATTTTACATCTAAACTAAACAAAGAAACGTAAGGGTGATATATGCTAAGAGAGCTTTTGAAGCCTCTCACGGGACTTCTAATTGCCTTTTTCCTTACTGTTTGTGCAGATCTGTTATATTGTAATTAGAATTTTACAGTGGGGTGTGATCAAATAGAAAATCAGCAGCAGTGCTGACTGGAAGTCTAACTTGCTACCTTTTGGCTTAGTATCAGGAAATGCCTATATATTATTTTAGCATTAATAGGGACTATTCGTGTGCTTTTAAAAGATCCTTGTAATTATGTAAATAAATTGGGCCATTAGCAGTAAATGCTGCTGACATTTTCAAATGTAAAATATTTCTTTTCACTGTTAACTTATGCACGTTTGCTGGTAGCTGTGTCAAGGTTAATAATACTTGTAAAAAAGCCTAATGTTTCTAAGTCTGGTACAATTTACCTGGGCTATATTCATCTTCTGACAGTATCAATGCAAATGGATAAGTAGTTGTGCTTTAGTAACTTCTGAAGACTTCAGGTTAACATTGCTTTCTCCTTTCTGTTTTTGAATGAGTAGTGAGAACTTGTAGAAAGAAAAAGAGAATGTGTAAATTTATGGAACTGTTTATTGTGATAAAGTTGACCTTTTTTAGCTGTAATTTTTTGTTTCTATTTTATGTCAGAATGGTCGTTTACAATAATAATTACCTGTATTTTTTATAGTGTTGGAGTGCTCTGTGCTTATGCTGCCAACCAGCATTTAACTAACCAAGTCCGAGGAGCAAAGAAACTGGTTAACAGTAACTTTAAAGATCTGAAAATTTTCCTTAACGACACTCCAGCGGTAAAGAATTTTTATCTTTATGGGGAGTGGGAGGGAAGAAGTGTAAGAAAGAAATATTGCAGAACATAGTTGTTTGTTTGGCATAAATTACTTTTTTGTATTTTGTTTATTATTTATGTGTCAGTCTCACAAAGTAGAACAAATGATGCAAGGTAAGACAGCAGTAAATGTTTGGGAGTTATCCTGATGGATCAGTATTCTTTGAGCAACTTCTGAGCTGTACTCCTGGAGTATGGTGCGATGGTGCTTGTAGGCCCTCTTCCTTCTGCAGAACTAGTGCAGGTTGCTAGCAGAAGGTGAATCGTTTGGAAAAAATATGTTTTTAAAAGGAATACATACAAAAAAGGGAAAGAAGGTTTTTCATGAGAACGTGGATTCTGTGTTTCTCTTTCCTGTTTCCTTGTATTTTGGACTTTATGTGCTCTGGGACTGAGCTACAGTAACTTCTTTTCCACAAGTATTTTTACTGTTTTTTCTTTAAACCAGGGTCATACTGTGCCATAATAAACAGGAAAGATCCTTTTCTTTCCACTCTCAAGCTTTCCTTAGAGTCTGGAAAGGAGCCCTCTACGTATCTTTTTTGCATGGGGGGGGAAATGCTAGTAAGGAAGATTTTAAACTTTGCCATGTACAAATGTCAATTCTTAACGGATTAGGAGGGAAAAAAAAGCCCGACAGTCCTATTACCTTGTCTTTCATTAATTTTAATTAATTACATTTAATTAATCTGTTTTACTTCCATGTGACTGATAAATTGGAAACAGGAGGGATCCGTGAGTGTGGTAGCATCCCAGTCACAGTAACTCTGGGCTGTTCTCAAACAGGAGAGACATCTGGGTGGTGCCTTTAAATGTTTCCCTAGCTGGAGTTGTTCCCTATAGAATTAGTCATTTGCTCATGGTGTTGTGACAGTCTGGTGATGAACATATGTGGCAGGAAGTGGACACCATGCCAACAATTTCTTTCTTGAAGCAGAGTGCCTTTTTGTCAGTTTGGAACTGACTCAGGCACAGAAAGATGCAATCCAGTTGCATTCAGAAACCACTAGACTCCCCTTCGCAGTACATTGAGCGATGACAAGAAGTGTCGGAACAGAAAATCTGTTATGTAGAACTAACCATCTTAATAGATAAAAAAAACCCCAGACACTAGCTAAAAAAGTTAATAAACACCTGAATTACTGAATTTAAGTGTCAGGATTTGAACACTTGTGCCAGGGGTTCCTCAAAGTCTCACTTAGGTAGCAGGTTTTTAGTTTCTAGGCAGCATTATTTTTCTTTTTTACACTTGCTACTTAATGATGCAGTCACCAGTTATATCTTTTAAGTCATTTTGTCAGAGAAGGTACGTGAGTATCATATATACACACACGTTTGTAAGAATTTCTTGAGGATAGGATAGGAGAAGGATGTCAGCTTCTTGAAAAAGTTGTAGAATCCAACTATTTGGCTATAAAGCTCTGAAATCCTAACTGGTGTCCTTGACTCATCAGTATGAGGTATACAGCATATAAGAGGATTTATAAAAAGAAGTCACATGTTAAGTGTCCATGTCATAGAAGATTTGCAGACCGAGTATTGAGCGATAACACTATTAGTTACACAGAATCGCCTTTTGTCTGTGACATTGCTGGAGACAATGCAAAACCTGTAGCTCTGCAACATTTTAGTCCTTAGGTTAGCCTAGGAAGACAAAAGAAATAAACAAAAAATACACCTACAGCTGCCTTTAGTAAGCAATTCTCAGGTTTGTTTGGGGTTTTTTTCACTTTTTTTTAGAAAAATGAGCTCTGCCTCATACTTTATCATTTAATTACATCCAGTGCTGTATGATCAATATGTTGGTTTGAGGGTGGTTTTTTGTCTGTTCGGGTTTTTTTCGTTACTCAACAGAAAGTTTGAGACTGCAAGCCAGATATGCTTTGGTACACATTTGAGTCACATTTAAACTCGGAAACCCATTTGTCAAGTGTGTTAACTTTTACATTACTTAAGCTCAGTTGGGGTAGGATTCGTAATGCACCATTTTAAACGTGCAGAAATCAGTAAAGGTGGTTAATGTCTTTTCAAAACTAGTATGGTAAGATTTCCACTTGGGATGGCTCTTTGGTAGCCTTTTGTCCAAACTCCACATCCACTGGTAACCAGGTTTTAATGGTGTCTTGGTAGAGCTCAGGTTGTGACTGGGCCAAACCTACCTGGGGTTAAGGAAAACCATTTGCATTAAGTCAGAGCAGCCAACTCCTTTCCGAAAGAGAAGCTCTGAGGGCTGCCCAGGTACAAGCCAGTCTGGGGGTCAATCGTTTCCAAATTACCACCCTGTCGTCTTGCGCATGTCTCTCCACGAAGGAGGAGCTAATGCCACCAGAAAATCAAATAACAGAGATGATGATGTGCAAAACCTTATTGGCCTGACTGACTTGAGGCCTTCATAAGGCCAGAGTTCCTGCTACTTAACACTTTTCAGTGGAATCATTTATTCCAGTGATGTTCTAATTAAGTAGTTTTCCCAAATAAACACATCTTCTATTACGTGCAGTTCTGCCAAGGAAGTTTTTTAAATACTTAGTTAACTGAAAACAGTAGAGTGCCAGGATTTTGGGGGTTTGCACAAATGTTTTGATTGCTTCAAAGAGGCAGTTTGACTCATTATTTAAAAACATAACTTTTTTCCAGTTTTTTTAATAGTTATTTTATCATCTTCTTTTCAGCAAATTGACTACTTGGTGAGCCAGTACAACACAACTAAGGATAAAGCACTCTCTGACCTAAATAGTAAGTACTTTGATTTAAAGAGGGTTAGCAATGTGTATTTAAAGACTTGAATAAGATGATGTCAATAGCTCATAATGCAAAATGAAATTTTCTTTATGAGAATATGGTTTTCAAACAAGTGCTGTTGTCAGTGGTAAATGAGACTAAAACCTGAAATTAATTTCACATAAAATGTCTTGGAGCTGGTATAATGCATATTATTTCCTGAAATAGAAGTATTTTCTTAAATACTGTATACCATAAGTCAGGCTAGTATTTTATTTTCCTTTTTATAGTTCAATAACCACTAATATTCAAGGCTTTTTCAGAATATTGTTCCCTGGTTTTTAATGTGGAGCCAAATGTCAAGGAACAGAGCTGCTAGCTGTTTTGATGGTTCCAGTGAGTGAGAGAGCTCTGTATTTGTTTATTTTTGTTGTTACACCTTTGTCCTCTACTCAGCTAGAAGTTGAGGTATAAGCTTATCTTCTTTCTAAAGCTGCTTAACGTATTTGCCATTTCAGAATGAGCAGTTGAAGAGCAGGAGATAAAATTGAAATACAACAGCTGCACTTTCCCCTTCAGCACAGTTAAAGTGAGAGGCGTTACCTTTTAAAGATCTCAGTAAACAGAAACAACCTAATGACTGACTTTTGTTTGTTTGTTTTTAATTTAAGCATTGCTTTCCAAAACAGATAATAGAAAGGGCTGACCAATTACAGTGCAGATTATAATTCAAGATGTGTTCTTAGCATGTGTTAATAAATGTGTTCAGATCTGCATTTCAGACTGAAGTGAAATACAGAAATACCAAAAAACCAAGGACTGTTGCTGGGATCAAACTATGCAAATGTGGCAGCATGCCACTTATCCTAAACTGATTTATTTTACCCAGAATCCATGCTTCTGTCTAGGTTTAAAATGTATTTTTAAGGTAGTCCTCAATGCAGCCAGCCTGGCATGACCCAGGGTCAGTATGTTTTGTCTCTATGAGGCTACTAATGCACATTGAATGTTCTTGTGAAACAAGGAGCAACAATAGTCTTGCAACTTAATTCTGGGCAGAAACACTCTCGTCTAAAAGGTGTGTGTCATCTTTAAATCTATAATAATAATGAATTGACACCTGCATTTCAAGTGCTAGCTTGTAGCTTACCAGGCACTCCAAACTGAAATTTCAAATTAAATATTTACTTGTTCTCAATGCTAATTTAATACGTTAACAGGAAACGAACTGGATTTGTGATGAGAGTGCTCATCAATAAATAAAGATAGCTTTTATTTTCTTGAAATACCAGAATTAAGTATGTGACACCTGGGGGCAAAAAAATTCATTCTAAGGGAATCAGTACCATAAATTTGGAGAGAAGTGTAGATGAGTTCAGTTTGCCCACCCTAAGGAAATGCTGAGAAGTGTTTTCTGCTTGATAAAAATTCTCATCCCAAGCCAGACCTGGCAGTGTTGACAGTAATGGATGCTTCTGTACCATGCAGTATTCCCATCTCATCAAGAGCAAAACACTCAAAAAGCTGTTTACCGTGATCTGCAAATGGAGGGGACCCAGAAACTACCTAAAGGATATGTTACATTAAAATGCTGCACCGAACTCTGCTCAGCGTCTGTCTGTTTGGAGGTGGGGATAGCTGTAGGGTAAGCGCGAAACCAGCCCTGAGCAGGGGTGCCAGGTGCACTGCACGAGGGGTCAGGGACCAGAGACAGGTGCCTGACACGCTTACGGGATTTCAGCGGAGATGGCTGACAGGTCTGGGCTGTGGGTGACCTTGACATTGCTGGGTACATGAGGAACAGGAGAAAGGAAAATAATCCATTTTCTAGATTCTCTTGCACTATGAAAACAGTGTGTAGTGAAAGAGTATGACACAACATTCCTGTCCGGACCTCTTTGAGATAGATGGTGAAAAAAAATACCTGTTTCCAAAAAAAGTAGTAAATGCAATAAACCACATATTTTGGAGAAGTGTTGTGTCTTTACCTATATCGTTATGTGCTAGTGAATGTTCTCAGTCACATTTTGATTCACTGCTTTAATTTACAGGCCTATAGCTAGCTAAAGGAGAACTGTGTACCTGTGTTACCTTCTGTCATTAAGTTCTCGCTGTCAGGACTTAAAGAAATTTTAATCTTATCGGTATACTTTAACTTAAGAGTCTGACAGCGCCGATACTAAGAGGTTGTTTAAATTGAACTAGTGTGTAATGGGTATTTTTATCTCTCCACACATATAGATGTAGGACCCTTGCTTGGAAACAGAGTTCAAGAACAGCTGGGAAAAGAAGTACGCCCCGCACTTGATGCAGCTCTGACAATGGCAGGAGGTAAAGATGTACATATCGTTGTATTAATGTTCTCTTGCTGTGGTAAAACAGGCATCATCTTTGTAGTGTGCAGTATGGGATGGCTTTATGCAGTAACATGGTTCAACTTACCATTTTTCTACGTGCCTCGATGTTTCTTTTAAACTGAAGACTTTCAGATATTTTAAAATGTATAAATACATTTATAAACTAAACCAAGATTTACGTGGTATTGTCGATACCTAGTTTCAGCATCATTGAAGAGAGATGAAATCCAAATTCCCCGCTCCAGCTTGTTGTTCCTTTCCATTGAATATAAGGGAGATTAGGAAAGCTGTGCTTTAAGAGCTGTCCATAGGTCTTTGCAGGTTAGTCTTAGACATACAATGGCCTCATCCTGTACACTCCCAAGCTTTGCTAACCATCATTTCTTCAGTCTCTTTGAGTTAAGCGTTGCTCATGCCTAGTTCTGTCTCCATTTAAAGAAAATACTCTTTTATTACATTTTCTGTATAAGGAATTAGGTACTGTTTATAGAGAAAATCAGGTACAGCTAATAGCACAAAGTGAAAGACACCCATGAACTTGAGTCACTCTGGTTTTTCTGTCCCTGAATTCATTTTCATTCACTCGTCATCATTCTCCTTTTTTGCTTTATTTCTCTTATTTGTCTTGAAGTCAAAGTGGAAAGGGCTATCAAAGGTAAAAAAAACATGATAAAACCTTGTGTTGTGTGAAGTGCACTTTATTTTTGTGACTTGTGTATTTTTAGTTGTATCTGTGTGGGTTTTTTGTCTATTAAACATCTGTTCAGTGGTTTGTTTGGTGTGATTGGGATGAAACCTAAAGCCAGACAGCATTGCACACTCATGATGCTTGACTGATGCAACATAGTCTCTTTCCCTTTCTTGCAGCTACATAATTTGTGAGTTGGATTATAAAAAAATACTGAAAATACAGTTTTGTGGACATGGGCTTTCTTTTGATACCTAATGACCAAGTGTTAAATTTCTTTACTGAAACCACTTGAGTAAGGAGAGGTAGGGAAAGGGTAGAAAAGAGTAATCTGGGAAATGGATAGAATCTCAATAAAAGTAGCCTGAGCACATTAATTTGTTTGTAGGAAGGCATAACTGATGTATTTTTGTGTGCCATAAATACATATTCTGTGCTAGAGGGTTTTTCTGGAGGGGAGGCAGGGTTATTTAAATCAGTGTTGAGAATGTCATAGCATTTAATGTGCTCTTTCTCTTCATAACTGTATCTATAGACTGGTTTCTAACTAAAGTGTTTTGTGTTTTTTTTTAAACTTCACATCTTTGCAGCCATCAGAGAAACAAAGGAAGCACTAGAAAATGTGAGTGTCTCTGTAGAGGTTTTGCAGGAGGGAACAGAGAGGCTTCATGCAAACTTGACAGACGTTAAAATGCATCTAAGCAACACCCTCAATGATTCTGCATGCTCTGCAGCTCAGGCTGCCTCCACTTGCAATATCATCAGGAATTCATTACATCAGTTGAACATCAATGCCAATTTTAGTGGGGTAAGAGAATATTTTTCAGATTCTTACAGTGTGATTGCCTTGAATAAGCCCAGCAGTATCTCTGCAACTTAATGGCTCAGTGAGTGCTGTCACTTGTGAGATAAGTCACCTTTCCTTATTGTGTTTCTGGGTAATTCCAGTCACTGTTTTCATCTGTGTAGAAAAGAATAAAATGTGTGCCAAGCAGCTACATTAAAGTGCTGCTCTGGGCAGTGAAGTAATCTGCCCTTGCAAAAATGCTGAGATTAAGCTTTGCTTTTGTACAAGTTTGCTAGAAAGAATCTACTACAAAACATCTTTCCAGTTTCTTTACCCTCTCTCCTGCCTTTGAAATATTTAGTAAATTAGCAAGACTACTACTTCAATGTGACTCAAGAATGCTTTTTGCTTCCTAGTTGCCAGGAGTGAGTTCACAGCTTGCGAAGGTCAATGATGTCCTCAAAACAGACCTTTCTAGTCTGGTTCAAAAGGTATGTTTCTTGGCAGGCTTGTAAACTGTTAATTAAACTGGGGTACTTGTGTATCACTTGGTTTTTTTCCTTTGACTTTTTCAAGCAGAATTGTCTTTTTCCCACCTCATCCTGCCTCATGGCGGGTATCTCACCTTATTCCATTGTTTGGCCAAGATTTAATATTTGAAAGTATGAATGTAGTGCTTTTTGTCTCCAGGATACTACAGATTAAGAAGTATTGCTAATTGTCTGCCTGAAAAGACGATAATTAAAAAACAAAAAAGCAGAAATATGGATTTACTAGCATGTTCTATATCTTTTGGTTCAAATTAAAAAAAAATCCATGCTGTCCTAATTAATTTTATTGTATTCCAGCTATTTTGAAATATGCCTTTCAAATTCTTTATGTGTATATTTGTTATTAAATCTGGTGCAATGGACCTAATGGAATTCCTAATAGTATTCTTGCAAGACTATCCACAAAACAGGATGATTTTCATCTAGAAAAAAAATGGCTTAGCTTTAGCAGTTTAAAAATCTAGCAATCGGAAAATGTTCGCGAGGAATGGAAGGCGCTTTCTGAAACCACAGGCTGTGTGTAGGTTAGACCTCTGCCTGCTTCTGCAGTGACCATGCCTGCAAGAAGTAAGACTTCAAGCATCTGCTGCAGTGGCTGCTGCTTTCGGTCTGGTTGAGCTACTGAGATTGGTTCCCCTGGTTTGGACCCTTTCTTTCACCTTCTCACTGAAGAAAGCGTTGCAGTGTCTTTAGTGGCAGTTGGATTCCATGGTTCTGTGACATGCATTTCAGGTTGAGAAGGCACAGGCTTGCAGAGAGGAGGTGTTCGGTATGCGGCAACTCCTTCTACTTAGTGAGTCTTCACGTGTGTATTCTCAGTTTTACGTGAGTTAGATCTGACAGGTAACAGTACTATAAAGTTTGAGATTATTGTGACTGATGCATGTATATTTCAATCTAGATTTTCTAAATTTTTTTTTCAAGGAATATCCCAGAGAGCAAAACGAATCTGAAATATACTTGAGTTCCTGTTTTGCTTTGACCTTTTCTAATGTGCAGTGATAAAAATACATTTTTCGTAGTATTGACACATACATTTTACCATGTGTATACTGTTACTCCTTCTATAAAAGAAAAAAAAATGCAAGTAATTTGACAATAGAAATTTCTTACAATTTTTTCAACTTTTATTTTTAGGGTTATGCAGCATTTAATGATACTCCAGATTTAGTGGTGAATCAAACCAGGAACATTTTATCAGGTGAGGACAAACTATGTTTTCACTTTGATTGTTTAATATTGATGGTTTTATATCACTTACTGATGTTCTTGTTTTCTTTTATTGATAGTATATTTTCTGGGCTAAAGATAATTAAAAATGGCAATGTAGAAGTTAACATTTTTTTTTTTAATTTGGTGCCACAAAAAAACTCATAGAAAGCAACCGTGTAGTAGTGAAGACACAAAATTAAATCTAAAAATAGGCCATATGGTATTTTGTGGAGGAGTTTTATTTGATAGGGGTTTTACTGCTCAAGTAATGAGAAATTTTGGGATCACAACTGCACACTTTATCTTTATTTGGTTGAAAAGCTAATTTTCCTTGACCAACGTGCCTATGATGTGTTTAGTAGTGTGATGTTAAAAATTGAACCTGCCTGCTGCTGTGTTAAAATGTAGCGAATGGCAAAGGGGAGGTAAAAATACACCTGAAGGATAATTTAAATGTCTATCTTAGTTGTTTTGTTACTTGAGCTTTACACTGTTATTCTTTGACAATACCTGGACACCTGACATTTGAATAAAATGTAGTATAGTGTATGTATACTAACCTGTTTTAACTTTTGTTCTTGCACTGTGGACCCGTTCTGCATTATATTAACAGCTGTTCCTTGTAAGTTTTTCTTTCTTTTTTTTTTTTCCCTCCCAGGCAAATTGAAACACAGTATGTATACAAGCATAGCATGCTGTGTGAACTCCCCTAAAATGAGTCAGTGTTCTAAAATTGATGTTATGCATTTCATTAGGATATCTAGTGCAGATTTACTCAATTTTCAGTATCTGCTGATATGCCTGAACACAGACAAGCCATCTTAATTAATCTATTTATAAGTTGTCAAGGTGTTTTTTTTTTATAAAAACTGAGTTTGAGTTACAAAGCAAATGAAAAAATAGGTTTACAGCAAAAAAAAATGCATTTATTTGTAAACTTTTAAAAGAAGAGTGTTTTGGTACCTGGTTGAATTTAGAAAAGTAAACAACAAAACAAACATCCAGAAACTTGCTCAGTTCTTGTTTGAGAAAGAGGAAGGTGTTGCCTACTACCAAATAGCAACCTATAGTTATACATCCTGCTGTTTCAAGTATATTTCAAGTTGAAAGAAGGGGAAGAGTGAACAGAAACTGCATTTTACAAATAGGCGATGTGTAATAAGTGAACTTATCATGTCTTCGTGTATCTAAGTAGTGTGTAAGTATAAGATAGCATGTTTGTACATAATTTGAGGGGAAAAATGGCTTTAAGTGGTCATTATCTGAAGAGTGTTGCTAACTCATCGGAATGAATTTAAGTGATCTTTTTTAATAAGATTGAAAATAACTGGTATAGATTCTCAATATAAGCAGTCTAATTTCTTCCACAGTGTTGTATTCCCAAGGGATGGAGTTTTAAATAGATATTTATCTTCTCCTTCTTAAACTTAGTGGCTAATTATCTTGCTTAGTGTTACCTTTTGCAGTATTGCATGAAAAGCAACATATAAGCTGGCTAGATAGAAAGTGACACATTCCTTATAACAAAAGGAAAGAGAATTCTGGCTTGACATCTACAGCTTTCATCATTAAACTGAATGCCTAAAGTGTGTGTTTTAAAATGCCATTGTGTTACTTTGAAGTTTTTGTTGCCTGCTTGTCTCTTCCTCACGCTTGTCTTCATGGCTTGCTCGTTACATGTGGCAAATGGCTTATTACCATTTTATAATGCATATGTGGAATGTAAATTTCTTCTATGAATCTGTAATGGTGCAATATGGGTTTTTTTCTTTTAGATATCAAAAATTTGCTGGAATCAATTGGTTCAAATATCACTACCTTCACGAAAACACTCCCTGTTCAGAAGATTTTAGCAGATTTGACAATATATCTTACACAGAGTGAAGCATATGTTCAAGATTATTTTCCAGTAGTGGAGCAGTATGATTTCTACAGGTATGTACAGGAAATAAGGCAGTAGTGAGGTGCTACCTGTTGTTAATACTTTAATATTTTAATGTTCTGTAAAGGTAATTAAACTATTAATGATAAACACAGTGAAACAAATATGCTGTAAGGCAATTGTTTGTTACTGGTGTTTTGGTAAAAGCCAAAACTGCAGCTAATCAACAACTGGGTGCTGTTCCACTTCAGAGCAAGAGGTAGTTTCCACTAGGTCTTCAGGTCTTTTTCAGGAAGGATATACCTAGGTGGACGTTGAAGACGTAATGTTAAAAGGAATGGATTGTTTCACAGTGTCTGAGTGACTTCTTATTTAGGTCTTGGTTTTGCTGAGTTGCAGGGTAAGTGGCTGAGAGCATGTGACTGGAGAGACTTTGAAGCGAATCCCTTTTTATTGCCCCCTTCCTACCGCCGAGGAGGAGTAGCAGGGATTCTGCTTTGCACCTTGTAAATCCTTGCGCACCCTTGCTTGTTCCTACTGGTGTATTACTTGTCCTTGTGAATGCATGGTTTGAATGTACCTTGAAGAAACCATATTCTTCCTATTTGGGGCTTGTGTGATGCCTATAATTGATCAATAATGTCATATTTTGAAGCATAAGGCTTTTCTTTTCATACCATTTAACTTTGTCCACGTTTAGTCATTTCAGTCCTCAAGCTCATCCTATGCTCTCCCTACATTTTAACATTTCAATTGATCCTATAATTTGATAATTGTTTCTATCTTTGTGTCATAATCAGTTTCTCTGTTACAGAATAACTGCGCTAATGGCTTTAATACAGTGGTTAATAAAAGTAAGCAGAAGTCTGAACTTTAAGAACCTTACTTGTAATGTTACCTTTAGGCCTTTCCTTATCTGGCACTTTTTGTAGTGAGCCTAATTTGACAAATTTAGCAATGTTTTCTTTGAAGCTCAGATTGCATTTAGTCAAATAAATATATTGCTTCGTTCTGCTACAGTGTGTATATGTTAATCTTTTATTTAGGTTCAAAAAAGTGGCAAAATATCTTATCTGCATGACACTTAAATACCCATTCTTGTCAAACCTAAACTAGTAGTACTTCAAGTACAAATGAAACCAAGTAGCTTGTGGCTGTCCAAATTATTTTCTGTTCATCCCTTTCATGATTACAGGTGCATTTTCTGTGGTTCTTACTAAGTATTCTTTTATGAATGTACCTGTCAGCATTGTTTTTCTTTCTCTTTATTGGCTGTGCGTATTCATTACGGTATTCCCTTTTCTGATTTTTCTTGTTCCTGCTTTCTCTCTACAAAGGTATAGAGAGAAGAAAAGGGAACTTAAGAAATATAAGCTGGGAGAAGTGATAACAGGGGAAAAGGAAGAGCAGAGGGAATTGGGAGAGGATGAAAGGCTAGAATGAGATATAAAACGTGAATAAATGGATGTGCTCCAAATACGTGGGCAGATAGAACTGGTACTGGTGTAACAAATAATTAAATGTGATTTAATTAATAAAAATGAAAGTTCAATTCCTATCCAAGATCTTTCCCATGATGGAGTTCTGTTATCTGCTCCGTACATTGAAAGCATTCCAGTGCAGACAAGCAAAGCATTAGGTTTCAATAGCCTTATATACAGTTAATTACAATTACATGACCAATGGCCAATCCACTTTCATAAATTTCTCAGTTGCTTCTTGAATAAATTACTGTTTGACCATCTGCCTCCTCTGTGTCAGTTTGTTTGGAGCAACCTGGAGTAACTGAGGTTGGAAACACCTTGTTCTTGTGATGTTTGTTCCCCAGCTCTTCAGCAGCAGCTGTTTATAATCCAACAGTGATCTTGTTCGGCCCAAAATACATGCTAGTGTAGGAAAAGCATTTTTTCGTTGCTAGCATGTGTTGCTCAAACGGAACCACAAGTGGGCCAGTTGGGAATATGGTATTGCCTGAAGTAATCTGCAGGTCTCTGGTGTGTTCTTTACATTCTATTAACAAAGCACTTCGGTTTTTATTCTTTAGGTGGCTGGGTTGTCTCATCCTGTGCTGCATGGTGGTCCTCATTCTGGTCTTTTACTATCTTGGATTGCTGTGTGGCACCTGTGGTTATGATAAACACGCTTCTCCAACCACCAGAGGCTGCATCTCCAACACTGGAGGAAACTTTCTTATGGCGTAAGTTTCACTTATTGGTATCTGTAGAAGGTTGGTTTTATTGATTTTGAAGGACATATAGATAGATAGATATGAAAAGAATCTGGTTTGTTACCTATGTATATGTGCTGAAAAAAAGAACAAAAATAAGTATTGTTCTTACGTACTTCTGCTGAGGGACTTGGGGATTTTTGGTTGCTCTTTCGTTAAGTATCATAGCTGAAGGATAAAACCTCTGAATCTGCTGTTTTAAGGTGAGTAAATTACAGCTAGTGAATTTCTTAGTAAGGCCATTTGGAAACTGCAAAAACTGGGAACAGATAATTGCAAATACAAAGGAAATTCATAGCTTTTTAGTATACTTGAGCATTTGCTGAAAAGAAAAAAAAACATGCAAGGGACAAGAAACACTTGATTTTCTCAGAGCGCTTTGGTTTGGCACTTCAGGTTTGGGGATGCTCTTGGAAGTTCCCAGTAGTGGTTTAATATAATTTCTG
Organism: Falco punctatus; assembly: GCF_963210335.1. NCBI lineage: Eukaryota > Metazoa > Chordata > Aves > Falconiformes > Falconidae > Falco > Falco punctatus. Next base: position 207,818 of record NC_137580.1, on the reverse strand, counting down.
CTGGGTGCAAGAGAAAATTGCATCTGAAATCTGTCTAAAACTCATTTGAGAGCACAAGACTAGAGAGTTGAATTTAAAAAAGAAAATTGTAGGCTTTTGTGGCTCTTAAACTTAATGCTTAAAAGAGTTTGCATGCATAATGCAAATGTGAGCATTTTATATTCATTTTAGCTGAAGACTACAGGGCTGAAACATGTAAGATGTTTCAGAGGGCAAGAACGTACCTTGAAAACAGAAGTTTTTCAACCATTTTTTTATGTTTTTCTTATCCCTGTTACAACTGCTAACTGTTGGCTTCACTATTGCCCCAAGTATATATACTTTGTTCTTAAAAAGCAAAAACTTATTCAGCTTATTTCTTTTTCAGTGGTGTTGGATTCAGTTTTCTTTTCTCCTGGGTGCTGATGATTGTCGTGGTGCTCACCTTTGTCACAGGTGGAAATGTAGAAAAACTGGTCTGTGAGCCCTTTGAAGATAAAACGTTATTCAAGGTGAAGTTATTCAAGCTATTAAACAATGAGTAGAATCCCCATGAGTCCCCATGGTCTTGTCAGTTGTGTGGCATATTTATTTTATGGGACACTTCAAGTGAGTTTGGATCTGGGTTTGCTTTGCCCTTATACACCAAATAGAGACATTTATCCTTTATTGGTTGAATTTCCTTTGTGATGTAAATACTGCATGTCTGTCTTCCTTTGGAGATAAGTATTTCTGTGATTCAGCATTTCTTGGTGACATGGAGCTTTAATATTTGCCTTCTGCACCAGAGAGTTGAATTCACTGTTTTGCTTGTATTTCCATTAGTGGGTAATAAGCTTAGATGTAGGTATGTGTCAAAAGTTTGCATGTGAATAAATTCATTAATTGAAAACTCAGAATCATAGTAACATTATGGAATTTTGTCTCCTAGGTTTTGGATACTCCCTACTTACTAAATCAACACTGGAAAAACTATCTTTCTGGCATCCTGTTTAAAAATCCAAATATTAACTTGACTTTTGAAAAAGTGTACAGGTATTAAAGTTAATGCTCAAGATTTAATTCAATTTATACATTTTGTTTTTGTGGTATCTCCACGCTTCATTTGAAGCACATGCAAAAATCACATTGCAGAAGACGTTCTGATTTTTCTGCTCCTATATATGGGTTATTAGAGGTGGTCTTGGTGCAATATTCTATTATAATACTACTTGAGAGAACATTTTGCATCTTTGAGACCAGCAGAAGTTGTTAATTCCTTGCTTTCTTGTAGAATGATCAAAAAATATAGCCAGAACATTTTTTAAAGTGCTGATTTTCTTAGAATATGAAAATGTTGTTAACAGTTTTCATAATACTTGGTCCTTAACGTTGTTTTTAGGCTAATATATGTATTTTTATTTTTATAGTGATTGCAAGGAAAACAAAGGAATTTATACTTCACTTCACCTAGAACAACTGTTCAATATCAATGAATTTTTAAATGTTAGTATGGTAAGTAAAGAAAGTTTGAATGAGTGCATGATTATTTTTGAAGGCTGGAGAGGGGTTTGCTCTTAAACACAGTATACCATGTCTCTGTTTTAGGGGATTTTTGTTTTTATATACAATACACCCTGCAAGGAGGGAAGAACTCTCCAAGCTAATTTGAAAGAAAGAAATCTATTTACGAATATGATGTTCTTTACCAGTCTTGGTGGGCCATGGGACATTTTCTGATGTGCTTTTTTTTTGTGGGTGCTGATAATAATGTTGGTTTTAATTTTGAAAATTGCATAGAAGGTTCAAGTCTAGCATCTTGCAAAGGCTGCTTGTGGTGTTTATGGAGAGTCTTGTTTTTTATATAAATGCTTTTCTTGGTGTGACCTCTTCTTCCTGCAGTCAGATTTATGTTGATCCAGGATATGATACACCATGCTCCTAAGAATGGTTCTGGTTTCAGTGGGAAGGTGTTGGGATAAAATAAAATCTTTTCAGTTAAGCTGTAGTAGTACACGACTGCATTTTTATTACATGCCTGTACTAATTGTGGGGTTGCCTGTAATAGTGGTCTTCATTACAGCAGCCCCTAGGGGATCTGTGTTCTGTTCTGCCAGGCAGTGTACCCACATTTAATAGATACGGTTCCTGTCCCAAATAATGTACGAAATTAACAGGGAAGATTCACTAAGAGGGGAAAACTGAGTTTCAGTAACAGACTAATGGTGGAGGCTGGGAGGCAAGTTGGGTTTCCAGATTCCTCATCCATTGTTTTGCGGCCTCTACAGGACAGGTAACATTTTAGATTTGGGTGCGGTGCAGGAGTACTTTGGGTAACAATAAGCAAGTCATCTTTGGTCGTCACTAGACATCTTAGAGGAATCTCATCCAGTCCTGTAGCCAATACAGCAGATAGCATCTGTCCTGGCCACAGCTAAGGTACTGAATTCTTTATGTTTCCTTGATTAGGGCCAGGGGTACAACTTAAAATTTGTAAGGGTACCGTTTCCTGGAGGGGAAAGAGAATTCTGTTTTATCTCAGTCTCTTCTTAGGAGGGACTAACATCTATTTGGAGTAGCCTGCTTAAAATTTAATGGAAGGCAAATAATTAATTGGTATGAAAGATGCATAGGTAGGTTATAACATGGCATGGCTAGACTGTGTGGATACTGCAGGGAAGGTAGGAACATTACCTGGTGGGTTCTGTTAAAGCTAATTGAATTAAACTGATGTGAGCAAAAATGAATGCCTGAAGAGCCAGCAAAATCTAGATTTTTGGCAGTGGGGGGGGACACCTATAGAAGAATATTCACTGGGTGCAAACTACTTTTGTGTTTTGTTTCCCTCAGTATACAGAAGATGTAGCACTTAAAATTGAACATATTCAGATTAACCTCAGCAAAATCATTCTACTGGATGAAATTGGAAAGGAGAATCTTCTGAATTTTAGCTCTTCAGGAATAGAAGGGATAAACTTTGCAGCATATTTGACAGAGGTGAGACTAATAAACTAGAGACACAGTCAGAAGAAAGCATAAAATGGAATGTTTCTTTAACAACGGGCAAAACGGAAAAAAATCTGCTTTTGTGTGAAAGGGCAGAAGAATCACAAAACTTGGAGTAAAAGCACTTCAGAAGATAAGGTCAATAAACATTTAAAGAAATAAAGGATTGAAAAAGTAGGTGGTGTGGTTAAATGCAAATTGTATACACAATAACAACATACTCTTTTTCTTTCCCTACCGTTCACATCTTGTTTCAGATCAATAAAAGCGTTACCAAGGTTGATCTTCTGTCATTTGCTAATGACTTGGAAGCAAGAGCAGACCAGCTGGTAAGTTTAATTCACTAATAAACAATACATTTTATGTATTATTGTATATACCATGTAACTATAAATAAATGGACAAGTATTTAGACTTCCTATGAGAGAATTCTTGTACTTATATATGTACTTATATACAAGATGCATTGTCACATAACGATAAACTTTAAAGAACAATCTTGTGTGTGAGCTGTATTTTAAATATTGCTAATTATTTATTTTTGTACGCTAACTGTTCTACAATTTTTCTTTGGAAGTGTAATTTCTTAAAATTCCACTGTTTGCTTAAGAAAAGAGGGGAATACTCTGTTCGAGTATTTCTTGTTATGCTGTCTACATTTTAGGGTCCCAATTGGAAGAAAAGTTGGTTAGATCATGATGGGAAAGACTATTTGAATGAATTTTCTTTCAGTTAGTGAGCAGATTTGACAATTAGCAATAAAATTAATACTGTGGCAGCATAAAGGCTCTAATGAGAAGTGGGGCTCCATTGTGGAGGGAGAGTGCACAAAAGAGATCCTGTCCGCTCTGAAAAGCGTTTTGAATGCGGACACATGGACAACGGTCAGAGGATATAGCTACAACACTGCCTGTGAATGAATCTGCAGAATGACACAGCTGTGGTAACAGATAGTGAATATTCAGTTGATACGTTTGTAATGCATGTCAAGGTCACTTTATGTTTATTTTTCAAAATGAGTCATCGTTTGGATACTAGATTGAGCACTGGCTCAAGACAGATCCCTGCATTGGGATGTAGGAGAAGGAGTTATGCTGCACACGTACTACAATTGCTTGGATCACTAAGGGACACAGCAGAGCGAGACCATGCTGTTTGGAATTTATCAGATATCCATCCCTACTCCAGGGAGAGGAGGGTACCAACAGAGACTCCTAATGTGTTTACTGCAGCTTTTTGCGTAATTTGATTACATCTGGTGGGTTTTGTTGTTTTGGTGGTTTTTTTTCCTGCCACACATGCATTCATGTCAAGGTTAGGCTGCTCATGATTTTTTTTTTTTTTTTGTATTGTAATTAACATCTTCTCCAAGCACTGTAAGCTGCACGTTTCCTCTTTACTCGTGTAGGCTGTCTGCTAACTTGGACAGACACCAGTAGCTTCACTTCCATTCTCAATTTTTACTGTGCTATTTTGAAGGCTATACAGGTGGGGGAATGTTTTGCTGCTGTTTTGGGGCTATTTTCTAAGTGAAAGCTGAGGTTCTTCGAACGCGTCACATCTTACATAGAATTGCTTCTGAGATGTCTTCTTAAAGGTATATTCCATGTAGTTCCACAAAGGAAAATATATTGTGCTGATAGATTGTTTTATTCATTATTTTTTGTAATAGAATCTAAAGCAAGCATTAGAATTGAGAATAGATCAGGCAGAGTAATTTCTCCATATAAAAGACAAAGATAAATACAATATTAAATGTGTTTGCTGTCACAAACACAAAGGGTACATGTTTATTTCTTCTTTGTGATGGTATTTAGTGTAATCTATGAAATGTCTAAAAAAAAAAAATCCAACCCACAAGAATATGACATACTGCAAAAGTTAGATTGTTTCATAATTTATACTGGTTTCCAAGGATATTTTATAATCCCACCCTGTTATTAGTGATAGCTTTTGCAGTTTACAAGGCTAATCAATTAAGAAATAAACTAAAAGCTTCTGGAATTAACTAACTTTGGGTGTATAGTTTACATTTTCTGGCACCTTACACAAAATGGAGCCTATGTTTTTACACTGGAAGTAGCGAGTGTAATAAAACTCGCATCAACCCAAGGGGTCAGGGTATGGAGGAGGGTGCAATACCAACCCCAAGTGTCATTAGGTAAGTGAATTAAACTTGTCAGTACAGGAGATGTCTTGAAGATGCTTAGTGCCCACAGCTGACTGCTTACGTGAACACTTCACGGGAAGCAAGCACATCTCTGAGCATTGAGGTGTGTCATTATTACACTTCCAAAGTGCAGTTAGCAGTGTGTATTCAGTGTGTATGCAGGGAACCAAGTGATTTTGCCACCAAAAGGAAATGGAAAAGGAATGTATTGTTGAGAGTAAACCCAAATTTTGTAGTATTTTGGAACAAGTATGAGCTCCAGACAGGCACTCAGGCATGGAAATTGGGGCACAAACTCATATCTTCTGACTGAAGGGCAGGAGCCCCAAAAATGACAAATACCCTTCCTAGATGCCTTTCCAAGTTACTGGCTGAAAATATTTAAACTTCTGTGCCCCTCAAAGCAGAGGGTGCTTCAGGGTGGTGTTGGCAGTGCCCAAAACAAAAGCAAGCATCCACGACTGGGAGATGCTCATCCCAGCTGGGAACCATGCTGCACAGTTCTTGTGATGAAGTCTGGCTGTTGATCCACTGGCAGAAGTGATGAGCGAGAGGTGAATGTGCTTGCTCTTCTGTATTTAAAATGACTTATTGCACCATGTGAAAACTCTCTTCGGTGAAATCTGTGCTGATAACGTCATAGCCTGAAAAGCAGTGTAATACATCTGTCTCTTGGTTGCTGAGGTTTGAATTATTGATATGGCTGTTTTTGCCCTCCTTGTGTTGAGAAATTCAATTTGCCATATCCCATTGTTAGCATCAGCTGTTCTGCAGTGGATGAGTATAATATGCAGCTTTCATTAGTTTTTTGCTTTGTTGGAAGGCTTTTGCGACTACTGAACAATACTGCATAATTGCATTTTTTGCAGCCGAAAGGAGCACTGGAAAATGCCTTAAAAGGACACGCAAACAGCATTCGAATGATTCATAACCAGCAAGTCATTCCGCTAGAGCAAGCTATGGTAAAATATTAAAGCAATGTTAAAACGTATTTGTAGAAGTATGAATCTCTAAATCTCTTAAATACAATTTAGAAAGCTGGACTTTCGATATTATATAAGCACAGGTTGCATTTGCATTGTCACTGAAGAGTAATCTGGTTAAAGTATGTGTGTAATAAATAGTTTTACTCCTTGTAATACTACTGCTATATAATGCTGTCTAAAATGTTGACCCTTTTCTTTCCCATTTTTTTATGTATCTATTTGTGATAATATATGAATAAGAGAGGAAGCAGGGGAGAACTTTGCAAAATTCTAGTCCTAAATCCCTTTTTGGTTTTTTTTTTTTCCCCATTTGTCTTCAGTAACAAGAGCATTTGCCAGTTTCACACTATTTCTTGGGAGTTAGCAATCACCTAACAGTATTGGAATTGGAAACTCCTGGCAGTAGTATTTAGGGCCAAAGAAAAATCTCTTTTATTGATGCGATAGAAGATGTGAAAGGGGTGCTTCTGCATGATTTTGCCAGGCACCAATCTGTGTAGTATGGAGCTGTGAATCTCATACATGCTAGGTATTGCTTTTTGCTCTTCGTAACATGAAGACTTCTACTTTATCCTAGCATCTGGTACAGTATTTCTGCCCCTATCAAAGTCCTCATGTAGAAAAGCAATAAGTCTTCTCTTCCACTCTGATTCTATGCTGTTCTTTCCTAATTAACTCCTAATTATTCTCATATCTTTTTTTCTTTTACAAAACTGACTGTCAAGAAATATGTTAAAGCTAGGGTAAGTGCTTTTTCCCTTCTGAAATTGCATAATACAGAATTCTCTGAACACTTGCTTCTGATTTTAACTGTTCCCTCTTCCCTCTAAATAAATCCTGCTCAGTTTATTGCTACTAACTTTAGTTAAATCTGAAGTCTTCCAGTACACAATTCATGACTACTTAGTGCTGTCAGTGAAATACTGATTCAGCTATTAAAACCACCATAAATTTGTTTTAATAGAACTGTTGTTACTATATATAATGTGATATGTTGTATTAGAAGCAAAATAATTTATAGATGAATGAAGCATGAATATAATGTTAAAACAGGTGGGCTTTTACCTGTAGTGATGACTTGAATCTTCTCCCCCCCTCCCCTTTAATAGAGCACTTTAAATCAGAGCATCAGGTTATTGAAGAGGACATCATCTGAACTTACGGTAAGCTTTTCTTTCTGGCAACAGGAATATTTTTATGCATTTTAAATCCATCTGCCACATATGCAGGGCATATATTTTCAGTACAGCTTTTTCTGTTTCTTGCGGTTCTGTTATTGGAAGAGATTGTAATGTTTTGAGGTAGTAACAGGGATTTAGATACCTCTTCTGCACAGATTTTTCTACCCTGGTTTTCCCTTCTTTGTAGAGGAGGTGGGGGAAAAAAAGGGGAAAAAAAAAAAAAGTTTGGGAAATTTTTTGAAGTATAAATTGTAAACTTAATTGTCACATGATAAACAGACTTCAGTACAGTTCCATATACTGTGTTATTTATTTTCCTAAAAACGTAGTTGTTTTTTCTAGACTCCTTGAATGCAAAACTTCAGGGGGGACAATCAAGAAACAAAATGCAAAAATACAATGGAGAAGAGAGAGCTTGGTGATTCACAGCATTAACCTCCTCCTGCCCAATGCCCAGCTCCCAGCAGGGCCCGTGTTGTTAGCACTGTGCTCTGTACCTCCCTGGTTCCGCAGCATCGGCCTCGCTGTGTGGAGGCTTCCCCAGGGCAGCCCATGTTTCACCTCCGAAGCAGCAGGTAGTGCGGGCACCACCGTGAGCCCAGCTGCCTCCGTGCTTTGTTGGACTCAGGAGAGTAAGCACTAGGTTGGTTACTTTTGTGGCAGCAAAGCTTCCTGGTGCCATCGGCCTGCCTGGGCTCCGGCAGCAGGGATCCAGCCGCACTAGCTACCACTTGGTCATTAATACAAACAGCTTGGTGGGCCCTACCTACCTCAGTTTCTCCCATTGTGGCTTTTACCCATCCACAGCAGCAGACCGGTTAGATTTCTTCTAAAAATCTGTGATTTGAATCTGGATGGGGAGGTAAGAAGCCATGAAATAAGGTGTTGGTAAGAAGAGGATGATATTTGACCCATTAGTATGTTTAAGAAATGTCTCTAAAGTTTGAGGCTGCATGTTACATTATCCTTTGTGTGCATTCTTTCTGAGACTTTATGGGGTTGTACATTTATGGAAGAAGTGTCTTGATCCTTTGGGATATGGATTAGCAGCATATTCTGGCTGTATAGAATCATACTCTAGTAATCAAGAGCTGTGATAGTTTATAGCCCACTGTTTCCTTCCTGTGCACTGTGGGGGTCTGTAGTTTATATAAATACATGGATGGAAACTATTTCTACGTTTCAGGAAAGGAAAGAGAATGGAAGAGAAAGCTGATCTAGTGTATAGTTACAAAGGTTTCAGGAAAAGGTACTGTTTGTAGCCACTGATACCTTCCTTTCGTAGTAGTGAGAGAATTTTAGTCAAATGATCGTGAATCCTTAGGCAGGCTCACGTTCTGTCTGGAATTGTGTATTTTTTCAGGTTAGTGACGCTGGTTTATCAAGAGAATAAGTTTCTAATAATGGCTGCAGAGCCATTGTAACAGCTTGGAAGGGATTTATTTGTGTTAAACGCCATTTCTTCCTCTCCAGGTTAAGGTGAAAAATGTCATTAGTGCCGTTAATGCTGCCCAGCTTCTCATAAATAACAATGCTTCTCTAGTTATTGTCCAGGTAAGCTTTATTTGATTAAAGTACATTAATTTATAATGTCATGGAGATAGAGGTTCACTTACTTTTGTTCACTTATTTTGTCTGTTCCTAGGAGACAAAAAAGTACATGGATACCATAGTTGGCTACTTTGAGCAATATGTTGAGTGGGTCAAGGAGTCGGTAAGGTGCATTTACTTCATTGGGAGAAGCTGCATTTAAAAACATGTAAAAAAGCTAAATAATAACGAAAATAAAAATGTTACTTTGATAGTATGTTTTATAGTTTCAGTTTGTAAGGTATTTGTACTTACTATGAAGAGGAAACTTGTCTTCTAGAAATAGTTTTGTTGTGATTGAAGTAGAATAGAAATGATGAACTGTGGTGATTGGGATAAAATGCAAATTGAACATAGTACCGTTTTTTCCAGGGCTAGCCTGAAATAATTTGTGCTAATACTGCACTGAGCCTGACCCTGCTTAGTTCAAATTGATGTCATTAACTTCTTGGTTTATTTTTCTCTGTTCAGCTGCAGTCTTTGAGAACATAAGCTGATCTTGTAAAGATGTTCAGTTGATAACACTGGAATTTATTTTTAATTTTGATAGGGTGAGAGTTAACAATTTAGTAACAGTATCTGTAACTAAGCAAGTTTTGAGATTCTTATTTTATTCTGTTAAGTACTTAAACTGTTTCTTGGTTTTGGTTTTTTTTTTAATTTGTCTTTCAGATTGCCATGGAGGTAGCAGCATGCAAGCCTATTGCCAATGTGATAGATACAGCAGTAGATATTTTTTTATGCAGCTATATAACTGATTCTGTGGTAAGAAATATTTTCTGTTATTCAAAATTGGGGCAATCTTTGAACATTAATCTGCTTTTAATTATTATGGAGTATGATAGTAAAGTATCACGTCCAAACTTATGCAAGGAAAAACTATTCTGGATCAAGTCCAACAATGCTGGACTTCTTTTAGGTTCCCATTGAACTTAGGCTTCTATTAGCAAGAAATCTGTAAAATTGTTTCCTTAGTAAATTTCTTCCAACTTGAATTGCAAAGTAAATGCAGTACGACTGCTTTGGAATAAAAATTTTGGAAAAGGTGGGGTTTGGTTTGCTTGATTCTGAATCACCTTAAAATGGAAAAGCATAAAGAACTGAAGTTTGAGCTGTAATCATTTCTAATTTACGGGAATAGGGTGGGGGCAGGAAGTGAGTGAGAAATACCAAGGAAATCTCAAGTATCTTTCTGGATATCTAGATTTATCTGGTATCTAGAAAACCCAGATGAGGTTTTATCACTTGTGGCAGATGTTGATTCATTCCTGTACAGTGGAGGCTCGAGCATGACTGGTAGCAGTATATAAGGGCTTTTTCATATTTTTTTTCATAAAATTGACTTTTTCATCTTGCCAGAGTAGCTTGGAAAGAGGACAGCATGTATTAAAAATAGAATAAGAAACCATGTGCCTGGAAACCCCCTAAAACCTCTAGCTATTGTTTAGCTTCGTGATACATTTATCCAGGTCCTAATCATACCAACAGTAAATGCATGTAACAATGAAAGCCAAAGCACTCTAACCTTGAAAATGCTTGGCCTTCGTAATGCTTAACCATGAAAACCTCTTAATCTGCTAGAATCATGTTGTACTTACAGATTATCTGGTATGTTACAGAGCTTCTGTTCTCCTGTGTGTAGCCACTAACCATCTGGTGGCAGATGTACCATAGTTTTCCTGATGATAGAACTTAGCTGAGTCACTTATAAGTCAAAATGCCTCCAGCCAATACAAATCAAATTTGAAAAATCATCATTTTAACATCTGGTGATAACTCAGTTCAACTGTACAATAATGAAATTAGTTACACAAACAGGCTGCAGTTAGTAAGTTAAAAAGTACTTCGAGAAAGTGCTGGAAACTCAGATTTTGTCTTTCTTGTGGTTCTTGCCAAATACTTCAAAATATCAAGAAAGGAAAAAGAAATAATGCGGATAGTAAATTAAATGCTGAGACACCAAATCACTTTCTAGCATAAGGCTGACTACATTGAAATAACTTCGTAGGGCTATGTAACTTTGGGAAACCGTGAATATATTCCTGTTTGGTTAAATTTGTAAGACGGTGGAGTTCTTGATTTAGTTCACATTGACAGTGGAGAATGCTTAACTTGCCCTATTCCGCGCTGGTATAAGGAGCCCCAGATAGCCACTGATTTCTCCTGTGTTCTTCCAGTAACAATGCTTAGAATATCAAGCAAGGATTCAGCACTTTTCTGATACATTTTCTCTATGATCTTTTTTTGCCTGGATTTTGCTTTGTTTCAGAATACATTCTGGTTTGGTTTGGGAGGCTCTTCAATATTTTTAATTCCTGCCATAATTTTTGCTGTGAAACTCTCCAAATACTATCGTAGAATGGATACAGAGGATGTATATGATGAGTAAGTATATAGTCCTAAGCAAGCCAATTAGCAAATGAATTGAAATGCTTTTTCTGGTGTCTCACATGAAGGCACCATAATCCTTAAACCTTCTGTGCTGTCAGATTAGAACTGTATGTTATTGTGAAATGCTGCAGGTTTGGGTTGGTGCCTGCAAAGGGGGCTTTGATTGCCTTGCCTTGCCCTGACTGTGCAGATATTTCTAGCTCTGACTTTGAGAAACTTATTTCAGAATGAGGTCTTCAGGGCTTTGTGTGCAGCATTTATATAAATACATTTCCAATGTGCAAGTAATTGGCTTTGTTAAATAACTTGTTAAGGTGAACTATGCCTGCTTTTGCAATGTCCTTGAATTAATTATTTGCTTTCTTACTGTCTTAGTTATTCCTAACCAGTCTTTCCTTTTTCAATTGCAGTTCCTCTGTCTCAGGGACTTGGCATTTTACTTTATGATAACTGTTCTTACAAATTTTCCAATCAGTTTTGTTTTTACTGTTCTCTTCTACTTCATTTTACTCATTGTTTAGTTAGCCTGTGCACTGCATTTCTCAAATTTCACACTGGTCATTTTTCATTACACATTCACAAGTCAGTAGAGCAGAAACAGGCACATACAGCTAAAATGACTCGCTTATTGGTGTCTAGTTAATTACTCCTCCTTTTCTGTGTTTTTTAGTGTTAAAACCATACTCATGAAAACATAAGACATTTTTGCTGGTATTTATTAAAATTATTATATTGGGGTGGAGGGTTTATATTTTTAACGTAACTTGCTACTTCAAAAGAGGTAACATGTTCTGTTTCGCCAGACTCTATTAGAGTATCCAACTCAACAAGAATAACAAAATAATTAATTTTTGGAGAATATAAAAAAATATTTTAAAATGTATAATTATAATTGTGTCAGAACTCCTGAATGTTACAAAGGAAAAGTTATATTCTATTGTACAGACACAGTTTATCTTTGCATATAATACCATCATTGACATACATGTCTTAGAAGCCATACTGTACATACTGCATCTTATAGTTAACATGGATTTTCTTGGTGTATTTATTTTATTACAGTACGGAAAATGGTAATAATGGTTATCATAAAGAGCATTTATATGGTATACACAATCCTGTTTTTACAAGGTAAACCAAGTCTGAAACTGCATGCTTTCATGTGTCCGTACTTAATCTACTATATTAATCACCTATCCAATTCTCTACGCGTTCTTAAAGTGAACCACTTTATTCTCCATTTATGTTTTTTGCATGGTTACTCTCTATAGCAAATGCTATATGATTTGTATTTCTCAAATATTCTTTGCATAACAGCAGATATTGTAGTAATTTCCAGCAACTTAACAAAGCAATTCCCTAAATTTGATTTTAAAATCCAGGTAATCAGGTATTTATCTAGTGCAGTGGGTGGTCCTGAACTGATAAACATATTAAAATACCCTGACATCAGTTGAAAGTGGTGGAATGGGATGCATTCTCATTCGTGAGTTGTTTTATTTTTTAGATGGTGAGGAGAAGAGCTTTTCCTGTGCAAAAAGCAGGTGATCCAGGCTAAGCAGAAAACAGGAACAGAGAAAATGGGTGATTCTGCATGGGCAGAACTAGTGTAATATCACAAGACAAGAAATTCAAGTTAAGTTTAAACAGGAGGAGATTTGGGTTCTTCTGTCTCTACAATTTCTGTGCTGTAAATAGTCGTGAGACTTCCCGTTTACATCCCACAATTTCAATATTTGGGTTTGAAAAATTATCAGAGTTTAGGAAAGGATCTATTTTATGATTGAAATCTGTAGCTCACTGTGCCTAACTTGCAACTTTATGATTGAAAGTATAGGTTGAGTATTGGCAGAGAAGTGAGATACCACCATTCTTTCAGTAATGTGTAAATACCAAGAGAGCCCAAAGTTTGGAAGTCTGGCCAGAATTTATGGCTGCATCACTTGTATATTATTATTTATTAGAACTATATTTTACAATATTATTTACTGACCAAATCTTGATTCCACATTTCCTTCTGAAGAAGTATTTATATATAATGATATTATTTTTTTAGTGATATTTATGATCATGATTGTCGTGGTCCCTTCTTCAGCGTAAGGGTACTCCCTAAATTAACCTACAACATGTTCAATTCAAAAGTACTCTCCACTGGTATATCTAAGGACTCTCAGTTTTAAAGACTTTTGATACTTCACATAAGAAGAAACTAATAATTGCTCAGGCCTTAGAAGTTGCTTTCTGATCTTTGAATCTTTAATACGGATGTTAATACTTGAGGTTCATAGCATGTTTTCTTTGATATTTCAGTGATTGACAAATAGTTTTATACAATGTTCCTGAATAAGCTAAAAATTACTAATATAAAATAAATTTTTGAACAAAGGTGCATTAGTTCAGTCCTGACTTCCTAAGTTTTAAGTTACTCAAAATGGGCTTCCATAATAAAATATAAGTATTTGGTTTGAAGCAATCCTGTCTTCTGATGTGCTGAAATAATGTGAAAACCTGCTAATTATATATGCATTGAATTTCTCAGTCTGGGATTCCCATATCGATAGTCTTGGTTTTAATTTTCATATCACAAACTCTTCACTTTTATGCTATCTTCGCTGTTTCTCATTTCCTACAAATTATTTTGAGACATACTTTGAGAGATCTGACTTTGAATAGATCTCTGTATGCCTGGACTTTTGCAGGTGTAAAGAATCCCATGGGTTGTTGGGATTTCTTTTTTGTCCTTTGAAATCAGCTGGGTTATTTTGCTGGGAAGAGATGCAGATATCTATCTTTATAAATATAAGATACATAAATACAAGTATGAGAACTATGTGAGTTATATTTGTATAAATCTCTCACACAGATGTTTTTATATATACGTCAAAGATACAAATAACCTCAAATGCAGCCACCATTTTTGTGAGAGCAAAATTGGAGGCTGCATTAAGGAGTGCTGTTGAATAGGTAATCCAAGTGTTTCTTTCCATCATAAAACAAAGATAACCAGAAAGGTTGATGGAGGAAACCATGAATCTGTTTCCTCTTCTTTGAAAAATTCTTGAATGAATGGGTAAAAGTTTGAGAATAGTTTGTGCTGGCTGAGCTTGTCTAGCCTTAGTTAGACATGATATTTCTGTTCCATTTGTGGGCAAAAGAAAATGACTGTTTTGGTTTGTGTGGTTTTTTTGTTTTTCCTTTTTTTTTTTTCCTTTTTTTTTTTTTTTATAGCTCTATGGAACAGTGGTAACACGTGCTGGGAACATTAAGGGGTAAGTAATAAGCCAGTTCTAGTATATTACTACTTTACTGTTTTGAAGAAGGCTGCTCTGCTTTCTGCAAAATTAGTGCTGTAAGGTTTTAAATAATAAAAAATACTGAACCATATTGATAATTCATATGAAAATCTATTACTTTATTCTGCTTAAATTGTATTATAATTCTGTCTTCATCAAATTTTCCTGATTTTTTTTTTTTTTTTTTTTTTTTTTTTTGTGTGTGTGTGTGATTATTTACAGGCTACATAAATGAGGCTCAAGATTCTTCTACGGGAGTATATCATTATTCTTCCAAGTGTATTGGCATTTGCATTCATCTTCCAAATCCTGAGCCACTTGTTTTATGACACCTGTACTGTAAATCCCAAATGTACTATCGAATGTTATGCCACAAACTACTGCATAGAATATTTTGCGATCAGGGCACTGCCTCTCAAATACCACTGTTCAAAGCTTGAATTAAAATGTTTTTTGTTTTTTACTTTTTTTACACTGGTCTTTCTACCTTACATCACAGTATATAAATTAATTAGATTAACAGCCTTTCCCTAGCAATCCTCTGACAATTGGTCAAGTTCTTAAATTGTAGATTTGTGTTAAATACAAGTACATACACGTTTACATAAAAATACATTTTGTATACAGAGACTTTTGTATATACTTTTTTCTTAAAACTTTTAAGTGTTTAGTTAAGATTTTAATATTGTATGATACTCTTCACAAATGAATTTACCAGCATGATCAGTGTTGCTATCTGATGCTCTTGAACGACCACTTTGGACTAAATGTGAAGTGTAATGGGATCCACAGTGTCTCTTTGTGTCTGAAAAGTTCAGTTGCAGTTTTGTTTTCTCCCTTTTTTTAAATTATTTAATATTTAGTGGGTTTTGCAGTATAGACCTAAAAGGGACTTTTTGGAGAAGTTTGTTTTGAAACTCTTTGGGTGGGAGGGTTGGGACTGTGCATAATGCATAATATAGTGAAAAAGCTAAGCTTCCTAACAGTTCAATAGTACTCAAAAAGAGCATGAAAGGTGTCATATGTTGGTGATTTTTAGAATGCTTTACATTCTCTGACTTCCTTTTCCTCATTCACACTCAATTCTATAATGTCCTTAACAGTGTCAATATTAAGCTTTGTCTCTTTCAGGGGGCAGTGAGACTACTTTTTGCTAAATAATACCAAAATATGGTTACCGATAATGAAATTCAAATGCGTTTAGGAATTGAAATTAACATTTGTACTATTAGAGTTACTGCCTTGAATTTTGGCGTACAGTTGCATTGCTGAATTAGTTAACAGTAGAATTCATCAACAAGGCCAAAAGTATTTGTTACTAGCGTAAAACATTTCAGCAGGTAAAGTAACTGGGTATATTGATCTAAACAAGTGTCTCTTCATGTATCAGTATTGTTAGCTTTGTTTCCAACAAGGTTCATTGGCTTGAAGTAGGGACAATCCTGTAAATCATTTATATAATTTTAAAGGAACACTGAAAAGTGATACCGGTATTTAATCTGGAATAACCTTAATTTTTTTTATTTTTAGGTCATAAATGGAAACATTTCTAATTGACAGTATGTAGCATATGTGTATATGTAATGTTCAGAACTGCAGATTTTTAAAAGTTTCAATTTTTAATTTGAGAAAATGTTCCCAGTTCATTTAAATAAAAAAGAACTTGCTTAACTACCTGATGTTTGATTCTCAATTGTTTTGTTGTGTAGAGCTGTCTCAGAAGAGTTGCACTGAATTAAAATCTTACGAAAATGAATTTTTTTTACCTTGATTAAAATTTCTGCTATATTTGACTTTTATTGATGACTTTAACTTAAGCAAGATAAGAGACCAAGAACTAGAGCAGAAGAGACTGAAAGCATATTGGGTGAGGCACTTCTGACTTCCATGAAGAATGTGATCTATGCAGAGGTGGTAGAATTCAAGCTGATGAGTTGTGGAGGATATCCACATACTCTGTAAGTGCTCAAGACTCACTGCTTGCCTCTGCTTTTGTAGCACTGACAACAGAATTAAATGCTTGGCAGCTCTTCAGCTCCCAGAGTTCACTGCTGGCATCCTGGCTTAACTTGTAAAAGGACAATTGTTTTCCCCTAATAAAACAGACTATGAGTTGTTTCATCTGATGGGCAGGCAGGCAGAGTACAAATGTCAGGTGGAAGTGAGACAGGCGCTTGGCAATAACATATTAACTGTGATACACAAATATACCAGAGCTCTTGAGTCCAAGCTTTGGCATTTGTCCTTATCATTGTAGTCTGATTTGTTTTCATGATTACACTTTAAAAAGTGTCAGAAAAAGAGGTCTGAAACTGGTATAAAATGACTTTTAAGTAGCTTTGGATTCTTTAGCAATTGTTAGAACAGGAGAGATGAGTGCCTTTAGTTTCTAATCTAGGGACTGTCAGTGCTTTTGTGCATAACCAAGTGTAAATAACGCATTTGTTTGCCGAATATTAGGAGGTCTTTCAGTGCTTGCAGTAGGGATTTGAAATCCTTGAAATTGAAGTAGGAGGTGGGCAACAAGATTCTGGCTGGTGGATGATGGGTGAGAAGACGCACCAGAAAACAACAGAAGAGTGAATTGTAAATCTTGAGTAGGCTTCTACCATTAGTGTTTCTCCTAAGACTTGACTGGAGAGCCGCACCACTATGCTTTGAAAGAGACAGTCAGGAGGAACAAATGGCAGAAGCTAGAAATGAGACCTCTGCTAAAAATGTTATTAAAACAGCCTTAGCAAGGGGATGAAAAGAAAACAGTGGTGTTCTCTCTGTCAAATGGTATTTAGTCCTGGGGAATTTCATGACATTTACTTGAAGAACAAGGTTCAGGCTACCCAGAATGGCTATTCCAGGTGGCTTCATCTTCAAGCAGGCGGCTCTCAGACTAGCTGGGATGCCACAGCAGCTAAGGGACTCTGTTGTCAAGTATTACAGAAGCATTTTCTGCTTTTTTTTTTTGTTTGTTTGTTTGTTCAGCTTCACTGTCTGTGTGGAATGAATGTGTTTTGCCTTGGTATTTTCTTTAGTGATACTTGTTGAGTGGCCAGACATACAGAATGGTGTTCTGTCCTATTATAAATGGTCATTCTTAACCCCAGGGTTTCTAGCACCTCGCAGTTATTCAAGCATACCCCTAAATAATACAATGCGCCTTCCAGAAGCTGTTCAGGTCAGGCTGAGTGTAGCATACGGGTCTTTGAAGGAAGTGCATGGTGGAGTCTTATTAGCCAGGAAAGTCCTATGGCTTGGAACAGCATGGGAGGGGTTTTATCTCCTGACACGCTAAATGCCAAGGGAGTCATCACAATTTTCCTTAGCTCTGCTTTTAGTTACTGCAGCAGAAACTGCAAGTACAGGACTCTGCGCTAAAATATTTCTATTCTCTTGCCTTCGTTTTATGGCATTTTTACAGCTCATTTATTATGAACAGGAAAATATGTATTAAAAAAAAAAAGTGAAAGGTGATAAAGCACAGATATCTCTGACATGCTCTAGAGTTATTTCCCTGCTGCTGAGACCCATGGTAAGCTAGTTCTCTTGTCTTGCTCTGTTGGCTGAAAATAATCCATGGTATGACAGTGATGATAAAACTTCCAAATGTTTGGTTTATGTTTAGGCCTGGAATATCTTTATTTGGCTAATGCTTTATTCCTTATCTTGCTTAAGTATTGCAAGTCTAAAAATCTTTCATGGCTCACAGAATGTGCAGTTGATTCTTCCATGTGTCTCCACTGCAAGTCATGTGCTGACAAAATGAAGTATTAAAATTGCATCCTCACGGTGAAGACATGTTCCACAAATCAGCCTTTATTAGTAGGACACATTTATAATCATGCAGATGTAGCTGCATAGATTGCTTTGGCACTTTTATCCTTTTTTACTTCAATATGGTCTTACAAGCTCTGGCATGAAGATAGCTATAAAGCAGCTGGAGAATGGAAAATATCTGTTAAAAATCAAATATGACATGTTCATCCTGGAAAGGAATGCACTTTTTCGTTATACAACCATCGTTCTGTATTTAACTGCATTTACAAGAGTTGTCTTGTTACCTTCTTGGGAGTTCACAGGCTATTTGAGGCTGTCTCAGGCTATAAATTGTGGGCACTTGCCTACTGAAGTGTGATTTATGATTTTTATTTAAAAAAAACCCTTATATCCCATGTTGCACTGGAAAGAGGCTTCTTTGTGCACCAAGCCTTTAAATTGTGAGCAGCCACTTACTGCTTTCACTTTTTTGGATTGTGTTGCTCGAGGATCTTGGTCAACTCCTGTCACCATGAAGAGTCTCGCTCTTCTCTTTGTGGTAGTGATCTGTGGCTTGGGAGGACTGGGACAGAAGCTGAAGCCAAACAGAAGAAGCAGTGGTGAAGAAATCAATTTTCGGACTAAAACCAAAGATGTTTGCACAATGAGCATGAGCGGGGATGAGGAAATGAAACTTAGAATTGAATGTCAAAGCCAAGGCATGTCCTACTGGTGTGAATTCACTGGCAAGCCGTCA
Source organism: Falco punctatus (assembly GCF_963210335.1). Lineage (NCBI taxonomy): Eukaryota > Metazoa > Chordata > Aves > Falconiformes > Falconidae > Falco > Falco punctatus. The sequence goes on along the minus strand of NC_137580.1, from coordinate 188,736 downwards.
GTCTGCCGTGCTTTCCTAAACAATCCAAAGATCTACTGGAATCAGATTGCCATGGAACTTAGAAAGCTCCCGCATGCTTGTGAATCCACGCAAGTGTTGAAGATCACCATGTGCCAAAAGGCTCACCCAGAGGCTCTCATGAAGCAAGTAGCTGCTGGCATGGAGCTGGAAGATCTAGCAAACCAGGACAAATCAGTCCAGAAAACTTCCACTTCTATGAGCGAAGCAGGAATAAGCTCTCTTAAGAAAATAGGGAAACCTCCAATACTACCTCTTATAAAAACAGCCCAACATGGTCAAGGGTCTGAAGTTGAAACAGAAGCAATGAAACTGGCACGGGAACATTGCTGGGAATCCCTGCATGGTTTCTGCTCCTACATTATTGGCTTCTTCAGGGGTTAAGGATTTGGTTCAGGTAAAACTCCCATCCTGAAGCACAGCAAAATAGACGTAAGAGTAATCCTGTTGTAGTTTTGGTTTAGTTTGATCTTTGGGGTCTCAGGGGTGTGGGCTGAGAGGTTCTAGGCTCGCTTACTAAAATCTAACGTGGCAAAGCCTGTACCGTGGCTTCCGAGCAGCTGGACGGCATAAACTCCCAGTGATAGCTGCTGGTTCGGAACTCCCTGACAGCCTCCTGTGAAGTCTTTAATACGTACAGAGGTGTTTGTCCTACCTGTTATTAATCCTATGGTGTTTCAGTTCTAACTGAATTGGGCTTGTTTTCCACCTCCTGTCATTCCTTCCCTTTTGTGCTGACTTCTGGACTTAAGCCAGTGAAGTAAGATAAGTAAGAAATGCGTCAGATCCAATAACAAATACAACAGCTAGAACAATTTAAAATTGCATTCAGAAATTGAGAGGATAATGTTGGTTCATTAAAACTACTAGTTAATAATTAACCATTTTAACTTAAAAACTGAGTTCATAAACAGTTGGCAGAAATGCGTAAAACCAAATGCACTGTCTTGGTTTGCGGGTTTGTAGGGGCGACAGGGGATCGCATGCAGGTGGTTGTCTGGGAAGTCTTAGGTTTTCAGCCAGGATTTAAAAATGCAAAGCTCTTGCAGAAGTGATTGGCTTTATACCAACCTCTGTTTCGGCTTGGTGAGAAAGCCAGGAGCTGCTGACTAAACCTGGCAAACTTTTGACAGAAATGGGAATATATGCTTTGTAAGCCAGCAAGTGTTTAGGCAGCTAATGATCTTACCTGTGCTTAATACAGCAAAGTCACTAATTGTTTTTTTCTTTTTTGTTTTGCAGAGCAAAATTTTTACAGCTGAAGAGGGTCCTCGCTGTAGTTTAAGAATTTAGATGTAAGAATTTTGGCTTAAAAATGAGTCATCTCTATAAATCTTGCAGCTGTTTTCTTTTTGCACCCCTAAAATGAAACTTTAACAGCCCTGAAAAATGCATGAAACTGGAGTGATCATACTTAAAAGTGTTAGGAAGAACTAACTGTTCCTAGGTCTGTTACACACCAGGGTGTAAGCATTTATTGTAACCAAGGTTCCACTTTGAGTGCTGACCTTGAAAAAGTCTTTGTGTGCTGATCTACTTCAATTTATTAGAGATAAAAACTGTAAATGATGCTGCAGTTAGTGCAAACAATAAAAGTAAGATTTTTTGAAACATATCCAATGTGCTTTCTTAAAACTTTAAATGGTGCTACTTGTATAAAATCATGGTATTTGATACTTATTTCTTAAGAGATTGTTGGTAGAATGTGAGGAGAAATTACAGGTCTGAGTTATTACTTTCCCACTGTGAACATGTTTTCATTAATATTAATATTTTTTATGTTACTACACTTATATTACAATGATAAGTTTCAGCCAGCAGGGAAAAAGAGATGGGAGAAGTAAGAGTAATGTAATAACACATTTCTAAACGTAGCAGATTAGAAGTGTTCATCTGTGATGCATCTGCAGAGTTCGGTGTGGCAGGATCTGTTAGTGGTATTATTAATGTTTTGTGAATATTCTGAAAAGTCACTCATACCTGCACTTGGGCACTTGCAGAAGTCTCATCAAAACACAAAGCAAAACCTAATAGCCTGTCGTCAGAGATTACAACACATTTATATTCAGATTATTTTTTAACAACTATCCCTTTTGTTCCCAAGTGAGCTTTGCCGCAGGGATATAACTGGAAAAACTTAGCACCACAGAAGTTAGTAGTGCTCTGTATTTGCTTGTTTCTGCAAGGTGTTGTTACACTTAAGTACTTCTCCAGCTTTACTCACAGATTAGTAATTCTTACTTCATAATTCCAGACCGTGACTGTCGCATCGATAAATTTTGTGCCTTGTACCAAAAGAACTTGAAATCATTTTCTGTCGCCAAACCTCTTAAAATACATGGAAAGGAAAGGCAAGTAATGAACATGGATCAGTGCAGAAGGTTGTGTGTACAAGGCAGAAAAATAGCTTGAATGCTGATGAGCTGCAAGCTCAAGCAAGTCTGTATTTTTGTCAGCCATAAATATAATGTGGTTAATCTTCATTTGTAACTTGTTACCCTTGCCGTGCTCTTGTGCTGTGAGTAAAAAAATGTAGTAGTACAGCTATAATAGTTGGACTCGATCTTAAAGTCTTCCAACCTAAATGGTTCTAATACCTATTTACTTATTTCTGTCATAGAAATGAATATAATCTTTTGATTTGCAAACATGCAAAATGCATCACAGTGATGTTTGGGAACTATTTGGAAATGTTACGGGGATGTTAAGATTTTTCTTGAGGTGTGTTTTAAATGTTTTGAAACTCTTCTTCTGTATGATACAAAATCCACACTGCAGGGTGAATATTTTGCAATAGTATCCACAATAACAGAAATGGCCTCAAAAATGAGACAGTGTCTTGCATTGAGAGGAGTCTGGGAGATTCATTCACCTGCTGTACTGCTAGCAGAAGAAAAGAGGAGATTTCATCAGTTCACTAAAAGAAAAATTTCCCCTTTATGCCCTCTTGTATGTAATGCACTGAGCACAGAAGGCAGCAGTTGTCTGACCCTTTGTAGAATTCGTGATGATACAGTCAAATATATATATATATATATGGTTATCACTGATTCTGCTTAGTAGAGGACAAATGTCACGTATACTTGCTAGTGCCCTGTTTCCTAGGGAACTCGTATCTCATTTCAGTAGAGCAGAGCTCTGCTGCACAGGGCTCTGTATTTGGGACTGCGTTGTCTAGAATCATCACTTGAAGCTTCACTGTTGAAACCAGAAATCAAATAGTCTTGCACCAAAGGCCCCTCTTTCATGAAATGCTTTTTGTAAAATACCCAGGATCCAAAATACAGAGTTAAGCGCTAAATCTAAAAAAAAAAAATATATATATATATATATAATTGTGGCACCAAGGTGATGCATGGCATGGATTGCATTTTATTAGGCAGCACTATGCACTCTTAGCAAGTCAGTTAACTATAATGATCTTGCTTTCCAAAGGTTTAAAAAATTGGATGCTAACTGAAATAGCCCACCCTAGTGTAACAGCACTGTGATTATATCAGCTATGTTGCTGGTTTAATTGTGTTCAGGACTAGAAACATACAGTTGTGATGTTTCAGTTATCTTGTTCGTATGGAAGTGCTATTCATTAGTGAAAGGATGAATTGAGAAGTGTTTGTGGTGAGTTTAATGCAGTTTTCGTGTACCTTATGAATGCATGAAATCTGCTGATTCATTTTAGGTTAGTCCCCACGTATGTAAGCACCTCAGGAAATCTGCTTAAGTGGGGATGAAATTGGTCTTTATTTTCTTGACAGAGGAACAGCAGGCAAAAATGTTTGTCTTGTTCCTACAGCCAGGGAGACTCTTGACATCCAGGCCCATTGCTTCTGCTGCTAATTCGGTGCAATGGGAAGTAGTCCACCTGCCTCAAGACACCCATCTTTAGGTTCCCACAGAAGCATCATGAGTATTTGCTACTTTGACAAGATAATCTTCCAAGCAAAGCAACATGATGTGTTTGGAGAACCTGTGTATAAAATGACGTGTACTTAACACGCATAGGTAAGATCCAAGAAAGGCCGGAGTAAGTCGATGGAGAGCCACCAAGATGGTCAGGACTGGAACACGCTCCTGTGAGGAAAGAGGAAGGAAATGGGTTGTTTAGCCTCGAGAAGGTTTTAGGGGAGGCCTAATAGCTGCGCCCCAGTATGTATGAGCAAGCTATAGAGAATGCAGACCTAGACCCTTCCCTGACCTGTCTGATAGGAGAAAAATAGATCATGGTCAGAAAATGATACAGGTAAGGTTCTGACTTGGTGTCAGGAAAAACATTCACTGTAAGAGGAACAGGTTCCCCAGAGCAGCTCTGGAATCTCCATCTTTGGAGCTTTTCAAGACCAACTGGACAGAGTTTATGCAACACAGTCTGAATTTGCTGTGACCCTTCTTTGAGCAGGAGGTTGGTCTATAAACTTCCCAAGGTGCCTTCTGTCCTGAATGATTCTGGGATGTACAATGGAAACAGAAGAAATCTTAGAAGTTCAGGTTATTTAATAATGAACACCTCTGCATTCATGTCTCCTTAAAGTGCAAAAAATGCTCTTGAATTGGCCATTCTAACTGTATCAAATCGAACAAAAGAGACTAATTTCTTAAGTATGTCCTGATGGCAGATCCCATCATTATGTCGAATGCATCATCTTGGATAACTTCACGTTTAGTGCCCCTGTGTTTTAGTGCATGTTTCTATTTAGTCTGGTTTTGACAGCAGAGAAAATCAACAAGAGATTCAGGTGCTAAGGAACACCGAACATCAAGTCTGTCTGTCTTAAAATGAAGTATCTGAAAGTAAGAAGATTGCTGTTTGCAGTGTGCAGGTTATTTGTGTTAAAGTAGAGCAAATCCACACCTCAAAAACAGTGCTGCTTCTCTACCTGTAAATCATCTCAGCTATGCAGTAGTGCACTCCAGTGTTTTCTGAGGGAATTGTTCAGCTATGTTGCCTGGTTGTTCTGGCATGGCTTGCAGTCTTACTTTTTGCATTCTTGATTTTTCAATAGGTGTCATAGTTGCTGTGACATGGATTTTAGGGACAGACAACTTCCACAAAAATAAAACAAGGGGGAAAAAACTAAAATTTCCCCAAGTTGCCCATTGCCATTCCTGCTTTTTCAGGAGCTTTATGGTTGTTGATTTCTTTTTTTGTTTCTCTTGCTATTAATTTTCCTGATCTCTGCTTTCCTCTCTGAAGAGGAGTCAGATGCAGCGCAGAAGATTTCTTTTGGCTCTCTGCTTTTCCCCTTATAAACCAGAACTGCTGTCCCCAGAATTCGCAGATCATTTTACAATGACAAAAAGTATGTGATACATATACAAAAGCAAAAATAAGAAAACAAAGTAGAAGAGATGCAGTCAGTCTGACAACAAGACATTGGTGTTACCTCGTGGACACCATAACAGACATACTGAGAATCTTTCTTTCACATCTTGCATACAAAGTTGACTGCTTACATGTTAGGCAGGAGGCCAGCTGCTGAATTTCCAGAGTAGCTATATTATGGGCTGTACGGAGCAAGAAGTTGTTGATGCCTGATCTGGAGTGGAAGTTCGCGTTTGCCTCCCCATCTCCCTCTCCTCAGCAGGTTGTAACACTGTTTGCATAACTGGCTGCTTGCCATGGGTGTACATCCCTCCATCCCTCCATCCCTCCATCCCTCCATCCCTCCATCCCTCCATCCCTCCATCCCTCCATCCCTCCATCCCTCCATCCCTCCATCCCTCCATCCCTCCATCCCTCCATCCCTCCATCCCTCCATCCCTCCATCCCTCCATCCCTCCATCCCTCCATCCCTCCATCCATCCCGTGCTGCGCTCCTGCTGCCTCCGGGCTCACAATGCTTGTAGTCAGGAGGGGAAACAGAGGTGTCCTTTCAGGTCAGCTGCCTGCAGACATGAAAAAATGGTGTTACTCTGTCGCTGGTGCTGCCTGTTAAAAATTAATGTGCGAATGGTGAAGTTGGTTGCCCTGTTATTTGTCTTACCCGTATAATGCGGGGGGGCTCCCCCCAAATGCAGCTGTAATGAAATTAATTTGGCTAGGAATTGTAGAGGGCTGGAAACTTCCAGCTGAGGGAAATGGTGACGTGTGGGCTCTGGGCCCTGACTGGGGCCTCGCCACTCGCCCTGCCGGGGCAGGCGGGCAGGGGTGCTGCCTGCTGCCTCCCCCCTCCGCTCTCCTCGCTCCAAGTCGGGCGCAGGCCACGGGCGTGCTGTCATCAAGGCACTGAGGTGCTCCAGAAATGTAATGTGGGAATCCACAGACTTGCCTCCAATGCCCTGGTGATAACGTGGGAGAGCCGGTCGGTGTGGGAAGGTGGCAGGAGGGAAACGTGGAGTAGGGTTTCCACATCATCGGGCAGAAAGCACTGCCGGAGACAGTCACGGCTCTTCTGTGCCTCTGATGGCCCACGTGAAGCTGAAACTCAAGCATTTGAGCCGTGCCTGGTTTTGTGGGGAAAAAATTGCGTGGCCTTGAGCAGGGTGGTCTCCTGGTTGAGCTGCCCGTGGACCAGGTGCGAGCAGCTGTGCGGGCCCCGGGGGCTGCATGCTGTCAGGCTGAGGGGCCGTGTTGCGGTGCTGGGCTGGGGCCGTGGCTCCCGAGCCCTGGGCAGGGCTGAGGAGGAGGTTTGCGGGCAGGTGGAGGTGTCCTGGCTGTTCAGCAGGGTCTGGCTGGGAGCAGCGGCGCTCGGCAGAGGTATGGCTGACAGGACCCCGCAGGGGGCTGGAGGCCAGAGCGGCGGAGGCACCGGGATCTTTCGTGTCACATTAGTGAACTTGGGCCACGGGGTAGTGGTTTCACCTAAAGGGAGGATGCTGGAGCAGGCCGTGGAGATGTGGTTCCTCAGGACAAAATCTTCATCTTTCCACAAGACCTGCCTCAAGTACTGTTGTCACCCATGACTCACCCACATCACTTTCTCTCATCAGGAAGATGTTCCAAGACTTGTTGTTAAAACCCATCCATAGAAATCCACATTGCATCTGCCACGAGGGTAAGCTGTGCTGGATGACAGGAGATGCTGTTCACAATACACCAGACAAGAGGTGAGAGCCTCCGGGTAGCACTAACGAGGAACATCATCTGTAGCCATGTGCTTCCCCTGCCTTCTCAGGCCTGAAATCTTTTACGTAGCTGGGGTTAATTCAATAGCCTTTGCTTTTGCTTCACGCTGATCACATTGTGTCTGGACATCTTCCTGGCTCAGGGTGGGTCAACAACTGAAAGAAATCGGAAACACTTTTCCTTCAGCTTAGGGAACTACAAAACTTTTTATAGAACACTACATATTTCATTGCAGTGGCAGCAGTGTCCTTTGGCAGGTACATATTTCATTTCAAGTGCAATAGATCAATCACAGTGATTTCAGGGAACAGGCAAACTTTTTTTCTTCCTCATTATTAATCATATTTCTGTGGAGGATTGTGTCTGAAGTATTTCTGACTTGCAAAAAAATTAAGATCCAAAATTAAAGTTTACCTTAAATCCTTACCACCAGACAAATTATTCTTCTGGGTCTATCATGGCCCTTTCTAAATATCTACGTATTAGTTGAATAGCAAAGAACTGCATGTGACTACTTTGCAGCTCCAGCATAATTTATGTGAGCAAAGAAAATCTGCTGTCAAGGGCTAGAAAGCAATGTAGAAAACTGACTGTCTTCAGCATCTGTGAGAAGAAAGGCATGTTGTAAATACCTGAGGGAGAAGAAGAATTCCATCTGAAAAGGAAATCCTCAGGTAATTAATTTTCCACATCATCATCATGTCTATGTTTTCTCCTGCATTATCTAAAACAAAAATAGTTCTTGCTGTTTACAGAGACATAGAAGGATTTAATTGCTAGTGTGCTTTCTACAACAGCTTTGTGTAAGCGCATCACTTTCCAGGTCTACAGGTCTACTACACGCTGGTAAGGAAAACTGAATGCAACAGAGTACTGAACTCACCTAGAAGTTAGTTTCTAAGTCGTAGAAATTGTTTAAAATTGTAATACATTTTGTTTCCACATTGCCTTCTATTTGTAGATTTCAGGATGTTTCCAGAAAAAGAAATATAAAGGTAACTTTCTTGCATCTCTCTGACAGACAAGTATTGTTACACACCTCTAAAAGATTAGGAAACAGAGTCATGCCTTTGACAGCAGATGTTTCGACAGAAGCTAGTATGTTGAACAGTACTAGATGTGTTCTTAAGCAGAAACAAAAATGTAACATGTTTTTGTAATTCTACTAGATGAGAACACACATGGGAACAAAGTCTATCCCTCACGTGCCCCAGCTCTGGACCTTGAAGACGCAGTGAGGGCTCTCAAACAGAGCCAGCCTGGCACACAGTTTTACTGCGGCTGTAATCGGTAGGTTATGCATATAGATACAACAATGAAATTCTGCACTGCAAACTCCATCTCTTTCGCAGGTCTTGCTGTTTACCATTTTATCGGCTTGCATATCTGTTTGTCTGCATCTCGTCAGTTGTTCCAACTGTAAATCTGTCATGCTGCAAAGTGCAGATTAATATCTATAGTGTGCCCAGTGAATACAGACCTGCCTACATGTGCCGGCAGGTAGTTTAATGTAAATCTCCCATCTGAATGCAACAGTGTTCCTCTGGTCTCGTTACGTTTATACTTTATTTAAACCATTCCTCTTGGGTTCTCTAGTTCATTACCTTAAATATAATGATTCAGAGAAGGGAGAAAGAGCTGATAAGGGGAGGAACAAAAATAATACTTAAAACCTAGTCTGTGTTTTTATATAAAAACGAGCTTTGTACAAATATTAAGAAACTGCTCTGAGGTAGCTGGAGGAACACAGTACGTATTGATGGGTTAACAGGAAAGGGCCCTTGAGAATGCCAAGATTTCATTGATTATTCAAAACTAAAATTTACAAATGTCTGCGTGGCAAGGAGACAGCAATGAGAAAGGTTGCTTTTGCCCTTTGTAGTCAATTTTTTGCCATCTTTAAAATAATAGTTTTGAAATTATTTTATGAGCTAATTTAATAAATTTTATTTGTCTTCAAAAATATCTTTTTTGTTCTTTCAGAGCTGTCGAAATGTTATTGTTTTTCTTCTTGATTTCAACCTAGTGCTGAAGTGAAAGAAGCCTGCCTGGTGCACCCCATCTCACCCCCTACCATGGCAGTGGGGCAGCCATCGAGCCTTTTTTGTACTGTAGATTGCAGTTACAGAGAACACTTCAGTCGCGAGCTTATCCTAGTTCAGAGCAGCTTTGGGCTTTTAGCGGTGCTGAAACAAGGAAGGACTGAGGTTTCCTTGCTGAGCTCAACTATATGTCAAAAAACTACAAAATACTGTTCTCAAAAGGAATTAGCTAGCTCCATTTATTTTAGATCTGAGGCCAAAACCTGACCAGAGCTAACAGAAAGAATCCTACAACCCTCTCTACCTGTTCTGAGACCTGGCTTAAGGACACACTTTTTAAAAGCAGCAGGAAAGAGTGCTTTACCACGTGTACCACTCTGGTACTAATCAATAGTGGATGTGAATTCAGATCACTGGACATATATTAAAAATGTGGCTTGCAGGCCAAATCTAATAGCACCTGAAGTCTCTCTTCTTTCCATATTTTCTTCCACTTCCTATTTAACCCCAAGCCTTTAATAAAAAGTGTCAAAAGATAACTTTTTGTAAATTACAAGCATACATCAGATATCCTTGTGATGACTGAAAGCTATCTGAACAACCTTTGAGAACACTGGCCGTTTCCATTTCAGCAGTGAGAATGGGCAGGAGAGAGAGTCTCTTTCATGCCACATTTGTTCCTTCTGGAGGGGTATGAGGGGATGGTGAGTGCCAGCAACTACTCTCCAAAATTCCTGCGGAGTATCAGGTGGTGCTCTTTTCTTATCTTTTCAGTTTCCTCAAGCCTAGTGCTTATTAGTATTTAATGAAATCATTCGTATTGTGTCATCATAACATGCAGATAATATTCACTATCAAATAATATTGCATTAAATAATCTAGGACTCCATTTCTGAAGGCTGTGGACAGGCAGTATGAGAAGGGGTTATGGGAAGGCTGTTCTTTACTAGATACAGCCTTCAGCCCTGTTCTCAACCATCAGGTTAGTTAACCAGGATTTAGGTCCTCTTTGCCAACATACAGAAGAAAATCCCCAAATTCCCCCATAGCATAAAGTAGGACATTGATGTGATATTCCTACACAGGCACACAGGAATAAATACAATTAAATATGAGTAAAAGTTAGTGTAATTCATGTGATAACAGAGGAAAAAGGGTAATTAAAATTAGAATAGGAATTGCAATGCTGCAGCATTAGCAGTGACATTCTGATGTATGGAATTACTGCATATTCAGAAATGCTTTTCACCCATTTTCAGAAAACGAGTTTCAGGCTGAACAGTGTTGATTATCTCTAAAAAATGTCCTAAATATTTAGAGTACTGCTTGTCCTCTGCAAACCCATTAAAAAAGTATTAATACCTAGTGTTTAGGATTATTAATTTCTTGTTTGTTAATCATCTCCACATGGAGGAGCTGTAGAGTTAGAAATGGTCCAAGAAAAACATGAACTTTTGAAAGATGCTATAGTCAGAGACACTGACTCTTGGTTAACTCTTGGTTAACTAAACAAACCCCAGATCTATCATAGATGCTGAGGGATGTGTGTCTTTTCAGCTTTTGCCAACCGTAATGAGTTGCACTACAACTTGATGGGTCAAGAAACCTTTTTCTTTGTTAATGGTTTCTAGTCACTGTATACCTAAACATGCTCATCTCAGTAAAATGAAAATGGCAGATAAGATTTGTCCATTCCCTTTGTCCCTTTCTCTGTGCCTTCAGAGACTTACGTCATGTGTGAAAATGCTGAGAGCTACCAGCCCAAACAGTAGCTATGAAATGCTGACCTTTATAGTAATTCTTCTGACTTGATGAGCTTTCAGCAAGTGAGCTGAAACATGTGAGCTCTTGAGCCTTACAGCCCAAGTGCATTTAAAGGATGCTTATACTATGTTTCAAGGACAACCCCAAGATTGTGGCCTTTCCTGGCAGTGCGTAAGTCAGGCTATGGTGGCTGACATGACTTGTGGAGGCGTAGCTTGTGTTGGCCCAAGGCCACTTTTTCCATGTAGCTGAAATAGTTTTGTCAAATGTAGTCACCTAAATCAGCAAAGGAGTTGTCACAACTGTGGCTGTGTGTTCTTGTTGTGATAAATGTTGTGGGTTAGAAGCGTGGAGCCAAGGTGGTATCAGCATAGCTTAGCCACTGGTACTTTTAGCAAAAGGGATGTTCTGCACACAGACTGAAATCTGTGGTGGTTTCTTTCCAACTAGAATCCACTGAAATAAAAATTTCTGTTAGTTATTTGCAGGATTGAAGTCTTTGTGGTAGGCTGAGTCCAAACAGCAATGAAACACCCACCAGCCACTCACTCCTCCTCCCCAGTGGGATGGAGGAGAGAACTGGAAGAGCAAAAGAGTTAAAAAAAGTGGGTTGAGATAAAGACAGCTTAATAAGTGAAGGGAAGAGGGGGGGAAAAATCACCAGGTGGTGCAGACATTCACTCTTCACCTCTCACAAGCAGGCTGATGCCCAGCCAGTCTCCAAGCAATAGCTACTTTAGAAAGATTACCCTGTTTTATTGCTGTGTGCAACACCGTATGGTATGGAATATCCCTTAGGTCCCTTTGGTCAGCCAGGGTCAGCTGTCCTGGCCGTGTCCCTTCCCAATCTCTTACCCACCTTCAGCCTGCTTGCTGGAGAGGGGGCAGAGTGAGAAAGAGAGAAAGCCTTGATGCTAAAAGATCCATGTGTTATTAGCACTGTTCTAGTCACAAATTTAAAACAGAGCACCATATGGGCTGCTATAAAAAATTAATTCCATCCCAGCCAGACTCAGCCCAGTCTCCTACACCATGAAGTCCCTGGTTTTCCATTCCTGGTTCATTATTCCTTTTTCCTGGAACAATTTCTTGGTTCCTGTTTCCATTTTCCCACGATATTTAGAAAGCGTACTTGAAATGAATGTTTATTCCATAGAATGGAATGCTAAAACAGATGCTAGAAATGTCTTGCTGTGCTTGGAACCAGTGCTAAAACCCACAAAATTGCCAGGCACTGATAAACTCCAAAGAGTTTACAAAATACACTTTCTTAGTCAGGGTAGATACATATATTCTTCTCTCTCCACATATATATGCACCCCTTACTTAAAAAAAATATACAAATAAACCGACTAATATTAATGAACTATAATGGAAGGGAGAAAACTATTCAATGCTTACTGTATTGTATATAAATCTGTGTATATATGCACATGTATATTTATTGGTACAGCTTGATTTATTTACAGAACAGCTTTAAGCTTTCTGGAAAGGATCCTGAGAACAGACAAAGACCAGAGATATCACTGATATCAAAACCAGACTTTTGAAAGACCATCTATTCTGACCAGAGCTACATCAGAGGTGAACTAGAAAGGAAATGTAAGTTGCTTTGATTTTTTAACATAAAAGGCAGAAAAGATAATTGCCGCACCTTCTGTAAAAAAACCCAACTGTTGATTATATCAGTTCAGATTAGATGTGTTTTACAGAAGCCCAGACACAACTCCAAAAAAACTGGCCAGCAGCTAGGAAAGAATGTCTTTCTAATGCACCACATCCTGGCTGTACATACTCTGTCTTCAACTCCGTTCATGTTCATCCTGTATCACTCTGCTACTGCATCAAGGTGTGAAAGAATTTCACCACTAGTCTAGTCAATATTTGAAATGTTCCGAACCTTCAGCTGACCTTTATTACCTTCACTTACGCAGGATCCATTAGTGTTTTTGCTGCCTGTAAAGGAAGTAATTCAGTGGAGACCACTGTGTATACATCAGAAAAATACAAGTGCCTCAGTCATCTAGAATTCCCACCAAGAAAAAAAAATCTTACCTTTATGAGAAGGTGGATTAGAACTAGAAGAGGGCTGAACCTCATTTCTTACCCTCGTCCAGCTGTAGTAACTCCACCAGTATTGCCTTAATGCAAAGACTTTTTTAAGCTATTCATCTGAATAAGCATGTGGGGAATTTTTTACTGTAATGCTTTAGCAAGAGACATGACAGCCAAAAGAATATTTTGATTGGAGTGTTCAGTGCTTATGGTAAACAGCAGTGCCCATAAAACGGTCCCTTGTGTTCTAGCAATAGGTGTTTGATGATTTTGTGTAATGTGTTAGATTACTCCTCCTCATAGATATGACTTGCCATTACCCTGAATAGACTCCAGTCTAACAGCAGGCAGCAATTTACAATGGCATCTTTCTATTATTTTATCATTTTATCTTTCTCTAAGAGACCAATCTTTTTGTCTGCATTTCTGAAGCTTTTCTGGTCAAACAGACAGGCTCTTGAATTGCTCTAAGCTATGAAAGTCTTAGCAGACTAAGATGGCAATTAGTTAATAGTTGTTTTCCCTGGCTGCCAAAACAACTTGAGTACGCTCTAAATATAGTGAATCTGTGCTAACAGATCAAGCAGCCAGCCTGCTAAAACAAAACCACAGGACAACGAAATGATTGTGCTTAGAGAATTTTTAGCTGTGATTGAGATAGAGAAGTGATAACTCCCATTATAACCAAAATTAAATGACAATATGTAAAATTCAGATTTTGAGGTGAAGTTCTTCCTGACTTTGGAAAAGTCAGTATGAAACACACATTTCAGTGTAGTATCCCTCTATTTTACATGTGTTTTTTTTCTGGGAAGAATTTTTTCTCTTTTTAAAATATAGCCTTTGCATTCTGTGTGAGCTAAATCCTGAAGAAGAAGGGGGAAATTTTTTTTATTTTTTTTTTTATCTATCAAATCCTATCTCTTGTTTGGTGATCCTTTAGCATTATCTAATGCAAATAGGTAGGGAGCAAAGTCTTGGGATCTCCACCAACTCTTGTATAGTAACAATCATCTTTATCATGGTATCAGCATTCAATCCTGTATAGGAGAAGGTAATCATGTTTCATTAGCAACGGCAATTATTTATACTTCTTTGTCTTTGAATTGTTTCAAAATCAAGGCAAACTTTCTTTAAGGTTGGTTCAACATACTTTCACAATAAGATTAAGAGAGAGGAGGCATCTCAAATTTTCCTGTCCTTGTTTGAATTCAAAAGGACTCCTCCTGCCAAGGCAAAACACTCTGTAAACTCCATTTGGCATCAAAGTTTTCTGTCTCCTCTATACAAGTGATCCACAGAATTTTCCTGTGTATTGTCTAATGAAATAAGAGGAATTTCCTCATCTTTTCAGAAACACATTCCTAATGGTCATGCTCCACCACTGGCTTGGATCTCCTTTGGTTAATTAAAACCACTTGTATTTTTCTAAAAACACTGCTGTCCTTGCCTACCAAGATAAAGCAATACTCTTGTGTTCAGTAAGCAGCCAGGTAACAGATTAACAGCTGCTGGCTGGCTGGGAGCCAAGAGGGTTATAACCCCTGCTGAAAAGACACTACATCTTGGCAGTAATGATTATCAGGATATTTTAATCAAAATGTTGCCAACATAATGCAGCAAGTAAATGAAGAATAACACTACACGTAAAAACTACTGAGCTCATAGATGAGGCAGGTATTCAGTAATACTAGGGCTACAAATGATGGATAAAATTTTAAGCTGTTAGTTTCACTCACAGATAACTGCTGTGTGAAGGAGCAGTCTTCATTTACTAGTGTTTCAGGAATTTATTTCTTAATGGCAATGTCTGAGCATCTGGAAATGGGAACCTCAACATGAACTGCAGTTCACTATAAAGAAACCTCACCATTTAGTCTTGTAAGGTGGTCTTCTTTTTGTTGGCTTATAATTAGGGTACAGCAGTCATACGGGTTCTGTTGTTCTGGGATTAACTTAAAGTTAACACTTGTTTGAATTAGCTTTCTTATTTGGGTTTCATGATATTGGTTTTCACTTGGATGCTGTTCTGCCAAATTCAGTTGTCAGTTTTGGCCAGTTTGTGAAATAATTGGACGCGTTAAAGACTCAATAAAGAAAGAATCTGGTGCTTTTTTATAATATTTATTTAACTAATATGAATTTAATTCCAGGTTAGAGGTTACTAAAAATTATTGTTAAGTGATGAGTTTTCTTCAACCTCTCTTCAAGTTACTAAGTTTCAATGTAAAGTAGTTAGTAAACAGATCTCATTGCACTGAAACCATCAGCGCATTTTAAATTAACTAGCCTCTTCCAGAGAAACATCAGTAGGCTATGGATATCTTCTGAAGTGTTTGGCACAGGCAATTAGAATACAGAAAAGTTGGCATTGATGCCATTGCCCTTGTGGCAACTTTAAAAATGTTACATTAAAGGGCTCGAACATTTAGGGCTGTCAGCTTATTGTCTTTTGTAGATACCAGATTCAAAGAATCAAGAAGGAAATAAAGTTATGAGTTCCTTGCTTGAAGCTTTTTTACCTAGGGATGGAAGTGAGGTGCCAGAGAACAGCCGATCACCACAGTAAAAAGAGTATTGCACTTGGAGGTGAGGGTATGGCTGCCACATTTGTTAACATACTTAAGTCTTTCAGCAGGTATTTTCAGCAAAATGTTGTACACCTACAGCCTGTACATAATTATATTTCATTAGTGAACAGTACATGAACAGGCTCGTCTGTTTTAATTGTAGTAAGAGTTGCACATTAACAGTGTGTATCTATGCACTGAAACTGCCTGTTTGAATGCTAGTCACATTAAAAGCAAATGAAAAAAAACCTCACAACCCCTCTGCTCCCTGCCCCTGAAAGTACCTGCAGCTTGACATCATCCATTTATTCAGACTGGTAATTTTTAAGGGAACTCTAGATGTAGAATGCTGAATATCATTCTTTCTTCAGGTCTTGCAGCAAATATGTATTCACTTCTATTAACAGTATAGTAGAAAGTATATAGAAAAGTAGAAAGTGAGGTTTATAGTACATACGCCTGATCCTGTTCCTTTAACAATGTTTGCAAACTCACTCCAGAGAACTGGTGAGGTATGGTGTGCCAGGTGACATGGTTTTCAAGGAAGCCTATGTGCAAACTGTTTAAACGAAGAGGAATGTTTTGACAGAGGGACTGATTCTACACATGTCCCTGGAGTCCCATTAAGATCAAGTCCTCCTTTTATATCCTTGGAACATTACCTGCTGCAGTGGGTCACTCCCCATAATCACGACTGCTTGAATGGGGCAGGATGGTACTCATTGACATTAATTTGAAATGCAGCTGTTCACTGATGCTGGATCTGTTTTAATTTGCTCTGCCTGAGCATTTGCACAGAGAACATCGTTTTGGTGTCTATGCATATGACTGACAAATAGCTGATATTCTTACATGGAGCTGTATTTGTAGGTGGTCAAGGAAACTAATTGATGAATTACTACTTGTAAGTTAAATTAACTTCTTACTGTTTGTATATAAAATGAACTTTTTATTCTGGGCGGGAAAAACTATAAATGAACAGGAGCCTCACAATGTCACATAGATGATACCACAAGCAAGCTGCAGTTTGCAAATAATGCACCAATGCAACTAATAGTTTAAATGATAATAATTTTATATATATATATATATGTGGATAATATAAGCAGCAATTAGTGTTAACTTAGAAAATACTGCACTTCTTCCACATCAATGAATCATAGTTAGCAATAAGGATAAAACTTCTCCTCTCTTTGCTTGAACAACAGAAAGACATCAGCTAGGTTTAGTTATAACAGTTCTAATGAAAATTTTCAAGTGCTGATTAACTGCCTCAAGTTTCAGTCAAAAGGCAGCAGGAATATGTCTGGATTAAGATTTTCAATACACAACTCACATTGGGATTTGGGTGTCCATGTTTGTAATTCTCAGTGATTACTTTTATTTGCTAGTGTTTCCAAATGTTTTCTGTGCCTTTCTATTATAATAACTAAATAGCTCCCCATAAATTTGACCTTGCCAAATTAGCTGTTCAGGTTTGCCGTATGTTGCATGGATCAAATTGTCTTTCGATTATTTGTTCGCACTGTTTGTTCTGCAGCAAAACTATGCCTGCAGTTTACAAGTGAACAGTGTTTCCGCTCAGCAAAGGGCAAGACTAAGGTATATTTTAAAATGTGCATCACAAAAATAAAAAAAACAACAACAGCAAAAAACCCCCAACAAAACATCAACTTTCTTGGAAATTATATTTTTAAAAGTTTTTGCAGCATTTTTTTGTTGACAGTTAGGTACTAATTAAACACCTCAGAAATGGAGGTCCTACTTTAATTTTGTGTACTGTCTCTTCAAGATGATAACCAATGTTCTGATCACTTGATGAGGCAGCTCCCAGCAGGATTATTAGGGTACAGTATGAATATGCACCATATGCCCAGGTAGGTAAAAGGCATCCATAAAATGTCAGTGCATGTCTACTTAAAGCAAAACAGAACAGAAAGATATTCTTGGGGCATAGCAACGAACTGCAGAGTATCCAGGCCAACTTCCATAGACTGAGACTATATTTTATGTACCTAAATAAGTACATCTTGATTTACTTGGATTTTGAAATCATCTAAGCAGGTTAAGCAAGAGTTCCAGCTGGCTCAAGACAGATCATCTGACAGATGTAATTGCCCATGCCAACAAGCACTCAGCTGCAGAATTCTCTACGGAAGTTTCGGCATGCTCAAGATGGGAAGAGCTAATGTGTGTCCAGTCTGCCATGACCTCAGGGAGGGAGTATCAAAGCAGCAGAAAGGCAGATCTCTTGGGCAGCCTTTTCTCTCCTCATCCTCCCCCATTTTTATGAAGTAGGAAGACTAAGTTGCTATGTCCCATTGGCAATGGGGCAGCTGAACTGAGGCTGGCACTGAAACCTATTTTGCTAGGCAAAGTTGTCAAAATAGGCAATTTTGGAAGTGATAGATGGTGGGGGGCTTAAATATTTTCAGTGCATTGTGGTTAGTTTCACCAGTATATGGTATTTGGTAAACACCAACAAAAAAAATCATTGCAACATAATCTACAAGGATATTCCCTTTGCAGGTAAAGAACATCTCGCACCTCCTGGTGAATACCTCCGAGACTCTGTGGCAGAGCTGGGACAGGAATGTTTAGTTCCTGACTGTAAACCTTGTGCTTGGTCCCACTGCCCATGTTTCTTTACATACTTTGTAATCTTCCTCTCCTCCCTATTTGTAGACGTTGTTCAGACACAGTAGGGAGGAGTGCAGTGGTGGTTTGGTGGCTTTGGGGTTTTTGGTTGTTTGGGTTTTTTTGTGACATGCCTGAATGAACCCCCTAATCTTTCACACAAAGACCAATTTATAGTATGCGTACACAAGGCAATGAGGCATGATAAAGCCATACCTGACTTAGTGCCAGAACCTGAGGTAGTGTAGCTGCTTTGGCTTGATGCTGTCCCCAAAGTAATTAGCCCTGCTGAGAGACTCATTAGGTAGGGCACATAGCCACACTAATGCAGCTGCTTAGGTTTGAGGATCCTTGCTAAATACTAATACTCCAGATGATACTGTGCATACTATGTAGTGTTAGTTTAGGATTCCTGAGCAAGAGTCCCTTAATTATCTCTTACATTGTCTTCTTTCTCTCATTCCCATCCAACCTGACACATCGTGAAAGGTTTTCTGATCCTTGAGTCATCCTTACCTCTATTCATTAGCCCTTGCCAGTGCTAACCAAAATCTTTCACATTTAATGGACTGTTGTACACAGCTTGATACAAACTCATTCCAATCGAAGGTGCACAAGGCAGATCTGGTGGCTGAACTCAACTGGAAAGCCTCAAAGGGAGCTGAACATACACAGGTTAGGAGATAGTCCTGGCACACAGATCAGACCCTTAGCATCTCAAGTAAATGGATCCCTTTCCCCACATTTCTGTCCTGCACTCACTGCAGAATTACACTTTTTCTTTCTTTTTTGGCTTCTGCTTTTTTTTCAGAAAGTTAACAGTCGTGTCATCACCAAACCAAACCAGACAATGCCTTGCCTATAGCTTTGTCCCTTTGTCTCATTCCATTTATGTCTGATGTGAAAGAGTCAAAGCCTGTATCTTACACCATTTTCTACTTTATCTCTGCTTGCATCCCACCTTTTATTCTTCTAAGTAGTTCCCAAGCATATATAACAAATGTCCCACTTACTTTTCTCCAGTAAAACCACCTGAAGCAACCGAGCTACAAAGGCACTAGCTGCTCTATCTATTCTTTAAGAGACAATTATTCCCAAGTCTGAACACATTTTTGGATTTGTCTAATGCTTGTTCTTTCACTGTCATAATCTTTTTCTGGTTAATATGCATTAGATGTGGTCCCGTAATAAAA
Source organism: Falco punctatus (assembly GCF_963210335.1). NCBI lineage: Eukaryota > Metazoa > Chordata > Aves > Falconiformes > Falconidae > Falco > Falco punctatus. The sequence continues at coordinate 169,394 of NC_137580.1, read as the reverse complement.
TCTCACAGTGTACCCCACTTCTTTACATACACAAAAGCTGTATGCAAAAGCTGCAGAGGGAGGAGCGTAGAGCAGTGCTGTGCAGCTGATCCGAGCTCTCAGACCCCACACAGCCACTGATTCTGAGGGAGCCCGACCTTGTGTCTGAACTTTGGGCTCAGAAACATGTGAATGGATGCTGTCCTTCATGCAGAATTATTAGTTATTTTGATTTTTAAATGTTTTCCAATACATTTTTATGACAGGAAGTAGTGAAATGCTCAAAAGGTAACTTTAAATTGCTTTGTGGAATTATTTTCGTTTCCCAAAGAATCACTGAATACTACTACCCACATTTTGCTAAACACAATGGTAATGCAGCTTGTTGAGGGTGTTGCAGGATATGTCCCTCAATGGCTGGGAGAAGCTCTTTTAGAGAAGCTCATGACCTAATAAAGTTCTTAATGCTGTTCATGAAGAGGGAAGGACTTGGCTAAAGTAGTATCTAATTTAGACAAACACACCTTGTCACCCCACCATAGCTGGCTTTGGTTGGTTGTTTTTCGGGTGGTTGGTTGGGGTTTTTTTGTGCTAAGAATGAGAACTGGCGTTTTTCCAAGGAGGTGTGTCAGAGGTGTAAATGAACACGGCACTGAAGTACCCTATTGTGTTGTAATAGTCATGCTGGAGACCCGAAGGTGTGTCTCTGCCTTTATAAATACCACGCTGCTTTTACAACTGGCTCTGATTCTTTTGAAAGAGACGAGTTGCAGCAGGAGTTGCGTTTGGGTGTCCCCAAGCCCTATGCAAGGTATGTCTTTTAGTTATCTTACTTTTGCACTGTTCCACTTGCAACAGGTTACTGTTAGATCATTATTCATTTTAGTGTTATTAGTTGCTGTATTTGCAACAGATCTGTAGATACTACATGATGTTCTCTAAAGAGGGTTTTATGGAGTGAAAAATCTCTGCAGAGCAAAAGGCATGAAGCCAGTCAAGTATAAAAATCTCTGTGTATGGTGTAAGGCTTGAAGCAAGTCAAGTAAGAACTATGCAAAAGTAGAACCTGCTCACATCTCCTGCTACCTGTGTATTCTAGATTCTAAGTTTATGCAGCTAAAGATATTTGCAGGTCGTTTAATGTTGAAATAGGTTCCTTGTTAGCGTGCCTACACATGAATTTCTGCTTTCTAACATGGAAACCTGTCTACAGAAATGGCTGTGATGGGAACATCTGAAAAATACATTTAGGGATTTAATTAACTAAATGCTAGTTTTAAACCCTTTACTATTATGGTATGCTCTGATCCTAAAAGCTGCTTCATAAAGAGAAAGACCTACTGAAATGAATGTGCTCTGTGCAGACACAGGGAGTGGCTTGGCAATAATTTGCTAACTAGCTACACATCAAAACCGAAGTTGCATATTTATCCCTTGAATTTGGTAGCTTTAGACACAGTGCAGTACACTGCAGGTGTCTTCAAAAACAGAAAGGTAGTTCTGTTTGTTTAGCAGTCAAGGCAGCAAAGAATGCATCAATAGTTACTTTCTGGTTTCTGGAAAGACTACTCTCATATTTCTTTTCAACAGAAAACTGAAATACTGGCATGACCAGCGAATTAAGGCAATTAAGAAATAATTTTGCTCAACTTGAACCAAATGATTTCCTTTCTGTCTGGTGTATTTCTGAAAAATAGCTGGAGGCTAGAGTCAAAATTTCTTACATGCCATTTAGAAAATGGGAGACCATGGGAACAACTGCTTACTTGTTAGAATTTATAACTCGTAAACTTATAAACTCAGATATCCATCTGAGATTGACAAATCCCAGGTTCAAATTCCTTCTTTGACTGCAGAAGAGATTTTAATTAAGGTACCTCAGTCACTGGGCAGTAGCATGTCCTGGGAATGACTCTTTTCTGTTCCACATTGCATAGTTCATTAATTGGATCAGAAGGACTTGATAGCCATCTACTGTTCCCAAGGATAATACATAATGGTTCTAGAAACCAGGTATTATTCACACAAAGGACAAAGGATTTGGCTGGCAACATCATTTTAAAAGGTATGAAAGAGCAGTGCAGTACCATGTCTGAAATACTGCAACTGTCAAATGGATTCCAGCATTAAACGAAAATATTTTTACATTTTTGCTTGTTTGTTTGTTTTGAAGGCAGATAACAAGCAAAACAGAGACCATGAAGATCAAAAGCTTTGGACTTCTTTGTGTGTTGATTCTGGTTGCCCAGATGCTACTAGCCAACTGTGAAAGACAGAAGGAAAGAAAAAAGGGAAGACAAGGCATAGAAGACAGTGGGAAAAAACAAACTGAATCTAACCAAGACAGTGAAAAAGGGCGGAAGTCAAAAGGAGGAAAATCATCTCCTAAAGGCAAGTTTAAAACCAAAGAAAATGCTGAGTGCACCTGGGCAGTGACCGACACGAATGCTGCTGCTGTGCACGTAGAGTGCAAGCATGGGGACAGCAAGTTCTGGTGTGAATTCTCTGGAGACCCTTCCACCTGTGCACAGTACGCAGCAAACCAGAAATCCTACTGGAAACAAGTCTCCCGATCCCTCAGGAAGCAGAAGCAGATCTGTCAAGACCCCAAAAGTGTCCTAAAATCTAAAGTATGTAGGAAAGGCCCACGAAGTGCTCATCTCAAGTTGACCCACTCAAGCCTGCTAACATCAGTGGGTCCTGCAGAAGGGACAATTCATCATGCAAAAGAAGTTGTTCAGACTCCAGCAGCTGCCTCAGTGACTGAAAAAAAGCTAGAACACAGTCGTCAAGACTGTGTTGAAGATATAGATTATATTGATCAGAAAAAGGTGGCTGAGGAATACTGTCCAGAAAGCTTGCTTTCTTTCTGCAACTTTTTTATCACAATGGTCCAAGACAAAAAATGCTGAGGAAGTGTTTCTAAAGCTCTGTATCATGGAAGTCCGGTCTCATCTAAGTTACTGCACGCTATTCCAGATTTTATTCTTATGTTATATAGTGTATATAAGAAAAAAAAAGGAATATATTTTTCTGGTTTTGTATATACACAACAGACTACACTTGACATAGTTGAAGATGTTATTGATTTTATTTGCACATACACTGCTGCATAGATGTTACCAATGGATGTTACATACTCTACAGAGAAGTGTTTAAGTAGTCTCCTCGCCCCTCTTTGAGCTGTGCTAGCCAAAATGAATTTAGCGCTATGCACTTCTTGGTTATGTACAATACTTTTGACCTAAAGATTATTAGGAAAAATAAACTTCAAAATATATTCAAAATATTATCTATCTCTCTCCCTCTCTCTCTCTTTAACTAGATTTTTCTGTAAGTGCTAAGCCTTTGTCTTAACACTTTCACAGGATCTAGCCAAAGTGTTGCTTAGAAAGCAGTTTTTAAAAAACTTCTACAGCTTTGCAGGCTTCAGCTTTCTCAGCCAGTGCAAGCAACATTTCGGCAGGGAATTACATTACCTTTATTTTTTTCATCATCGTGATAATGAAGGGCAACAAGATTTTCAGACTTTTCCATAATTTTGCAAAACTTCAGTTTTCCAATGTCATCAAAGGATGTCAGAAAAATATGCAGACTTCATTCTTTCTTTTCTCCTATAGTATGAAGCACATTATAATCATTTTCTGGCAGGTAAACAGAGATGCAGAGATAAAATCACTTGTAAAATTTCGCACATAGGCCCAAGACTGGACTCTTACTCAAGCAGCTAAAGCACTTGTGCTCCACTGCCTGTATGTTCCTTTGAAGTTCTATTGCCTGTTATTTTGTGTATGGACAACACTAATAAATACTTTTTTATTCATTAAACTTCATCTGTATTTTTTAAAAAAAGAAATCCAAAATCTACAAGACTAGAGATTTTAGAAAATGTAAAGCTAAATAATGACTATTGACCTTTGATAGTTTTTGAAACTCCAGCTGGAAGAAATAGAATATACAAGTTATATTTTTCCAGTGGCTCTGGGTTAGGAAGGGTGGTCTTCTAGCACAGTCGTCCACTTGGAGCAACTTGAACTTTCATGAGCATTTCTAGCAAATTAAACTAACACTTGTTTCTTGCGAAAATATAGGCTGTTCCCTTCTGCAATTATCTCATTGCTAGGTTATTTGAGAGAATATTCTTAAGATGGGTAGTTATGAGTAACTCACCATCTGCCACTTCTCTTTTCCTTCATTGTCACATATACTCACTTTTTATTTAAATGAGTATGTCTGGGGAGAGCATTTTAATACTAGTCTGTCTTGTTGGTGCAGCAATAAAGGCCCTTGCCATTATTTAATATAATTATTTTCTTTGCAATGAAGAATTAACTTAGCAAAAATGCTTAAATGTAGATGGAAGTCCTCGATAAGAGGAACATACACTACTAAACACACAGCTTTTTTTTTTTTTTTTTTTCCTTTTAGTAAGGGTCAAGTCTTCTTACACAGGGTTGAAATTATTTTGGCAAAGTCAGTAAGAAGGTATGGTGCCAGCTCAGGCATTAGCCACAGTATTTTAAAGAGTATAGTATTCTGACAGCTCTCATAAGTACTTCATATGATATTTGTTTACTTTTTTTTTGCTACTTACAATATTGTGAACTCTATGTGACTAATAAAATCCTCAGTGTGGGATGTAGCTATTAGTCCGGCAAACTGTGTTTGAGAAGGATTCAGCTGTATTTTACCAAGTCCGAATGGCAAAAAAGGAGATTCTTCTTTCTGAAGTTCCAGCCTCTGCACGCCCTATGGAAACACTGGGAGTCACCAGGCTGCACAGAGTAAATTCTGTTGGACTAATGCCCACTCCAGAAAAAAGGGGCATCAGCACTAACTCCTGTGGAAGCTGGAAAACACAGCCATTCTGATGCCAAGCAGGGTGGAAGCAGGGTGCCAAGTTACCAGCTCCCGGCTGTTAAGGCAGATAGATAAATACTGAAAGTGCAAGTGAGTTCCAGCTGCTAGACGCCTTCTGTGTTGGCCTATACCACTTGGCATTAGGATGTCACCGAGATAAGACAGTCAAAAGATGCAGAGGAAGGATAAGCAGTGCACATTTGGCTCAAGCAATCAATGTAGCAATTAATTATTAGTATCTAATCTGGTATACAGACACCTGTATTGTAGTCCCAGATCACAACCAGAGCACTGGGCAGGCCTGGCTTAAAAGGCTCAGTTGCTCCAGATGTTTTGGAAAATGTCCAATCCTAACTACCCTTAGCTGCTGTTACCCTCACAAGTACTATGTTAAGCACTTTGTTGCCTGGAGTGCGAGTTGCCACAGGGCATAGCTCTCCTTGTGGCTGCTGGCCAGCCAGGAACACCCAACCAGTGACATATCTCAGAACAAATTCCAGCCTGGGATTCCAGAGTTGGGAGTTACATCTCCATGTGCAGGACTGTCAGCACCTGGATCCACATGTTAGAGCTGCATGCTCCTTTCCAGGGATGCATTATATTTCTGCTGCCTCATCATCTTGGAGTTTTTTTCAGCACTGCCTTTTCTCTTCATGCATGGCTCTTTGCAGGATGAAAACATGCTCAATCTCAACAGTTTCTGGGTGCATTTCACCTGCGATGCACACCGTTGAGCCGGTATCCTGCAAGAACAGTGTGGAGATCTCTGAGCAGCCTTTTTTTGGAAGGTGGACTAATGTGAGAGTGCCGATCTCAAAACTATCTCAGCTAAACAATGGGATTTTTAACTTCCATGAGTACATAGTTTTGGCTGTTCTTCAGAAGGGCACATTTCAGAATACAGGGTCTGAGGCAAATACCTCTGGAGTCTAACTTCATTAACAGCTCTTTCCATAACTGCACAGACTGCATGTGTACAGCTAAGTACATCTAAGTTCTCATTGCATTTATGAAACCTTGTGTTTCTGTCCTGTATCTACAAAAAAATCACTTGACAGCAATTTTTCTTTCTGGGCATTTACAGAGCCAGTTAGGTCAGCATAACTTTGGTATTTCTGGAGTCAAGCTGGTTAGGATAAATAAAACATTTCCTGGCATTCTTCATCTTAGTATCTGTGGTCATTATGAGACAGGTCACAGCTGAGGTCTGTCCTGTGCCTCTTTTCCCCAGGTGCACCAGTTGTCAGAAAGTCACGTTGGCTTAACTTGGAATAATGGTGGTAGTGACTTTTCTAACACTTTCTATAGCAGGGCAAGCAGGAACACAGTGCAGGGAAACAATAACAAATTATTTCTGTGCAGCCCAAGTCCTCTGTCCCACCATATTGAAAACATAAGGATCTCAGCTTTCTTAGCATCAACCTGAGTTATGGAAAAAACAGCCCCTTTTTACCCCTGGGGAAATTAGGCATAGAAAGACCAGATGACCTTGACAGTCATGGAGAAAAAAGCAGTATCTGAATCAGGAACCAAATAGAAATTTTCAAATTTCCAGTGGTCTCCTTCTTGTGGCTTGTGATTAGATCATTCTGCACAAGAACTACATGTGTGTTCTTGAAAATATCCAGCTAACTTCTAGCTATTTTAAAATTATTAGGAATATTCTTGGGAAAAAGTAGCTTACTTTGTAGGCAATACAGTTTGTTTCTCCAGACACTCTGGCTATTATAGTTTCAGTATTTACTTAGAAAGAAGGATGGGGCTTTTGAAGATAAGAAATTCATTGTAGCTTCAGAGATAAAGAAGTTTCAGGGAGTTTCCCTGCTCTTGCAATATGGAATAAAGATACATTTGGTAACTGCTTTGGGCTATGGATGATCTTTTTAGATGGACCCAACCTTCACACACTCCACAAACTCTACAAACTTTGGAGAGTAAAAAAATGGATTTTTTTAAAAAGAGGAGAGAAAAATTTGGAAGATGAGAGTTTTTCTATTTATCTCCTAATATATGACAGTCTTATCTAGAAAATTTTACATGTATCTTTGTATTCACTAGGAAATGGAGCGACATTGCTAAAACCCAGCAAATAGCTCTGCTAATGCAGTACTACTTAAAAATCTCTAAAATTTCAGCTCCTTTAACTGTGAAGTTTTATTCTTCTGTCATTTTCTGTAGTGTGTTTTCAACTCACTTTCACACACAAATTCATTTGAATGAGTTTCCGTTCCTTTTGCAACCTCGTTTATTCATTTACCACTTTAGCAACAGTCCAGATTACTTATCTAATCTCCTTTGTTGCATGACTACTTGTAGGAGAATAGAGTTGAGTGACTCAACCTTCCTGCTTCCAGGAGTGCCTCACCCTCCTCCTCCCCCGAGGAGGCCAATGAGTACCTACCGCCCCATATCACCTCACCTGAGTTTGGCCAACCGTAGTGGAGACCGAGTGTTCAGACAAGACATATTTTACACTGCCGTGCTCAATCCATTTAGACATAGCTGAATCTAGATAATAAATTCCACTCCCTTATCCACCTTTACCTTATTTTTTTTCTGATGCTGCCCTGAGCAAGGCAGCCTAATACTTGTTGGGAGCTGCTTCACCTCACCTGTGCCTTTGCCTGGTTTTCATTCCATTTCAATATAGTACATTGTTTGTTCCTTTAGGCTATTTCCAAGAGTTATACAACACTGGGAATTGATCAAATGGAAAAATCCAGCTTCAATATGAGAAATTCAGCAGGTTCCAGCCTGCAGAGGTTCCTTGCAAACTTGTCACTAGGGTGGTAGTATCATCCCATCCCTGGCTGGAGGATGCATGGCTTCTGCTTGTCAGCACCATAAACGGTATAACATATCCTATGGATCTCAAGACTGCTGTAGGTATTACTGTGTTCTAACATCTTTGAGCTTCTTTCTGCTCCTTCCCTTGAAAGAGCAGGGGGACTTTGAACCCCAGCTGCAGTCATCATCTCTCTTCAAAGAGCCAGAGAGAAGGCAGAGTGCAAGAACCCTAGCAGGGTTAGAGCTAGCGGTCACCGAACCCCTAGAGGTTTCTAAAGGGTATCCAGGTGCCTCGCTTGCTCCTTCCATTGACATTCCTGCAGTGAGACTCTACAGGGTCACACATAAAGAGAGGGCACTGGCCACGTCACAAAGATTTTTACCTGCTTGTAAAGTTAATATTAGCAGAAAAGGATGCATTAGGGCCCAGCTTATCTCTTTAATGAGTATTCTTGTTATAGATTTCTCCAGGAACATGCTCCTATCTATGTAAAGTACATGTTTTACTCAACAGCTAGAACTTCATTCAAAATTGCTTATTGACCCCACTGGAAATAGCTGGCCTAAGACAAAGAAATGATAATGAGTAGGTGGAAGAACTGTGAGGACTTTCCCACCAAGTTGTTGCTTCCTGACCACCTCACTCACTAATCATACCAGGCCCCATGTAGAAAGGGTATTCTTAACTAATCTGAAGCTTTCAGTGGACCATGGAAGTCTCACACTGATTTCCAAGCAACAAAGAGACACATCAAAGGGACTTTGTTATGTAATGAGAGCCTGCAACATGTTCAAAACTGTCTGCGAGTGTGCACATATGAGCACTCTGTGGTGCTTTGGGTATGCCAAGGAAGAGGAGAGTTGTTCCAGTCAGCCAGAACGTTTGATGTTAAAATGGATCTTAAAATCCAGGAATTACAATATAAACTGTAACAGGAATGTATTCTATATATCCATAATACATGCACAAATTATATGTAATGAATGTGCTTAGATAATAGAATTTTATTTAATTAATGCAAGATACCTTTACATCTGTTGCCTGAAGGTGCTGTGGTTTCTAGAGTCACTCTAGAGGTGGTATGATTCCCTGGAAAATCTTAAGACTGCTGTTGGGCTGCTCCACAGCAGCTGAATCCCTACAGATGTATGCGCCGTGGCAGCTCTGTTCCTACTCCTTGTTCCAAAGGGCTCTCCGAAGGACAGCTGCAGTTCCTCCCTGCAGTGCAAGCTTCCGGGGAATTTTGTATCTTGCCTCTTGTGCCTGCAGGCACGAACATGTTTTTTTATGCTATATGTGCAGCAGCCTATAGTCCTTACTGTCCTATAGGGAGGACTCTAGTTAAGTGTTGATCTCATAGACTGTATTCCTCATTTACATGTGCAAATGACACAGAAGTGAGCTAAAGAGGTCAGTTTGTGGATAGAGAAAAGTTGGGACATTGAGGATGCTGGTTTGTGTGTGATTTTAGATGAAATCTTGTCTCCAAAAAAATCCTCATGCAAAGAATTAGGGTCTGCATGTGCTGCTGCAGATGGGGTGTTTGGGTTAACAACCCTCCGCTTGGGTTAATGATCAGGTTGCTGGTTGTACAGGGTCATTAGAGCTCTCAGGTCACTACCATTGTAAGAGTGAAGATGTTAGCTGATGGCGCTAATGTTAGCTGGCCAATGTCCAGCTAGGTAATTACACTCTGCTGCCCAAACTCTTCTCAGAATTTCAATCAGATGCAGCTTTCTTCACCATCTTGAACCGCTTTGTGCTCTGCCCGCTGATATTTCAGTGTGCCGGATTTTACTTCAGCAGGAGGCTGGAAGAGTATTTACTGAAGTCCCCCAAGACTGAAGGAAGACCAGTTGTTAGGGCAATTTCCAACTGTAATTTAGAGAGAAGGTGAAAGAAAAATTAGAAGCGAGGCTGTAAAAACAAAAGCAGGAAAACACTGATTTCAGAGGCAGAGTTAATGTTAACAACTAGAATCAAAGTCTTCGCATCCAGCGTTTTTATCTTTAACATCCTTGTGCTTGATGTTTCTTTTATGCTATCCTATGAAATCCTATGAATCCTATGAAAAAGTATCTTGGCCTCCCCAGTATGAGTAAGGCTTTAAAAAATAACTCCACATCAGCAGTTCAAAAGCCAAATACCAAATACAAAGAGACCCCTACTTATTTACTCCCTTAATTGCATTATAACCTAACCTCATAAGGGTGACCCATAACTTTGGAGTGTTTCAAATTGGTAAAAAGGAGGGAGAGGTTCCAGGCAATGAAATGGGAGCAGCATTAATAGATATTACATTTGTAAAGTTGACTTCTTTTTCAAACTGAAAGGAGAGAAAATGTACACGTAAAAGAAATACTAAGAAATAATCCCATTAAATTCTGTAGCTGTGATGCTTAGCGATGATTAAAAATATAATTCACAGAAAACAGACACTGGTAATTTATGTCTACTTTTATTTCAGTGTATTTTATTCAGAGTATAAGGAAGGCTCATTAAAAAAAATTATGTCCCCACAATTAAAAGGCTTTGAAGAATAGAGTGTTGCTATGTTATGCAGAAGAAAAAAGAGGAAAGACCTATTTTAATGTACAATAATTTTACTACCAAAAGTAGAACAAAGCCCAGTCATGGTATTAAAAACTCTTCTCAGAACCTGAGTATGTAGGTTTTCCTCATCCAGCTGGAGTATATTGCCAAGCAAAGTTCCGGTGGGGTTTGCCTTTTCAAAAGCTGGCAATGTTTAGCTGGATGCCTTTGCTACCTTTTATATATCTTCCTTGACATTGTGAGCCTACCCCTTATCTTCAAGTGGATTTTCAAGTACCAACTTGTTTTACAGGCTTTTGTGGTGATGAAAGAACAGAAGACGTACACAAACCAGGATCATTCCAGAAGCACATCACACAAATCTATGTCTCCTTCCTCTCCAAGAAGAACAGATGAAGTACAAGTCAGGGACAAATGAAAAACAAAAAAAAAAACCAAACCCAAAGCAGAAGTGTATTAGAGCAGATTTAGTGAGGTTTGATGAGTGATGACAAACTCCTGAACTGGCAGGTGCTCGTTGGCTGTTTGAGCCCTTCCCCTTAAAAATTGTAGGCTTTTTTTTTTTTTTTTTTTCCTCTAGCATTGCAGCACAAAGGTTACCTTAATGCCTGAATGTAGGCTGTTATTAGGAGCTGATGATACCAGATCATGCCTGCACGGCTCATCTGAATTTGCCCCATGCTTCCTGCTGGAGACAGTTCTGGCAAGAGTATGGCTGACGTTTCTGCTAGTATATTGGGCGCAGTCTTTGGAAGCAGGGCGAGATTTATTTAGAGATGAAAACTAACTCACCTCCCTACAGAGCACCAGTCTTCATATCACCTTTCCTCTCTCTTGCCAAATTAATGTTGAATTTGGCTTCTCTGCATTTGAAAGCTTTGTATTTGTATTACCTGAGAGGCCCAGTGGTTTCCCCCTGAGGTGCACCCCTTTACACAAGAACACTGTTTTCAGGGACATATGTCTGTTCAGTACTAAGGGAGCTCCTCTAGACTCACGTAAGTATTACTCAGAAGTAAATTTGGCTTATACCTTGCTATTAGGATTAATTTTACTCTTTGAAATAGCTATTGTAATTCACTATTGACTAGTAAGTCAGAAGCAGCCAAATAATTAACTGCTTGCAAATAGAATTAATTGAACAACTGAAAACCAGAACGAAGGAGAAAGCAGTGAAGGCACAAGTGATGTCTACCAACAGCTCTCTCTTTCCACGCTCCTTTAGGTCATGTCTTTTAGGCCACGTCTTTTAGGCTTCTTCATGAATACAAGACACAAATGCCGCACGAGTTCAGCAAACACTTCAGTCAATATGACCCCTCCGATAGCCAGAGGTGATGTATCTGACCTAACAGATATGAAAAAGTTCTTCAGTTTCCAAAAATATGCAGATCAAGTCTCTTCATGGTGGCTGCCATCATACTCAGCAGTGCTTCTAGGCAGTACATCTACTTTGATAACGGGGTATCAAATGATGATTTTGAGTATACCTTTCTCCCTTACATTTACCTGAAATACCCAGTTCAAGAGGATTGCTGAACCACGCAGCACAAAGCACTGACTTCCTAACATCGTCTTGTCAGATAGTTGTGTGACACAAGGAATTGCTCTCAGCTCTTCACCCAGACAGCTCGTGGAATTAATGCAGAATAGTATTTGTACAGTCGCTAGCTTTGTTCTGCTGAGATAAATAGCACACTTACTTTTCCTGGCAATAATTGTGCCAGGAAATTTTAGAGAAAGGTAGAGGCTCTGTCTTTATGAATTCAAAGAGCATGATGAGAGGAGAAAGAGAAAACGGGCATTGCTGCAGGAACAATAGAAACTTCCCTATTGCTTAAGTTTGGACAATGGGAACCATTTGGGAGCTTTCACTGGGGAATCGGGGAGGAAAGCAGACTCAAGAGAACTGACTGATATCCTCTTTTTAATGTCTTCTGATTACAGAACTACAAGTTTTGAGAAAGTTGTAAGCTCTTCAGGATGTGATATAAGCAACAGACAAGATCAAAACCCTGGAAAGCAGGTGAAGCCACCACATCACGTATGTGTTGTTGTCCTTGGAGGTTCTAATTGCCTTTCATGATTTGTCTAGAGCTGAAATAGGTTCTGCTACATATCGCAGGAAGATTTACTTTCTTAGAACATGCTAAACAAAAAATAGTCATGTTCCATACATTTGCATATATGTCATAGTCACTTGTAATAACCACTTCAGATTTTATCCACCAATTGCAGGTGTGCAAGAGACTACAAATAAGTGCTGTTTGTTAGAAATGTCTTTGAGACTAGGCAATCTTATGGTCCTATTTTCTCTCCTTTATTTGGGATGATAAGTGTTTCCAAATGCCTCTGGTCCTCAGAAGTCAATCAACAGGATCTAAAACTTGACCTCTGAATGTTGTAAGAAAAGATACTTTCATGGAATCTGGGAGTCTTTGGATTTGATCCATCAGCTGATGAGTTAGAGGTAGCTGAATTAAGCTTCAGAGCTCTGAGGGAGGATGTGTAGTGCTCTTTCTACTGTGTGCCATGTTGTCATGTGGTACTAAATCACCAAACACACATACTGCTGATGCACAGGGAACAGTGAATAGTGGGCCAAATCTAAGCAGGGCATTGCGGTGCAGACCGTTCAGGGGCCTCAGGAGCTCCAGACTGGTGGTATTAAAGACATCTCATTTGAAAATCATTGTAGAAAAATAATTACCAGTGTTCATCTTCTACCAAGTTGATTTATTACACATTGGATATGCATCTGTCTGGCAACAAACAGCACACATAAGCAATGCTTTCTTTGCTCTTTCCAGAAACCAGCTTGCTTCCCCAAGATTTGAGGAGACCTCACACTGCGATGCTAGTATGCACTGAAGTCTGTCTGATGAAGGCATCATTACCGGTGAGCTGTCAGGTGAGATTTAGCTTGGAAAAAGAATTCAAAAAACATCCTTTTTCAACCATGAGGAAATCCATGTGCCTCTTTTGTGGTCAGGATTCCATAAGCTATGAACAATGGATGTAGCAAATGAAACAAGCTGGCAATCCCAGTCACCATTGTGTGCAGACTTTTAAAATGCACATGCAGTGACTCGATTTTCTGTACAATTTGAAAAGTTTAATGTCTTCATGTCGTCTACATCCATGTTTATATCACTTAAATCTGTATGTTTCACTAAAGAAATAACTTCCTTGGCCCCCACCTTTGCTTTAGATTTCTAGACCATGCTGACAGCTGAGCAGGTTTGCAGTATCCATCCTGCCTTAGAGACAAAAGAGCATGCTCCAAGGAAGCTCCCATAGATGGAGGTGAGTCCCTCTCATATGCCTTGTAGCTGAACTTCACTCATGCTTGCCACTGTAGGGAAAACATGAACTCAGGTAAAATGCTGTTGGAATACTCCACAGTTATCAGAAAGGTGCACAAAGGAAAAAATCAGCCTTTGCCCAAAATTTTGGAAGCTCAAAGGGCAGTAATAATATAACTGTAATGCTGCTAGACATTTTCTTTAATGGCCATTGTTATGAAGAGGTGGACCAAATGTGGAATGAAATATTCAAACAGTCATGCCTGTAACTTCAGTTTATTCAAAAGCCTACCATTATTCATTATTCATCCATTATATATCATCTGGTAACGAAGAAAGATCAAGTGCCTCAGGATACAGAAGGGATGTGTTTGACTGCATGTAGCGTACTAACCAAATCTCAGCAGTGCTTAGTTACAAGCAGCAGTGCAGAGTACCCTGATGAGGAAAGCTGTTGGCATTGTGCATCGGCAGCGTCAAGACCTTGGACGGGAATAAGGTGAGAAATAAGCAGCTGCAGAGCAACAGTAACGGTCATGCTGAGCAGTGTTGCAGAAGATATGGGTTGGGTTTAGCTCACCAGCAACCCTGCACAGTCATTCTCAACCACAAGGGCTGCATGGCGATGGTGAAGACCGTGTTTGCCAGTAACAGAGCAGAAACCTGTTATAATAAGTACTATGAAGCCAGGGGGAAAGAGGAACGTGTTGCAGCTTTGCAACACATTTTTTCCTCTGGGGAAATAAACTTTAAGAGCAATGTGCTTGGCCTTGGCCGGACTTCATCTCTTTTTTTCATCAGGAAGTGTTGTCCTGGACTTCTCTGAGGATTTCAGGTATTTACCTAGGATTCTGGACATGTAGTAGTTTACACAGAGCCAAAAGAAAGCAGCACACGCACTGTATGTTAATAAATTCTGGACATACTGATGTCATTTCACATGCCATCTGCAACCAGAGTCAAGTACAGTGGTTTTATTAGAGGAAACAGAGAGAGCAGTGACAAGTCTGCACCAGCTCTAGGGATCTGTGACACTGATGCTGATCTTACCCCTGCTATGTGCAACTTAGACACATGCCTTTGATGTGTGCTGTTGTCCAAGGGCCTGCAGGTCACAGACTGAGTTTCTGTTATGCCTGTGTTATGCCCACAAATGACTTATCCAAAACACATAAAATAACCCCATGGTTTACAAGCAGCATATTGTCCACAGAACCTGCTGATGTTGATCCCGTCTGCAGAAAATTAAAAAGTTGAAGCTGAAGCTGACAGGTGAAAATCTAACATTACTCAGCCTTTACTTCCTCAGTAGTATTGCCAGAAAATAGCTGGTAGTATTTGCTGGAAAAGAGCCTTTACCCAGGGCTATCTGGTGAATTTTACAGGCAGGAGCATCCCAAGAAACAATGTTTTCTATAGGGAACAGTTTGTTCTGTTTCAGTTGGTAACAAGAGCCGTAGTTTTGTTGAGGCCTGTGTTGAGATGCTATATCCATGACAGGGAAAATTATAATTACAATAATACAAGCTCTTTATATCTTTGTTATGCTATTCTGGCATCATAATTAGTAATACATGAATATTACCAATAAATTTGTATTATTTCATTTAAACACTGGATTTGTATTTGAATTCCCTGCATCTGCTGAACATCACAAAAATGTGGGTGTATGGAGAGCATTGCTGTGTGCTGAACGGGAAAGCAGTCAGAGAAGCTAAGCCCACCCTCCTCTGGCTGCCGTTTTGACTGCAGCATACACAGCGAAACCTTCGAGGGATTACCTACTTTTTTCCAAGCACTGACCTTTTCTAAGGCTTATGTATTCTTAGGGGTAACCAAAAATCTTTCTAATCACACACCAGGAAGAAAATTTCACCACTGCCCATGACGCATCATATTTCTTCATTCCTCCTCCAGCTTTTTATTTTGGGGAAATGTTGGCTTTCTGGAAACAGAGCTCCCATCCAGCTCCAGGGGGATTTTTTCCTGCAGTGGTTTTCCTTTCTCAGGCCTGAGGAGGCCCAGGGAATGGCTAACATTCTCCTTCTCTGGGTAGTGTTGCACTGCCAGCACAACTTTTGGAAACGGTGTCCCTGGTGCACGTGTGCCATGGGCTGGGCTGCTGCGGCACAGTTACTGCACTGGGGGTGCTGCTCCATCCACCGCAGCTGGGCTGGACTATTCGCTGGTGGGCACCAAACTGGGGACAAAGCAGCGCAAAAGGCTGGGTTCTGCCTCAGTAATGATCAACTGGAATATCCTTGTCAATACTAAGTAGAGATTTAACCAAATTCAGGTCACAGTAATAACAACATTCTTATCTCTGGCTAGGGACATTTTGCAACGGGCTCTGCCGTGGGTTTATTGACTGGCCGGTGCCTATCAGCTCAGGAGACAGCCCAGGCACTTCCTGCTTTTGCTGCCATTAATATCTAGTACAACTCACCCGCTGCTGAAAATAGTACAGAAGGAGATATATAAATTATTTCCTATCCATTTTTAATTTACTACATCAAACTTTTATCATGCCAAGCCTGGCCACAGTAACCTTTTGTGAGATAACTGAACATAATGTCAATGAAAAGAGTGAAAATTTTAGAAATGCAGACTGGTATATTTCTGCCATGGGACTGTATAATTTTTGACATTGTAATTAAAGAGCAATTACTTTTGCACTGATGCAATTTGTCAAGCTGTACATTCCCAGATCAAAATCAGTCATCTCCCAGTAAATTATCTTTGTGCCACTTATTTTAAGGTGATACTGTGAGACTGTGAACACCAGCAATCCAAACCAAAAGGACATCGAATATTAAATGATTTTTCTCCTCTTCTTTGAAATGTTAATTATCTCTTTTTGGCTTCGATGTTCAGTTATATCCCACAGCCCATGTGCTTGTCCCTTCCATCTAGTTTACTTTCAAGCATCTCTGTTTTCCAGGAAGACTGAGTAGAAACTAGGCATAAACAGGAAAAATTAGTAGAATTATGGTCAGATGGAACATGTGTGGCACTCCAGCAGGGTTGGGGGGTTAAGGAGGACTATAAAGCATCAGCAGGTTTACAGTTACGCTTCTATGACTTTCTGTGCTTCAATGTAGTATTTAGATTAGGAAAGAACTCGGACATTGGTGAAGAGGTCTTTGCATTGCCAGGATTGTTGCTTTTCTCTTGGTAAATAGTGATATGTTGATGCTGGTGACAGCTTTTTTGGCTTTCAGGAAATCTACTAAGTAAAGCTTGATACACATAATTCATATTTGCAGCTATATTGTTAAGTAGAAATTATTTTTCTCAAGAAAGTTAAAGTGACAAAATGTCTGGATCAGAAAAGAAAAATCAGCTTGTTAGAGTTCTGTTATAGCTAGGATATTTGGGCTACTAATCGAAGGGAAAGGTTATTTTGTAATCAATTAACCATAGTAGAATGATAAGAAAGTGTTTTGGTGTAAGTCTGAAAAAAAATCTTGCCTACTGTAGTATGTTAATTGATGTTATGATGTTATGTTATGAAATACAGTGTGTGGAATAGATTAAATGAAAGACATACTTGAAAGAGGTTCCCTGAAACTTCCCAGCAGCTGAGTATTTGACCCACTTCAGCTGGCTGAAGTAACAACTGAGATGGTTTTCAGTAGTAGAGAATGTGCCTCTCGACTTTGTTCCAACAAACCCGTGAGTACTTTCTGTAATCATTTTACTATGACTCATCAGTGATAAAGACAATAAAAGCAGGGATTGAATGTCAGGTTAATCTTATAGATAACATGCTGCAGGGTGTGTAAGGTGTCTTTTTGCACTACAAAAATAATAAGGAATGGGAGAGGGTGAAGTAAAAAGTCACAGCTTCTAGCAAATGTATCATCCTGAAATGTTTATAAAGTTTAATCTCTTCAATTGACCAAAAAAAAAAAAAAAGAGAGTGAGAAGTGTCTGGATTACGAATTCCTTTCAGAAGGAGAAGCTACACTTCTCCACAAGAAAAAAGATCTTTAGCACTGTCCTGATTTTGGTTGGGATAGAGTTAATTTTGTTCTTAGGATACAAGAAGTTGCTAGAACCTGAATATAGGTGAAGTATAAATCAATATAAATAAATATTATATACATGTAAGATATAAAAAAACAATAAATGAGTGATTACTGGAACAACCTATGATGGGAAGAGTGGGTGTTTCATTGCCTCATGTTATCAGAAAGCACGAGGCTGGTGCCTCTCTGCATTAGCCTAAAGCACAATTTGAGGACAGAGTAGAGGCATGCTATAGAATGAAACTAGAAAGCTGTAGTATTCATAAGATCAGCTTAGCTGTTGTGATGACCCTCATGATCTTAAAATTTTAAAATATGAACTTATCATTCCCCCCATTCAGGCAGGACATCTCAAATCTCGAGATATAATTGTTTGCCCAGTGTCACATAGCAAGTCCTTTATAGCCCTAGAAATAAATTTCTATCTACATAGTCCATTCAATACAGTTACAGCTTAAAAAAAATAAAATAGGAGTTCATTAATGAAAAAAAAAAAATTCAAGCACCTCAGGACTTGTTTACACTTATCAAGCCATATGAAATTGCCCCATGTATCACATATCAGAAGTGTCTGATGTTACTCATGAAAGCTATAGGTCTCTGATAAAAATTTGTGGAAACTGTCACTTCCTGCTCCCTATTTTAGTATAAGAAATGAGCTATTATCCATATTACTATTTTGTTTATTTCTGACTAGACCACTTCTTAATCTTTGCTTAATGTTTTCCTGCTGTAAACCAAACACAGCCACGTACTGATGTTGAAAGTCTAACTTCAGGGGCAGCAAAGCTGGCTTCTTCTGGTCACCTAACATTGTATGTAGCATGTTACAGCACAAAAATATGACTCTGCATAAGGTCTCACTGTCAATAAGTTTATTATCTATGCCAATGCATTTCCAACTGACTGTTCAGCAAATTATACATCCCCACTGTGTCTGGCCCACAGAGAATGTAATTTTGCTAATGTTCTCAGACAGCAGACCTTTTGCTCCAGCTCCTAAGGTTCAGACCTCATCTGCAGAAGTCCCAGGTCTAATTACTATGCAGTGCCATTGATTTTATTATTAGTATTTCAGGAAAAGTAGGTATGGGAAAGTATTTTTCCCTGGAGCCTGTTCCTGTCGTGTGCAAACCATTGGTGTGACTATCCTATATTGACTGATTTCTGGATTTTCAGTTTCAGTAAGAGAAAAAAAACATTCAAACTACTCTTTAAGCTCTTTAAGATATAAATATGATTTATACCTGTTGCATTTTTACTCCATTAGGCAACAGGAAAGAAACTGTTAAGATTTTTGCCATGGTGGCATTAGGCAATTTTGGCTGTGCTTATTAAGTAAACTGGCCAAAAAAAATAAATATCTAAGGAAGTACGGCATATGCACAAAAAGTAAAGCAAGTAAAAGCAAGTAAATGTGGTCTCATGTAGGGGAACGAGGGTAGTGGGGTTGATTGACATTGATAATATGCAGCGGTGGCCTTGCTTTGATGATGTGCAGCTGTAGCTCGTCTGCAAAATGGTTAAATAGCGCCGAGGAGGGTGGGAGATGAGCTTCTGGGTAAAGTAGAGATGGGGAGGAGTGTGGTCTGGTTATTGGAGGATGGAGGAACAGCATGGATGGGGGAGTCTGACCAGTGGTAAAGCTTTCTGCTGTTTGCTAGTTTGTTTGTGTTGCATTATTTCCTGACCACCGTGACACAAATTGCAGCAGTCTCAGTCTTGCAAATGGAGGCAGTCAACAGAAAACATATGAAATAGATGCAGCAGATTAATAACAGCATTTTTTTTTCTCTAGTGGAATACTAGATTTTCTAACTGACTGCATTTGATATGCTTGAAAGAACAGTCAGTTCCTGAAATGATCAGCAGATTTTTAGAACTGTGGCTGTATGTACTCAGAAAATGGATTGTTAAATCACAATTTTTAAATATTTTGCAAAAAACTCTTATCTGCTCTATGTAAGAAGGTGTTTTGATGTCCTTTTCTGTTTAGGGATGTTTCTTGCAAGGGAAACTTTTTATTTAGCCACTTGGAAGCTAATTTTATAAATTTGAGCTAATAATCTAGACAACTTTCATAGTCAGTAGAGAAAGAGAAGAAGCTTCTGTTGGAGCACACATCATCCTTGCTGTCTTATCTCACCAGTGCAGAGCAGGATAACTGCTTTTAGGGGGTGCCTGGTTTGTCCCTTTGACTATAAAGTCTACATAATCAGGTGACTAATTGTAAATAATATCAATCCTATCTAAAGTATTTAGTATCGGTTTTAACCCTCTCTACTTTACTCTCCCTCAATGCACACCCAGATCCCAGCAGTGAAATGAATCGGGGTTAAGGTAGCTGTATTGCTGCGAAATGTGCTGCTGTGGAGCAGGTGCTGCTGTATGGGCTGCTGCTTGGGCTCTTCTGATCTGGGCAAGCAGTGCCACGCGGGAAAGGAAGGACAACAAGCATGACGAAAATACACATACAGTTTGAAACAAAAACCTCCTATTGAGTCACATATTTTTTTTCAGCTAGATATAAAATCTCTTTTTTCCAAAGAGGGAGTAAACCCCCATACTATGTCTGACCAGTTGCCGGTCCTGGTTCATCAGGAGTTTTATGAAACATTTGTGTTGGCAGAACAGAGGGATGCTGCTGCAAGATAAAGGAGTGACCTGGAACAGCTGCTTGGGGACTGCTTAAGCCCGCACAGCTCTCTGTGGCTTAGTCAAATGCTGAGTTCAGCCTCAGGCTTGAGGACAGGTACATGTACACCCCATGGCCATAGGTATGTGGGCACTATGGTTGTTACAGTCCAACCACAAAGCTGGAGTTTTTATAGATCTTTTTTCTTCTGCTACTGCAGCTCCTGTTGTATTTACCGTGGTTTTCCTTCTGTCATTCTGCCATGCTATTTGTTGTGGGTTATTTTTTCACCATCCTTCAGGTTTTACATGCAAAGTGTTTTCTTTGGATTAGTCAGTACCCTACTCTTTTTAAACTATTTAATAGGAAGGATCAGCCTCTTAGCACATTTAATTGTTGTCTTAAGCCTGTAAATGATGCTGCTATTATGAGTTTCTGAGAGACAGCCTATTCACAGTGTTTCCTATGGGAAGGCTTGCCGATCTCATTTTTCTACTCTCTCTACTGAGCTCTTTTACGGAAGATGATGTCTGGGGGTCACTGGTTTGAGTATCAGGGAATCTTCCCAGGTAACACATGAAGGGTAGACCAAATCAAGTGAAGGGAAACCTCTGCCTCTGACAAAGCCTGCAGTGCTGCAGCTACATTGGGTCCCATCCAAACCCACTGCCCTATTGCCAGTGTTCAGGGGGACCCAGATCCACTGCACTACATGCTGCCAATTCATATACAAAAAAAAAAATCGGAACCCTCTCTCCAAAGACTTTTACCCATAGATTGTTACAGCCACTGCGCTAAGAATTTTGGACTCCAGAAAAAGCAGACAGTAACTTGAAAAAGAAGCTTAAAATAAAAAAAAATCATGATGTTGAGAGTAAGGTTTATTTGCCCTGCGTGTTTTTCAACCTTTATTTCCAGTTTTCAGATTTTTCTCTTAACTTGTAAGGCTTGTTATTTGAAATGAAAGCCTGTAGTCCCCGTCCTTAATTTCACCCCCATCCCTACACCTAGGCAATGGAGGGAGCTAGTGGTTCCTGACAGGTGACTGCGGGGAGATGCAGGAGGCTGAAGTGATGCGTGGGGGCAGCTACCCGGGATCAGCCAAGAGGAAACACGAGGCATACGGGGCTAAGCGAGATTCAGGCTGTCTGCATACCATCGCATTGAGCCTCCTGACACTAGGAGAGGCTGATATTTTAATTTGAACACAAGACCAAACGATGGCTAGCAAGGAGAACAAATCTTTCTGCATTTCATTTGTTTCCTAATCTTAAAAACAAATCTAATAATTGCAGGCTCTTGTCAGGTTGAGTACATCAAAGACTGGGGAGGCAGCAATGCGGTGGAACTAGTGCAGCGGTCCTCAAACTTTTTAACTAGGGGGCTGGTGCGCAGATGCAGTGGCAGGCAGTCACCTGTGGCTGCTTAGTTTCCCCACAACCCCTGGCGGGGGTGTCTGTAAATACGGGGGGCTGGATTGAGGACCCTGGGGGGCTGTATCCAGCCACGGGCCGTAGTTTGAGGACCCCTGTACTAGTGTCACAGAAGTAGCTTTCCCCACACAGTCTGGTCTGGGAGTGCATAACATTGATATCTCCTTATCACCCAGTAACTCTGATTCCTCTCAGGTTTCTGGACAGTGTTCTTCGGCAGTGTTTGCTAGGGGCCTGGGGCACAGGTTAGCCAATTTATTGTAATGAAATCGTGACAGAGGTTAGCTTCATCAGGTTGAAAGTATATTTTCAAAACCCAACGTGTTTCAAACCATATTAAGAAATACTTCTTCCATGTAAAGGAAAAAAGCTTCAATTCTGCTTCATTTTGTCTGGTTTTCTGTGAATTTGGGATACTTTGTATTGGTTTGGGAGTTTCTTTGGTTTATAATTTTTCAGCAAAGCAATAGGATTAGGAATCATACTTGTCTGGTAGGGCATGTCTGCATGGCATTTCGAATGTGTGACTATGAATAACAAAAATGCTAGTTGTAAATGAGCTCACTAATGTTCTGTTATGTATGTAATCCAAGCACAGACCTGAGTGTGTCTCAGTGGGCCAGATGTACACCTACAGTGCATCTGTTCTAGTAAATAAAGTGGGCCAACATTAATGCTGCTTCCCGAGAGGCAACGAGCAGAACACAGTAGATGACACCAGGCTCTGTGGGTCTGGGGGTGTGGTACTGGGGAAAGGAGCTGAAGCATATCCAGAGTGTGCCACAGCCGCTGTACTTGGGCTGACATCTCCCTTTGCAGGTGCTAATGAAGGGAAAAGCAAATGAGCCATTGTGTCCTGCACCCTCTTCCCAGCACATCCACCTGCCAATGCAGAAAATTTGCAACCCCTCTTGGCAGCAGAATAATGAGTCAGAATTAAATCAGGCAATTGGAAAGTTGATTATTTCCCTAAGGTTAATTTTGTTTATTGCCACTTTTCTCCTGTAAATGTGTGTCATCTTACATACCTTTAAAAGAAAGACTTTTTGCCAGGACAGTGTTCATGCCAACCACCTCTGTTACAAAGCTGTTATTTACTCCAGCACAGTTGCCTGTGTTAGGTGTAAACATCAGCTTTCAAAACCACGGATGTCCTTCTTGGCATTTTACTACATAATCAAATAAGAACAGTCACCTTTCTTAATTAATATGGCTGAGAACAACATATATATATATGGATGGATGTGTTCAAGATAAAGACACGGGATGTTTCGCTTCCAGCCACCTACAAAGACATGGACATTTCTGTTTAAGATGGAGAGTGAGACAGAGTGCAGCCTAGGGAAGATGTGTGCTGTGACTTTTCTCTGCTTTCCTGGGTGGGTATACGTAGGGTTTCATACTTTGAATGAATTTCTGAGTTATTTTTAGAAAATGCTTATTTTTATGTTCAGTCTGAGGTTTAAATAGAATGTGAAACTGAATTAACCATGTTTGCCATCGGCAATTTTATTCTAGATCCCAACTTTACAGTCAATATTTTATACTATAACAGAAGAGGTACAAAAGCAAGCACAAAGACAAACTCTTGACCTATAGTCAGAAATAATCTATTTCAAAGTATTGGTATGTGTCTGCATTGATGCATCTAAGAAGTTACATAACAGAGTGCAAACAAAAATATTTTCACTTAATGTAAACATTATGGGTGAGGTCTTGGGAGTGGTCCAGCTATGCTCAGTGCAGGCTTGTGCATTACAGAGGAAAGGTTTATCTAGAGATGCGCAAAATTACACCAGCTTGTGTAGTTCCATAAGGATGCTTCACACTCTGGGTAACTGCAATAACATACGGCATTATAACCTCCTGCCTGTGGGATCATGGGAGCTTCGGTCCGCCTAGTCTGCTGGTTACCGTGGCACAGCAACACCTAGGAGCATCTCTGTAACAAGGCTTGCTCTGTTCTCTTACTGTCAATGGCACTGCACAAAGGCACTACAGCCACGGCCACAAGCTGCCCTCAGATCTTTGCTCTGTTATAAACACTGCACTACAAACTATGCGTATGAGGCTGGTGAAATAGCAATCCAAGGAAATCAATGAAATCTGCTGTTTCAGTGTACTATGGCATGCCCGTGCTTGTGAATTATGCACTGCAAGGAATCACCTTTCACCTCAGAAACCAAGGTCAAGAGAGACTCTTTATTGTGGCAACCTTTTGATGCTTGTCTCTGTTCCAGCGGATGGCCAAGCTGTGGCCTGAAGGACCTTTTATGAGAGTTAGAAGGCTTACGCTTACTGCTATATTAAGAATAAAATGTAATCTGAACTGCAAGAGTGTTTCCAGTAGGATGTTAATAGGGCAGTCTGAGTCAGTCTTGCTATTTTCTCTCCCCAGCTACCTATTTGATGGGTTCTTACAGATGCTGACAACCTCCTGAGTGGTTTCTGGTCTTTTCTTAGCTCAGCTCAGCCATTTCCCCAGCAGCCACTTGCTGTGATGCCCAATAAAAGGTAAGAACCATTCTGCCTCTTCCATTACTTGCTTCACTTGCTTGGAGGTGCCACGGTCCCTAGGAGAAACATGATGTATATATACCGTGTGCCACTGGGCAGTGCTCCCCTCTGGGGGATGTTGCGCTGGGATGCAGGGAGAGTGTAGCATGCTCCAGTCACTTCCCATCCAGTCTTCCAGCAGGGAAGTAGCAGAGCGCTGAGCCAGGCAAGCTCTGCCTCTGCCAGAAAGTCTCTCTCTTCTCTACGCATGCCCCAGGGAATACCATGCTCTGAGCCTGTGGGCACAAGGGGAGCTGTACAGGCGGGAGCAAACAAGGGCAACCATCTGCCCTCAACCACTGAACATGCCCCGGCCCCTTTGAAATAATGTTTCTGTGCGTGTGTGTACAGTAATCACACCTAAAGTATCATCTCCTGTTATTTGGCTGTTAGTATCACAGCAAGGATTTCTGGTTATGGACTCTGTACACACCACACTACTATTTATCGTTCTAAGCTATGTAACCTCATCTTTTCCAGTTTTGCATGCAAATAATGAGAGTCCTCAGCAGTGTGGAGGACTGCATTTCATGGAGCTTCCGTGGCGTTGGTGCAAAGTCTGCAGTCTGAGTGGTCAGGGTTATGCACACACTGAAGGAGCTGAACTGGCCTGTGATAAGACACAAAACCAAACAAATATTTAGTAACCACTTTGCAAGTACAACAGAGTAACTCCCCAGGTACTAAACCCAACATGAAAGTCACAGTGCATGTTACATCTGTGCTTATCAAGTAGATGTCTTTTCTTAGGATATTTTTCAGATCTTGCTGCAGAAAGATAACTGGTGTTTCTAGGGGCTAGGGACAAGAGCAAGTGAGTATGCAATAAAGTATGATGTGAACTCACAGCATGTCAGCTACGCTGCATTAACAAAAATAATTATGAAAAATAAGATCTCTTGCACGGGCTATGGAGTTGCTGCCACGCTGGGAAATTTACCATCTTGCTTACTCAATGGTAACCTCTAGTGCTACAATGTAAAGCTGTTGCTAACAATGTCAGATATGATTAGATTTTTTTTGCTGCAATCACATCCAGTGAATCTATTTTGGGGTTTACTTGTGGAGGATGCTGCTGGCATGGACAGAAGCAGGAGAAAATGACCAGCATAAATTGCTACATGGCATGAAAAGCGAAATGCTCATCTGATATGGACCCACACAGTCCTGTTTGCAATGACTTCAGTGGAGTGATGCTAACTTGCATAGTCTATCTTGAAGAGTTTTACTGTATGTGTAAATTGCTTATTTTATTATTGCTCTGTATATAAAATACTAAAATTAATTGTCCATATTGCTCTACACAGTTGTTTACGTATCAGTGGAGCTCTGACAAAAAGCCACACTTGTTACTGTGTCTGAGGAGAGTTGTGAATCACAGCAATGAGTGTGTCAGCGCTCAAGCAGATCACCGAATGCTGTTACGTGGCGTCCAGCCACACATGACAGCCAGGCAGTCAGGCCCAGCAGCAGGGGTTTACAAAAGGCGGGTCTTGCCTGACTGACCTGATCTCCTTCTATGACAAGGTGACCCGCTTAGTGGATGAGGGAAAGGCTGTGGATGTTGTCTACCTGGACCTTAGTAAAGCCTTTGACACTGTCTCCCACAGCGTTCTCCTGGGGAAACTGGCCGCTCATGGCTTGGATGGGTGTGCTCTACGCTGGGTAAAACGCTGGCTGGGTGGCCGAGGCCAAGGAGTGGTGGTGACTGGAGTTATATCCTGTTGAGGGCTGGTCACATGTGGTGCTTCCTCAGGGATCAGTACTGGGGCCAGTCCTGTTTAATGTCCTCATCAATGACCTGGACAAGGAGGCCATCTGCATATGAGCTGGCAGTGTGCCAAGGTGGCCAACAGCATCCTGGCTCGTATCTGAAATTGTGTGGCCAGCAGGACCAGGGCAGCAACCATCCCCCTGTACTTGGTACTGGTGAGGCTGCACCTTGACTACTGTGTTCACCTGTGGGCCCCTCAGAACGAGGAAGACCTTGAGGTGCTGGAGCGTGTCCAGAGGAGGGCAACGGAGCTGGTGATGGGTCTGGAGCACAAGTCTTATGAGAAGTGGCTGAGGGAACTGGGGCTGTTTAGCCTGGAGGAAAGGATCCTCAGGAGGGACCTTACTGCTCTTTACAACTGCCTGACAGGGGCTGTAGACAGCTGGGGGCTGGTCTCTTCTCCCAGATAACAAGCTATAGGATGAGAAGAAATGGCCTCAAGTTGCACCAGGGGAGGTTTAGATTGAATATCAGGAAAGATTTCTTCACTGAAAGGATGGTCAAGCATTGGAACAGGCTGCCCAGGGAGGTGGCTGAGTCATCATTCCTGGAGATATTTAAAAGATATGTAGACATGGTGCTTAGGGACATGGTTTAGTGGTAGACTTGGCAGTGTTGGGTTAACGGTTGGACCTGATCTTAAAGGTTTTTTCCAACCTAAACAATCATAGGATTCTGTAACAACTCTTCATGATGTGTTACGGGTTTCTCCTGTGCTAAGCCATGAGGGATCTAAGCTACTACTTATTTCCCCTTCCTTCCTGGCCCCTTAGCTTATTCATCTTAATCTAAAATAGTCTGTACCTACTCACAGGTCCTGCGAGCATTGATTAAAGGCTGCATTTACCCAAAGAGAAAGTGAGTACATGATCTGGCAGATTTATGCACTGCACCAGTGATAATTTTTTCACAAGGTGCAGAGTACCTGTTAATCAGGTTCAGCAATACCTAAACAGGAATATATTGCTCTGCCTTCAGGATTAAAGTTCTGTCACCAGATAAGGCATTTGTCTCCTTTGCAGACCAACACTTCCATACTTAAAACCGATGTTACAAACACAGCGGGGTTTAGAAATGTTTGTTTACTTTGGAAATGTTATCTAATTAAGAGTTCTTCACTCTGAAAAGCTGTTCCTGACAGATAAGATATGAGTAATATTGAACTTTTGCTGCTTTTCTAATGTCACTAAGAAATAGTTTTGCTCTGTGTGAAGGTCTCTAAACCTACACAGAGGGATAAAGCCTCTCAGGCTTCTGTATCTCCTCAGCAGGCAGCGGGAGATTTCAGGCAAGTCAGAACTTGGGCTGCTGTTTCCCAGGTTCCTGTTTTTCTCTCCTGACAATGGTAAATTATAGTAATTAATAATGCTTATCATGTCTCATGCCTTATTCTCTGACAAAGCAGCTGGACAGAAAGTAAGCTTAAACTATAGCAAGGGAAGTGAGGACCATCCTTGACATACTGCACTATCTGCATGCCGCGGGGAGGAAAGCTGCTTACTTGGTTCTGATTATTGTAGGTAAAAAGCCCAGTCAGATGAAAATCTGTTGAAGATTGCTCCTTCTCTGAAAGCAATTGAACAAGCTTAATGGCAAGCACGAGGCAGAGAGCAAACCCCAGACCCAGCCAACACTTGCAGCCCAAGTGGAAGCCCTTGAGAAGCACACAGACACTGAAGGCATGTGATGGCAGTAAGAGGGGAGTCTGCTCTAGCTTGCTGTAAACCCTGTCAAGAGGGAGATGCAATTTCAGGTTTATGTTAGCAAGGCGTTACCAATAACAGCAAGTAATTACCTGTAATTGTCTTCACAGGTGATCTTAAAGTTTCGCTCTTCTAAGATGCTTTTTAACCTCTTTATGGAATGACCTGAGCAGGATTCACTGGAGAGAAAAGTCTTTCATTATTTGTGTTCCTTACGTGTACAAGAAGCTAAATTCCATACTGTGTCACTTTGCTTTCTTTCAGGTAAGATTCTTTAAAAGCTTGTTTGCTAATGTGCTGTAAAGTCCATTGGTTCTGTGGAGGTTTTGCTACCATTGGGCCTTCGCTGGTAGGAACTGTGATATTCGGCTGTGTACCTTGCACAAGAACTTTGTGCAGGATGGTGTTAGTGGGAAATAATTCAGTTCCATTCATAGTTCAATACGCTCTAGAACTGCTCCAGAGCTATTGGTGGCCTCCATCCACAGGGGTACAATATAAGGCTGTGGAAGGACAAAGGGATCAAGTCCTCTGTGAGATGAGAAAGGACCAATCATGAAAATGAGCAGCTAAGCCCCAGGCAGAACATAAGACAGGAGTAAGCAGGTAGACAACATGGGAGGAAGCATGCTATGAGCAGCGCCTGTCTGTTTGATTCAGTCTGTGGGTGCTGCTGCTTTGTTTTGGCAAGGGGCTGTTTCAACCTCTTTTCCATTGGCAGGAGCCCTAACTTGTGTGTTCCTTTTCCACCCAGCTGATGGTTTCATGAAGCATGTAACAATGTCGTACCTTTGAGATATTTATGTCTACGCTGAATTTGCTTGAAATAGCCCGAGGGGCCCCAAAGCTGAGTGAGAGGACTGACAAATGTCATAGTCAGAGATACTGCAAAAGACTTGCTACCTTGGGATAAAAATAATTACCTAGTCCAGAACATAGGACACACACCAGGGCAATAATACAGTAGCAGATCGTATCCAGTTCCTAACGTATGGCATTAGTGGAAAGCAGTTCTCCTTTGTTCACTAAACTTGCCAGATCTATCAGTGACTCATCATGGAATACAAATCAGAAGATAAAAAGAATACCTACTATTGGAGCTAATCCTGCCTCTTTCTCCTTGGAAGGAAGCCGAAAATAAAAAGGAAACTGCTGTGAATGTGGCACAGGAGGAGGATGTGTCAGGAAGGCTGGCGGGGCACTGGGTTGTTGAAGCTGTTTAGGAGGAACGTGATGGCTTTTCTGATGTAGGGGAATCGTGACAGAAAGGATCAAGTGCTATGTCTGTTAGCACTAACGCACAGGTTACTCAGTGTCCTTTTCTTCAGCAAACCTCTGTGCAATGGGCCACAAGAGTATGTCTGGCACACTGACCACAGGATACATGCGTGCCTGTGGGCTCCAACAGGTATGTCAGCTTGTGTGGCAGAGACACTTCAGGTGTCTGGGCTAGGGAAGCTGTTGCAGCACTGGAGCTGGTACTGTGTCAGACAGTGAGGCTGGCTAAGCAAGGGTCTCTGCTGGGTCCACACTCGTTCCTGAGTGGCAACTGCATCATCACAGCCTGCTTCCTGACCCACAGGATCAGAGCTGCTGCCTCTGTCATGGGGGTTCCTTAGGAATGGGAGAAACCATGGCAGTGTATTATAACCACAGGAACCACAGAACCAGCTCTGAAGCTAGGGGTCAAAAGCCTCTTTGACTGAGCCTCATGCCCAGTGCTTGAAATGTGATAGATCTGCAAATGAATCTGACCAGGATGGAGAAGGTCACTCAGAAAGGCTCAGATGTGATTTGAGGTCACTGTTCTTGTATCAGTAATTCCATGGTAAGCACTTAGACTCCAGATCTGTTATTAAAGATCACATAATCACTTAGGTTGGAAGGGACTACTTCAGATCATCTAGTCCAACCAGTATCAGCTAGAGCAGGTGTCCCAGGACCCAGTCAGGTTTGGGGAATATCCACAGTTGGAGACTCCACAACCTTTCTGGGAAACCTGCTCTAGCATTCAAAATTATTTTATCAAAAATAGTTTTGCTCAGCATAATTATACTATTACTGCAGACAAACATATTTTTAGCCGTTCACCCTTGCAAATGTAGCCTGCTCTATGACTTCAGTGCTGCACCCATAATAAAGGTCTGTAGAACTCAGTGGGGTTGGAAAGAACGTAAAGGTCACGGGACCTCTTGAAAGCAAGAAAAATGTCATTTGTCTTAGCTACAACTTCTCAGCAGTACCTACAAAAAATACTAAAGAAAACAACAGTACAGATGTTTTTCTTTCCAGTAAACTTAGCAGCTAGGAGAGTGAAGGCAGAGCAGGTATTATGTGCAGGTTTAAGGCAGTGTCACTGTTAGTCAGTCACTTGTTAGAACTAAGCTGTGCTGTTTGGCTTCTACATGCTTGTTGTTTCGTACTGGCATGACTTACCTTTGAGGTCCACCGATGTCATGCATAAGCCAAATGTGTACTGCAGAGACTTTATCTGGATTTAGGTTAAAGATCTCAATACTTCCAAAAATGCTGTAAGAATGGGACATGAAAAAGCAAAACATTCTGTTATCTGAAAAAGACGTACAGAGTATGTTCCCCAAATACTAGTGCTTATTAGCGCTGCTGTTATTCTCAGTGAAAGAACGTTATCTTGCCAATGGATTTTCATAGAGTATTTAATCACCTTATGGTAAAATATTTTCTCCCCATTACTTCAATTTCAGAAGAACTTCTGAACCTGTCTGCAGACTGAGACAAGCTGAAGTTTTTCCATCTTTAGTACCTTTGCACCTGTTTGGTTTATTGGCTATTGATTTGGTCTGGTGCAAGGGAAATGAATATGGCTGTTCCCCTGACCAGCACATTCTGCATCTTTCAGTATTATTAAAGACTGCACTTCCAACCAGATGACCCAAGGAAGCACAGTCTGAAAGGGTAAAATCCAATCAGCTCCATGAACGGTTAGAAATGTGTCATTCAAGTGTAATGAAAAAATAAACTGCTATGATAAAGTTACTTTCTGTAGCAAGAGCATACTGGATACCCCACCCTCACACCCTCTGAAGGATTTCAATTACAGTCACTGCATAGAAGGATTTAAGTGAATCAGCTCTACCACAGCCAACGGTTTAGACCCCTATATGAGTTTCCCAAAATCTGTTCTGCACTGGGACTCGCTGGCAATGACATGCTCACCAGCGTGCAGGCCCCACAGAAACATGGGTGGTAGCACGCTGAGTAAGTACCTGCTGCTTCTGAAAGCCCCAGCTTCTACTGATCCATTGAGCATCACCTGAACCACACCACACGCTGCTTCTGCAAACTGAACAAAACAAATGGACATTACACTCTGACACTTCATGCAGTGCCGTGTCAAACTCAGGGTTAGCAGAAATTACTGTAGCTTCTTTGATGTCATCAGAACTGATGGATACAAGTAGAGGATCTGGCCAATATTTTTGCAGAACGTATCAGTGCAAAAAAACCCAAACCAACCCCAAAAAGCCTCTAAAAGCTATGGCAAAACAGTGACAAAGGTACATTAGCCAGCTATGAATTGGCTGTCAGAGGCTGCATGGGATTGGTACAGCAACTTTGCTTTCACTGCTGTTTTCAGGTTTTGTAGGGCTTTTCAGAGTCCCAGCAGCTACAGCTATCTGATGGGGCTGTAGTAACTTGCAATAATCCTCAGACTACTTTAACTCAGGTGGTGATGACGAGAACAGAGATACCACACTAGTTTTTGGACATGCAAACCATCGTGTATTTGTTACACCGTGATTCACCCTCCATGTTCTTTTGTGGCTTAGGATTTTTCTCCCCAGTGGTTTTCATAAAGCTCATCATTGAGTTTCATTTAATTTGATTTTTACATTACTGTATCATGTAATCACTGCTCTTTTAGTCTTTAAAACTCACGGCCAAATATTTAAAGACTACTAAGGTTACAACATAACGTAACCACTTTAGATACATAATGCATTGGTAAGACAAAGAATTTTTAAAAAGCTTGATGCAGGTGACTGTACTTATCAAATCTTCCAAGTCCTCTTACATCTAAACAATGTGGCTCAAACTCACATCTTGAGAGCTGTGAAACTGCAGGAAGATTTCATTAAGTGTAACTTGCTAATGTAATACCCGTGAGTTTTAATAGATCTTAAATTTATTTGGACTGGAAAGCCTGCAGCTGAGCAAGACTGACTGTACGGTTGTTTATACCTCCCAGATTCTGGAACTGAAGGGATTAATAAGAACACAGAATCTATTTTGACCTTGGAAAACTTATGTACACCAGTTTACCTACAAAATAATTTTTTTACGGTGAGTAGACTTTTTCTTGGGTACGCGAGAGCTGAAGCATACAGGAATGCCTGCTTTCCACCTGGGCAGTCATCTACTAATAGCCGTATCAAGGATGAAGTCTTGAGAGACATGTAAAATCAAACTGAAACAGAACAGGTTTTTTTCTGACAGTTTTTTTTCTGTAAAGTGCTGATTCAACAAACCCAGGCTAACTGCTTAACTTGGACTAGCAGGGTCTCATTGCGTTGACGGGAGTTGGCATGTGCATATGAGTGGGTACACCCTAGGGACCTGGCCAGATGCTGCTATAGGAGGACATGCTCTTCAGGTTAATGCCAGGAAGGTGCAAGGGGATTCTCAGCTGCTTGGAAAAATTCTGTGCCAATTTAGGCACTGCTCTCAATATTTACATGCTAAAATGTGTTTTATTTTAGCAATTTCAGTCCTGTGATTTAATTAAGGTGGTGATTATTATTAGTGTAAGCATTATTTGCAAAGTTCCAGCTGTCTGCCAAGTCTTGCTCTAGACACCAGCACACAGTCTCAGCCCACCCATAAGAATGCCCAAGCTACAGTGCTATTAAATCCTGAACGTAAAACATGGGACCTTGGAAATACACATTTCCAACACCATGATTTTTAGCACCTGAAGCTAAAGCTCATGTGAGCTTTTCTGTTGTGTGTTTTAAGTCAAATCTGCAAACTCACATTTTTGGCAGTGTCAAGAACTTAGTGCCTTTCAACATTCTTGGATTCAGGGAGATTTGTTCTAGATCTTACCATCTTGGATGCCATTTTCCAGAACACAGAGCTAGGATTGCTCTCACATTCACTTCGTTTTGGACAGGATTCATAGTTGATTCCTGAGAAGAAATAAATTTATAGAATAGCTAAGGTTAGAATAAATATCGTTGCAATGTTTACATGGCTTTGAGAGATGACTAACGATGGCAACAAGATCTGCCCCCTACCAAAGCAAGAAGGCTATACGAGGAAAGGGGTCTAAGAGGGAAACGAATTTGCATGTCTTCAAAGGTCTTCCAGTTTGCTCACACATGTTTTGGGGAGGCAGCTGCAGGCCCTGCATGCAAATAATTCTCAGAAAACTGATTTTCTCAAAAAAAAAAAATAATATTGAGAAACAGGTGGCTCTTGACAAATACTGTCCAATTGCATTGAAAAATTAAACTTCGCCCAACATTTTCAGTGATTCCAGCCCAGTTTAGAGGTTGCTAGCCTTAAGTACCAACCCAGGGGTCCTGTGGGCAGCAATTACCCCAGGATACCCACATAGTGCCCCTGACACTTTGACTGGCCTATGGCCAGGACCTTTTTGAATGGCATTCCTGTTTCGCAAGGGTTTGTACTACAAAGGTCACAGGAAGGCAGCGAGTAAGCTAGATAAAGAGAGCTAGATGTGACCATTAGACCAAGCAGCAACTTTGTGTTTTAATAAAAGCCAAAGCTGTGGTTTTTAAATTAACCCGAGAACTAAGTATTATGTTTGGTTTTCCATAACATGGGACAGAAACACAGTTAAGGTTTTAAACTAAATTACAAGAAAAGAACACGATAAAAGGATTGTGTTTAGGTTTAGATACACAAGAGGAAAGAATAGTCTAGAATTCCAGTGTTTATGTTTGTTTTGTAAAAAACCGGACTCATTACCTGGGGCAGAGGGGTCTCCACACCATGAAACCCTATCAGCCATATAACCCAACAAGGTGTCCTCCAAGGTAAGGAAATTTTGATTGGATTTTGTATAACGATGAGCGAGGTCACTTGTCTTGCTCCAAAACAGTGACTGTGAAATAAGGTACAATGTCTAATAAGTGATACTTATACTAGAGCTGCTCAGGAAATTTTCCTGGAGAAAAACAAAACCAAAAAATATCATGATAATGAAAGAGGTTTAGTTTTTATTGAAATGCTGCAAGTTCACCTTAGCGGGTCAGTTCTTACTCCTGCAGCCCATGCTCCCATTTCCAAAATCTTTTTGGGTGGTTACTTTTTTGTGGAAATGGATGCGTTCAGCCTATAAAGCATTTTGAAAGAAAGGTTTTGACTAGTTCTCATAGGATACATAACTAATTTGTTGTGTGCTTTGGAACTGCATGTGGAGGAACAGCTTTTTGGAAGCAGTGTCCCTTTAACAGCATGATGGGATGCTCCTTACAAAAAGCCACCTGCTCAGGGAACAGGGACATCTCCCTCACTTCACCAGGATGACCCTGGTACTGGTGTTTGAGGCAAGCCTCACACAGGGATAATCTGCAGTGACAGAGAATGAACAGGGTCACTGGGGTCCAAAGGTGATAACTGCAGGACTATTGTAGTAAGGGCAAAAGCAAAATATCACCCTAGTCGACCTACAGACCCTCACAGTCATTACAGACAAGATCCCATCGCTCGGAGCACTGCGCAGACATGCCATTGCACAACAATCCTACCTCAGCAGTCCACCATGCATCGTACTGTTACCTTGTTACAGGGTATAGGATGACTCGCTAACTCCATTAAAGGCTGATAATCTTCTGATGTAATATTACAGGGGTTCTTGTAAATGAACGCATGTTTTAATGATTCCCATATTTTTAGGCAATCCTTATCTCTGCTGAAAGATTAAAACATAGTTAATTAGTATTTATGAGTATTTATTGCTGTGACAGGATGTCCTTCTGTTACGGTTAAAAGCTTTAGAAGAGTTCTAACTGTGCTTAGGCACCAAAGTACATTATCCATTACAAAAGCAGAGTATCTCAAGCAAATTAAGTAAAAACGGAGGAATCATAGGATCATTTAGGTTGGTAAAGACCTTTGAGATCATCAAGTCCAACCATTAACCCAGAACCGCCAAGTCCACCACTAAACCGTGTCCCTAAGCACCACGTCTACATGTGTTTTGAACTCTTCCAGGGATGGTGCTTCCACAACTTCCCTGGGCAAATGAACAGTTTTAAAACATCTTTCTCTCTATCCTGTATTTTGAATTTCTGATTATTGCAATATCTGAATGTCCTCTATGGTTTTGTCCCTTGAAAAGAGCAGTGCTGATATCACATAACCAGAAGATCAGATTTCTTGATTATTCATACCAAATCATGTGAAGCAAATGTGGCAGGCTATAGGTTGTAATTTTAAAAGTATGGCTGAAGGATACTACCTTCTCAGGTACGGTGAGCCAAAACTATGCCCATGCATCTCCCTGTACAGAAATAATATCTATATTTTTATCTAAAACAAAAGCAGGTGTCTGGCTGTTTTGGACCTGATATGATTTTCACTTATGCACTCATTTGTAGTTACTGACTTTGCTGGAGCCACGGCTGATTTGCACACGTATAGCCAAGATCCAGATCAGGTGCTTGGTCGACAGTGGGTTTTTTCAGTCCCCTCCTGATCCTCCACCCAGTTACAGGTTCTGGCACTTTTGCTCTCACTGGCATGAGTCAGAGGAGCTCCACTAAATTTACATGGTGGGGAACTGCTTCTTGCCACAACACAACTCTGTCACCGCAGCCTGTGCTTGTTTCTTAAGACACTGCTTCATCAGCCTAGGAAATTAAAGCACCTCTCTGCTGACAGGAGGGCTCCTTTCGGACTACCAAGAGGAACTCTGTTGCACAGTGTGGGCAAGCAACTGTGTCTCTGTACTGATGTAGTGCCATGCTCCCTTCCTGAGGCTGCAGCATACAATACCATTTGGGATGGCTCAGGACATTTGCTTTCTTGTACTTGCGATAATGAATGAAAACTTTGTATTAAGATAATTTGCATTTATTGCCTGTCCAGTATGGGTTTTCAAGGCTGTGCCCCACGGGTGTACTTCCTTTCCTCTTCCTGCTCCCACAGTTTCAGGCCCCTGTGGAAAGCCAGCCTCTCTCCTTACAGCAGTGATAAAAAACTCTCTTCTCGATTTTAATGTAAATTTAAAATGTTGACTGCCTTATCCTGCTGTCTGCATGTCTGAATGGAGCTCTTCTGTCTTTGACTCATCTGCTCTTTCTTCACCATTTGCAATCATCTTCCAGAGTGTTCCCACTAAAAGCTGTTTGAAGAATGGACTTTGTCTTGTGTGAAGAAATTAGAGCCTTCAGAGCACTATAAAGCCAGCACTGATCAATTAGTACACGACAGACCCACAGCTGCAGGCTTTGTTACCAGCTGGCACATCCACGTGGGATGTGGAATCTGATCACTTCCAAATAGTCCTAAAGGGATTAAGAAAAGCAGTAGCAATTCATTGAAGATTTCGAAGCATTTTCAAGTTGATTGTCCCTACAGCTGCGTGATCTCATTCCTACTGCTGAACCTGATCGCAATTTCTACACGTTTAAGCATCAGGGGGGCAAACTGGAATGCTGAGCTCTCTGTGTGACGTGGGCTGCAGGACCCAGAACCACTGAGCTCCTGGCCGTTTCCTTGCTGTCTGCGCATGAGCTCCCCTCCTTTCCTTCCTCAGCCTTACGGAAAATAATCAGAAGACAAAGAGGAGGCCAGACTCACTCTGTGGCCAGAAGAAAGCGACAGCACCTGACAACACTGTGTACCAGAGGGAATGTGTCCACCAGACGCACCGCAGGGGCTTGGGCCAGTATCATGCCAGGAAGGACCAGGCAATCCACAACAACATGTCCCTGGCCTTCCTTCTTTTCTGCCTCTATTTATGTAGTAACAAATCTAACTTAGTATTGTATATGATATTAGTTATGGGGAGGTCATACCACCAAGGTGGTTACTACAGCAGGTTTCCATGCCCCGGATTCTTCCAGCCCTCTGCAAAGGCTCCGCGGTGGGTATGTCCTCAGCTCTCGCTCCCACGGCAGACAAGCATGTTACACTGCAGAGCTCTAGCTGGGCTGCAGATATGCCGCAGCCCGACCTGGCAGATTTCAAGCAAGCTTGGGTGCTGCTGCTGCAGCGTGCTGTCCGAGACACGGCCTGAGCCTGGGGCAGGGCACGGGCAGGTCAGCCCAGAGCGTGTCCGGCCGGCCGGGGCAGCCTGGCTGCACGCCCCATCAAACGCCTCACCGTGCAGTCTGGTACCGCTGTGTTAGGGACCACAGCTCTTGCTTATACCAACCAAATTTACCTCCAGGTAAGGAAAGACTAGTAAGAAAGATGATTTTTTACAGGACTGTTGCCTTTTATCTGGGAGCCTAAATGCACTTCCAGTTACAGTCACCGTAGAAATCAGAAGCCAAACTGCAGATGCTCTAGGGAGCACAGTCAGTGCGCTGTCATGTCAGGAAGTTTTCACATGCTTTACTTAGCAGAATTTAACTTGAGTGTATTAAATTTTCTCCTGGAGGAGCCTGTCCCTGGCTGCAAACTGTGTAATTAACCTGCAGAGACCATCCTTCTAGCTTTGGTATTTCATTTAGGAGTTGGGAAGCTGTAAATACCTCTCACTGCCACTTAGGATTACAACATGTCTGCACTGAATCAGCCAAAAGAGAGGGCTCTGGGTGATGGAGGGCAGAATAGGCAGCTGTCCCCTTTGCTTTGCACAGTCAACAGTATAATCAAGAGAATTTGTAGGGCTTGGCTATGAGCACTGGTACATCTCACAGACATTTATATGGCTCACACTTTCTCATCTGTCAAATGATTTGTGCTCCTGGCAGAAGCTTTTTTAAAATTTTTTTAAGCTACTCCTGAAATCTGTTATATGTAACAGTGTTAACAGCCACAGGTGACAGCTGGTTACCTGGTCATTTACTCTTTCATATTACAAAGTTTTTAAACTTGGTCTCAGAAGACAAAATATTTTTCAAGGAATCATAAGAAAAATCTGGGGGGTTTATTTCCAAAGCAGAAAGGTAAGCAATACACACAATACAAAGCAGTTCTGCTGCTGGACTCAAGTCATGGCCATAAAAAGCACAAAGCAGCAACCATCCAGGTGATTAACAATCCTCCCGGGACAGCTTGCTGAGTCACAAATTCAAAGCATCAGCTCTCTAGCATTTCAAGACACCAAGCTCAGTACTTGGTGATGTGCATGGCTGTCACTTGTGCCCAAGAGAAGAGTCTTTATATCCATGGTCCTGGCAAAGCTGAGCAAAACTACAAATGTCACAGAAGTGGTATGGCTTAGACTTCAAATGGGGGAAGGTCATCTACAGCTGCTAATCGGCGTGGTACTTTTAATTGTATAAACTAAAATGATAAGGCATGAAGATGGGCTTTTATAGAAATCAGGTAATTTCAGCATTGTTTTAGAAATCAAAATACAGATCTTCAATGTAAAAAAATACATGCAAGAGCTTAACAATATTTCATTTTTGCTGTCCTCACCTATCAACGTGGATTAAAATAATTCATTGACATGCCATTGGAAAGCTATTTCTCTGATATGAAATACAGGTTTTGCCTCATATCTCAAAGAGATTGCCAGTCATGTAGAACTGTGATTTTGATTGATATATGGAAAAATAAGTCGTGAAAAGTCTTTTGGACTTGTTAAAGCCAGCTCCAGGGAGACATGCCACTCTTTCCAGCCTCACTGTTGAGGTAGACACTTTTCACCTCTCCCTTTTTCCAGCACTGCAAGAAAACATTTGTCTGGTATGCAGCGTTTAATTCACGCTGAGCAGAGGTAAAGGCAGAGACCTGCTGTAGCTCTGGGCCTCCTGAAAACAACACGAGAAGTTCGCTGGCATGTGGTGTGCTAAAAATTCCAGCAAGAAGTTTCAGGTTGAAACAAGCACATCTGCCCCGCCAAAAAATGCCTGAGAAACAAACTGTCCTCCCAACTTCTCATTGGGAAGTTCTCAGTCACAGAATGGGCTCATTTTGTTTTCTTTCTTGGTGTACAAAAGAAAGGAAGCATGCAAAAGAGATCACCGGTCTACCAGTCACATTTATCTAATCCAGATACAGAAATCCATGGTGAATGCGTTACATACCACACTGCTGGGAGGCTCATTTGATCTCCTTCTCTGGTTTTCGTTTGTATGTTTTGGGTTGCATATTAATTCTGCATCATATTTGCAAATATCATATATTTGTGCATAACAGATTTCTTTCTTTGAGGTTAACTTTGTTTATGCTTAAATATTTAAGGCCTTTTATTCTACTGCAGAATCTGAAATATTTAATCCAAATTCAGTGACATGTAACATAAACACACTCTAATGTTATGTTTAATTTTTTTAAAACTTTTTTTTTTTATGAACAGAGTTTGGGAAATGCTGGCACGTGTGAAATAATAACTAGCGTACTTAGAAGGAACACTGTGAAACCTGCTGTAAACTCAAGAACTGAACTTACAACCCTTTCTCCTGAATGTGAGGACTGCAGACCTTGCCTCATGACCTTCTGGAGACAGACACTATATCCTGTACTCTGTAGAGTGTTGAAGAAGGGCTGGGATACAAATAACCATTAAAACCACATCTCCTTATTAAATCCAAATGTTATACATACTGCAAAGCATATCCTGCCTTTGTCCTTACATTTGGGTAGAAGTTGCATTTTCCAATGAATTTGAGTATTTCTACCCATTTACCTTTTATATGAATATCACACTAATTTATCAGACAGAAGCTGGGGCCAAGAATAGTTCCATTAGCAGCTATCCTAGCAGCCAAACTTTAATGTGCTTATTAGAAAAACGGACAGCTCCTGCATCATTATCTCTTGCATATCAGTACGCTGGTCTGGCTAACCTTGAAAGAGTATCCTTTCACTTAAGGGAATGGGATGGCATTGAACTATCTGGAAAATCACTATTAATATAGATCTCCTTTTTCTTTACTTTGTAATTTTCTTTAACCGGACATGACAGAGCAAATTCATCCCCAATTGAAATCTATTTAATTGTTATAATATCATGAATAAGTTTCATCCCTGCAGATTTCAGTTACACCATGAACAATGTCTTGCTTTCAGTTACTTGGGCTGTGTTGCTTGTACTTTTATACTCAAAGATTTGAGAGAGACGCTTCAAGTATGGGACCCATTTTAAATTTGTAAGAAATTACTTCTGGGCTTTGTTCTGGAGAACTCAGTCAACCCTGCCCGTATTGTTCAAATCGCTGAGGCACAGATACTTTCCTGGTGAGACGTGGTCTCCCCTGCACCCAGTAGTGGCTTTTCCAAGGTCTCAAGTTTTCTTTCTGAAGCACGCAATGTCTTCAGGCCACACTGAGATTTTAATTGTGGTTCTGTGGTGAGGCTCTGAAGTTAGAGCTGGAAACAGTCCCCCGAGTCCTTTACGTAACTGGCCTTTGCAGGCACCAAACCTCACCAGCAGCTGCAATTTGTGTAAGAAAACCCTTCTCATTTGCTACCACTGTTAGCCAAGACTGTAATGCAGATATGCAAATAAGCTCTCGGAAATTTGTTTTTTTAAAAAAATCAGTGAGAAGTTTGTGGTTATTATGAAGCTCCTTAAAGGCTTAAGGTCAATTCACACTCTGCTGGGAGCCTAAGGTATCGTCTTCACCTGTGAAAGCCCAGGCATTTCAGAAGGAGAATGCATATTGAAGGATCTAAATGGTGTAGCAGTATTTCTGCATCTAACAGACC
Organism: Falco punctatus; assembly: GCF_963210335.1. Classification (NCBI taxonomy): domain Eukaryota; kingdom Metazoa; phylum Chordata; class Aves; order Falconiformes; family Falconidae; genus Falco; species Falco punctatus. The sequence continues at coordinate 128,937 of NC_137580.1, read as the reverse complement.
CATCTCTGCCTGTGTTTTAGTTTATCTGCCTCCTTTAGGTGAACTGTGATGGCTGTAGACAGTGCTGCAATTTACACATCCATATTCAATTTGTTTTTTCATGTAAACTTGTGAGTGGCTATGTCTTTATGTTGTCAAAAATGATGCGATGAACAACAACCTTTATGCCTGTGTTAAGGGGAAGCCCTCTGTAACCCAGAATCCTTTTGCTACCTTTTTTGCCCTAAATATTTCTGGGTTTTCTTCCGCTGTCCCTTCCCTTCTCCCAGCCTGCTGCTGCTTTGGAGTAGCTTTTTGGAGCGGCTGCCAAGCCCAGCCCAGGCGGCTGTGGTTGCACTTCTCTGCAGCCAGCTCGAGCAGCAGGTGTGAGGAGCTGGATGCCGGGAGAACACTGCCAGCAGGAGGGAGAGGGGGCTTCGCAGGAGCCCCAGCTGAGGGCAGCCCCAAAGGTGTGCGGTTCTTCATGCCAGCTGATGGCCAGACCCATCTCCAGACCACCTGTCAGAAGATGGGTACGTGCATGCAACAGATCAGCTCCGTGCCTATTCTTCCAGCACCTAAAATCTCCCATCAGGTATCTTTGTGCTAAAAATCAGACAGATATGATTTAAGAGAGGTCAGCCAACACGCTGTCATCGCTGAGGATTTGATGAGATAACTGTCTGCTGTTGTTAGCATTAGGATAATAGAGAGGGGGGAAATTACCAAGGGAAAGGAGGAAGGAAAAAAATCACGGAAGACCTGTCGATCTCAATGTTTCCAATGAGCACCAGCCTCTCACTACCCACTTAGTTTAATTATTGTAAAGTGTCTGCCACCATAACATTTATGACTAACTTTTTTTCAATATGAGAACGACATACTCTATTTTCTTGGCAGCTTGATTTTTTAAGTATTGCTCTCTGTTAATTAAATAGTTCAAAAGCCAGTAAAGAAAATGTTGGAGGAACTGACTGGGGATACAAAGATCCAAAACTCTGCCTCAGAGAAAGATGACTTGTGGAAAAGTTGCCTGCAGGCAGGGCGATTAAATTCCCCACAGCAGAGGTGGGGAGTCTGGAGGTCTGGAAAAAGAAGTACAAGGTGAGATTTCCACTGCGTGCACCTCAGGGCTGTGTACATTCATTTACAAGTAACGACCTGGAACGATCGATAGCTCCTCATTACATCGGTCCTTCACCTTTGGCAACAATGAGAAGGTTTTAATGGCAGGTGTACTTGTGGCTTTGGTTTATAGTTCCTAGAGTGTTTCATGTGTGTTGTGTGCTCCAGGACAACAGTAAGCCTTACCACCCTTCCTGGGAAAAGTTGAGCCAAGAGGTGGCAGCTCTAAACCAGTGAAGAGTTCATCTACATAAGCAGATTTTTTTGCTGGCTAGATTTCAGCTTTCCTGGGTCAAAACCCAAGCTGCTAAAGCAGATGGTGTTTTTAGTGATGCTCTGTAAGTGGGACACAGTCTCTAGAAGGGCAGAAGCTTCACCTGGACTGCATTTTGACAGAGGGTCATAGCTGCTTTACAGTTTAAGCTTCCAAGTGAGGGCCATGTCATCAACAGATAGAAGGGGAACAAATTTAAGCTGGAATCTTGCCGCTTGATTAGAAAGTGTATTTTTAGTATTGCTTTCTTTTTAATATGAAACTTGGAAAAACACTTCTATAAGAAAGATCTAAATTAAAGTATGTTATAGCAGGGAAGCACTCAACAGCTTAATGCAGCTGCAGACTATTCCCCCCCCCCAAAAAAAAAAAATAATTGCAGTACATTAGGTTTTTTTATAGAACTGAAACTGCTGGGATGTGGCATAAATGCAGTAAGGAGAAGTCCCTGCTTCAAGGGTGGCATGTGTCAGCAAGACAAGGACAAGGGAACAGATCAGATATTTAGTACAACTGTGAGTGAGCTACTTGCTAATACCTGATTTGGGTGACATCTCCTGGGAAGACAGCCCGTATCTTCAGCATCTGTTTTTACCCTTGGACTCTTAAGGGAGATTTTCATTTGACCCTAGAGAGAAAAAGGATCTATTCCTCCTGCCCCTACAGAGAAGCAAAATTATATTTCCCCACAGTGCTCTGAAGCGTTAAAATTTCTCAAGTTTTAACCATACCTTAGCAATGACAGCTGAACAGTATCACCTCTAAGCACAGCTGTTTTCACTGACATCTCTACAGATATTACAGGAGAACTGAAGCAGGGAGAGGTGGGGAGGAAAAGGATTTCCCCTTTCAGCAACAACATGCTCTTTGACTGGCCTATCCAAACATCTAATAATTTCAATTCTAAAACAGTGCTATAATTTAGACAGCCCCAGCCATTGCTCTGTATAGCCAATTCTATAAAATCAATGAACAAGAGAGAAGGCAAAGAACAGGCACTGACTGTATATGACTAAATAGCTTCATAAAGTTGCAGTAGAAAAGTTGGACAGTATTTCATCAACAAATATTTCTGATTAATGTATAGAAGGCCAGTACCGACAGAATGATATTCTCTTTGGTATCTTGGATTAAAACCAAAGGAAACTTTCACTGCAAGCAGATTTATTATATGATGTGGGGTAAGTGTGATGCAGTATGTGTAGGCTAACCTAAATGTGAAAAATTATTTGAAATCCTACAGAATCTTGCAGTAAGAGCCATTAAATATCTAAACACTTAAATAAATGTAAGAAGTTTGAATATATGAGACATACATAGTCATTTAATATCAATTTTCATATGATTATAACTCAATATAGATGACAGAGGAGCTGACGTATGGCTGCCAAAACAAGAGATAAGTTCAGGTCTCAACAGCATCTCTGTACCTCAGAAGTACATTGATGTTGGCCATGGAGAAAAGACAATGCAACTTTTGACATCTTCCCCTTAAATCTGCAGGAAACTCTCAGGCTTGGGTTGCTCTTGTCAGTGGAGTTACAGCCTGGGAGGGTAAATTTTAGGCGCAGAACTGAGTATGAGCTTTGCCCAGAATTGGATGGCCTTTCACAGCCTAGCATTGATGTTTATACTCAAGAAAAGCAGAAACAAATGTTGGCGGTTAATTATCTCAAGAACAAATAAATGATAGCTACTCACTGCCACATGAACTTGCCTCTTGCTGAAGAGAAAATAAATTCTTTCTAATAAACCTCCTCTCCAAAAAGATTACAATGACACCCAAACAGAACCCTATCTTACAGCCAAGAATAGTTAAGAAACTAGCCCTGTATAGCATGAGGGCTCATTTGAAGGACCAACTATAGAACCAGTGGCCCCACCTCTAAATCTTAAAGTGCTAATAACTGTCCATTTGTGCCTACTAAATGTTATACTCCAGCTTCCCATTAAAGCTCAGTACAGCATATTTTGATGGAAGTGTATCTTTAAGTAAGACTCAAGCAATTCTTAATGTTTATAATGTTTATATCTTAGTTACCAAGAAATTACAAGAACGGTCAAAGTCACTCACATACAAGTCAGGGGAAAACAACTGTAAAAGAAGACCTTGTTATAAGTATTGAAGGACAGAATACATGAAAAACAGCTATGCATGCTTCATGTAACAAAGGCTAACACAGAAAAGGTATTAAAGTCATCATATTGGCATATGAAATAGGGAGAAGAATATTAAGAACATGCACTGAAGCATTGTAACAAATGTTCTAACTTGGGCGTTCTAATAAGCAGTGTGTTATTATGATGATACAGTGCCCACCTTAATACTGAGAGACAAACTGAAAGTAGCAACAGATATCAACTCCATTGCCATTACAGAGGAGCCAAAATGTTGCTGCATCACTGTCCTAGTTAGCCAGCCGACCTCTTGCAGTCTAAAAGCATTTTCTAAGAAACAGGAGGATAGAAAAGTACCTCTGGAGACTGTCTAGTCCAATCCCTGGCTCAAGCAGGTTGCTCGGGGCCATGTCCAGTCTGGGTTTGAATATCTCCAAGGATGGAGCCTCCACAAACTCTCCAGACAACCTGTTCTCCTCTTGGACCACCCTCACAGTAAGAAAAGGATTTTTTGTCTGATGTTTAAATGGAATTTTAATTATTTTTTTTTATTTAAGTATGAACAGAAGTATTTTAATTAGTGCCCATTGCCTCTTGTCCTGCAACTGCATACTGTGGGAAACCTCGGCTGGTCCGAGGGATCGGAATATGAGCTTAGCCTTGAACAGATACCCGTGTATCCATGAAGAGTCTGAGAAGTCCCGAGAAGAGCTGAGCTAACAAGATAAAGGAACTGACAGCTGCGCAAGTAAAAGAAGTGTATTAAAGATGTGTCGAAGAAAAGATCATCCAATCATGAACTGGTGGTCTCTAATTAAACCAATCATGTATAGACACATGTTCTTAAGAAAAATACAAAAAGGCTTGTAAGAAAAATAAACAGGGCCTTTCATCGCCAGGTTTTTCCACTGTCAGACTCAGTAGGATTGCTGGGCCTGGAGAGTCACGTACGTTACCAAAGTGGCTCCCTCTCTGCATACTTGGTGCTCTCTCACTGACAGAGGTTGGACAAAAAATAAGCTGGTTTGATTTCAGCCATTTCCAAATAGCAGGTCCGTGCAAGCTTGGCTTAGCTTGGGTGAATGGGAGACTGAGAAGTGACTGCAGATCCGAGGGGGATACTTACTGCATGGGAATGAAAAATCTCTTGGGCTGCAAATTTAAGATGAGTTTATTTCTAGACTGAAAAAAAAAGCATTGTTTATGCTTTGGGGATCAGTGACTATGACCTTTTAGAATATGTCTTCTCTCCTCCTTTCCCAGGGCACAAGGTGCCGATCCGTGCCTGACCTCAGCCTGCCGACCTAGCCACGGCGGAGGAAAATGAAATCCGTTAACTCCGTCAACAAGTTCCGTGCTACACCTGTTACTGCCGGTTTTCCCCCCGCAGGCCTCACGGCACAAAGTCATCGCAAACAACATCCCCCAGCCACGGTGAGTTACCAGGTGGCCACAGCTGCTCTCGACCAGCCCTGACCTCCCAAATGACCCGGCCTTGCCCCGGCACAGGCTGGTGCTGGTGGGTGCCCCGCTCTGCGCACCCCTCACGCCTCCCTCCTCCGATTATATCTGCGATAAATTCCTGCAAGCTCAAATTTGCGTTGCATGAGACCCGGAGTATGAGAAGGGCGAGTTTCCGATAGCCACGAGGGAGGCCGCACCACTGGGAAAGCGGAGACGGAGTCATCTGAGGTCAAATCCTTCCCTCAGCCTTTGGCCCTTACTCAGACAAAACTACCGCGCGTACCAACAGCCACGGTCGATGAGTGTGGGACTTCGGCAAGGCTAGTGAAAGCAGAACTTGCAGCTTTTGTTAATGTTGAAAAAAATCTCGGGCCGCTGAGCTGTGACAAGCTGTGGCTCTAGCTCCGCCCCCTGGCAGCTGCCAGTATCTTCAGGGAAGTCCAACTGAAACACTGCTCTTCAATGTCAGCATCTGGGTGTGCAACCCCGTGTGCGAGGAACAAACCCCTAAAACCTGCTGCTAGACCACCCACATTTTCTCCTAAAAAATGGGGCTAATATTGAAAATACCCTGTTTAAGCATTTGGTATTCCCTGCCTCCTCGCGAACTGTGGCACGGTGACAGTTCTGTGCAGGAAGATGAACCGAGGAAACTGTGGGTGTGCAAGTCAGGCAGCCAGCAGCAGAGACAAAATTGAGGATTACATTGCACACAGGTACTTCGACAATTTTTTTTCCTCAGGTGCTGCATACAGTACCTGAGAACTGCCCTTTAGCAAGCAAGTTCAATACCGCGCCTGGATGTTTTGATGACTGAGGGGGATAAGCACATCGACAGGGTGATACCTGATTGCATGAAGCAATTCTTCAAAACGCGACTGCAGACAGCAGCAGCCTTTCCAGTGGCCTCACTGAGCTTGGGTTCAGCCCACAGACCATGTCGCAACAAAGAAGAGCATGACCAGAGTGTACTGACTGTGTACGGTGTCTGGGGCTCCAGGAAAATGAGGAAGAGTGCAAGCAGGTATCCTCTAGGATTAAAGCAGCCATTATGGTGGAGGTGTGTACGTTAGCACATCCCTGGCCTTCTCACATGATTTATAGCATGCAGTTGCAAAAGCAGAGCTAAAGGGGGGCTGTAGACTTGTGGCCTTTGTTAAATCCATCCATGATATCCAGAAACATTATGAAGTCCGTATTCATATGTCAACAGTCCCCCTTTTTTCTAAAATCTGCCAGCTATTCCAATTTGAACTATGGCACTCCAAAATGTAGTAGTCACACTCACTAACTACTGCAGTGAATAGATTGCTATTTTTAAAAATATAAAATAAAGTATCACCAAAGATGGAACTTAGTGGCTCTGATATAAAAAGGTAAACATATGAGGAAATGCCCATGAGTTTACTAAAAGGAGAGTTTTTTAAACAAATGTGCACGTTGGTGTAAGATTAAAAGGGCAAGAACAGATTGTGGGCAAATTTATGAGGAAATGAGAAGATGTCTAACCAAGGCACCGAGGTTCCCATGGTGGGATCGGTGGCAACAGAAGTCCTGACTCAATATAGACCACAGCTTGCTCAGCTCATAAACCTGCCCAAGTTTCTGCAGTTCCTTGTTCCTACTCCTTTACTTTGATTGAGTGCATCAAAGATCTCACGCAACACAAGATCCAAGGCCTACATTAACGATGAAAGAGCATGGGATGAAAGATACGGGGTGCTCTGATGTGTCCTAAAGGCAAGCATTTTGTTATCGCAAAGTGCCAGCAACAGAAGTGGTTGCGTACATGACAAACTGCACCGAGGTCAGCTGGATCAGAAATGAGGAATCTCGTGTTGGATTCCCAGGAAAGCACCTCTGTTTAATCCTTTGTTCAGGAACCTCCTGAACATTTCAGGTGTGTGTAAATGAGTGTATTTTTCCTTTCTTCAGTGTTCTACGTCTTGGATAGATTTGTCTTTTAAATAAAATAAACCAAAAAGCGTCCCACTATACAGAAGTCATTTAACCTGAAAGAAAGTGAGCTCACAGCCATGAAACTGTTAAACATTGTTGGATTATGAATAGCACAAAATGTTATGCCTTGTAAAAACAACCTTCCTAGAAAATTTCTGATCATGAGTTTGTGATTTTTTAAAAAGTGTCTTGGAAATAATTGCTTAAATAAATTATTCCCAGTGCTATTTGTGGTTCGGATTCAGCCTGTTGTTATGAATCAAAATGTAGGTGACTTTGAAAACGTGTTCACACAAAACTGGTTTTCACATCTTCAGCACCCCAATTTGAACGAAACAAGCATAAGTACTAAAGGTTATTAGGCTTCAAAATAATTTCAGATTTAAATACGAAGTGTATTTAATAAAGAAGCTTCTTTAATAAATTTGTATGTGTCTTTAGAAATATGTACATGATTTTGCAAAACCTTCAGGAGCTTTTTAATTTTATTTGAAAAAGAATCCCCCTTCCCTCACTAAACCCACGTAGGTGTTTAATGTAAAGCATGACCTTAAGTCTCTGCATGCTTGGGCCATGATTTTCAATGTGACAGTTTCCCTTCAGATGCTGCAAATCAGCTTTTAAATATGGCACCAGACATCCAGGTCCAAGAGGAGTCCAAACGCAAGCAAACTATGTACAGCTTTGTTCTCATCAGCAAAATGTTATGAAAACGAGAGGTGGCAATTGCCTTTTGTAAGACAAAGACCAGGATGGTTCTGTCACCTGGCCAAGGTGTGGGGCAGCCCCACAGCTCTCAGCCCAGGGTGGTGGAAATGGCTGTCAGAGGCTTACTGCGGACACAACATCGGGTGACTGGAGCCACAGAAGTGATGGATGTGTCCCTGCTGAGAGACCCTGGCTGCTCTGGATCCTGTCCTGAGGGTCTGTGTGTCCCCAACACCTGCAGGGGGCGGGGCTGGGGCACTCCTTATTTCATACTCTGCCTTTCCCTGTGGTGAAGTGGATCAGAAAATCAGTTCTCAGCCTTAACAGACGTGGGCTCAGGGGATCCTCTTCTGCAGCAGAGGAGAGGTGGGCTGCTCGGGGTGTCACACCACCTGCTGCCATGGGCTGAGCAGGGACCAGCACTGGGTGAAGGCTTTGCCTGGGACTGCTGTGCTGGCAGTTACCCATCTGTACTGCTCCGTGCGAGCTGTCTGTGTGCTCATCGCAAAGTCTTACCCACATGCTAAAAACACCTGTCTTGGCTAACCCTGAGATATTTCTCAATGCTTTTCTAACACCTTTGTCCACCCTTTAAATCTGTGCTGAACCTTCTTTTCCTCCCTGCTGTGTGGGTTTGGTTACATGAATGCGGGATTTTTGGCAGATCAGCTTTATAGCAAATTGCTTTACCTCCACGTACTCAAACCTGTTAGAATGCAGCTTTTATTTCAGCTAGCTTTAAGGAAGCTTCAAAACCTGTTGATGATTACGTTTTGACCTAGGATTATTGTTCATTACACTGGCTCTGCAGGTAGTTTCCTTAAAGAGCCCCCACTCAGGTGCTGACGGTCGCTGTCAGAGTCTGAACATTTTGCTACAAAACGGGGGTCTTACCCCCCTGACTTCTCTCTGCCACTGCAAACATAGTGGACACAGCCAGGTGGAGGTGAGAGCCAGCTCTCTTTGGATCACTTTACACACCTGATGCACACCCGAGACCACTACTCACCCCAGTTCAGGGTACCGTGCCGTGATGTAGTTATAGCATCTTCCCAGGATGACTTCCTGCAGGTTCCTAGTGGTCCCTCTGTCCTTCCACTTCAGCATTTGGGGGCTGAGCTCTCGCTCCCCGTGAGTCAGGACGGAGGCCAGCACCACGGCGAGGACGAGGGCGGCCAGCAGGACCGCGATCCCCACCAGAAGGACGGTGCGCTGCCGCGTCCGGGCAGAGCCCTGCTGGAAAGGCATCGTGCCAGGGCTCGGTGAGGAGCGGCACCAACTGCTCTCCCAGCGCGAAGGGAAAACAGCTTTCTGGGCTGCCACCCGCGCCGCCCCCCCGGCTCGGCCCCGCCAGCGGGAGGCCGGGCTGACCCCCGCCCGCCCCGGGGTCACCGGCCACCGCCATCCCGGCTGCGCGGCCTGGGGGGGCGCTGAGCCGGGAGCGGGGGGGCGCTGGGCTGGGCTGGGCTGGGCCGGGCTGGGCCGGGCTGGGCTGGGGGCCCTTCCACCGGCTCCTTCCCGGCAGGCTCGGGCCGGCTCCGTCCTTTTTAAAGCCGAACAGTGGCTTGTCGGGGCTGGACGCAGGACGGTGACAGCCTCGCTATTGCAAGCCTCCGTTTCCCACTTTGCTGTGCTTAAACTTTGCAAAGTTAAACTTTGCAAAGCTGCCAGCGGTAACTCACACAACCGAATTACTTGCGAAACTCCTAAAGCCACTGTTCAAGTAAGGAACTCATTGCAGAAGCACGCTCTGGCTAATGTGTGAGTACAAACTGGGCCCAGATAACCCCAGTCTGTTTTCTATAGATCGATTTGTTTCTAAACCGTAGGTGTCAAGTCCTACTTACCAAAGGAAATTATCAGCTTTGCAGTAGTCCCAAAAATACAGCTCATCAGCACACAATGGGGTATTTTCTTTCCCTTGCCAGGTAGGCTCGGATTAGTTGTCACATGAATTTCTAAGACTGGTGTGTACATTGCGGGTGTTTGAGTCTGGGTGAGATCATCTAACGAAGCATTAAGTGTTCCCAGCAAGAGGGAAGCCAGTTCCTTATTGTCCTCTCCAAACAGGGTGATTCTGCTTCCTTAGTCAAAAAACTAACATGAAATAATACTCCAGCCTCAAAAGCTAATCATCAATCAAAAGCAATGTCAGAATAATCTTAACCATAAATTATTAATAAATTGTTAAGAATTGCTTACCAAGCATCTGCCTTGAATGCGAGAAAGGGCATTTGCAGCCCATCTTGGTTAGGACTAGGCAGTTCAGAAAGACCTGAGAAACGCTGCGCTCTGACCAAAGCTTTCACCGGGAAGCAGTGAGTTAAGCACATCATCTGAATTTTTCTGAACCTGTTGTCTGAGAAATGATGCAAATGTTGGCAGGGTTTTACTCAGAAATGAAGCCTCAGTTGTGGAGTGGCATACCAGGCTGTTAGCCCGGTGGTGGTGAGGCGGTTGGACTAGATGACGGTTGTAGGTCCCTCGCAGCTGAAATTCTCTATTCTCTATCTCTTCCTAACAGTATCAGACCTTCATAAGGGAGATAACGGTGTTCTCTCTTCATGACACTGCTTGTGTCTCCTCCATGGTCCCCGTGGCAGCTTCTGCAGAAAGCACAGGCAGCTCTGTAGGAGACAGTTCAGTAAGAACTAGCTCAAAAAGGAGTTTTTTTTCCCCATACTCCTTCAGTTACCATCCTGGTTTTGCCTTGGCAGGCTGGGATGATTGTTCTTTATTTGTTCCTTGTTTTCATCAACCTGTAAATAAGGATGCAAGGTTTTTGCAGCTGAACTTTCTAATCCTTTATGGTACGCAAGAGAGATTATTCAACGTGGTTTATTTTTCCCTTAGTGTTTGTTTGCATGTGTTTTCAACTTGCTGCTCTTTAGTTTCATTAACTAAGTGAACACCATGTTGCAAAAAAACAACTACCTATCCTAAGCAGTTTATGCAGTAAACCTGCAAACTCTGCTTGCTCTGGGTGTTGAAGATACATGTCTTCAGTGAGTCTAAGAGTCACTTGCAGAGTGGAACAATGGAATAGTTACTTAAAGAGTTTACAGTTTTTTTAAAAAAATATTTTTCAGTAACCTGATACGTGAACTTTTCCTTCTGTTCAGATATGACATCAATTCATCAAGAATAAATACATAAGGTGAGTGCATACTCAGTGGCTCTGGAAGGTTGCTGATTTTGTAACACCTCGAACTACGTAAGGAATGTCAAAGACAAGTAAATGTCAAGCCTCATTTCAGCAAGTCGTGGCAGCCTGATCAGGATGAAAAAATAGGACGAGCAGAGTTGAGGGGGCAGCAAAAAAGGCAGTAAAAGCACATATTCCCAGTGTTTCAGAAGGTGGAAATTTCTTTCCTGGTATGAATGTGAGCATGAACTCACTCCTTGCAAATGTTCTGGCCCCAAGAGTTTTTCCAGGAGAGGTGTAAGATGATAATGGTGCCTTAGTGAAGAAGGGATGAAACAGTATTCCCTGAACAGGATGGTGGGAGGGGAGCATAGATGAGAAAGTGAAATGAGGAAGGATGAAGGGAGGTGAAAATCAGTGTGTTTTGCAAGGGTCTTGCACCCCCTTAGGTCTGTGGAGCAAGCTGGATTTCACTTCTTTCCTAAGCAGTTTTCCCAAACAGAGGACCATAAGCTGACTTTACTTTATTCCACAGGAATTCAGTACCTTCAACAGCACACTAAGGAAATGCAAACGTAGGGTTTCCCCTGAGATTGCAGTGAAGTGCTCATGGGTCTGTATCCTTCTTGAACTGGTTTGCTAGTGGTTATTTTGCCTTCTATAAGGAAAATTACAGTTTTTAAAAGCACCGTGTCTCATAAACTGATAGCCAGCTTTTGGAGCCCTCTGAGCTATGTGAATTTGCAAGACAGGAAATCTAAACTAATCTCGGTCTTATCAAGATGTGTCCACTCTTCTGCCATCATTTACACTAGATCTTTGGATGGGGTGATTATAAAGTGGATGTGAGAGACCAGAAGATAGAAATACTTTGGGCATGTAATTGCCAGCCTCTGCTTTGATACCAGGTATTGCAGCATGGGACTTCTATAAGAATGGAGCTGTACTGTGTATAATTTACCAGCCTGCATGGGTACTGCTGTAAGCATTGTAAGAGAAAAGCAGCTACCTCGCACTACTACCTGCAAGTTGTGCAGATGCTGTTTTGAGACAGCAAAGGATAACAGATCACCCCCCAGCCATTCCAAAGGCCAGATCACTCAAAAGTTTGATTTATCCTTTTTTTTTTCTACTCACCGCCAAATGTAGATAGTTCTGGCACCGACAACATGGCTGAGTACACAAAGAATCCTTCATGGCAGAAATAGCTAGTCAAAGGTGGTATGCAGCAGGTGGGACTGAACCTGTCCAAAAGAAGCGACCTGCAAATGTAGGTATGTTGTGCATCTTTTCAGTGCTTCTAGGAATCTCTGGAAATGTTTCTTCCCCTGAGTAAAATGTTTGTTAGAAATATTTTATGATGTGTGTGGTTTCCCTGTGTTTTGGTCATTCCTGTGTGGCCAGCCCTCTGGTAGAAAAGGAAACAACGTCCCTGCTTTTAATGGAAGCCAGCTCAGCTACACTAGCAGTGAAGTTGTCCGTATAGTAGAAAAAAGGCTGCCTCAAATGCTACATGATTTAGGAGTCATGAAGGCTCATTTTATTGTAATGTCTAGATTACAATACCACCACAGTGCCGCTAATCACTCACAGTCTTGTGGACCCCTGTAATTACTGGCTGCCACTTCTCAGCAGAACTTACCAAGGAGAGAATTTGAACTGAAAAGAGCAGAAGCTGCTATAATAATTAAAGAAATTATGTCTTTCTTGGCTTTTGTTGCAATAGCAGCAACTCCCGTCTTCTCATTGCTTCCCACTTTCACAGGGTAAATGCTGTCATAACATTTACGGAAGGTTTGAGATGAACACTGGAAATAAAATGACAAATGGGTTGGGATAAGAAAACCAGCTAGTACGAAGTGACAGCTGTAAAAAGCTGTATGCCATCCAACCACACACACCAGCTCCTGAGAAAAATGCATTTGTAACTCAGTGTCTGGGCATCCCATTCAGCTCTCCTTTCTTTCAACTCCTCTGCCTGCAACAACATTGAGCTTTCCTGGAGAGCTGCACCCTGGGCCAAGTGCGTGAGTGCTTGCAGGGTGTAGGACAGTTATTTAACCTGTAGGTTGCTCTGTGTTCTCCTGGTGGCAGCCCCCAGTGCACCCACCCTGGAGCTACAGGTGACAGCTGTAAAAAGCTGCATGCCATCCAACCACACCCACACAGAGACCGACAGACAACGGTGCCTTAACTATGAGCCTGCACTGGTGGCCATCTAAAGGACATGAAAAATGTCCCATTTGTGTCTTCTGCAATGCCATAGCCACTGCTGGGGCCGTGTTATGCTCCTGTTTACCAGAAGAGCTGTCTGGAGATGATCTGAGTACCAGCATTCCCTTCCCAATACCAAATATTATTTTTTTTTCTCAGCTGGTTGCTGTTGCCCAGTTGTTTTCTTCAGCATGGTGGTATCGTCTTGCTCACTTTATTGTTACTTGACACAAATTTCTACTCTGATTGCATTTTCTTCTCCTGTAAATACTTTAAGTTTATTTCTGATGGCAAAATGCTTCATTTTATGTTAAAGTCTGAGTATCAGATTTTAAGGAAGGTTAATCTCCTCAGAATAGGACAGTGTGGTTCCCACCCACGGACATAACAAGGACATCAGTTCTGCAGCCCGGTCCATGAGATTTTGGTTGAAATTGGTGAATTAATTCACAAGTTTTTGGGAGGGAAAAGGCTGATGGAGGAAGGACAAGCAAACCAAGTGATTGGGTAGGCCTCCTTTCAGTTGTAAACCAGGCCCGGGATAAATTATCTTCCTGCTCATAAGGGTGCAAATGATTCTGCAACAGCAACAAAGCAAAGTGCTGTCTTGTGGTCAATAACTGTCATCACTTACTGCAGCTCCAATATAGAAACTAGCTGATTAACTAGGTAATTGGCTTTCAGACATTTGTCAGGTAATCTGATATTGTAATGTTTCATCATCTTTTTAATTTTTTTTTATATATCTTCAGCATTTTCTCAATTCTTTGAAAGGATATTAGATGCTTTTCTCTCTCTGCCTTGTTCTGTACAGAAGCTGTTTGAAAGTTCATAAGCCTTTCCTGATTTTCCTGTGCAGTTTGTACATAGAGGACAGGGCTCTGCTGACATAAATCAAGAACACTTGCCCTGCATCAAGTTGTGTGGCGAGTGCAGAGATGGACATCGCTTCCTCTGAGCAACTAAAGCTGAGGTTTTGGTGCATTTGCCTTACAACTTTGGACTATTACATTAAATCGCTGTCTCCTTTGAATGGTGATTTCATTTGTACCTGAACTATGTGTAAGTAGCTCACTGAAGCAATCGCTAATGTAGATGTGAAACTGACTGCTGAGTTTAAAGATGCATGTATCTGCATTTTCACCATTTTATTTCAGACATTTGCAGCTTTTCAAAGCTATAAGATTTCAGTCCTGAATTCTTCTAATTATCACGAAAAATTGTAGAGAAATTAGTTTTGCAGCAGTCCTCAAAAGTAAAAATGCTTGCTGTGTGTTATGTGTGAGCATGTGCATTGATTAATTGTTACCAAATTTTGTGTAAGGAGGTGCCCCTGAACTAATTTGTTGGAAAAATTGGTAATGTCTTAATTGCTATATGCCTCTGAGTTACTAATGGATGCTTCTGAACTTTTTAATACAACCATGTTTAACCACCCAGGACTTTTCAGTCCAAATGCAAACACCATTACATCTTAGGCATCCTTATGTTTAAGAATTATAGGATAGAAAGTGGTGTGAAATTGCTTTCTCAAGCCCTGATACCTATATTCCTCATGAAAGTGACTTGGCGCTCTGTGGGTGTTCTGAGTATGTCCACTTTTATATTATCTTTGCTGTGAAGATGGTTATCATGATCAGTATTACCCTTCCCTAGGAAGGAGGAGAGGGATGCAGATGGACCATTGCCATTACCTGCTGCTGTACACATTACCATGTGGGTAGGAGACATACCACGTCTCCTCACTGTTGCCGCTGTATCTAGCTGCAGATGCATGCACGTTGCTCCATGCTGGTAGCATGTTTTGGGGTTAACTTGCAGCGTGTAAGCTTGAAACTGCAGAGTCATCTGGGCTGCTTCAAGCACAGGTCCTCCCCCGAGTGCTGCAGGCGAGAGCATGGCCACCTGGCAGCTGGGCAACGGGCTCAAGCTGCCAGACCCTAAGCGTGGGAAATTATCCTGGAAAACGGCACCCGCAAGTCATTATTTGCAGTTTGCCCGCTACAGGCTGCTGGGGCTTTCCATCTCTTTCATCTCTATCACTTGTAAGCAGCCTGTTTTTCCACATGGAAGTTATTCATTTTGTTTCATGTGCTGCTGAGGGGTTTAGGTGGGGAAATGAGAGTGCTAGATCAGCCCGTGCTGACAAGCACAATGCCTGTCTCCTCTCAATAACGCAGCCTGCTCTCTCGACCGGAATGTACTATTTTTTTCCTATGCATTCTCACACATGAAGGGAGTGTGGGAAGACCAAATGTCACCACTGTCCCTTGTAGCTTTGTTGGTGACCTTTTTGTTACCCTACACGCACTCCCGGCTATAAAGGCTGTGGCTGCTTCTCAGCCTCAAGGCTTGTGCAGGATGCTGAGGGTTAAGGAAAGAAAGAAAAAACAATGCAGACAAAATCTTACAAAAATTATAGCGTTTTTGTTCTTTTGTGTAAATACTGTGAAGAAGCATGCATACGAAGGGCTTAACGCTGGACTGTGTCCCGAGGCTGATGCGCTAGGTTGAACTGTAGAGCCAGAAAGAGCCAGCACAGCAGCACATGACAAAGCGACATTAAAATGAAGTGCCTTCATTCAAGACAAAACCTTCCTGTACTTCAGCTGCTTGCACAGGCTCACCCGTCTCCCTCCCCCACCCATTTTGCCTCCTGTCTCGCAGACACATTATTTGTGCACTGCTGAAGGGCAGGGTCGGTATGCCTTAAGGCCGCCAGCGCAAAGCTATTTCTTTGCTGTGTGAGTCACTGGGCAGACTGGTCCATCTGTCCGTCACCTGTCAGATCGGCCATCGGGAATAAGCTTAGGCGGGTACAGGGCAGCGCCCAGCAGACCTGCTGGGGTTGCTCAGGGAGATCCCCCCTCCACACTCTGAGCTGCTCCTGGCATCTTCTGCAGCTCTCTGCCTCTGCCCCACTCTTACAGTTCGCCTTTGTCCGTGCAAAATCGACTTCCCAGGATGGATCACCCCAACGGTCTGGTGCTGGGCCGTCTTTCAGTGCAGCAGAGCGGTGGTGTTACACTGTGTTTCACTAGGGATGAGCTGATCAGGTAGTAGTTTTCTCACAACCCGTGGAGTGTTAGTAGATGTTCATCAGCAGGACGGGGAATTTTATGATCAGAACAATTAGTCAGGAATCACTGCTTAGGAAATGTTGAAAAATGGTCTTATGAAGGAAAACAGATACAGACCTGTAGATGCACTCAGTTTGGTGTGACGGAAACATTTGTGACTGAAGGACTATGGCTTTTCAAGGGACTGGTAGGTGTGACCCCAGGGGACACTGAACATCAAAGGAGCCCAAGACAGCATGTTAATTCAAGGACAATCCCCTCAAAGCGCAAACGTGGTCCATCCTGATGGGCAGGAAGGGGAAGCTGTGGCAGGAGGCCAGCTTGACCAAATCAGGAATTCCTGATGGAGCTTAAATGTTGGAAGAAAGTGTAGGGTGAGATCAGAAGCAGGGATGGACTGTCTGGAAGTCATGTAGAAGCATTGCCCAGACTGTTAAGCTAGGTGATAAAACTCATCTGCAGGCCCACAAAGGAGCTCAGAGAGACAATGGAAGGGTGGGAAAACTGAACAGAACCGTGCCTGGCTTCTCCCAGGCCCATAGCAGGGGCCATCTGCCCATCAAAGGCCCATGTGCACAAGCCCAGAGGAGCACAGGGGCACAAAGGCAGGCAAGAACCCAAATTTAAGGACTCCTGAGGAACAAACACCTTGTCTGCATTCCCCTAGGGCTGTCCCAGCGAAGCTTTAGTCCCAGCATCCAGACGCAACACATCACCATAAGCATTGAGAGCAGCTCTCTGGAACACCTTTTGGACTAGGGGGACTGCTGCCTAGGAATTGTGTATATTGTGGGATGCAGGGGGAAAGCAATTCATGATCACTTATTATAGGATGTTTAGGATGGGAAGCAAAGGTGGAACAGGAGAGGAGTTTAGGTAGTTTGGGAGGGACAAGAGTGGTAAAATAAAGGGGCAAGGAAATAAAGAGGGAACTGCATGTAGCTGGCTGGTCAGTTCACTTGGCTGGCCGTACCCTGTGCCTGACCAGGGCAAGCTGCCCTGTCTTCTTCTTTAACTCCTTTCCAGCTCTTCCCTGGTCCATAGCTCTCCATTCTGTGTGTGCATAGGTGTGTAGAGGGGTGTGAGTGCAGCAGCAGGTCAGACCATGGGCTGGAGGGTCAGTGTGTCCCTGGTGTCAGTGGCTGGAGTAAGTGCAGGTGTGTGAGCGAGTCTGTGAGTGCTAGTGGAGATCAAGCTGGAAGAGCTGGTGAGCAGGTGATACGACTTGGGAGCAAGGGGGTGAGTGGGTCTCTAAGGGTCAGCTCTGACAGAGAGCACCTGGGTGTCTTTAAAAAGAGTACCGGGTGGGGAGGTAGCTGTGGGAGTTTTGGCTGGTTCTGTGTGTATGACAGACATGTAGGGAAGGAATTAAGAAAGCCAGATCTGAATTGAAGTTAAAACTTGTGAGGTGTGGAAGGGCACCAAGAATGGCTTCCACCGGCACATCCACAGCAGGACAAACACCAAGGAAAATGTGGATCTTCTGCTTGATGGGGTAAGTGACCTAGTCCCAAAGGACACTGAAAAAGCAGAGGTGACTCAAAGCCATGACTTACTTTTCATTGGCAAGGTCTGTTCTCAGGCCTCTCAGGGTCCTTGTGCCTACAGTGCCCAGTAGGAGTTTTGGGGAGAAAATTACTACCCATAGCAGAGAAAGATTGAGTTATGGACCATTTAAGCATGCTTGTTGAACACAAGTGCCTGTGTCCAGGTGAGATGTGTCTGAGGGTAGTAAGGACGAGCTGACTCACATCACTGCTGAGCTACTCTTGTCTTTGAGAGGTCCCTTCCAGCCTATATGATTCTCTGAAGGTACAATTTTGTGATGATGATCTGCAGGATGCAGACAAATCTCCATGCTTTCTAGTGAATAACTAGTGGAACTAAGCTTTAACAGGCAGGTCTCCAAAGATATTGGGAGTTAGGGAATTGAAGGCTGATGGAAAGCTAGCTAATTTTTCCTTGAGGACAATAGCTGAAATCAATTATGTGCGAGAGCAAATCTCCAGGTAGCTGAAGGCTGACTGAATGCAACATGATGTGGAATATTATTTGTGCTACCTAAATTAGAATTTTAAATGTCCTTGATAAAATGTATTAGTCATCAGATTTTAAAATAAACACACCCAGTATGACTGACTGCTAACATTCTATGAACAGCTAAAGATGTCATAAAAAATAAAGCTGTTTTTCCAGTTACACATCAGTGTTATGAAATAAACTAGGGACAGCATGACAGGTCCTTCCTGCCATGAAAAGAAAAAATATTTAGCAGTTGTTGTTCTTGCAAAACTCACAGTACCATTGAACAACGTAGGTTGAAAGGGACTTCTGCAGGTTATCTGGTCCCACCACTTGCTCAAATCATGGCTAACTTCAAGGTTAAATTAGGTTGTTCAGGTCATTCTCCAGTGGAGTTTTGAAAACCTCCATGGATGGAGATTCCAGAACCT
Organism: Falco punctatus; assembly: GCF_963210335.1. Taxonomy (NCBI): domain Eukaryota; kingdom Metazoa; phylum Chordata; class Aves; order Falconiformes; family Falconidae; genus Falco; species Falco punctatus. The sequence continues at coordinate 110,418 of NC_137580.1, read as the reverse complement.
CTCTGGGCAGCCATGCTTATGGTGATTTTTTTTTAAAGTTTAATCGGAATTTCACTCGCTGCACTTTGTGACTACTGCCCCTAGTCTTTTCACTGTGTATCCCTGAAAAAGAGTATGGCTCCATCTTCTCTACAATACCCTCTAGACAGCAGAAGAAACTAGCCTTTCTGGATAACTTTATGTATCTTCTTTTGGAAGATTTGTTGCTATAGCATACAGCAGTGTCACATGGAGAGCTGTGAGATGTTCAGGCTTTTACAATGTTTCTGACACCCATCCACCAGTCATTTTGAAAAGATTTTAAGAAATACTTCCTCTTATATGAGGGTTTTTTTGAAGAAATAAATGAGATTAAGGGAAGTTGTGGTAAAGAGTTATAGCATGGCTGTGTCAGGATCAATTCCTATGCTGGCTTTTTCCCAAAATTATTTCCATTAGGGATTTAGTAAAGCAGAAAGAGTTGTGGACTCTTCAGATCCTTTGAGTCCTAGAATACAGTCTCTGTTTTACCCTATTCTGTCCTTTCAAATGTCCTTACTTTTAAATGGGAGATCACAATTGGAGAAATAAAGGAAGCAGTGGTTTTTTTCCTCAGATCAAACATTGTGGTTTAGTATGGAGGAGAAGTCTTTTTATCAGTAAGTGCAAAATTTTCCTGATCTGTAAATGACCTTTCCAAACCTTTCTGATTGCCTGGATAGGTAAGGTTTATTTGTCTTTGTATGGATAATTACTCCTGTTTGCCTATTTTCCTGTGAAGTCCTTCTTTAGAGTAATGATTCAAGGATGTTTTGAAAGGCTTTTTTAGTTGCATATATATTTTAATTTTTCCACAAACCATTCCCATCAGGGAACTCCTATCAAACACTGCCTAGCTCCAATCTTTTACACGTTATTGTTTCACAGTAGGCTACAGTAGGAGACAGCATAAGGGATGAGAGCTTTTCAAGGCCCACAACAGAGTTTATGATCCCTAAATTAGTGGCCTGCTTCTTCCGTTAGTGTTGTGCTCTGCTGAAATAGCACTGGGACGACCAGATTTTAAGCTTCTTGTTTCTAGGATGTGATTTATGAACAGTCAGATTATTTCGGTAGGATCAAGTATCCAGTGAGATCCACTGACAAGAATACAGATGTACCCTGAGCTTTCTCTGAAGTCGTAATATCTGTCCTTAACTGTAAGGCAGTCAAAACTGCAGGGAGGTGCATTTAATGCTCCTGCCCAGGGAAGTGATGTTTGAGAACAGCTATTCCTTAATCATTCTCCACGCAAACATGCACAGTCTAGGTTCCTCTCCCGTTGTCTGTCTGGTTAGCACTTGCTTCTCGGCTTGTTGCTGTGTGAGCTTGCTCGTAGCCAGCTGGAGCCCTGACAGCGCTGACTGAGACAGGGTAACGGACACGAATGACTGATTTTTTTTTTTTCTCTTTGTTTATTGCAAACAAAAATCCCAAAGGGTCCAAAACATTCTCCCTCTTTGGACCAAGCTTCTTCCTCCCATCTCTGTGCTTGTTTCCCTTGCTGGCTCTCCTTGAGTGTCGGGCCATCTGCTCATTCTCCTTTCCTTGGAGAGCCTGGCACTGGCACAGTTGCTTCTGAAGCTTTGCTGTTGCTTGAAGAATTTCTTGCTGTCACCAGTGCTGCTTTTTGCATTTTGCAGTTCCTAATTTCTTTCTCAGCCAAAGTGGTGAGCTTGTAGCAAAACAAAGTCACAGCTGGAGTTTGTGCATTGATTTTTCTCATGGAACAAGGCAACATGCTGAGAGATCCCCTACATACAAACTCACTGCTGGTGAGGAAGGAGGTGGAGTGGGGACACAAGCTGTGGAGTAGCTCCAGAACAGTTTGAAGGAACAGGTTGCTTCATTCTTCTGTATTGCCTTCGCTATTTTTTTTATGCTTTTCTAGTTAGACATGTCAGAAAATGATGTCCTAGACAAATTTTAAAAAACATATTCAAGGGTATAGTATTTAAAGCACTGGTCTGCAGAGTGGGAGACCCATGTTTAATGAATCATGTGTTCAACATAAATCCGGCTATGAAGAAAATATTTGTTACTCGGGACATCTTTAATTTATACAAAAGAGAACAGCTGCAACTGAAGAGTTTACAAGTGAATAGACATACCAAAGCTATAACCTAGCAGCGAGGGATCTTAACCATGATTTCTGATGAGGCGCATCTACTTTGTGCAAAACGTTTTTCAAAGTTTAGTTGTTTTAGTGCAGAGGAAAAGCAAATGAAGTAACCTCACCAGCTTTCATGAAATCAAGTGCTTGTTTTCCACCCAGCACTAATTATCATGCTGCTCACACATTCTGTGAAGGGAAATACCCAGCAGGCTCCCATCCCACTGAAGCAGCCATGGAAACAAAGTTGATATAGAAGTATGCTCTACAAGTCCAGGAGTGTGTAAATAGCAAAATTTCTCCTGAAAGAACTATATGGAGCAGATATGCCACTTGAAAAGGATTCATGTGATGGTTCAAAGGTCAAAACCAAGGAAGCACGAAAAAAATCTTTCCTGGTTGCCAACTATGTAAAATATGCTTTTGTATACATGTGTATAAATTTTTGTCCAGGATTTGATGCTGTGGCTTCCAAGTTTGATTGTGCTCACTGTCCTTAACTTCTTTTCACATGATATATGCCATATACTTGTCATCGCTCCTTTTTCATATTATTCTAGCAGCTCTTTTTTTAATTTAACCCCATGCTAATGGGCAGCGGTGTCAGAAAGTTCAGGGTGAAAGCCCAGAGCATTCATTCTGCTTTGTGGAAATACCGACTCTGCATTTTCTGGTACCTTGTATTAAAACAAAGGGAAAAGTAAGAATGAAGCACACCGCAGGCCAGCATGTCCTAAAGTTGGGGTTTGATATGGCAAGACTGAAATGTCCATGGAATAGTTATTTCTACTCATTTGCTTTTTTGCTTACTGCTCTTCAAAATGGCATGGCGTGACCTAGGAGCTTTTCCACACCTGTACCTTGATTTAGTGTGACATATAGAATACCTGTTATTTTCTTAGCACTGCTCTCTTTATGTTACCTGCTGCAAATGGGGAAAACAAAAAAAAAAAATCTTCCTGCAGCTTGGTGATCCAGCATTTGCCAATTTTTGACCTATAATTCTGGTTTCTTCCTACATTCCTTTTTACTTACTTATCCAAGCACTCATATACACCAGACCATATTGGGTGTAATCACTAAGAGGTGCCCAGGCAAACACAGTTACTGAATTTAAAAATACCATGTCTTTGTTAATATTGTAACTATGGTATAACTTGAGTTACTCCAGGTACAGTTAGGAAGATCGCCTCTGCCTGCTCATTGGGAACTTAACTCTTACTGCTTACATAGCACGGAGGTATTTCTCGTCAAATGGCCACAAATAAGACTACTCTACTTCGCTGCCTGCTACTGAAAGGAAACACGGATTATAATTTCCTCCTTCATTTTCCTTCTATAAAGCTTCCAACATCATAATTTTCTGCTCACATATTCTGCTAAAAATATAAAGCAATTTGTCTGAACTGAGATCAGGTTCACCTTTGCTGCAGTGGCAGGGAGGAGAGGAGGAGGCAGGTGAAGAGGTGGGTGCTCAGGCACAGGGTGAGGGTAAATGCGTGCCATGCTCCCGGGATCCAGATTCCTGTGCCCCTCTCCCTGCCAGCCGGCACTGGAACCGCGCTGCTGCAGTAAGGGAGTGGGGGGTCTCCTCCGAGCTTGCCTTCATAATTTGCAGGAAACTGTAGGAAATCCCACACCTGCAGGTTATAAGCAAATTCTGGCAGATTCTATTTTCCACCTCTTAAATAAAATGGCAGGTAAATTTAGACTGGGCAGAAGCTGGAATTGGGAAAAACCTGAAAATCAGGTAATCATTTGTAAAGTGCTTGAGCCACCCTAACATTTGGCTAAATTAAGACACTGTGCCTGCCCATACTGAGCTATTTTAAACCGAACTTCCTGGCTCTGCTAAAAGGACCCTTCTTCCACTTTACACTCTCTATTGCTGAAACACAATACATCAGAGCTTCTACTACTTCTAGCTAATCCAGTTGAAAAGAAAACTACCAGAGGAGTTAGCTTTCCTTGAACAATAAGTATTATGCGGCTTCTTGAGGTTTCAGATCAAGTTTCACTACATTTAAGATTGCTGATCGGAAACACAGTCATGACAGCTGAATATCACATCAAGGCCAATATGACAAAAATAAACACCAGCGGTATAAAAAGGGCAGAGAGGTGAACAAGTTGTCCTTGATTTATTCTCACAGCTTCTCACTCCAGAGCACTTGAGAGTTTGTATTTAGAAGTAGTCAGAGTACAGAGTAGTATGAGCAGATGTATATGTGTGCATGCACACACATGCTGAAAAAAGTAATTACTCTAAATGAGAGTTGGGCTTTTGTCGGAGACAGTAACTAGAACACATGCAGCATTTAAAAAAAAAAAAAAAAAAAGTAGATGAGATTTCATTCCTATATAGAAATAAATATAGAGCGTGACCTAACTGACTTCTTAAATGGTCCACAAAATGGGACGAGACTACCTTAGCAGCAGTAGCTTCCGCAGGTCTGCCTGCAGAAATGCAGAGCACCTTGTAATGCTCCTGTACATCACGTTGTCGCTTGCCACAAGTGGCTGGATAGTAACAGGTCTACACAGGATTGTGCCACCTAACTGGGTTCAAATGAAGTGATATGCATAATGTTTTCATATGAAACATTCTCCCCCTTGAATTCAGGTCTGGAGACAGCTGGTTTTGCAGTACTGCTAGTACAACTGTGAATGACTGAAACATTTTGTATCTATGTTGAAGGAACCTGCTGAACATTATTCAGGATTACATCATGGCTCAGGAAACGTGTTAGGAGAGTGGACAGCGAGGTGGATCGAGAACTGGCTGAATGGCAGAGCTCAGAGGGTTGTGGTCAACGGCGCAGAGTCCAGCTGGAGGCCTGTAGCTCGAGCAATGTTCCCCAGGGTCAGTACTGGGTCCGGTCCTGTTCAACGTATCCATCAGTGACCTGGGTGACGGGACAGAGCGTACCCTCAGCAAGTTTGCTGGCGACACAAACCTGGGAGCAGTGGCTGACACACCAGGAGGCTGCGCTGCCGTTCAGCGAGACCTGGATGGGCTGGAGAGCTGGGTGGAGGGGGTCCTAGTGGAGATCCACAAAGGCCAGCGTAAGGTCCTGCACCAAGGGAGGAGTAACCCCATGCACCAGTACAGCCTGGGGCTGACCTGCTGGGAGGCAGCTCTGCAGAGAAGGACCTGGGAGTGCTGGTGGGCAGCAAGTTGCCCATGAGCCAGCAGTGTGCCCTGGTGGCCAGGAAGGCCAGTGGGATCCTGGGGTGCATTAGGAGGAGCGTGGCCAGCAGGTGCAGGGAGGTGATCCTGCCCCGCTGCTCTGCCCTGGGGAGGCCGCACCTGCAGTGCTGTGTCCAGCGCTGGGCTCCCCAGTTCAAGAGAGAGACAGGGAACTACTGGAGAGGGTCCAGCAGAGGGCTATGAAGGTGATGAGGGGACCGGAGCATCCCCCTTGTGAGGAAAGGCTGAGAGAGCTGGGCCTGTTTAGCCAGAAGAGCAGCCAGAGGGGATCTTACCAACGTCTACAGATGTTTCAAGGGCAAGTGTCAAGAGGCTGGGGCCAGGCTCTTTTCAGCAGCGCCCAGTGACAGGACAAGGGGCAGCAGGCACAAACCGTAACACAAGAAGTTCCATTAGAACGTGAGGAGAAACTTCTTTACTTTGAGGGTGACAGAGCACAGAGACAGGCTGCCCAGAGAGGCTGTGGAGTCTCCTTCTCTGGAGACATTCAAAACCCACCTGGATGGGATTCTGTGCAACCTGCTCCAGGAGAACCTGCTTTATCAGGGAGTTGGACTGGATGATCTCTAGAAGTCCCTCCCAACCCTGACCGTTCTGTGATTACCAGGCTTGAACAAGTTTATGGAAAATGGCAGATGCCTTTTGGACATTATGGTTTCTCGAAATTTGTCTTAGCTGTTACGTAAGACAACAGACATTCTACTCAAAGCATTTAACGAGTGTTCAAGACAAAGCACAGGCATACCTACCTAATTCTCACCACATTTGTGTAAAATACATGTGCAACTAGCACTATTCACACCCTTTGTAGATGTAAAAATCAAAAAGAGATCTAAGGGATTATCTTGCACAACTTTTTTTTTTTGGTCTCTCTCTCTCCTTCTGGGAATAACAAATGACCTTATTGTTTCTTGCTCTGCTGACACTTCTTCTGCCCCTCTGCTTTCAAGATGCCAGTCACACTGTTCTTCTGCACAGATTAAAAACATTAGATTAAATGCACAACAAATGATCCACACTGTTTGAAATTTACTGCCTTTAAGATCTTAGGAAGTCTATGCATCTAAAACTTTGCCTTCTTTGTTTTCCCAGCTTTATTGGTTGGTGAGCTAAAAATCTTTACAGATCTTTCTGAGCTTTTCCAGGAAGTCTGAGACACTTTATTCAAAAGATATTGGAAAATGGATTTGCTACCAAGTTGAAGTAATGGGAAAAGACAAGAACATTAGAAATAAGAAAACACTGCAAGAGGGTCCTGAGCGTATTCTTGATATAAGATTATGCAGTAAATAACCTCAAATATTTGAATCTTATCTATTCTACTTTGTATTTTACTTTTTGTTTGTGGGTTTTTTTTTTCAAAATAGAATTATTTAGAACTTCCTATAGTCTGTTTGGTACCATATGTAATGTCCAGCACTGACTGTGCTGCTGGACTGGATTGCATCCAGAGGCTGCAAAGCTTTCACAGGCTGGAAAGCTGAAGTTGGCCAGCTAGGATGCTTGGCTTCTGGATGGAAGCTGCCTAAGAGGCACGTGGCTTGTTGTGTATTATGCTATTCTTTGAATCTCACACACACTATAATATACAGGTCAGCGGGTAGGACAACACTAGACCAAACAATGGCTTAGACACCTATCTGTGAGCCTTACATGCACTGTCTCTACTGCCTGTGCTCCAGAATGTGTCACTACGTGATCTGCTGTGGACAACTAGAACACTGAGCAAAATTGCTTGAGTTTAGTTATCTGAGCTGTGTCTGTGTCACAAATAGATACCTCTATTCTGGCAGCTGCTGTTAAGGACAACAAAAATGAGATGTTGAAGGAACTAAAGGACTAGTGTTTCAGCATAGGTAGGGAACAATTTTGAGGCATATTAGAGTGCAGATCTTCAAAGGTCTGTGACTTCTGATTTCAGTACTTTTGCAAGTGTCTGAAACGGACAGAAAAATCCTTCAGGCTGGAGCCTAAACCCAGCTGTGACACAGGAAAATGCAACTATGTGTGTAATAAAGGGATTTGCAATAAAACTAAATTGAAGACTGTTACAGGAATGGAAGCCAGACAAATAAGCAACAACAACACATTTTAGATATTTTATCTTTCAAACATACAACGTGATACAGTTGTACCAGGGACTGAAAGGATGTAAACCTTTGGAGTCCTAAATCAGATGCACTGAGATAACAGGAACATCCTATCCCAGCTTCCTGACAACTAGCTGATACAAACAAATAAATAATACAGAAGCTAACAGAGAATGTGCAATGAAATTCTACTTAAAGTTGTTTTCTAGAAGAACTACTACATTTTCCCAAAGATTTTTGTGTCGTCTTGGTAGCTGGATGCCCTGGTGCTTTAGAGGAGCATCTAGCTGGAACACTTTGGTAATTCACAAAAGTAATTCAAGAGATATTAGAGATAGCAGTTGCTCTCTCAATACATTCTGAAGCATGCTTAGTTCACTGCAAGCAGACAGATGTCTGACTTGGCAGGTTTTTGTCTGAATTTGATAGGCCCTAAATCACATTGTGATGATCAACCATCATATTATGGTGGAAAACCTGAGGAACCTTCTAGACCTTGTATTCCTGACTATTGGCTGTCCAGTGGCCAGGAAACAGCCAGCTGAGGAACAGTCATGTGGATGATGAAGCAATCGATGTGTGGTAAAATAGTGTATGTGAGTATGCAGGCCAGAATCTCGATGTATGATATTTTCAGGTAAGTTTGGCCCAAGTATTGGACCACTTATGAAAATGAGTTTCATTTTTCCACTGTCTCACCTATTCTGCCTTGTTCCAAGTGAGCAATCTAAGCTCCCTGCCATCTGTATTCATATTTCCTCGTGCCAAAACACAATAATAAGTTAGTTTCCAAGGCCAAATGATAGGACTTTTTTTACAAAAAAGTGAGCTGTGTAGAGATATATGACAGGCATAGTTTCACTTTTCTTTCTGAAATAAGTGTTCAGGAAGTATTCTCAGTTTAATTATGGAGAATAAGATAAGTGGAAATAGCAATGGATTTCTAGTCAAGAAAAGGAAACTAAGTAGAACAATTTTTGATACTAAAAGTAGTTTCTATCTAGATAAAAGTATGCAGGGGTTTAATAGGCAGGTTTCTCAGTCCCAGAAGTTGGGCGAAATTGCAGATAGAAACTAGTTGAAGCCAAATTTATAGTCAGCTAAGACAGAGTATGGATTCAGTTGATTAACTTAGTACACTAAACAAATCTGAACAAAAAGCCTACAAAAGAAACAAACATGAGCCTGTTCCATCTGCCTCCTCCGTCTGTAGATATAGCTCCTCTTTGTGCTGCTGGTGCAGATCTGAGGAAAAGAAAACAAACAGGATTTTCACAGCACAGAGCTGAGTTTGGATTCTTTTAAATATCAGGGGGTTGTTGCCAAGGGTGAAGTTTGCAGTCCAAGTGCTAAGCTAGAAGTTTCATTACAAGAGCTTGCCACCAGATTCCTTTTGGCTGTCATGATGTTATAAACAGGGTATCTGTTCAAAACCTTCAAAACCCTGGAAGCACTCCGTTCTACTTTAATACCTAAGCTTCCTTGTCTCTCCACGTCCATTTACTGTCTCTGGCCTTATGCTTGAGATTGTATAGAGCATTTCTAGACAGCAGTGGTCCTAGAGTTCTATATATATTTTTAGAGCACTTGATACAACGCTATCAAGATCCACTTCTAAGTCTCCCGGACACTGCAATAATGCAAGTAATGAATACCACTGCTAACAGGTTGCATCTGGCTGCCCTTCTGCTTACGTTTATAAGTCATCTCTGCCATCTAGTGGGCATTTTTTTACATGCAAGTTTTTTTCAAACCGTGTGTCAGCAAGCCCGTTCAAATTTTGGCTCATGTCACGTGCCGGTCTGAGACCGGAGCGCGGCTCTGTTTGTATTCTCGGGAACAGAATTAAGACTCAAAACGAAGTCAAGAGCCAAGGAACTTTATTTGCCCAACAATAAATCTGCGAATGCAAAGGGGAAGAGAGAGAGAGAGAGAGAAAGGAGGAAAAAAGGAAAGAAGGGAAGAGTTCAAGGCAATAGCTACCACCCCGGAGCAGCGGCACCCTGATGGTCCGATTTGTTTCCCAGTCCGGTGGGGGAACGTTCCGTCCCATGTTACTTGGTTCTGGTTTTTTTATAGAGTTGTTACAAGCTGTTCTGCTTAACCACACCTTCCACCCGGCAATGGTGTATATGCCCAACACTCCTCAGGGTCCCCCAGGCACCCTGACCCCCCTGACCCCAAGTCTGGGCACACGCACAGGGGTTTGGTTGGGTTGTGCAGGATCAGCCTCCCCCGTTGCTCCATGGCATCCGTCGGTTTACTCCTTTAACAATGTATAGATCAATCTCTGCGGTGGCAGTGGTGTTACCCTCCTGCCTTAAATCCCTTCTGTGCCAGTGGTGTTATCTTCCTGCCTTAACAATGTATAGATCATTCCCTGTGGGGATGGCATGAGTTTCCTGCCATAGTAATGTTGAGAGAACACATCTGCTGTGGCAATGGTGGGTCTCAGCAGCGCAGTCTCTTACACCCAGTCAGAAGGGGTATCTTGAAATTTAATCTAGGGCCCAATATGCTTTTAAAAATTATAAAATTAAATTATAGCCTTGTGAACTTACAGTAGCTTTTTAATCCATAGTGGATAGCTAGGTCCCTGTATGTATGTGGTGGAAAGAAAGCACTCAGGAAAAGTACTTAGTTTCAGGCTGGTTATAATTCAATAATGCATCGTTTTCATTGAATCAAATCTGTAGTGCAGTCTAGCTAAAAAATAGGTCATCCCTGAAAGTTAATATTTTTTATGTCATTAATTTACTTTGATTCATTTTATTAAAGTAGGAAAAATAAATGGGATTGAAACCAGAAAGTGAACATAGAGTGATGGCCTTGTATTAGTGATACTAAAACAGAAAGCTAGAGGATGTTAGTCCCCAGAGGAGGAAGAGCCTAGGGTGGGAGCTCAGCAGGTGTGAAGGCTGCGGATGTATCTTGACCCTAGACCAGATGTCCTCAAACTACGGCCCGCGGGCTGGATACGGCCCCCTAGGGTCCTCAAACCGGCCCCCGTTATTTACAGACTCCCCCGCCCCCCGCCGGGGGTTGGGGAGGAACAAAGCAGCCGCAGATGACTGCCTGCCACTGCATCTGCGCCGGCCTCCACGGCCCCCGCGCACCCGCCGGGTCTGGGCTGGAACCAGCGCCTCGTCCTCGACCTGCCCCCGCCAGGGGGCGCCTCTCGGCCCAAACCGCGCCGCCTCCTCCCTCCCCCCTCCTCCTCCTCTGCGGTGCGCGGCGGGCGAGAGGCGCGGGCATCTCCTCTGCCGGGCAGGCTCAGCCGGCAGCCTCTGCACTGCGAGGCCCAGCCAGCTCGGGCGAGTCGCCAGAGCCCCGGCGCGGCAAAGTCCCTTCAGTCCCTTCTGGCCACCCTGTCCGGACTGCGCGGCCGCGCTGAGGAGGGGGGCGGCTGCCCCGTCTCTCCCTCCCTCCCTCCCTCCCTCCAGCTCCCGGGCAGGACAAGCAAGCCAGCACCAGCGGGAAGCGCGCACACCATCATGTCAAAAAAAAAAAGAAAAATTGACTCCGAGTGCGGGGTGTTCCAAGAAAAGTGGACTTCTGATTATTTTTTCACGGAGTACAAAGAAAGAGCTGTTTATCTGATATGCCAGAATTCAGTGTCTGTGTTCAAGGAATACAATTTGCGTCAACACTACGAAACTCAACATAAAGGTAAATATGATTCTTTGGTCGGACAAGTGAGAAAAGTTAAAATATTAAGACTGAAACATGGATTGACAACTCAGCAAAATACTTTTGTGAAGCAAAAGCAGCTCGATATATCATCACTTCAAGCAAGCTATCAAGTTGCCAAGCTCATAGCATGCACTGGCAGAGCATTCATAGAGGGAGAATTTGTTAAAGAATGCCTTCTTTCTGTGGCCAAAGAAATGTATCCAGAGAAGGCGGATTTATTTAGTACAGTGAGTCTTTCAGGACCTACAATTACACTAAGGATTGGAGAAATGGGGGAAAATTTGAATCTGCAGTTGCAAAACTCCCCCCAAAAACTTTGCTATTTCTCATTGGCACTCAACGAAAACAATGATGTTTGTGATTCTGCACAACTTCTAATTTTCATTTGTGGGACAAATGATTCTTTTGAAGTCACAGAGGAGCTTGCTGCACTGAAAAGCATCAAAGGAGAGGATCTCTATGAGAAAGTTTGCCAAACTATGAACGATTTGGAGCTTGACTGGGATAAACTATTCAGTGTGACAACTGATGGTGCTCCTAGCTTGGTGGGGTCCATGAAAGGAGTGGTTGCACGCATTAACAAAGAGATGGACAAATGCAACCATTCTCATCCAATAGCCATACACTGCATCATCCACCAACAAGCGCTGTGTTGTAAATCTGAAGATTTAGATCTTCAGATCTACAGAAAAAATCGGGATTTATACACCCCTGTATAAAAACTGAAGCTGTACTCTGTCATGAAAATTATGGTTTCTTGTGTTAACTTCATTAGAGCTCATGCACTAAACCACAGTTTCAGGAATTTCTGTCTGTTTGGGGGAGCTAAATGTTGCCGATGAAGATATTCTGTACCACACAGAAGTCCATTGGCTGAGTCGAGGGAGAGTTTTGAAATGATTTTATGAATTACTTCCACAGGTTTATGATTCTGTGCTTTCTAAAACCAAAGAAGTACCAGAGCTCAGAGATGCAGAATGGAAATGGCACCTTGCGTTTCTGACAGAGGTAACAGAGCTACTCAACAATTTCAATGTCCAACTTCGAGGAAAGGGGAAGCTCATCTGTGATATGTATTCACATGTGAAAGCATTTCAAGTCAAATTACACCTCCTCATTAACCAAGTAAAGGAGGAAAACTTCTGCCATCTCCCCACAACTCAAAACCTGTGTGCAGAAAAACCAGCAGTTGCATTCCCAAACAAAACATGTGTGGATGTACTAGAAATGTTGCAAAAGGAGTTTCAAATCAGATTTAAAGAGCTTCGTCTCCATGAACAGGACATACAGCTTTTCCAGAACCCATTTTCTGTTGACATTGAAACTGTTGATCTGATTTACCAAATGGAATTGGCCAAACTACAGACTTGTGACTCGCTCAAAGATGCATTCAAATCAAGCAGCCTTACTAATTTCTGTGCATCTCTCCCCTCAGAGACATATTATAATCTCAGGAACCATGCACTCAAAATTGCAACCATCTTTGGCAGCACCTATGTCTGTGAGCAGACTTTTTGCTGAATGAAACATCTGAAATCTCCAATCAGATCCAGACTAACCGATGAACACTTGCATCACTTGCTATGACTATCAGTGACAAATAGAGAACCTAACATTGACCATCTCATTAGCCAAAAGCAGGCCCATAGTTCACATTGAAATATTTGGTTTTGTTAATTACAATTGTTCTTCATTTTAATTATTGCATTCTTTTTTCCTGTTTTTTGTGCATTACTACAAATAAAGTATGTGCAGTGTGCATAGGAATTCGTTCACTTTTTTCGAAACTATAGTCCAGCCCCCGACAGTGTCTGAGGGACAGTGAACTAGCCCCCTGTTTAAAAAGTTTGAGGACCCCTGCTCTATACCATTTTATGTACACAGACCAGGTTTGGGGGGGGGTTATTCTGCAGCAAGTTGCAGTGCTGAGCAGAAGCCAGGGCAGGAAGCGATTATGGCTAAAGAGCCGATGCTGATTGAAAGTGTGTGATGCTGCAGAGGAAATGTAGCACCGTAGAACCTCAGCTAGTTTGGGAACAGATTTCAAAACGAGGGCACATTAAGATGTAAACAGTCAATAGGACCAGGGCCCACCTTTCTCCTAACAATCAGGTCATTAGCAGTAGGAGTGTGCAGAATGATTTCCATGATTAAACTGCAAGTGCAAAATGCATGAAAGTGCGTGTTCATCAACGCTGAGTGGAAACAGCCTTGCTTTTTGCCATGTTTCTTCTCCTGCTTGTTCTAATTCATCCTGGATACAAGAGTCAGGCGTAAGGGCAGCTTATGTCTAGCAAGTGCAAAGAGGCCTTTGAAAAGGCTTAAGATTCTTCTGTGTAACTATACTGGGGAAGCATTGCTCTCTGGAATTGTGCTTCTGATTTTCAAGACTGCTTCCCTGAAAAGTCATCAGCTCGCATTCAATTAAAATTGCCAGGATCTGAGTGGAAAGTGTCTCTGATGAGAAATGGAACAGAATTCAAATATTTGGTAGAGTTAGCTATTGTTATAATGTAAGTGATGATTGTTATATTGGTGAAGGGGACAGCTTCCTTTTTATCTAGAGCTTAACATCTGGTGTAGTTTATAGTATCCATTAAGTAATTTTGAGTTTTATGCTCTAACTCCTGATTTCCACCATTTTTTAGAAGTCCAGACAGTGTAGAAAGGAGTAAGAAAGACAAACTCCAACCTGGGAGCCCTTGCCTTTTTTTTTTTGTTTTTTTTTTTTTTGTTGTTGTTGTTGTGTAGGGGGTTTTTTTTTGGTTTTTTTTTTTTTTTTTTTGATAAGGTGTGTGTGATGCTCTACAATCACATTGTGTATGTCAGCAGTTTTGCTTTTCTGCAAAGTTCATGTGCCGGCAGAATTTCTCATAGCCGAAAGGGAATTGCCAGGCTACCCTACTGCTAATGCCATGCTTCAACACACAGATGTACCCAGGGCAATGCCCTTCATCACACTGGGCCATCACCCTGAAGGCCATCACACCTTCAGACCTAACCCTCAGGCTTAAGCCTAGCTCTTAACCCGAGGTTAAGCAGCTGAGCATTATTTATGAAAACGCTGAAGTTTCCCTGCACTTTTCCATGCACCATCTGAGCCATAGTAACTTATTAAAGTGAGAAGGTTCTAGAATGACAAAGATTCTACTACAGCACCAAGAAAGGCTTAATCAGCGAAGATAATCTAGACATAAGGATGTTTAGGTAAATTGCAAAAGCCAGTGATCCATCATTTTCCCCCTGCACTTCTGGTACATACTTTTCTCTGTTTGCACCTGTCTGTACGCCCATAACATCTACACATCTTGTCTTCCATGTCCAAAAGGAAAGCTCGTCTTTCTCGCAGTGGCTTGGGCCCCTCATATGACAGGTACAGGACTTTGTTGCAGGGATGAAGTTGGAATGTAATACAGCCAATCATTATTACAGAGAAGATTAAAATCAGCCCATGTTCAAAGTAATTTCTTCCTTGCCCCAAAATAGATGAGTCAAAAAATTCCCCAGGTATGTCCTTCTCTTGATGGAAGAAAGCTCAGTGCCGTGGATACCAAGAAACAAACCAGGTTTTAAATCCCAGCTTCTCTGAGATATTGATGTATTTCTGAGAAGCAGCCCTGCAACTCTTGAAAATTAGAGGACAGCACAAAACAGTTAGAGTTTATGAACAGTAAATACAAAGACACATTGTTGATTAGATTGCTCTGAAGAATTATGTGAAAGGGGAGCTCGAATGGGCCTGTGTGATTTAGGATTCCTTTGTAAATAATTTCTACTGTGGCTACCTAGCTGCTGTGAAAGGACTGTTAGCTTTGTACAGGGTTATTTTTGCCTTGATGCTCTAGAAATAGGTAAGCATGATGCTGTTTCATGAAGAGCCATTAAAGAGGAGCATTTGAGCTGGGTAATAACTGTCTATTCATTCGTGCAACAGGGAACGCAGTTTTATACACAGGATTTTGATAATAGAGCCAGAGGTTAAAAGTGAACTTTCTCTAAGGCTATGGCAATTGGCACTTCACCAGCAAGAAGGTGTTCATGTAGATGCCATGGGTGTTTATAGATGTGAAGGAAGCTTGTTGGTTTTTGCCTAGAGCTCCATTCTATGTGAAGGCATTGCTGTAGACATCTGGGGGTGGGCCTGTGAGGTGGGAGCAGAACTTGTACTCAGTTTCTATAAATAGAACAGAATTTGCAAGGAAGATAAAAAGTGAATATTGTCCTTGTTGTTTGTGATACACAGCTGTGCTCAAAAGGCCCAACTAGGGAGTGGTCCAGATTATCCTGAATAAAACATGGACTGTGCTGCTTGTCTTCCTAACAGTCACTGTCCTTGCTGTGCTTATAGCAGTGATTAATAGTAATAACTAATCATTAATAATTCATCATAGTTAATAGGTAGTACAATGATAGGCTATCACAGTAACCTCACCTAAAGTAGGGCTTATGCTCAGGGAAAGGTTGTACTATCAATGAAAAGAAATTTGCATATTCAAGGTTAACAGTGTAAAGAAAGACAATTATAAAATCAACTTGATTTGCAGGTGCACACAGTCAGCACCATCTGTTACTGGTAAACACGTAACCAGCGGGTGAAAGGAGGCATAAATCAAAACGATGATACCGTAAAAGCTGAAAAACTGGTTGTCCACCCCTTGTCCTAAGGGCCTCCTCTAGGTACCGTGATACTTCCCAAGACCTGCACCAGGTAGCCCAGCTTTTGTGGTGCCTTTCATCTGGCTACGAGGGCAGTGTGAGAACTACCAAAAAATTCCTTCCTGGCACCTTCCCCGGTGGAGCTATGCATGGGGTGTGCCTTGGAACAGTTTGTCTGCAGCTGTGTACAAAAGTCAGCAGTTCCCCATCTCAGCCCAAAAAGCAGTTTACCCAAATTTGGGGTGCCTTTCATGTGGCTACCAGAGCAGTGTGAGAACTACCAACAGAATTCCTTCCTGGCACCTTCCCCGGTGGAGTTGTGCATGGGGTGTACCTTGGAACAGTTTGTCTCCGGACAAGTCCAAAAGTCATCGGTTCCCCATCTCAGCCCAGAAAGCAGGTAGAACAATTTTTGAAGTGCCTTTCATTTGGCTACCGGGGTAGTGCAAGAACTACCAACAGAACTCCTTTCTGGCACCTTCCCCGGTGGAGTTGTGCATGGGCTGTGCCTAGTAACATTTTGTCTCTGGCCGAGTACCAAAGTCAGCTGTTCCTCATCTCAGCCCAGAAAGCTGGTAGAACAACTTTTGTTCTGTCTCACAGCTGACTACCAGGGCGGTGGGAGAACTACCAACATTATTCCTTCCTGTAACCTTCCCCGGTCGAGTTGTGCATGGGGTGTGCCTAGGAAAAGTTTGTCTCCGGCCGAGCACCAGTCAGCGGTTTCCCATCTCAGTCCAGAAAGCAGGTAGCCCAATATTTGTGGTGCTTTTCATGTGGCTACCGGGGCAGTGTAAGAACTACCAAGAGAATTCCTTCCTGGCACCTTCCCCGGTGGAGTTGTGCATGGGGTGTGTCTGGAACATTTTGTCACCAGCCGACTCCAGAAGTCAGCGACTCCCCATCTCAGCCCAGAAAGCTGGTAGAACACCTTTTGGGGTGTCTTTCATCTGGCTACCGGGGCAGTGTAAGAACTACCAACACAACTGCTTTCTGGCACCTTCCCCGGTGGAGTTGTGCATGGGGTGTGTCTGGAACATTTTGTCACCAGCTGACTCCAAAAGTCAGCGATTCCCCATCTCAGCCCAGAAAGCAGGTAGAACAACTTTTGGGGTGTCTTTCAGCCGCCTAGCGGAGCAATGTAAAAACTACCAGAGAACTCCTTGCTGGCACCTTCCCCGGTGGAGTTGTGCATTGGGTGTGTTTGGAACATTTTGTTACCGGCCGAGTCCAAAAGGGTCCAAAAAAGTCTCTCTACCAGGGCTTCGGCGAGCTGAGAGAGCTCTCCATCAGCCTTTTCAGATGCCTAATGAAGACTGTGATGAGGAAAAACAAGAGGCAGGTGAAGACAAAAGTGGAAGTGGGCTTGTTCCCTCTCATCTTTCACATGAGCGACCAAATCCACAGCGTGGCCAAGGCACAGATTCCAAAGCTAAGCAGTGATGTAGGGATGAAAACCTGAGATGTTTGGGCCAGGGTACCTCCCAGCTTCTTAAGGGCAGGATGACCCCAGGAAGAAAGGAAAAGGCAGGGAGATGCCAGGTCTCCTTCCCCAGGTCTTGGTGCCACCTCCCAGTTTCTGCTGTTCTGCAGGCCTCCAGGGAAGCCCTCCTCGCTGCAGCAGAGCTCCTCAAGTGGAAAAAGCTCAAAAACCTCTGCAGAGCCATCAGGCATGGAGGATTGCAGAGTGCTTGGTGAGGACAACCCCTGGAGGAGCGCTGCCCCATGGGTCTGCCCTGTGCGCTCTGCAGCTGTGCCTCACCTGCGCTGCTGCAGCCCGCAGCCCACAGCCTGGAGCTGCACCCTTGTTCCCTGTCCTCGAGAAGAGAGCCCCAAGGGCTCTTCTCCACACCCCTCTCCCCGCACCCAGCGGGAGGGAGGGCTCTGGGCAGCGGCGGGTGCTGGCGTAGAGCCCCATCGATGTGCAGCCACCCCCGGCAGCCCCTCAGCCATGGCCACGGTCACACAGAACCTCACTGGGGAGCTCATCCGCATTGTCCAGGGCACCCTCATAGTGACCAGGCAGTACCAAAAGTTTCTGCAAGTAATGATGGCCAAGTGGCAAGAGGCGGTCTGTAGTGGGACACACACCACACACACCACCACCCCACAGCTGTCTCCCTCCCCCCCGCCAGGAAAGAGGAGCAGCAGGAAAGAGGAGCAGCTCTATCCAGGGCTGCTGGAGCCCAGAGGGTTTCCCCAGGGCCTTAGAGTGGAGCTGCTGGGGGCAGATGCGCACATGGAGAAGATGGCAGATGGGGACAAAGACCAAGGGGAGGACACGGTGCCAAGCAGAAGCAGCCCTGCGCAGGTGGGCAGAAGGAGCCCAATGGGGATGAGGAAGAGGAGCCCCATGACTCCAGACAGAATCAGCTCCATGGGCCTGGGCAGCACCATCCACGTGGGGCCGGGCAGGAGCACCCCAGCAGACCCCAGTCCCCGGCACCATATCCCCGTGGGCAGGGCACGTGGGCAGGCGGCCTCAGGACCGTGCTGGGCAGGATTGTGCCTGCAGGAGGGCTGCTCCCGCCTGTGGGGCTGCCCAAAGGCTTGGTGGAGATGCCACTGCCGGCTCCATTGTGTCCGTTTCTGCAAGCCCCCGTGGTGGCAGCGCTGCTCCCACAAGAGCAATGGGTTCCCCTGCCGGTGAGCGGCTGGTGGGGTGCAGGGCTGGGACCCCCCTGGCCTGCCCCCTCATCTGAAATGTTCAATCTTTCCTCTATCCATGGATCTATCTGTGGAGCTCATCCATCCGTCCCGCAGCTGGGGCTGCTTCACCCTCAGTGCCTGAACCCAGTGGGGATGGTCTGGCATTGGGCACTGCTGGCACCCACAGAATGGCGGGTGGGGGTGTCTGGTACCACACTGGTTGTGCTGGCAGGTGGGGACCGGGCTGGGCTGGAGAAAGGGGCCAGCAGGAACCTCATGAGGTCCAACAAGTGCCAGCTTCGGCCCCTGGGAAGGAGCAAGCCCAGGAGGAACAAGCACAGGCGGGGGCCACCTTGCTGGAAAGAAGCTTGGCAGAGAAGGTCCTGGTGGGCCCCTCAACGAGCTGCCTACTGGGCAGGGGATCTGTGCCCCTTGCAAAGGGGGGAACTAGTATGTAGTGAGACCCCACGGTGAATCCATACACCACAAATAGAAAGTCATGTTATCCCCAGGTTGGCATATTCAAATGGCTAATAAATGGGGTATGGCCTTGGTGCCTTAAACATTTTTGTCCAAACTAGATAACAGAGTTGAAACATGGGAATAAGTCCCCCACCCCATCAGAACACTCCGCTCAGGAATTGTTCGTGAATGATTTGTTGTGAACTGTGGAATAGGACCATGGTATACCCCAGACTTGCGAACCCTTATTCCAGGCATGTGTCCTTGTTGGGGTTTTCAGGCACCAGGGTTTAAACTGCATAACACGTTTGCAGAACAGGTTTGCAGGTTTGGAGATCCCACATGTTATGCAAGAACTACCAATCAAGGAAACACATTGCAATATGCAGTTTTGCTTACCCACAAAACAAAATGAAATTTTGTGTGAGAAGGAAAAAAAACATGCCATGACCCATCAACGCACTCCACCGTTCAATATCCAGCCCCTCAGGGTCCTTTCTGAGCATGTTCAGATGGGAAGATGTACTTTGCACTAACTACTTCCTCAAAATTATTTACATATGCATAAGGCACTTGCATATGTCACTTTGTTCCTGGGGGCCTTTCTTGGGGTCTTTAGAGATCGTTGGTGGTCAACAACCTGGTGAACTTCAGCTGAACTTTCCTGGGGCACCTGTACTCTATGTGTGGTTATAGACCTTCATTTATTCTCTGTGCTGTGTGGTCTTGAAGGCAACACACCGTTACCCCACTACCCTCATCTATCGGTATAGCCCAGGTGCCTCAGAAAGCTTGCCACCCCTTACTGAGCTTATTCAATAGGTCGAGTTAATCACTGCTTTAGCTGCAGCCTCTCCGAGTGATTCTTTATAACTTAATCCTGTCAGCGAGGAGAAGCGTCCAGCTCTGCCACTGAAGGCAGCAGCCTCCAGTCACCAGGCTGCTCCCTACAGGAAGCAATCCCGACTGCCTGGATCTCGCTGCTGAGAGGCTGTATTTAAAAATGAAGTGTTTTCCAGCAAGGGAAAGAAGGCTGGAGCACTCATACTCTGGCTGGTGACTCTCCCAGGCAGCTGCATGTTCCCAGTCCCTCAGCAGGACAGGTGTAGCCAGAGCCCTGCCGGAGTCAGCAGTAAAACACGCTAGCCCTATTCCTGCAGGAACTACAGACGCCGGGGCGGCTCCAGGGGGCTCTGCGAGTCGGGGTGCCCAGTGCCTGTGCCCGGGGCACCTGCCGGCGCCTCTTTCCCTCCTTAGCTCTCGGCTCACCCCCAGGGCTGCCCCGGCCAGGCCTGACTCCAGCTGCCACGGGGCCTGGCACAGCGGGGGGCTGGAACCTCCCCACAGAACCCCCGGGCAGCCAGCAGGCAGCAGACACCCCTGTGCCAGCCCAAGGGGCATCCCTCGCCCCACGGCCGGCCACAGGTCCCCTCAGCCGGGCCACAGCCCCAGCACAGGCTGCGCCTGCCCAGCCCAACACGGCTGCCAGGAGGCTGAGGGTGGGCAATGGCAGCTCCCAGCATGCCCCGGGAACAACCTGGCCATGGGGCAACCCTGGGCCTACAGCTCCCAGCATGCCCCGGGAACAACCTGGCCATGGGGCAACCCTGGGCCTACAGCTCCCAGCATGCCCCGGGAACAACCTGGCCATGCGGCGGCCCCGGGCCTACAGCTCCCAGCATGCCCTGGGAACAACCTGGCCATGGGGCGGCACCGGGCCTACAGCTCCCAGCATGCCCCGGGAACAACCTGGCCATGCGGCGGCCCCGGGCCTACAGCTCCCAGCATGCCCTGGGAACAACCTGGCCATGGGGCGGCCCCGGGCCTACAGCTCCCAGCATGCCCCGGGAACAACCTGGCCATGGGGCGGCCCCGGGCCTACAGCTCCCAGCATGCCCCGGGAACAACCTGGCCATGGGGCAACCCTGGGCCTACAGCTCCCAGCATGCCCTGGGGCACACCTTCTCCCAGCAGGCCATGGGACATCCCTGCCCTGCAGTCGGGCCCTGGGGGGACACCAGCCCCCAGCCCGGGCCGTGTAGGCCCCATGGCCCCTTCCCAGGGCTGCCCAAGCACAGGCCCCGGCCCCGGAGCCCCCGTGGGGCAGGGACGAGGGGAAGGGAGGCACCGAGCAGCAGGGAGTGAGTCAAGGCGGAGGGGTGGCCGGAGAGGCACAGGAGGCTGCCAGAGGGGCAGGGGGAGCGGGAGGGGCTGGGCAGGGATGGAGAAAGGACAGGGACTGGTGAGGAGCGGGCAGAGGGATGGAGCGGGACAGAGGGGCAGGGGGTGCCGCAGGGAATGCAGGATCAGCAGCAGGAGAGAGGGCTAGGGAGAGGAGCGGAGGGGTGGGAAGGGGGACAGAGGCACAGACCAGCACAGGCAGGGCGAGGGGACGGGATCCGTGAGCGTCTTGTGACTTTGGCAGTGGGCAGCAAAGCTGCTTCTGTGGGTCTTTCCTTTCCCCCTCTGCCCTTATCCCCTCCCCACCCTTCCCCTCGTTGAGGCTGTGTCTGTGGTGTGCCTGCTCTGGTGAAAGGAGCTCCTGCACCAGCCTGAGGGCAAAAGAAGAGGGGCAAGGAGCGAGCTGTCGCAGTCCTTAGTTTGCAGGTTTAATGTATCGGCCCTGTTCAGAAAACACAGCGTGTCTGTGTGTCAGTGGTGCCAGCAGATTTTTATTCTTTATGGCAATTTCTTTAAATACCGGGCTTCATGCAGAAGGTTCACACGGTGCTGTGCTTGTAGTAAACGGAATTGCTTTTATGCATGCTGCATTCTGGAGGTGGCAAGTGCCAGGTTAGAGATGAAGATGGAAATGAAAGCAAGTGACCCACACGCAGTGGTGATCCTGCCACAAGCGTGCTGTGTATTGACCTGGGAGAACGCTGCAGGGACTCTCAGAAGTCAAGGTTTTCAGTGCTGTTTCTGTGTTTGATACCCAAGGGATGGTTTCCCTCTGCATGCGTTTCTGGGCAGGCATGTGCATGGAACATAGGTGTGTCTCTGTGCCATAAGAGGGACTGATGGCAGTTTTTCATTTCATTCCAACTCAAAAGTAAAGAAAGATTGTACCTGCAAAAGAATTCAAACAGCCGTCTTTGTTTCCCAGAGCGAGCATACAAGCATGGGGGAGCGGTTTACAGGTTCAGAACTTCAGCCAGCTCTGGATGGTAAACCCTCAGGAGAGGAAAGAGAAGCCCCACTTTTTTAACTACAGCTCTGCTTCCCTTAATGTGTCTTCTTGTTAGATTGTGTCGGTGGTCAGATTAAAAGCACATGATTAAACTGTGCTTGTTCATGAAGATATTTGAGGGTAATTTACTGTCTTCAATCCTCTTACGAGTGGGGCACTCTGTTGCCCTGTGGGCAGTACAGTGTCGTGACTGGTAATTTTCCTTTTCTTGCCTAGTGTACGGATGCATTTATGAAGGCAAGTGTTGGGTCTTATTGGCGCCGCACAAGAAACCAACGTGTGAAACCCAGACATTCACTGTTAGAAACAGGAAGAAGCTATGGGCCCTTGCTTCAGATTCTGCAAAAGATGTACCAAGGCTGAGGAAAGTGGCAAAAAGGGAAGAAATGCCGTAGCATAACTTTGGGATGGCAGGTGAGGTTTCCATCAGTGTTCCTCAAACGTAGCAGCCTCATTTGGTTTGCGGATGTGGTGTTGAACTCAAACTGCGAGACTAGTTTCCTTTATTGCAGGTGGTACTGTAGCACACGTACCTTTCATGTCCCAAGTGAAGTTGCCAAGGCTCTAGTAAAACTTCCGCAGAACCACCTCAAATTTTCCGTAGTGCGTGATTTCCTTCAACAGTCAAGTCCGGGTCTGTGGCATACAATAACCCCTACCCCATTTGGGATCTGGATGTGGTTGATTTTTAATTCAGACTTATCTGCTGTTAGAGATGTTCGGGTTTTGGTCCAAATAGGGAAATGCTGATTGTGTGCATTCTTTTGCTTTTTCATAGTGTTGTTCCATGTTTAGTCATTTGTTCCTTACAAAAATAATGTATGGGTGTCTATGAAGCTGGAGGTGTTTACGTTCTTGTGGCTGAATGTAGCAGTGGAGCTATCTTGCTGTATTTAAATCAAGAGCAGCATAATGTAACTTCACTTAAAATCTGGTCTTGGTAGGCAGATCCTACCCTGATAAGCATTTAAAACAAAACAAAACAAAAAAAAATCAAATCTGTGACAAGGTATAGGTGGAGCACCTGAACTGGTGCAAGGCAGCAATTCTCTCGCTGATATCCACACATTGCAGAGCTGTTGCCATCATGACCTTGAAATAGCGAGCCATTAATGTTAACTACTAGCAGCTTGTGAACCTAACAGTCAAGGTAGAAAATAATTTCCCACTGCCACCTTTTTTTAATTTTCTTTTATGTTTTAAAGTTTCTGATTTGATACTTTCTGATGTATTTGAAACCTGTGTCATATCCTACGTAGTTTGTGACAAGTGTGTGGCAGATGGGACTTGTCTGCTTGGAGAGGTAGTGAGATGGAGCGTGGAGAATGGTTTTATGGCACAAGCGTAGAAGTATAAAAAGAGATTAAGAGGCTTGTGTACCTTGCTGCCAGTTCAGTGGCATGAGAATTCCTGTAACGACAAATTCCTTCTGGCTCTGAAGGAATGAACGTGCCAGCCTGCTGAGTTTCCACCCAGACAACACTAGCAACGAATGTCGTTCCCAAATGGTGAGGTGATTGTAAGCTTCATCAGTAGTAGAAGCTGTGGAGAAAGTCACGAATCACCTGCCGTTCTGCAAGTCAAGTGCTTGGCTCTTTTGTCACTAGTGTTGATTTAAGGGTGCATTGCTTATAAATAGCACTTGACCTTTGTAATTCTTCATAGTGCTAAGTTCTGGGTGCCATCAGAGAACCACTGTGCTGTGAAGGCCCTGTAAACATACAGCGATGTTTGTGTTTATGCATTTTGCCTTCCCTTAGATGATGTTATTTTGTCATTTGAAACCTTAGTGGCAGGATTTGGGGCTTTATCCTGATCAGGCATCTAAGGGCCAGCTCTCGGCTGCAGCTGCAGCAGAAGTATTCAGGTGGTTTGAGCACCAAATGAAACTTCCACTTGGCTGCCATTTTGGCTTTTCCCTTCCTCTTAATTTTTATATTTTAATAAAGAGTATTTGGCTTCCTTACAGAAAAAAACCCCAGTGCTATCCTTGTCCTGTTATGATAAGGCCCTAATCTGGAGGGCAGAAAGCTGAGACCACCAGGAAGATGTTGAGAGGAAGGGGAAGAATGTTAGAGCCATGAGCTGGGTGTTCTTCAGCTGGCCAGATCTGAGGAGATGGAAAAGGTGCCTCCCAGGTAGCTAAAGGGAAGCACAGGAGAGCAGCTGGGAGCCAGAGGTGTGGTGTGGGCATACGGAAGTGCTACGCTGTGGTGTGTTAGGCAAATATTATTTTCAGAAACTTCCACATTTGTTGTCATTTCCCAGGCTCCTGAGGTGCAGGAATGCTGGAGGCAAGAAGCTGCCAGCATCAACTACGTGGAAAACGAACACTTCTATCTCCATTTCACTTTCCTCACTTCTGTGTAGCGGTGGCAGGGCAGTACAGACCCTGACCCGGACCCTGACCCTGACCCTGTGAGTACGCAGGCAGCTTGTGTGGCCAGTGCCGGTGTGGTTCTGGCACAGAGGATCAAGCGCTTCATGCTTCAGAGATGTCAGGCTGACACTCTTCAGCACTCAATGAAGCTCTAAATTACAGCTAAAGGAAGACAGAAGTTTTGCTTCAGAGCTTGATAATGTCGTTCTGATCCATCCTTTTGCTTGTTCAGTGGCTACAGAAGGGAACCACTGCCTTGGTAGGAGCATACATTGAGTTCTTCATGTGTGATATTAGAGGATCAGTGTGTCTGTTTATGCATGAGACCATTACAGTAGGTGATTTGAAGATGTTCACGTGTGGTACATAAAACCTTTGCCAGTAAAACAGTAAATCCACGCAGTGGGGTCTAAAGCACACAGATCCAGTGCGATCCTCCAAAGAGCTTTGAAAGTGTCTCCCCAAGGGTACAGACCTGGCTGTCGGTGATTCTGTTGAACTGCCTTTTATAGCAGGTTGCTTGGAGAAGTTGCTATGTCAGAAGTCGTCTTCTGGGGGCCAAATGCTGCAAATGGTAGGATGTTTAAGGAAGCAAATGAGTAACCTTCAGACTTGATTTTACTCTTTTAACAGATTGTACACAAATGGGAGGCCTGAGCAGGCTGCCTTTAGCAGGGGAACGTGACCTGACTGCACAGGAGGCAAGGAACTCTCTTCTCTCACTGACCATGAGCCCTCAGTTTCAAGGCAGATGTGAAGAGGAATATTTGACCCGTGGGAAATGCAGCTTCATATACGTAACCCAGGTGGGACTGCCATGTGAGCCCTGTGATAGGAGCCGTGTATCCCAACCGTGAACGTAGAGGTTGGGCCCAGTTTTTAGCTTGGTTCAATATGAACTCTGCTGACTGATTCTGTGATCAAGAGCAGGCAAGTCTGCCCCCTGAGAGGATGTTGTCGTGGGTGGAAGGGTTGAAGTGCAGTGACTGCGTCAACAAACAGGTGGTTTGAAAAGTCTTTTGGGCAAGGATCTGGTACGCTGGTGTAATGTCTTTTCCCTTTACAAAGGTGTCCAGTAAACACAAGTGTTCCTGCATGTGTCCAGTAGCGCAGAGACCTCTGTACTTTCTTTGGACTGATTGTTGTGTAAGATCTGGGGGTTTGGGGACAGTTCTGAAAATTGTTCAAAAGGTGTCTTGAATGTTGGGTGAAATGGGTCATCACTTCCATAAACCTCTAGCCTGTAAAGAAGAGCCATGGATGTAAGGAGATTTTCTTTTTTTCTCTTTTTATTGTTACTGGGAGGAAAAGCGGTGATTAACTATTGACCTGTGATACCCCCAGGTGCAGACTGTGCAGTGCATTTGAGGTGGATCACTCCTGTACTGCCAGGACTGAGCCCAGACTCCTCGATGCTTTGCACACTGGCACTGGAAGTCCTTGTGCAGCTGTGGGTACTGGCTTTCTGTGCTGCAGTGTGAAAAACACAAAACACTGGGGTTAAGGTTTGCAGAGAAGTGGGAAAAAGTTGATTATTTTGTGCTAGGAAGAGAATGTCCTGTAGTTTTCAAACTTTGCACCTCTCCACTTGGAATTTAAAAGCTGCTTCTAACTCTGCTGCTATGTTTCAGTGGGCGGGAAGGTGTCTTGTAGTTAGAGATGATCCGTTCCCTTAAGAAGGATCTTTGCCTTCTGAGTTGAGCTTTCTTGGCTTTACATAAAAGTGCCTCAAGCTGTACAATTTCAGATGGCAGTGAAGGAGTTACATCTACGTGGGGATTTAGAGACTAATCCAAAAGTATGTTGCCCTATCGTTTTAGTATATGAACTTTCTAAACAGGATTTGCTGGGTTTTGAGCAGCAGACCCATTTTGCATGTGCCTACATAAACCCCATTTTCTCAGACAGACACATGCATTACGGTTTGTGATGCAATATTTACTTGATTCGTAAGCCGTACTGTGCTGTGCTCTTCTGGGATTGTTGTAGTCCTTTGAAACACAGCCCTGTGCATCAAGGGGGCAAACTGTGTCACCTGCTTTCCCCCACAACAGAGAGCAATGTAACTGTCATAAATACAGGCTGAGCAAAACTAGTTGAGAGATTTGTGGGCTGCTGTTCAAATCATGGTGGGCCAGGAATCAGCCCATGCTTACTAATAAGTTTAATTGTCCTACACCACCTGAGGGGCAGGACAGTGTCAGGGCATTTTGCCAGGGAATAAAACTGGACATATCTGCTTCTCTCCGAGGGTCCCCTATGTAAAAAACATCCTTCAGCACAATCTGGGTGCTTGGTGTTCTCAAAAGGACCCAAAGGGATGAAGTTCACTCCTGCTGCCTGCGTGACAGCAGGAATTATGTCTGCAGCTGTGCTTCTGCGCACTTTGAAACTGCCTCCGTTTCTTTGCTTAGCCAACCAGAGAAAAAAGCCAAAAAACCCTAAGCTGAGTTGGCAACAGTGTCTTGCTGTCCTCTCTGAAGGAAGTAATTTACCATCATCTCGCAGTTTGTCAAACGTGCACCAAGTGTGAAGAAGAACATGACGTGCACTGTCCTAAGCTCTCAGCAGGTCAGGTTTTGCTGTCCTCTGGAAACTGTCTAGCTCTTCAGTTTTTTTCCACAAAGGACACATTGTTTGGAGTAGTTATGAGGTGGCCCCCCAGATGCCCCAGCTTTGTTTCTAAGTGCTATTGAAGTATTTTGCCTCCTGAAGAGACTGTGTTCCTCATGAGGAACGGTTACTTTGAAATAAAGTGACCCCCTTTCCGCCTAAAGGGATGGAGCTTGAGACTGTGGAGGTGGAGGTGCCTGGTGAGGGAGGCAGTCAGGCAGGGCCAGTCTGGGGTGCGCAGCTGCGCAGGGCAGTGACGGCACCCGTGTGCCTGGCGAACGCTTCTCTCGCAGTGTCGCAGGGAGAAGGTGTGAGGGTGCTGGGAGAGAGCCGGCGCCCCTGGGAATGACAGCAGCTAAAGGTGAGGGCTGGCTGCGTGGGCAGCAAAGGGTGAGCCAGCCACTCCCTTTGCAAATGCAGTGGAGAGGGAGGGAGCCCCTCCATCAGCACAGCAACGTCTGCTGGGGCAGGGCCAGAGGCACCGGCGCCCAGGGCAGGGCTGGCAGGGGGTCTGAGAGAGCCACTCCGCCACCGCCTTGCTTACTGACCCTGTGGGGAAATCGCTTCGGGGGCAGCGATTAAAAAGTGCGTGCAAAGTTTTTAGGTCCAATTGGAACACTGAGAAGGGGTTCGGGGCCTTTCTCAGAGCGCCGCACGTTGCATGGTCATGTGTCATACACAGGTTTGGTGACTGGTTTCTCGCTTCTAATGCAAACGCGTACGCATCCGCAGTAGCACTGCTGAAGTGTTTTACGGACTACGCATGCTCCCCAAGTGGGATTTTGGCCTCTTTGGGGCAGAACTATTTCAGTTAGAGGTCCCCATCTCCCACTGCCACCATTATCTTTGTCCTATTTTAAACTCATTTCCTGTTGATGTCAGTGGATCCCAAGACCCGATCAGCTTGTGTTCTCTTGCAGCCAGAACTTTCCCCATTGGAAGTCTTCTTCCTGCGCAACTTAGATAACGGTGCTCTTTTCACTACCTGCTCTTTGTTCCTCACCCCTGCCAAGGCTGCCTCCCTTGATGAGAAGTCCCTTCATTTGTAAATACTTTAGAGAGTGGGTCAGCTCGGTGGAGGTGTCACCTCGACAGAGGGGAAGGTGGAGCCAGAGGGGAAGGTGGAGCGTCAGGTCTCTGCAGGTGGCAGGGGCTGCATTAACCCTCATCTCCCGCTGCGCGAATGACCACAGGCAGAGGCACTGTGCAAGGAACGTCAAACCTTTAATGAATTAAGACAGACAGATCTGGTAGAGGGCCGGGGCTGCAGTGGGCAGGTGCAGGTCACACGTCAGAGGGATCTGTGCTCCACACCTTCTCTATCAATATATCAACGGCGACTGGGGCAGCGTGGAGCACCTTGTCTCCTGGTGTTCCTCAGGGTTCTGGCTCGCTTGGTGGGCACATAGTCGCTATTGGATGGCCTCTGCTTGCTGCTGCCCCCCTGCTCCCCACTACAGCCCACTGCCGTGGCATCCCTGTGTGGCTTCCCCTCCCAGAGGGTTTTGGAGCTTTTTGCCACTGGGCACACCACCATCTTCTTCCTCTTCTTGGGTGGCATGCTGCCCCATGGGGACATCTCTGGCATCCCGAGGGTGTCAGCCGATGTGGGACGCTTGGCCTGTTTGCCAGCAGCCTTGCCTGATCTGGGCACCACCCGGCAGGAGGAGATGCCCGGTGGTGGTGGCAACTGCGTCAGAATGACCCGGGGCTGCCTCTGCAGCACCTCCTCCACCAGCTGGGCCATGCGGGGCGGATGATGCTGGGGTGCAGTCGGGGGGCTGGCCAGGGGACTATTCAGCAGGATCTGCTGAGGACTCTCTGGGAGACCCTTGTGGGGACCCTCTGGGCATCCCTTCAAGGGGCTCTCCTCTGAAGTGTCCATAGGACCCTCCTGAGAGGGCTCCATGGGGCTCTCTGGCAGCCGGGTGGGGAAGACCGCTGCCAGCCCACCCTGCTTGCCTTTGGTGTCCAGCAAGGGGGATGTTGCCACCCTCTGCCAGGAGGGGTTGGTGTCCTCCTGCATTGCGGCCACCACTTGGTCCTTGGGACAGTTGCCCTCCATCATGCACTCCAAGATGTCAGGGATCCTGTTGAGGGTGGTGGTCAAGACAGGGACATCAGGGACACCACGGTCGGTGTCCTCGCTGTCCCCCAGCCCTGCCGCTCACGATTGCTCCTTGGAGCAGCCACCCTTTGCCACTTACTCTGAGAACTCCGGGAACTCGTTGAGGAGGGTGGTCAAGCAGGAGCCGCTGAGAACTTCAGGGAGCTCCAGGATGCTGTCGAGCCAGGCGAGCGGGTCACTGCTGTCCATGGCGGACGAATGCTCATCCTGAAACTGCAGGTTGTCCTCTGCCAGCTCAGGAAAGGCCTCGTTGAAGGCATCTGGCCCCAGCTCGGGCAGGTCCAGGAGATTCTCTGGGCTTGGCGGGGTGGTCACCACTTCTGAAAAAGCAAACGAAGCCAAGCCACCCCCAGGGTGATGCAAGCCTTCCTTGGTGCAGGTCACCCCCTATGGGCTCTGCCACCCTGCAGACCTCACCTTGGTGCTTGGTCCTGCTTCTGCCAGAGAGCATATCCAGGGCGGGCTGGCAGGGGGTGGCAGCAGGGACGCCATCCTCACTGGCCACCACGTCGTTGTTAAAGGCCTCCAACAGCTTCTGGGTGCTGCCAGGATGGGTGCAGAGCACAGGGGGGACCTGTACGCGATGCTGAGCCGCAGGGTGTTGGGGTGGCAGGGGCCCAGCATGGGCAGGGACGTTCAGCACAGTGCAGCCCCTAGGGTAGAGGGGCTGCCCCTGGCCCACGTCCCATGGGCCCAGCCCCACTGGCTGGTGGGGCACAAGTGTCCCCATCACCACTTGCTGTCCCCAGCCATAGGCAGGGGGACAAGGAGCAGGCAGAGGGGGCAGCTGCACACCGCTGGGGAGCTGCAGCACGTGTGGCAGCTGCACGACCTGCCCCGAGTCCTCCAGGGGCCCCTGCACCCCCTGCCAGGTTGCCAGGGCGGGCTGGTGGGTGACAATGTGGAGCTGGGAAGGCCGAACGGTGATCAGCAGCCCCGGGACAGAGGGCAGCACACCAGCAGTGACCGGTGGCGGCATGGTCAGGGTGGTGAAGCTTGTGCCGGGCACCTCTGGTCCTGTCGGCAGCTGGAGGGGGAACCTCTCTGTGGGCAGAAACGAAGGGGGGTGATGGGGTGAGATGCTGGCCGGCACAGCTGGTTGGGGGTTACCCGGAGGGCAGGAGCACCACGAGGAACGTGCTGCTCTGTGCCGCGGCAGTTGGCCAGTGTGGCGTTTGTTGGGGCACACAGTGTTCTGGGGTTCCGTCTCCATGGCGATCATTATGCCAGCACCTGGGTCAGCCAGCATTGTGACGGTTTGACTTTTAATGACAGAACAACTTCCCATCTCAATGGTTTCCCATCCTGCTGATGCTTTCCTGCCCTCAGTGCTGATTTCCCACCCCCACCATAGTTTCCCATCACAACTGTTTTTTGGTTTGGGAGTTGAGTTTCATGTCAAAGGGGAGTTTTCACCTAAATTTCTGTTGATGTCAGTGGATCCCAAGACCTGGTCAGCTTGTATTCTCTTGCAGCCAGAACTGTCCTCATTTGAAGGCTTCTTTCTGCCTTCTTTCAGCCAGGGCAGGGCTGGGAGGGAGTTTGAGAGAGCCACTCCTCCACTGCCTTGCTTAGGGACCCTGTGGGGAAATTGCTTTGGGGTGGGGGCAATTCGAGAAAAGTGGGACCTCAGAGAAGCATAGTATTACAGGAAGCTTTTTAGGGTAAGAGACAGCTGTCGCTTTCAGGATGGCCGGCATTCACCATCCTAAGTGTGTGTTGCCACGGCTCCCTAAGCAGCGCAGCCTGCAACCTCAGCACGTGCTGACAGGAGTAACGGGGGCTGGAGCGGAGTGGAGAGCCCGCGGCCAGGCTCTGTTATGCTCCTGCAGGAAGGGGAACTTGACGGTACCACAGAGCTGATGAGATGTCCGCTGCCATGATTTTCCCTTTTATAACAAATTCTACCAGGGACGAGCAATGACGGAAAAGGCAGGACTATGGTTACGCCAGTACTTCACAGTCCCTTGAACTTGTTGTAGTTCCAGCGTACTGGATGGATTGTGCCCGGATTCTTTCTTTTCCAGTGTGTCTGGTGGAAGAGAGGCAGCTCCTGCAACCCACCAGACTCCTTGGAATTTAACTTCTCGTGCTGGCCCTTGGCACTTTGACTCTGGGACTTCCAGTCCCAACTTGGTTAGTGTTGCCCAAATGTTTTTCATTGCATCTGTAATGCTTTCTGGCCCTTCTGCCCCGCTGAGGATGCCATCGATGTATCGATACACTGTGAGGCCAGGTGGAATGGTGACCTGTGCTAAGGCTGTGGCCGGAGCATTGTGAGCGATAGTGGGGCAGTGTTTGTATCCTTGCGGAAAACTGTTTGAAAACATACTGAGTCCCACTCCAGGCAAAGGCAAGCCGGGCTTTTTCTTGTGCGTGGAGCAGAATCACGAGGAATGCATCTCTAACATGTAAAGCATCTAAAGCTAACCTAACATCTATGCTAACCCTAACGTCCCACAAAAATCACTGGGTAGCTAGGTTACGGACAATGAAAGGAGAGGAAACAGCACTGGGAGAATGAAAATATCCCACTAAGTCAATTTTTTTGTCTACCTATACAGCAGAAGTGTTCTTTCATGTTAAAGTCAGAGTATGTTCTGATTTGCACTGCCCCACTAAATGGTTTTATGCTGTAAAGGTTTACTAAGAAGTAATTGTTAGTGTTCTTCCTGGTTATGCACCCACATCTTATAATGAAAAAATTAGATGATAACGTCTTTGCTGTGCTACACTGTTCTATAACTGAGAGTTAGGTGTTTTATTTTAAGCATTCTCAAAAAAATACGGATAGTTACAGCTTTTACTAACAGCACTGCGGCAAATGTGAATTCACAGGTGGGCTTTTAAGCCTCACCTCAGCATGTTTGGTGTAGGAACAAACTTTACAAGTACTCTAGTATTTTTGCCAATGCTTTCCTGCACAAATTGTATTAAAAGCATAGATTCTTCTGGTCTTCCGTGCAGAAAGTATGGTGAGAATAAATCTGATATTAAAATGACTTCTTCAGATGTCAGAGGCTTATTTAGAAATGTCCACTACCTGTATTTTTTCTTATTTACTTGCAGCGGGTCGTAACAACCTGCAGAGAAGATATGCAAAGTATGTCATCCCTATTATTTCCATTCCTGGGTTATGATAGAATTTGGCACAGAATTTTAGATCAGTTGCAAAAAGTAGTGCTGGGCCACGCATATTCAGATTGATCCATGATCCCAGGTAGCTGTATGGGATTTGGTAATTTTCTTTAATAAGTAAAGGAAAACTGCATGTATTATAGAAATGAGAATTTAGTGAGACAAAGGGCAGGTCCAGTTCCTTTTCGACTACTACACAGAGATATTCTAACACATCAAATGAAAAGAATTTCTAAAGAAGTAGACCTTTCTGAGCTGGAGAAGAGGTAGATGAAATAGAAAAGATAGAACTAAAATCTGCAGCAAAATATTGCCTCTAAAGGAAGATGTGTTGGGGTTTTTTTCTTTCACGGAAACAAACGAACAATTACTCTGCGATTCTCCAGACTGGAAATTTGCAAAAAGCTGTGTAGTGTGGTTTTCAGTAGTATAAAAAGCAAAAGCTCTTCAGGGTTTCAAGTACATCTTTGCAACAGCTGTGAAAAAAATGCAAGCATGCAGATTGTTCCATTGTATGAAAACACCTTCATTTACTACTTATTTGTCATATAGGGAATAAACTAGCAGTGACGACCGTTGGAAAGTTTTAGATGAATAAAAAAATCCTCCAAACCAGGAAAAAAACTGTGCTATCAGGTAGCTGCAGCTTTGCTGTGTGAGCTTAATATTCACACAGAGACTTTTTCTAAATGCGTCACTTAAGGCAGGGATGGCTTCTAATTCTAAAAAGCCATTTGCCTAGAGCAGTCGCTTATGTGCCACATACAGGATTTTTATGCTAACACTATTAAATTTCCCTAGAAAATTTTCCACCTCCTTCAAGTAAATACAACCGACGTCCCTAACTGTCTCAGTTTCCTATTCCACCACAGGTTGCTGTATTTCAAAGACGAAGTTACCCAACGGCTGGTTACTAACCGAGGGCTCAAACCAATTTTTGCAGCAGTCAGGTAGAGAGTGGCCATTTAGTCTGGACCCACTGAAGTGCCAATGTAAATACAAACAAAATAAGGTCTATCAAACTTTAGATTCTCTAGCAAAACAACGGAAAGGATATGAAGAACTAGGTCTTGTCTACTGTCTGTTTCCCATATGTGTGGTGATCGGCTCCCTGGAAAACAAGAGGCTGGACTGGTCCTGGCTGTGCCCATGAGCTTGCCAGCTGAGTGCTAGGTGGTAGCAAGGAGAGCACCAGAGAAAAGCACAGACCCATTGACCCAGCACCACCGTTCTCATGTTCTTCATGCACGTGAGGCCTGTTAGCCATTGTACTTGTATTTATTCTAACACGGGACATCAGTCAACAGTCACAACACCAGTGGATTACCAGCACTTCCGTCATATGCTTCACATATAGTGTTAAAGGAGAAATTTACACAGACGTGGGTACCACTGGGTTTGCTTTAATCGCCCCTCAGAGCTGGGCCACCGCCCCAGCGAGTGGCAGAGAGCAAAGGGATACAGCACGGCGTATATACACTTATCAAATCATTAGTCAATGCCCGAGGCTTTTAGAAGTTTCCTTTGGCCTTGTCCGTTCTGCAAATCCATCACCTGACCCTGTCCCTGTTGATTCATCTATTTGCTTCCAGTCTCTGCCTCGGTTCCAAGCTCCTCCTCGGATCGTGATCTTCTTTCTGCCTGCTTTAACTCACACACTCCTTCAAGCACACTTAGTCTTTGAGCAATTCCTATTCACATATACTGATTTTTTTTTTCTTGAAACACCTGCGTTTCTGCGAGCACCTGTGTGCACAAGTTGATCATCTGTTGTTTCTCTGTTCTCCCAGTGATTAACTGGACTGGGTGTTAAACCAGCCTTGGATTAGGGCTATACTGGGGACGAGGCCTCGTTCTGCCACTTAGCTGCTTTAGCACTTTAAATTTCTGAATTCAAAACACATTTTCTTTAACAAGCAATACCAGAACAACGGAGAACAATTAACAATGGTTTGGTCACTGCTGTGACGAAATAATGACAATTATTATTTCTGATGTAGGTTGCTGTATGTCATATTTATGAAACTAGGATTTGCCCGAAGAAAAATGTTCTATTTCACACCCACAGATGAGCTCCCTGAGATGAGCATCCACGTTTTAACAAGCCTTTACATCAAAGGCTGTAAACGAGTGTCAGTCTGCACAACCAGCTGGGAATCTTGTGTTGTTCCAGGCACATATTTTTGTCCCATTCAATACCTTGTCTGTGTGATTTGCCTTTTGTCTGTCCTGTGCTTTCCTGCTAAAGATTTATAGGCTTCAGACTTCTGATACTGCTCCAGCTCCCGCATCTAATGCGCCTTATCTCTATCCGCTCCATCAAGGTGTTGCTGAAACAAAGAAGTCCAAGAGTAGCAGGGAGTTGCCTCCCCTTCAGGAGGAAGGGAAGAAAAACAACTTGCCACATGAAGTGCTGGTCCATTTCACCTGTGCAAACAGGAAAGGAGTGAAGAAACAATGAGAATGTACGTGAGATGCAAAGACACAGGATTTCCGGATAATATTACTGTATTCTGGTGTGTGTCGTGTCCGTGTCTCCCCCCCCGCCCGCCTTTCCCTTTTTTTTTTTTTAATTCAAATCACTACTCTGTTAACTCTTTTGTTTTTAGATCAAGCTTTAACATTCAGACCTGTAACAGCGTGGTTCCAATACGCCCTTATTTTTGTACCCCATGGACAAAAATGCACTACCATTCTACAACCACACACTTTTCCCATCTGAGAGGTGAACAAAACATCATGGCTATTGGAAAAGAGTAGCGTAAAGGTAAAAGAGCCTAGGTGATATCAATTTAAGATAGCTACGTTTAGGTTAAAAGAAAACTTCAGGCTAGGAAGAAAAAAAATATTTCACACGTGCATAATAGAATGAGCTTAACTGGAGAACTCTTTAGGGGGACCACTGAACTGAAAACCATTTAAGGAGTGGTCACAACACTTGCTAAAGGGCTCTTTTCCAGAAAAAAAAAAAAGTTGTTGAGCCAGTTTTTCATCCAATGACTTTAAAATTCAATGGAAATAAGTATTCAATCAGAGTGAACATTAGTCACTGGGCATGCCTTTTTATTTTCATTACGTCATCGCAACAATACATGCAATAGTTATAAATTTTGTGCATTTGCAAACCTGTTTTGATGCTGTTGAGGACACAGTTAACATTCTAGATTGGGGTGCAAATTTAGTGATGCTGGGTTTGCATTTCTTTTGGACACTGTATTCTTCCAGAAGACATTAATTCTTCTCTTCTGTCTCCAGCAATGTGCTGCTGACAGAGTACAGTAACCGACTCAAAAACACCAGAAGTTTTCCCTCAGCTTGTGTCTTGGATGGATTGTTTTGAATCAGTAAGGAGGAGTTCTACTCTACTACCTGTAAGTAGATGTCCTAGGTTTTCTAGCACAGATCTATACAGTTCTTTAAATATTTCTTTTTATATATATATATATATTTCTTATAAAACTTAAACAAGAAGAATGATTTTTAGGGTGTTTGCTGTATAACTATAGTAATGGTCTTTTTCTAGGGGAGACTCGCTCTTTGGTCAGCTCAACCAGTCCTTATTTCAGTCAATTCCAGCCAGCTCAGCGGTCCTTATGCTCACCAAACACAACAAGCAGTAGCAGGACTGCAGGGCTGGAACAGGGGAAGCGCGAGACTTTCCCTTCAACTGTTGTATCGGACAACTAGTTTGCTGTTGCTGCAGCTCAGACACTTTTCCCCTGGGTTGCGGGACACTCACCCACACACAGTAGTATACTATTGTTACCGATTTGTTAATAAGTTAAGATTGATTGACTTTATTTGATTGATTATTTGATTTTATAGAATTATTTTATAGAATAGAAATATAGAAGGATAAAAACATATTTTGAGGAAACTTATAATTGCTCAGTAAAAGCTGCTATGAGACCCTCTGTACATCCCGTACCAAGGCCAGAAGAATGGGCTGGAATTATTGTTGAAACTTCGGTAATAATTTAGGGTTTGAAAGGTTTCTTTGTATCTGACCAGTCTTCTGTATGTAGAAAGTGTATTGAGATGTCAGAATATGAGATTAATGGAAATTGGGGAGAGTCAACTGGGACAGCTTGTGGTTACCTGCCAAGAAACCGTGCACTTTAGTAGCAGGTAATTCTGGCAGGGGGAGATCGCGACCACCGACTCACATACCACCTACCCAAATCGTACCCCAGACCCATTTCTAGACCTTTCTAAGCTCTACTGCGCAGAATCGGATATAGGAGGAGAATATGTTAACGATTTACTGGAAATATTATGATTATGTATGAATAAGTTCTATATATGGTGTCTGATTTTGAGACCTGGTGTGCGTTGATCGTGAGAGGACTCGCTCACGCACCCGGCCGTCAATAAAGAAGTGTCTGCTTATCTACATCACATTGGTGTCGATAAGTTCTTCATTCCGAGATTTCGGTAACAGTTTTGGCGACCCAGATGGGACCTCGCTGAAGGAGACCGGAGGAGTCAGGGACCTGATCGGTTCCAGCCGGCACCGAGGATTTCTCGGGGACACCCATCGATCCCCGATCCGTAAGGCTCTTCGCAACGTTCCCTGGGTTTTTGGTAAGACACTTCTTTTTTTTAATTGTAGTAAGTGGGTTGGAGTCCCACTAAAGTAAGTGAGTAAGTGCACTAGAGGAAGTGGGTAGGAGTCCCACTATAACAAGTGTATGGTAAGGAGTGGGTTGGAGACCCACCGGTGAGTTTGAGTCTCACTGAGTAAGTCTGCCTGTCAGACGCGGTGAAAGAGCTGCGCAGGGTTGGACTAAAAGGATCCTTGTGGAAGTGGAAGCCTAGGCATCTGCTCGTAAGACATAAGCGAAAGCTATTGCAGGGTTGCACAAAAGTGGAAACAAGAGAAACTATATGCTATAGTGTTCTCTAAGGCTGTGCCTCTAACAAGAAGTTAGAAGAAGTTTTTGGGGGTTTTTGTTGGTTTTGTGAGTTTGTGTATTAAGAAGAAAATTAAGAGGTATAATATTTTGTTATATGTTTGTTTAAAGTAACTGTGGGAAAGTGTGAGTGTGGCTGTAAGGGTGAGATGTGTAATTGAGAACGAAAGCGAGTGTGGAGTGTGGATCCGCGGATCGGAGTGACAGAGTTGAATAATTGTGTACTGTATTGTGAGTGATTACACCATGGCAACTAAGTTAACTCGGTTGTTTAAAAGTAAAAGCATGGGTAATCTTGCTGTAAATGACAAAATCCCGAAAAATTCTTTGTTGGGATGTTTATTGGCACATTGAGGAAATTTACAGGATGATCTGCAAAAGAGCCAGGTGATTGAGTATTGTAATAATTTGAGTATTGTAATAATTGGTGTCCTTTGTATATATTGGATGATCAGGAAAAGTGGCCCACGAATGGGACACTGAATTATAACACTATTCTGCAGTTAATGCTGTATTGTAAAAGAGAAGGGAAATGGAATAAAATGCCAAATGTGGATTTGGTTTTTTTCACTTAAGACAAAGAAAGGATTGGCAGGATGAATGTAAGCTAACTATTAGAGATAATTTGGTAATGGCTATAACTTCTGATAATAAGAAAGTGGAAAAAAATGTTGTTCAAATTGTGAGATTGGGAGTGGATACAGGAGCAACATTTTTTGTATTAAATACCTGTAAAGGAAAAATTGGAACAAAACCAGGCCATTCCTGCAACCCCTGGATTTGAAATTTGGAAATAAGATAATTACACATGAATTTTTGTGTGTACCAGAATGTCCGATACCCTTCTTAGGAAGAGACTTGTTATCCAAATTAAATGCACAGATTGTTTTTGACGAAGGAGAACTTTTCTTGAAAATACCTGAGTCAAAAACGGGAGAAATCCTGATGATACAAGAAAAAGTAAAGGAACAAGAAATTCCACCGGAGGTGGATTTGGCAGTGATCCCTACTGTATGGGAAACAAATATTACTGGTAAATCGAAACTAGCAGAACCTGTTAAAATAGATTTGAAGGAAGGGGCAGGAACAGTGAGAATTAAACAATATCCAATCAAACCGGAAGTGAGACAGTAATTGAAGAAATGGAGTGATAAATTTTTGGAGTATAAAATTTTGGAATAATGTGAATCTGAGTATAATACTCCTATTTTACCAGCCAGAAAACCTTCGGGTGAATATAGACTGGTACAAGACTTGAGAGCAGTAAATCAAATAGTTAAGGATATTTATCCTGTAGTAGCAAACCCTTATACACTGTTAACAGCATTGAGGGAGACTTATCAGTGGTTTACAGTGCTTGATTTGAAAGCTGCTTTCTTTTGTATACCTTTGGAAAAGGAAAGCAGAAAACTGTTTGCTTTTGAATGGGAAAATCCTCAAACTGGGCGAAAGATGCAGCTGACATGGGCTAGCTTACCCCAAGGATTTAAAAACAGTCCAGCTATTTTTGGAAATCAGTTAGCAAAGGAATTTGAAATCTGGAAACAGGATAAATCAAGACCTGGGCATTTACTTTTACAATATGTGGATGATATATTGATTGCTACAGAAGAAAGATTTATTTGTATACAGGTGACTATTGACCTCTTGAATTTCCTGGGACTAAATGGGTACAAGGTATCCAGGAAGAAAGCTCAAATAGCCTGCCAGACTGTGATATATCTGGGCTTTGAGATTTCAAAAGGACAACGGCAATTAGGAAAAGATCGCACAGAAGCTATTTGTGGTATACCTGAGCCGAGAAATATTCATGAACTCAGAGCGTTTTTGGGAATGACTGGGTGGTGTCGTCTTTGGATCATGAACTATGGGCTAATAGCTAAACCGCTGTACGAGGCCCAAAAGAATTCCCCCTTTGTATGGGGCCCACAACAGCAAAAGGCTTTTGTAGAGTTAAAACACGCCTTAATATCTGCACCTGCCTTGGGACTGCTGGATCTAACCAAAGATTTCCAGCTGTTTGTTCATGAAAGGCAACACCTGGCACTGGGCGTGTTAACCCAGAGGACAGGAAGCTGGAAACGACCAGTCGGATATTTCTCTAAACAACTGGACACAGTGAGCAGAGGGTGGCCAAACTGCCTTCGAGCAGTGGCCGCAACAGTGATGCTCATACAAGAAGCTCGGAAGTTAACTTTGGGAAGAACAGTAACGGTCTATGTCCCACACATGGTGATAACTGTCCTAGAACAGAAGGGGGGACATTGGCTGTCTCCGAGCCGAATGATGAAATACCAGGTGGTATTGACTGAACAAGATGATGTGATTCTAAAGACAACTAACCTGGTAAATCCTGCAGTGTTTTTAAGTTCCATACAGGAAGAAGGACGACTGGAACATGACTGCTTGGCTGCCATCGAGTATGTTTATTCCAGTCGTGAAGATCTGAAGGATGTACCACTGGAGCGACCAGACTGGGAACTGTATACTGATGGAAGCAGCTTTATGGAACAAGGAGTCCGATACGCCGGATATGCGGTAACAACAGAGACTAGTTATAGAAGCAGGAGCATTGGCAAGTACCACATCAGCCCAAAAGGCAGAACTCATCGCTTTAATCCGGGCCTTAGAACTAAGCAAAGACAAGAGAGTAAATATCTGGACTGATTCAAAATATGCCTTTGGGGTAGTGCATGTCCATGGAGCTTTGTGGAAAGAGAGGGGGTTATTGTCCTCTCAGGGATCAAACATTAAACATCAAACAGAAATTTTACGATTATTGCAAGCAGTTCAAAAGCCAGATCAAGTAGCAATCATGCACTGTAAGGCACACCAGATTGGGAATACAAAAATAATAGCTGGGAATAATTTAGCTGATAGAACAGAAAAAAAGAAAAAAAAAAGAAAAAAGGTAGCAAAGAAACAAGCATTGCAAATGGCAATAATTCCTTCTAAAACAGTAACCCTTCCCAGGGAAAAACCGAGATATTCAGAGGAAGATGACAAATTGGGTCAGTTATTAAATGCTAAGAAAAACGTAGCTGGATGGTGGATAACTCCTAATGGACAGGTAGTAATTCCACCTCTTGTGATGAGAGAGATAATTCAAACAAGACATCAAGAATGTCACTGGGGAGCAGAAGCCTTAGTAGCATCTTTACGAAAGCAAGTAATATCAGTTAAAATGTTGGGAATAGCTAAAATGGTAACTCAAAGTGTGAAGTATGTTTGAAAAATAATCCAGTGATTAAGAAAAAGGTTCAAATGGGTAGACTGAAACCTGGTACAGAACCTGGAGATTATTGGCAAGTAGATTTTTCAGAGCTACCTAGACAAAATGGGTACCGGTACATCCTGGTAGGGGTTGATACTTTTACAGGATGGCCAGAAGCCCTTCCCTGTCGCACCACACAAGCAAAAAGAGGTTGTGAAGTGGTTATTACAAGAAATAATTCCGAGATTTGGAGTTCCTATGGGAATTTCCTCTGACAGAGGTCCACACTTTGTGGCTGAAGTAGTCCAAAGTGTTAGCAAAGCATTAGGTATTAATTGGGATTTACATGCGTCTTGGAGACCACAATTTAGTGGAAAAGTGGAGAGGATGAATCAAACTTTGAAATGACAAATAAGTAAAATTTGTCAAGAAACCAGTCTAAAGTGGCCTCAGCACTTTCATTGGCATTATTATGAATCAGGGTACAGCCAAAGAGTGGAACCTCAGTCAGTCCTTATGAATTATTATATGGAAAACCATATGAGTCTCCAGAACCAAATCTAAACATACATGTAAAAGGAAAACAAGATGTGTATTACTATTTGCTTTCTCTAAGGAAAACTTTGGCTGCGATTTGGAGTGTAGTAATTTGGAATAGACCTTTACCCCTGGAAAATTCAGTGCATGATTTCCAGCCGGGAGACTATGTCTATGTGAAGACCTGGGCCTCCGAACCTTTGCAGGAGCGCTGGGGAGGACCTTTCCAGATACTGTTAACCACTTTTACAGCTATCAAGATAGCAGAATCAGATGCTTGGATACATTGTACTCGAGTGAAGAGAGCACCTACTCCATGGAAGATTGTCAATCGTGACCCAGAGACTTTAAAATTGACTCTGAAACATGTCTAATTTTTATATTGGATTTTATTGTGGTCGGTAGTGTTGGTGGGATCATGGGCCGGCTTGGTGGGCAGGAACAAAAGACAAATAGAAACAGAACAAGTAATTGATATTCCCAAACAAATGGCTGAGGAAAATTTGATGGTAGGATTGATTAAAGAATTTGCCAATTTACAAAATGTCACGCAGATCACTGCTTGTTTGCCAATACCGAGGGCAGTAGGTGAATCTATTCCATGGGGAATTTTAACTGTGAATCTGACTAATCTGGAACATAAAAATGAAACCACCTATTGTGAACAAAGGCCAGTGGCTCGATGGTATGAACAAGTAAAGGTTATTAGAAAACAGTGGAAGTCGCCAGGTAAAGAAACAGATTGTAAAAAAAAAAAAAAAAACCCAAACTATGGAATTATGATTTTATAACAGGATCCCGACCTAGTGCCATAGCTTGAGTTCTTCTTCCTGGGGGTCCAAATCTCCAGGTAGGATGGTGTTCTTATGATGAACAACTTAAAACCAATGTGAGCAGAAGTATCATGAAATGGAAGTGTAACAAAACTGGCCAAGGTACCCAATTAGTAGAACAATGGGACTCTATATGGTCTATGTCCATATTTTCTCATTTTCAGTATATGGCAAGAACTTCTTGGTGTTTTACCTGGGATGGAAAAGTTTTTTCAGTATTACCCTGGGTCAATGATAGGTCAACTACATCGGGAGAGAAGGAAAATAAAATAGTGCCATGGTGGAAATGTGAAAAAGTGTATGATTGCAGTAAAGCAGACTTAGTAATCCAAAGAATTCCTCTGTAGGCCACTGTTTTAAAATATGGTTGGTTTTGTCGAGGTCTTAAGAACACTCTCAATTTAACCAGCACTTTTATAGTTAGAAAAGGAACTTTGTTTAGTTGTAGTAAAACTACTATTTGAAGTCCAGGATATTTAGTTCGGGCATTAAGAGATGGAACCTGGACCACTCATCTACCATTAGATGGTAAGGTGAAACAAATTACTTTAGGCATGCCAACATTGTGTCCGATTTGGAAGAAATCACCATTTAGAGGATCCCTAGAGAATATAGAACTGAAACGAATAAAGAGATCTGAGACAAATGATGATAATTGGAATGAACCATCTACAGGAGTGAAAATTGGCTGGGCACTTGAATCACTTTTAAATCCTATAGCTTCATACAGAAACAGAGCATGGCTCTATCAGTTAACTGGTCGAGTGGAAAAATTAGCAAACGTTACTAAAAAGGGGTTTAAGGAATTGAACATACAATTACAGGCGACCTCTAGAATGACTTTACAAAATAGAATGGCATTAGATATGCTCTTACTTAAAGAACATGGAGTATGTGGATATCTCAAGGATGAACTGGACCACTGTTGTATCCACATTCCAAATGTCACTCAGGATGTGGAACATGATCTAGACCTATTAGGAAAAACTGAAAAAGAAACTGAAACAATTCAAAAGGATATATCAGAAGATTGGCTTGGAAAAATTTTTAACAAATTAGGATGGAACTTGAGTGTTGACGGTGAGGGAAGTCAAGTGGGCAAACTCAATATGAGTGATAAAGCAAGCTTCGATTTATTACGGCGCGATTATGTCTCATATACAGTTCCAGTTAATTATGCCTACTAGTCATCTGCTGATTGGCTAAGCTCTAAAGGGTTACATTTTCATACGTCCTCCTACTTGCGGTTTCTGCGGTTAGCTAGCTACATATTTTTTTTCTCTTTTGTCTATGCAAATTCCTCAAAGTTATTTACAGCATTAGGCACAAGGTCAGTGTGTTTTTCTCAGCTTCCTTATCAGCATGCCTCAGCACAGCTGCAAGGCCTGCTTCAGCTAACTTACGCTAACTTTGTTTCACAAAGATCTTTAAGGGAGTCATGGCCGTGATCACACAGCCATTCTGCAACACTTGAGCTCTTGGATACAATCCATAATCAAAACTTTGGTTTTGTTACTGATTGTCTTTTTGATGATCATGCTAGTATATGCATGTTTGAAGAAGCAGTTTACCAGTAGGATTGCAGTCAATCGTATGATTATGAGAGAAGTACCTACTAGTCCACCAAGGTATAGCCCACCACCAAAATATGTTGAAACAAATGATATGTAAATAATGTGAAAGTATTGAAATAATGATTTTCAACACTTTCAAGGGGGGAAATGTTGTCGATTTGTTAATAAGTTAAGATTGATTGACTTTATTTGATTGATTATTTGATTTTATAGAATTATTTTATAGAATAGAAATATAGAAGGATAAAAATATATTTTGAGGAAACTTATAACTGCTCAGTAAAAGCTGCTATGAGACCCTCTGTACGTCCCGTACCAAGGCCAGAAGAATGGGCTGGAATTATTGTTGAAACTTCGGTAATAATTTAGGGTTTGAAAGGTTTCTTTGTATCTGACCAGTCTTCTGTATGTAGAAAGTGTATTGAGATGTCAGAATATGAGATTAATGGAAATTGGGGAGAGTCAACTGGGACAGCTTGTGGTTACCTGCCAAGAAACCGTGCACTTTAGTAGCAGGTAATTCTGGCAGGGGGAGATCGCGACCACCGACTCACATACCACCTACCCAAATCGTACCCCAGACCCATTTCTAGACCTTTCTAAGCTCTACTGCGCAGAATCGGATATAGGAGGAGAATATGTTAACGATTTACTGGAAATATTATGATTATGTATGAATAAGTTCTATATATGGTGTCTGATTTTGAGACCTGGTGTGCGTTGATCGTGAGAGGACTCGCTCACGCACCCGGCCGTCAATAAAGAAGTGTCTGCTTATCTACATCACATTGGTGTCGATAAGTTCTTC
Source organism: Falco punctatus (assembly GCF_963210335.1). NCBI lineage: Eukaryota > Metazoa > Chordata > Aves > Falconiformes > Falconidae > Falco > Falco punctatus. The sequence goes on along the minus strand of NC_137580.1, from coordinate 66,198 downwards.
ATTCCGGGATTTCGGTAACACTATGACTCCACCACTTGCTTCGAGAACGACTTCATAGTCGCTAGCTAGCCAAAACCCGGCTTACGCAGCATTTTGGCTGCGGACAAGTGCAAAGGCAGCGGTTCCGCATCTCGCCCCAGAAAGCGGGCAGCACAGCTCCTGTGGTGCGCTCCACATGGCTACCGGGGCAAAGTGAGAAGCACCAGCACGAGAAGAAGCACCAGCCGCCCGTTCGAGCTGCGGCGGGCGGGGGCTGGGCTGCCGTTCCGCGCCGGGCCGGGGCTCGGTGCCGCCGCGGGCTCCCCTCAGCCTGCCGGCCCCGGGGCTCTGCGGGGGGGTGCGGGCTGTGCCCACAGCGGCTGCCTGGGGGGGCTGGGTCCCGAGGCGAAGCTGCTGGCCCAGAGCAGCTGCCGCTCGGTGTCACAGCCCCCCGGCCCGCCGCTGACTCCGCCCTGCAGAGCGCTGCACTCGCTTACAGACGCGCTGCCGGGAGCAACCGAGCTGCCCCTCCGACCGGCTGGCACAGCGGAAAGCAAATCCTCGCCGGAGGGTACCCGCTGCCGGGGGGCGGGGGGCGGGTGGGGGGAGGGAGGGAGGCAGGAGGAGGAAAGACCCCGCTCCCTTGTCCCACCTTTCGCCCCTGCCGCGTACTCTGCACTCCTTCACTCCGGTAACGGCTGACTTTCCCGTCACGGGGAGCGGCTGTGAACACAAGAGCTCGTGATGGCTTAGTGGTGCAAGGGGAAACCTAGTGGGAGCTTCTCCTAAGCCACATATTTACACCGCTCGTTTTCCCTACTCAAAAAGGGCAGTCTTGCAAGGTCTCTTCTCTTTTGTAAAAAAATAATTTAAAGCTGCTGTTACTAAGAGCCGCTTCCAAATGCAAACAGAGCAAATGCACCCGTTTCCCACAGCGAAACAGAGCGCATCATACGCAAAGGACTGAAATGCTTGAGGCACGTGGATGCTTTTGCATACGGAGGCAATGAGTATGAGTGCCCGGGCTGCGAGTGGGCAAAGGGCAGAGCGCAGGGCACCCCGCAGCCGCAGCGAGCACTCCCGGGACCCGGTGGTGTAAACTGGGCTGAGACCCGGCCCAGGGCTCGCCCGGCCAGTGCTCAGCACAGGGCTGGTGGGGACCTGCTGCCACCTGGCGACCAGAAGTGGGTACTACACCCGCCCGAGACCTAGACCCCTGGGACCGGGACACCCTGCGGCTCGAGACCGGGACTGGGACCCCCGCAGCTCGGGACCGGAAAACGTGGCTCGGGACCGGGAATCCTGCGGCTCGGACCAGGGACCGGGACCGGGACTCCCGGCACCGGGACCCCCGCGGCTCGGAACCGGGACTGGGACCCCCGCGGCTCGGACCGAGACCGGGACCGGGACTCCCGGGACCGGGACCCCCGCGGCTCGGAACCGGGACTGGGACCCCCGCGGCTCGGGACCGGGACCGGGACTGGGACCGGCATTCTCGCAGCTCAGGACTGGGACCGGGACCACTGGGAGCCGTGACCCCCGCGGTTAGGGACCGGGACCCCGGCGGCTCGGGACCGAACCGGACCCCGGGGACCGGGACACCCCTCAGCTCGGGACCGGGACCGGGATCCTCGGAACCGAGACCCCTGCGGCTCGGACCAGGGACCGGGACCCAGACCCCCGGGACTGGGACCCCCGCGGCTCGGGACCGGGACCGGGACTGGGACCGGCATTCTCGCAGCTCAGGACTGGGACCTGGACCACTGGGACCCGTGACCCCCGGGACTGGGACCCCCGCAGCTCGGACCGGGACTGGGACCGGGATTCTCGGAGCTCAGGACTGGGACCTGGACCACTGGGACCCGTGACCCCCGCAGCTCGGACCGGGACTGGGACCGGGATTCTCGGAGCTCAGGACTGGGACCTGGACCACTGGGACCCGTGACCCCCGCGGCTCGGACCGAACCGGGACCCTGGGGACTGGGACCACCGCGGCTCGGACCCGGACCGGGACCCCAGGGACCGGGACCCCCGCGGCGCGGGACGGGGACCTCTGGACCCCGGGGACCGGGACCCCCGCGACACCGAACCGGGATCCCGGGACCCGGACCCCCCGCGGCTCGGAACAGGGACCCACGTGGCTCGGGACAGGGACCCCTGTAACCGAGACCCCCGCGGCTTGGGACCGTGACCGGGATCCTCGGAACCGAGACCCCCGTGGCTCGGAGCAGGGACCGGGACTGGGACCCCCGCGGCTCGGACCGAAACCGGGACCGGGACCGGCATTCTCGCAGCTCAGGACTGGGACCGGGACCACTGGGAGCCGTGACCCCCGCGGTTAGGGACCGGGACCCCGGCGGCTCGGGACCGAACCGGACCCCGGGGACCGGGACACCCCTCAGCTCGGGACCGGGACCGGGACCCTCGGAACCGAGACCCCTGCGGCTCGGACCAGGGACCGGGACCCAGACCCCCGGGACTGGGACCCCTGTGGCTCGGACCAGGGACCGGGACCGGGACTCCCGGGACCAGGACTCTCGCGGCTCGAAACCAGGACTGGGACCCCCGCGGCTCGGACCAGGACCACGACCCCCAGGACAGGGACCCCAGCGGCTCGGGACCGGGAGCGGGACAAGGACCCCCGGGCTCGGACCGGGACTCACCGGACTAGGGCTCGAGTCCTAGACTGGGACCGGGAACCCCGGGATAGTGACCCTTGCGGCTCGGACCAGGCACCACGGGGCTCGGACCGGGACCGGGACCCCGGGACCGGACCCCCGCGGCTTTGATAAATGAATTGTAAAGGCAAACCAGCTCGTTTTGGCATGACTTGTGGAAATGCATCCGTATGCTGTGCTGACGTGCTATTTTGTTTTGCTGCAAACCACACAAGTCTGCATCTCGAGAGGACAAGGTGTTAGTCATCACCGGTGTCCTTACACAGCCTCTTTACAGCCTCACCGCCTGGACTGCAGGCGTGCTCTTGCCTTTTCCAGGCATCCGAGTGATGGGTTTTGCCTCAATATTGCCTCCACAATGTTTTATCTTTCCTCAGTATTTTCAGATGACTCCTAATACAGTTTCACATATGAAGCACTTTACTCACTTGCGTAGATCATTCAAAACAAAAAAACCCCACCCACCCACCATGAATAGTGTATCTATGTATTTTGCCACAATGCAGGTATGTTTTTTAATTATAATTTCCAATTCAGTACCAGGGTTAGTTTAAATAATTTAATTCTTCTTCTAAGTGCTTTACCGAAACACGTAACAAATTCTCCCTCTGTGAATGCTCTGCCAGTGCATGCTATGAGCTTGGCAACTTGATCGCTTGCTCAAAGTGATGATATATTGAGCTGCTTTTGCTTCACAAAAGTATTTTGCTGAGTTGTCAATCCATGTTTCAGTCTTAATATTTTAACTTTTCTCACTTGTCCGACCAAAGAATCATATTTACCTTTATGTTGAGTTTCGTAGTGTTGACGCAAATTGTATTCCTTGAACACAGACACTAAATTCTGGCATATCAGACAAACAGCTCTTTCTTTGTACTCCGTGAAAAAATAATCAGAAGTCCACTTTTCGTGGAATACCCCGCACTCGGAGTCCATTTTTCTTTTTCTTTGACATGATGGTGTGCGCGCGTTTCCCACTGGTGCTGGCTTGCTTGTCCTGCCCGGGAGCTGGAGGGAGGGAGAGACAGGGCAGCCGCCCCCCTCCTCAGCGCGGCCGCGCAGTCCGGACAGGGTGGCCAGAAGGGACTGAAGGGACTTTGCCGCGCCGGGGCTCTGGCGACTCGCCCGAGCTGGCTGGGCCTCGCAGTGCAGAGGCTGCCGGCTGAGCCTGCCCGGCAGAGGAGATGCCCGCGCCTCTCGCCCGCCGCGCACCGCAGAGGAGGAGGGGGAGGAGGGGGAGGAGGGGGGGAAAGGAAAAAGCTCCTTTCTTGAAAGTGGAATGGCAGAAGGTGCCATCGTGTTTTAACATATGTGGACAAAATTATTCTTTAGAGAGCCTCAGTTTACTTTTAATGACTCAAGAACCCAAAGCCAGAGTATGCGGTGCATTTGTAGTTTATCAGTTGAGTTTTTACTCCCAGATTCCTTTGGAGCACAAGGCTAAAGTGCATCTGATACCATCAGCACATGCCATTTAGCCCACAGCAATCATCCAGAAGCATCAAGTAACCTCTCTGTTATTTTCTGGCCGTAAAAGTGCTCATCCACAATGCAAAGCCAAACAGCTTAGCTTGAAACAAGAAAAAGCCGAGAGAGGGTTTACACAGCTGTCACCTAAAGGTTCCCAGCTGAGAGGCACGTCTACAAGTGCTTTTGTTTCTCAAGCCTCAACTAAACTCCTGGCTCACTCTGGCGTGATCTGAAGAGCCCGAGACTGAGCGCTCAGCCATGGTGCTGGAGCAACGCCCACTGGTTTCCCGCTGCTGCCCCGACAGCCACTGCAGCATGAGCAAGGCAAGGTGATGCTGAGTGTCTGTGAGGAGCTCTCTCGCTAACATAGTCCCAAGGTCTTCTCAAGGTGGCTGTGCAGACAGAGAGTAGTAACGAGGAGCGGCTGGCATACAGTGCCCGTCTGCCTCTGCAGTCAGCTAAATGGTTAATTGCATCCTTGGCGCCGTTTTACACAATTCACTATTGTGCCTGGAGGCTCCTGCATCTCTGCTGTACATCTCCACTGAGGACCCAGAGATGGAGACCTGAACTTCTGCTTTGCCTAACAGCTAAATTATACTTTGTATAGAAAACTGATCACGTGGTACCCTTGGTGGCAAGTTGTATAGATCTGTGACCCAATGAATTCAGAGTTGCTCTCCAAAAGCTCTGAAGTCTACCAGTCTTAGGGTTACAGAGTCCCTACAGGGATGCACACACTCCAGCTGGGTTCTGCGCTCTCTCCTGAACTATGAGCGAGGAGGAGGAACTGAGCGTAGGGCTTCTCGTTTCTTCCCCTTCCATGCAGCACAAGGCACTCCAGAAGCAGCCATGGCTTCACGGAGCCTCCTGGCCAAAAGACTTCGATCTTGAGGGCAAAGGCTGAAGAGTGCATGAAAGTGAGAGAGACACTGGGGCAAGCACGTGTCCCACCTTGCAACATCACTTGTCGGCATCTTCTCATCTGATCCCAGGCTGCAAAGGGTTGCAGCTCCACTTGTGAATTACTGGGTACCCTTACAGCGGTATTATCACGTAAGGAACAACGTTAGAGTAGCAAAAAGACACGGCTCTGCCCTCGGCTGGGGAGGCACACTGGGACAGCCTCCAGCGCCAGACCATTTTTAGCAAAAGCAATCACAAATACAATTAACTTCTTAGCTGACTTGTCTACAAAGAGGGAAAGGCTCCATACGATAAGCAGCACTCATTATTACTCTGCTGCAGAATTTAGTTCTTCCAGAAGTAATACACTCTGTTTTGCCAGCATCTAACAGCAAACCATATAACGTGAAGATGCGGAGTTAAGGTACCTGTAAATGCACTGGTTTTGTTTCCTGGCTTTTGTGCTTCCCAGGGCTGTCCTTTGTTGTGCAGCTCTGATATTTTCCGATTTTTTTATATTTGGATATAGTAATTGCTAACACAGAGTCTAAGGCTAGCAATCACAACATCTATTTACAACACGCACACTGGCTGTGTGCACCTATTCCACCAGCCTCCCGTTTGCTTCAAACATGTCAGTCTCCCTGAGGACGCGTTCAATGAGAAACCACCCCCCTACCCTGCAAAGCCCTGCTTTACTTGCTGCCAAGCCTCCTGCATCCCCCTGGGCAGATTACTTTTGGAAGGCTGGCCAGGGAATATTTACCAGCTATTGAATCAACAAAGTTCAGCCACATGCCAACGTTTCATGCTGTTACCTAAACGGTGGCAGAACTCTCAGAACTCCATCAAAACAGAACTGGTTTGCACTTTGGTATTAAAAGTTATGTCCAGGCCTGAACACCTCGTTGAGAGCTGGGCCACACAGCAGGCTCCTCTGGGCAAAGATTTCTTTTCTAAGCAGCCATTACGCAAGTACCAATCTGTGAAAAAAATCTGAAAGTCAAAGAGAGAGAACCTTGATTTGACATAGTGCTCTTGCTGCATGTTCCGTAGAAGGGAAGTTACCCACATCTCTAGATCTAATGGAAAGTAGGAAAGAAGCACCAAGTGCCAGGTTCTGCATGTGGGCTGGGGCAATACCAAGCACAAGCGCAGGCTGGGCAGAGAACAGATGGAGAGCAGCCCTGAGGAGAAGGACTGTGGGGTGTTGGTGGATGAGAAGCTCAACTTGGCCCAGCAACGTGTGCTTGCAGCCCGGGAAGCCCAGGGCTGGGGCGGGTGGAAACTGGGCTGTAAATCCTGGGCCAAAGTTACTTCCTGCAGCTTAAGAAAACTGCGTGGGTCTGGTGATGTCTGGTCGTTGTTTTTAAACCCTCCCCCTCCCCCCCCCCCCCCAGTCGGTATTTCTAATAACAAAGGGTTAGAAGCCAGCAGGCAGCCCCGCGGCGCGCAGGCAGCAGGCAGGCAGGTGCGAGCGGAGCCCAGAGCCCCCAGCAGCATCAAGGGCAGCACCCACCGTCGCAGGCAGCGCAGCCGAGCGGAGCAGAGCAGAGTGTCCGCAGCAGCGTGAGCCCCGCACACCGCCCCCCCGCAGGGCACCCCCCCCTCGCTGCCGCGGCCGCCCCACAGGAACTGGGACATGGCGCAAAGGAAGAGCGGCCGCCCGCTTGGGAACTGCTCCGCCGGGCAGCAGCCGCTGGGTGATACACGTGTCAGCAAGAACCGCTGGAACAGGAAGCAGCTGTTTCTTCCAGCTGTGACACGCTCACCCTTGGTCGTCGAGAACACCGATGCGACACCCGTTGCCGTGCCAAAGCTCCATTTATTGCAGCACCGCTACACGTCTGACAAGGGAAGCCAGCCGGCAGCTGCTGCACGTCTGTCACCGCCAGAAAGCACCCCCGCTTCCAAGGTGCGTCCACCAGCAGACGGAGATCTAGGAAGAAAAGGGAACGCTGAGTACACAGCAGGGCTCGGGTATGTTTCCCTCGGCAGCGTACAGAGCAACCGCATTTCTGTCGGGCACTACAAAATACGCTTCCAACGGCAGACGAGAACCTGATCACCTGAGGCCGACCCTGCCTGGGCAGGGGCACAACAGGGCACACACGGGAAACCACATCCCGCCCTGCTCCCGGTAACAAGACTGTCGGTAAAAACATCTTTATTACAGAAGGTGCTACTTATTTAAAATACCTTATTACAAAACATCTTATTACAAAAGTTATTTTTAAAAAAGTAGCATCTTGTTACAAACCACCTTATTACAGAAGTTACTACTGGTTAAGAAAGATCTCATTACAGAAGCTGTAAGGAAAGGTTTCGCCTCAGTTCATCTTACTGCCCGGTGCTCCCGTAGCACATCCTGGCCACAGCTGGGAGCTACACAAGCCGAGGCGGTCCTGACAGCTTCTCTGCTCCCTTCTCGTGCGTTTCGCTCAGGGCTGGCTCGTATGAACACGCATGAAGCCATTACATGGATGGTTCAGGCGCTCTTCCACATGGATCTCCTGAACACCACAAGTAGAGGATGTGCCCCCTTTATCCTTCAAACAGTATTTTAACATGAACACAAATGTATAGCTATTAAAAACTTAAGATCTGCTATCAAGATAAATACAATCTTCCTCTAAAAGTTTAAAAAATATTTTCAAGACATAATTAGAACAGAGTACTAGAATAATAAATAAGTTATCATTACAGATACCATTAGCATCAAAAGGAAATTATTAAACCAGAAGAATTCCCCAGGAACGTAAAAGATCAGCAGCTGTGACATACATACACTTGCCGGTGAAACAGAGAGCTGGTTCAGGAAGGAAGAAGGTTTCTTGGTTAATCACTTAGAAAATTAGCTCATCTTTCCTTTAGCTGCTCTCCTGAAATCTCAGACCCATTCAGACCCAGAATCTTGCGACTTTCCAATGCTTTTGTTTCATACACGATCCCCAGTAAAGGGCCACGGTACGACTGCAAGCAAAGACAGCGAGAGCACCAACCACCACCTATGCCGAGCATACTGTAGCTCCCAACAACGTTAAATAGATAAATAAATAAGTGAAACAGATTCCTAACAGAGCACTAAAAGCCATTTGCTTCCCAGTAAGGATGTCTCGAGAAAGTGTTTAAGGGTTCCTGTAAAGTTCAGACTTTCCAAATCTAAAGAATACAAACAGCTAAGGAATTACTTCATATTAATTACTCTGACCACTCGGTGCTTTATAACTTGACGGGTAGAAAATGTAATGAAAGAGGCCTACTAAACAATACCCTACCAAGTTAAAAAGAAAGCAAAAAATAGAGTGGTGTGGGGCTGGTTTTGTTGTTGGTTTTTTGTTGTTTTGTTTTGGGCTTTTTTGTGTGTGGTCTTTGGTGTTTTGTTGGAGGTTTTTTGGGGTTTTTTTGGTTTTGTTTTTGGTTGTTTTTTTTTTTTTTTTAAACACAGCTGAAATGATCCAAAGTGGCTGTTGTGGGCAAAGCTCCACTGCTGCTGGAGTCTGACAGGGAAATCCAGCTGGCAGCTGCTGCACATTTGTCACCCACTTCTCACTCTCTTATTTCGTCCTCCAGAAAGCACCCCCGCTTCCGAGGTACATCCACCGGCAGACGGAGATCTAGGAAGAAAAGGGAATACTGAGCACCTATCAGTGCTCGGATATGTTTCCCTTGGCAGCATACAGAGCAATTTCATTTCTATCAGGTACTATAAAATATGCTTTCAATGTCAGACTATAACCTGATCACCTGAGGCCTACTGTTTAAAGAAACAGGAATTCTTCCAATTTTTCAAAAATTTAAATATAAAAACCCAAAGCAGATTATAAGAAAAGTGCTCCCATTCTTCAGTATGTATTATTTAGAAATGCCTTTGCCACCATGGATACCAAAAGCCAAACATTAATTACTATAAGCCCCTGGCAGTATCTACAGAAAGGCCTGACCTGCTTGTGCCATATCCCTTTGTTTACCCAGAAAAGGCACAATTGCCTCAAAGCACCCCACAGCCAGCGCCAGGATCCCAGAAAAAACTCGTGGCCTCACAGAGAGGACAGACAAGAGGCTCCTTTTTTGACAGTTACCTCGATCCACAGCAAAACAGAGATACTTCCCACGTATGGCCAGATCTTGCAGGTCAAGAAAGCGAACAAGTACCCCGACAAAGTCACAACAGCGCTACCACTGCAAACATCACCCACAAGAAATTTAACCTCTAAACAAACACATTCACATCTTCCAGCCTCTGTTCGTTCTCTGTACTACGGAGTTCCTGCCCAATAGGCACCACTTTTGCACTTTCTGACACCTGCCTCCTGCCAAAGCAGACTCTGTTGGGAACACATCTTGAAAACGCATAGGGATGGAGAAATGAGGGGGCTTGTAACAATGCACCTCTAAATTACGGCAAGTTAAGACACAGGGTATGACACCCACTCATCCCAAAGAGCAGACTGCCAGGACAGGCAATTTGAAATGCCTTCAATGAATATATAATGACGTCAAGGTAATGGCAACTGAGCTGGAGCAAGCAGCTGCCGCTCGGACTCCTGAGAGCAACTTCGCTTTGGGCTTCACACCGATGTTCAAGAGTTCAGGGCCAGGCCTGTCCCCACATTAACTCTTAACACCTTTGTAGGAAGAGATCTCACTGTGACCGGATAGGAAAACTAAATGAACGTTAACAATATTTTTGGCTGGAAGGTGCAGGAAATAGTTCAAGGGAACAGACGACAGCATGGGAGACCTTGCCTGAGTGAAGATTTGCCCGTAGCAATTGCACCTAGAAATCTATTTACCTTGGAGGGAATGAGAGAGAACGCACAGTGACACAACTGCAGCGGCATGGGAGTGGGTGGTAAATGTCTAGGGCACCTTGCAGCATAAAAAAGAAAAAAAAAGTCAGAGACAGTCATCAGATTATTTGCAGGACTAGACGACTCACAGAAAAGATATGGTCAGCCATCGAGAAAGAAAGTTTTTTTCCTTAATGTCTCAGCATCAGCTTAAATGCTTCAGTCCAGAAGTAACAAATTCCCCCTGCTCCATTCTGAGATGCCTATTTCCAGAAAGACGGGCTGCAAACAAAAATTCCTCCCATCAGAATCTGGTCCTTCTCCCATGCTCTTTTAGAAGAGGAAGCACAAGCCACAGATATTAGGTCCAGTACAGCTGTGCTCACTAGCCGAGTGTACCTGTGGAGCACAATGCAGAGGAGATGGGGAAGGGGACTCAAAGTATTTACAGAGTTCCTCTCAATCCTTTGTGAAGTCCAAAAGGACTCCTGTTGCAAGCGTGTATGCTGCCAACAAAAGCGGACAGATTTATTTCAAAACTCCCATTTTAACAGACGAGCTCAGCTAGAAAGTAGTGGGAAAAGCAGATGCATCATCAGCACCTTCAAATCTATGTCCTAAGAGCGAGCTTGGGGCTGAAAAAAAGCAGTCCCTGAAAGGTGAACTATTCCTTGCACCTCCGTGTGATAAACACGGCAGGAGCTAGAGCACCATACCCATCGCCTCTCAAGAAAAAGAGTGGGAAGGGAACAGATGACACAGCCCGTAATCATTTGCAATGATGTATTTTAGCGCCGAGTTAAGTTCTGCATCCTTTGTAGCAGACTCTGGCTCCCGGGAGGACTCAGAAGTAGTTGAAGAGGAGGGTTCTTCACCCGCTGTGTAGTTAATCTGCATTAATGACATTAACTTACAAAACCCACAGTGGATGCTAAATGTTTGCACAGCTTCAAAAAGGGACTCTAAAAATCAACTGAAGGTTACTGAGGCCTTTTCTGCTTAATGGTACAGAAATGCCGAAGACACTGTTGGAGACAGGACAATGAACTAGAGACACCTTTCATCTAGATTCTGCTGGGCAGAATGGTCTTAAAACTGGTAAACTAGAATTTAGCTGAGAAGGCTGGTTAAATACATTGGTTTTCCATTTGAAGGAAGCAGATAACCTATCTCGGTGATTTATGGTGCTGCAGAGATGGGCTGGCAGCTATGGAGGGAAACCCTGGGGACGGTGTTTTAGTGAAAAGACGCTCGTCTTTTCTTGCTACAGAACAGCTGTGAAATGCAAAGAAGTCCAGTCCAGCTCTTTGGAGGGAAGCAATGCCTTCTCCACAAAGGCGGGGGTTTGATTCTTGGTGCGTTTTTACAGATTAACACCTTGGGTTGGGCTCAGAGCTGCTCCCAGTCACTGAAATGTACCACATTATATTGGCTCTCGCTGTGTGGTATCTAGAACTTGGTGTCACCGTGTAACAAAGAAAAGTGATGTTAAAGAAACGTGACATTAACATAGAAAAAACCAGCCTACTGAAATAGATGGAAGAAGAGCCTTTTTCACAGCAGGGTGTATGTATCAAAGTGCAGGCTCAGAAAACTTGCAAAGGAGTGCCCAAAGGAAAACAGGAAAACAGAGAGGACTCCATCACACTCAGAGGGCAAGTTGCCAAGAAACACCTGGAAATCATCGTGATGCATTTTAGCACAGAGAGATTAAAAAAGAAGTTGTTTCCAAAGTCTCACAGAGGACAGGAGGTGCTGACAGACAAAGGTGTAGTCAGAGCAGCAGAAGTCAGCTTGCACTTGAGCCTGCCTGCTTCAGGCTTACAGCTGACATGCAGCCGACAGGCTATGCCAGCTTGGAGGCTTCTATCACGCACCCAACTGACTTTGGGCTAGCTTGAGCCTGATCACGTTTGGCTCCGCTGTGCTGTCTATCTCTACCCTTAACACGCACACCAAGCCTCAAAGGTACAACCGTGGAGATGCAGGCCTGGATGACCGTCACATTTCCCAGAGAGCAGACTATGCCAATTGTTGCTAATTAGCGTTAGCATAACAGTGTTTCATCCCTGTGGAACAATCCCATGGGAATGCTTTCCAACATGTTCCTGTACATAACTTTACAACTGGCACGTTAAGCAAATGTTTTGCTTCAGATATGAAAGCTGAGAAGTTTGCTAGTTATCTGTGATACCAGGAAGTAATTGAACAAGAACTCTCGATTATATGTTTTAAACAAAAATTGTCTTTTTTCAAGGTGGCATCCCACCTTTTTTCTCAGCTTCCTGACAGAAAGACTTTATTCCTTACTTAAATGTTTGAAACTGATGGGCATTATGAGCTGAACTATTAACTAGCATCATGATCTGGAATCTAGAAACTACCCTTTGAAGTGAGCAACAGCTCTTCAAACTCTACCATCGGCTCTTTGATGAACAGCTGTGAGGGAAACAGCCTCTTAGAGACTTGCAAGCTGAACCAAATTCCCCTCTAGAATGGATCCCAAGTACTTTTTGTGTCCTCTTATGTCTCTCTAATCTGTGGACATTTAGGTTTTCCCTTCAGTTACTAGATTTGTGAAGTTTTTTTTAGCCTCAGATACTCTGCGGCTTGTTTTTCTCACGTGCTTCAGGACACTACCAGACTGGTACAATGTATTCAGTGATCTGAGACAAAGAGTTCAGACTTCTACACTAGCTTCATCAGTTCGGTGGTTTTTGCCCCTGGAACTTCCATAGTTACCTCATTACTCAGTGTTTCCTTCACAGCACTGTCGCCCTCCAGCAAACACATCTATGGACTTAATCTCAATATTGTGACATCCAGGTTTCTGGCACAACTCCCAGAACTTCAAGTTTTATTTACTTACGTAATTTATACCCTTTCCCACATCAGAGTAATTAGCATAAGTGTCTCTATTGAAGTGTGTTGGTAAGTACACTAAGAGGTTGTACAAGTTTAGTATTTTAACTGAAGGAACAATGAGGTACTTACACGGCAGACAACAAGTAAATTCTTCTACTCTCCCCTTTCTGTAATAGTTAGTTTCAGAGCAGCTGTCACCGTAATCTCTGAGAAAACGTAGAATCTTTCTTACCGAGAGAGTTGCCTGTGTCTGAACTGCGTCTTTTCTGGGAGAAAGATTTTACAGATGAATCTGTCTGTTCTACAGATTCGTTCACAGGCTCAGCTCCTGAAGTGAATTGTCTCTCTTCTGTCTCCGATGACCTGGATTCACTTTTAACACTAGTATTCTCCTTAAAAAAACACAACACAACAACAAAAGAAATAAAACCAAAGATCACTCAATGTTATCTTATAATAAAACTAATATAAAACCAATAAAACAAAATAAAAGCTATTCTTCTCCACTCCAAAAGGGCATCTAACAGGTGGTGAACACTGCCTAGACAGTTGACATAGTAAGTGTTTTTAACTCAGAATTAAGGTTGCTAAATTGAAACAACCTCTTACAAAACATCATATTAAGCAAAACATGAGATCAGAAAACCAGAATACACAAAGTTAGGGTACATGTCCCCACAGTCTGAACTTTTCCCTCAGTTATTAAACTAGCTACAAGAAATACAGGTGCACTCATTCTTACCAGCACGTGTAATAATAATGACAGATCTAGCTCAAACAACTTGACAGAGCTGTGTGATGCAGAACCACATGTGAACCACACATTTCTGGTTGGGAATCTCACCCCACCCCATCCAGTCGTTAAGACATTAAGTTATAACGTGTTGCTTGCTTTTTAGAGCCCTCTGCTGCTGCTCTACATGTATTTTGCAGGCAACCATTTGGCAAACCGGGACATTTCCATGATCATGTGGCAAAAACCTGTAGCTTAAAAAAAAAAAAAAAAAAAAAAAAAAAAGGCCCGAACAACCAAGTTCTGTTTCATTTTCACTGAGGCAGTACAGGCCCAAAGTTAAGCACCTGGAATCTACCTTTAGACAGAAAAATTTTCACAGTATCACCTGTTCTAGAATAGTCATCTCTTCTGCAAATATCTCATCCATCAATAACCTAAAGATGAATGACTGCTCAGAGCCTGCAATGCTTCCTTCTATTAAGGGGAAAAAAAGCTTTTGAAAACCATTATGTGTGAGTTTACAGAAGACAAGAGGTCACACTTGGTAATAAGATAGTCTTTCCAAAAATCACGCTCACCACCTTGAGTCTGTCATTACTCAATGTTGAGTATATAACAGGCTATGTGTATACGTATCAATAGAAACACACATACATTGCTTGACAAAGTTGTATAATAACATTCAAAAAGGCCTGTGCAAATACAGTAATGGAGTACTCCAGGGAGAACTAGTTCCCTCCCACACACCTCCTGCACTTGCTGGATACCCATTTGACTCTTTTTTTCCTCTTTGAAATGTGCTGTCTGGATGTATTGCTTTAGTACTGTTAACAAGGCCACGTGAAAAACACGTGGCTAGCAGTGCCTTTTGTCTAATGCCTGAACCACAACCCCTTCCCAGGCACAAAAACAAAGAAGGAAGGCAGGCTGTAGGTCACTACCTTCACCAGCTAGAATCCAAGTCTCATGAGTGATGATGACTTCTCTATTCCTGGCGACATTTACATAATAGCAAGTTCTAGAAAAATTAGTGAGCAGCCTTCATCAAGTAGTGAGAGAAAGGAAGATTTCTCAGGTAAGCATTCTAAACTGGATATTCCACCAGACAACTGCTCTAGAAACAATTCTGCAAACTTCATTATTTAAAAAGAAGAGAATAATGAAAAGCAATACCAGGCAGGGGATGTAGAAACCAAATTGCAGTGTCTGATAAAGAAAAAACAAATAACATGCATATTGGGACCACCATTATTAAGACACTGTTACTAGCCTATGTGGTGAAAGTAGTCTAGACACTCTAACTAGCAGTTCTGCAAAGGACCTGGGGATGCTGCAGTGCCCAGTAAGGCTAACGACACCTTGGGCTACACCGGGACGAGCATGGCCAGCAAACTGAGGAAATGTCATTCCCCCTCACTGGTGAACCTGTACTTCCAATGCTGTGTCCAATTTTAACCCTCACAGCTGCGTGTGTGGAAACTGAAGAGCAGTCATACTGCACAGCACCCCTTTCAGATTTCTTTTTATCACTGTGTTTATAGAATCTTACACACCAACTCTTCAGTAATCTAATGTAATAGGTAATAATACCATTTTCATCCTAACAGCATCAGCCTAGCCCACACAAGTCTGGTTCCCAAGCTATCCCTTTTTTTTATTGTTTGGTCTTTTAAGCGAGCATGTTTCTGACCATGGATTCACCGCACCTGTGGACAGACCCTCCACTCAGGTCTAATACTTCTGCAACTTCAGAGTCCGAAACATTGTTTGGCAGAGAATCAAGCAAAGCTACCAAAGCTGACAGACGTGAAAGTTTTGCCTTTTCACTTCAGTTACTGAAAAACGCCAAAACTGCTGCATCTCACTACTTACACGACTTACGAGACACTGACTGGACTATACCTATACCCAGCTGGAACCATGATGGGAAGCTGAGGCACTAAAATTAGCAACTCACATGAATGGGGTTTGCTGGATTAACCCTCCCCAAAGAAAGCAAGCGTTTCAGCCTTCACATAGGTATGCTGCCAAGGAGACTGAACGAAATTGGAGGCAAATTCATCTTGATCAAGCATTACAGAAATGTTCTATTTCCACTTTAACAAGAAAATAAAACATTTCTTAGGAGTAGGAGTGGAATAAGAGATGCCCATTGAAGGCCAAAGCCTCTAGAAGTCTAGGACAGAAATTGACTGAGGCTAAGAGGACAACGCTGGATCTGAACTGTTGAATGTACTAACTCTTTTCGTATAAAGAGCTGCTCTTTAATTTGCTGTCTTTTAGGAAATCGGGAAAGCAGAATAAAGCAGGTTTCTACTAAACTGTTACTTCTATGAGGAAGACAGTTCAAGGCTCAGTGCTGGTCACAAGAGTTATTAAATGCTGGGAAATACTGTGAATGGAACAGAAAACAGAACAGTACCAGCTTGGTCAAAAGGTCCCGAATGCTAAAACCGACAGTTTCAAGGGCTGACTTCAGTCCACAGAGCAGAAACCCGAGATGAAGTACACTGTATCGTCACAAGTCTTCGGGCTGAAAGTAGCTGGAATGTGTAAGCAGGAATGCCCTGCTCTGTTTGCGCTCCTTGTTCTTGCTCTTCCCTACACATCAGGTTACAGCTGTTGTTTTGAGACTTGACGCTGGGCAAGACAAACCTTTGATCTGACCCAGCAGAGCTGTTCTGATGCTCTTGTATGAACAGTGGAGGAATTTGCTCCCCCTCTGCTTGTATAGAGAGGAATAGAGCGGTCTTCTGTGCACGTCCACTATTCTGTCATAAGCTTGCTCTAAAACACATGGTACCAACAGGCACTGAAAGCCTGAGTGCTTCCAGATTCGGGGACGAGGAAGAAAACTGTGCTGGAGCCTGATGTGAGGCGTACAGGCACAGAAGCCTCCTCTGGAGAGTTCTGCACCTGCCATGACCCCAGGCTCTGGACAAGCAGGGTGTTAAGTTAACCTTCCCTCTCCCGAGTTTGGGAGGAGGAGACTAGTTGAAGAGTAGTTCTAACAGAAAGAAGGAATCTGTCAAACAAAACGCTGAACATTCCCTGAATTGCTTTTCAATTGCTCAAAAAATGAGGCCAGTTATTTAACCAGTTACAGTCCAGGACCAACATCAGGATTCTCACAAATATACAAAACCTCCCTCCCAAACAACTACGTGGTTCGTGTGCTTAATTCCCCCAGTTCTTGACAAGGAAGTTTGGGTCACGGACTCCAAAGGCCTTCAACAAGGGACAACCTATCATTCTAAAAATGCAGTTCAAAAATTCTCAAAACTGACAACATTTAAAGTGCGGTCAACACTTAATATAATGAGTGGGCACCAATTAAGGAGTACTGCCAACTCTATGCACTAGCACAGGGATGTGCTCTTCCCTACACGGTACTGAGCAGAACAGTCTAGTCTAGGCTTGAGCTATGCAGAGGCTTGATCAGAATACACATCCCTTTCTAGAAAGATACCCAAGAGGAAGAGGACTAATCTTTATAACGCCGAAAGCAACAATGGGAGGTTTGCGCCAGCTGATGATTTCCGATCTAGAAACTTCAGTGAAGGCGTCAAGCTACCGACAGAACAATAAAACAGTAGCTTCAATGCACACACAAAAATGAGATTGAGTGCCTACATGCAAGGTAGGTCTCATGCAGCAGAAACAGATGCAGTCAATCTCCTGAGCTTACCTTGTTTTCAAAACAAAAGCAGAGCACACATTTGCTGCCTTAACAGAGTAACATCTAGAATGCCCCTCACCCCTCATGAGACTTACAATTTTACATACCAGGAAGACCAGGTACAGGTAGACTGAAGTACAATTACAACTTGTTGTACACCACAAAGTATAAACCAATGAAGATGCTTTATACCAGTCAAATATCAATAAACTATACTTTCCACAGAAAACAGAACTTAACAACTATTTATCAGAAACAATCTAACCGTTTATCTAAATTTAAGCAAAAATCTGCCTCCAGCAGAAATTCTCAAAATACTCTTCTTTGTTGGAGATTAAAGATGGTATGTTACAACCTAAAAAAGCATCCACTTCATCACCACGAATACACCTGCACTACGCATGTTTCCCATGCAAATGAGCACCCTAACTCGGCCAACAGGCTGACACATGTCATGCTCGTTAACATGGGAAACATGGGATACTTTTTCATTCCATCTTCTTTTTTATACCTTGCTTTACCAAGCAAACCCTTCACTGTCCATTAAAAGCTTAATTAAAGAAGCCTTCAGTTCTTAAGCAGGCAAGAATATTGAAAAGCTATCGGTCCAGACCCTAGCATTACTATCAAATATAGTTACCTCAAGAAAGATGTTGGTTTACCTCCCTTTACCCCTTACCTGCTCTGGACTGAACAATTCTTCCTGAAAAAACACGAGGGAGAACTCAGCTGGGCGGTGATCTGGTTCGTTGCTCCATTTTTCATCTGCTTCCTGTGCGGTCAGAAGTTTTTGTAGTATTTTAGCAGCAGCAGCAGTTTCTATAGACAGAGTGGTATCGGCAGCACAAAGAATGTCAGAAGGCTGTAATGGAGACAAATCCAGCGCTCCATCTGCTTCCACCAGAAATGATGTGTCTGAAGTTACAGGAGTGAGACGTTCCAGCTGGCTTTCCTCAGTTGAAGAAGGTGTGTAACTATTAACAGGCAGTGCCTGATTTCCATTAAACTCCAGGATCGAATACTGGCTCTCTGCAGGTGCCACTCCCACCTTTTCAGCTTTGCATGATGAACACACCTCAGCGGCAACCTGAAACGTGGCTTCAAGACTGACTTCTGCCTTCCTGTTTTCTTCAGATATATTACATAGCCAGTCAGACGGCATCAGTTCAGCTTCGTAAGATGACTGCATTGGAGGATTCTGGAAAAAACAAAATGCAGTGAACTTTTGTATCAAAAAATTACCGTGACAGGATGTGTATTGATTCTGTTTATCCATTTATCCAAAAGCTTGAAAGATTGTCCATTATTCTCAGTTAAAATAGCAAGTTTAACCAGAAGAAAAAAGAAAAAAGCTACTGCTTTGTCTTGGTTTTCATTAACCACCTTACTCTTGGCACGTTTCCTTTCTTCTATTCATGGTCTATCCTGGAGAGAAGGTTACTTACCAGGAGCTGGTGTATGCCTGCAGATGCATTGTCTGCACACCCTTTGCACCACAGGTGTTAAATATACCCAAGCACTCAAATCAGAGACTTCTGGTCTTAGTAGGACCTGTGGGGGTACACTAGAACCACCCTCTTCACGTGCCACATACGTAATAGAAAATGAGAGAGAAAATCCACCTGCCTTCAGTTCCTTCTAAAACTCAAGCATTCCTGTTGTTGTATAAAAAAATCAGTATAACCCACAACATTTTTAAGCAAAAGAGAAAGGTCCATATGCTGTAAATGTGCATATGGACAACACAACTTGAGGAACTCACCGCTTCTTAACCAATAATACCATTTTCCTCCTCAAGTGATTGTCCATAGGCACATCGACACAAGGGGTGCCCCCCAGGGATGCCCCAGTCCCAGGATGAGTGGGAGTTCAAATACCGATGAAAGGAAATACTGCAAAACTGCCCTGCCTGTCACAGCCTCACATCTGGACTCTCCGGTCATGACAGTGTCCCACAAAGGCACAACTCAAAGTCTGCATCAATCTGCATAAAAACCCGACAGAATTTCAGGTCAGAAACACTTCTTGTAGAACCTACAGAGACTCTGCCTTTGCCATCACAGATCAGGTCTGAACACTACTAAAATTTTTCACTGTAATGACATCACAGGACGACAGGACACAATCAGCAATCCAGTGATGATTTTTTTAGTAGCATTCATATATATCGAGTAACCTTTAAAACAGAATGAAGACAATGAAAGAGTTTTTCCAAAGCAGCAAGTCCTACCCAAGTGAAATGATAGATGACATTTTAACAGCCAGTGTCTGTACTGCTACTTCTTCTGGAGGTGACTCAGTCAAAGGACACTAGAAGGGTCATTTCTTCTGACAAATACAAGTCATACAATGATGTTGAACAGAAACTCAGGTCTATTTAAAATACAGCCTTCTTTTGGAAGGGATCCAGTATGAAGGAGTAGTCCTTAGTGCCTGACTATCCTTAGACCTTTTAGCTGAGCTCATGGTTAATGAAAAGCTACTTCCAGAGACGAGTAAATTAGAGAACAGGAAGCTACAGGATCACCTACTAGGAAAGCCGTATCAGATCAAATGCCAGTGAAGGACTTGGTCTCTCCCTGAAGGAGATACCACAAAGAGATGAGATCCTGTCTCCTGGGTGTGTGAAGGCAAGTCCTAGTGTAGATGTGCCAGTTTGTAGATAGCCACAAACTGTGGAGGGTGGGGGGAAATGGAGGGAGAAATAAAACATAAATTTCTCAAATTCCAGGTTAAGTTAAGCAAAGTCTTTTCTATTAAAGGCTAAGCCACCTTTATGTTTTTATGAGATAGGTTCAAACATTATTCCTCTCATTTTTTTTTTCAGTTCTATTTTTTTTAAAATGTTAACAAGGTGTTTCATTTCTGTTGCATTGCTTTTTTACTGTCATAAGTAGTCAGGATTTTAAGTAAGATCTGGGTTACCAAACCATCCAGGAATAAGATCATCCCTGCCAAAAACCAATGAACTAACCCACCCATACTGAATCTTTTTCTGCCTCTTCTTAGGGGACCTCAGCTTGAAGCTGTTACAGCACATATTGTCCTCTTGGATGCACTACAGGATCTCGTGTGTATTTCCAACAGGAGAAAGGGGCCACGCAAAGGTACAATTTAAATCCTTTTAGTTCACCTGGAGAAGGATGGGGGGAGGCAGCAACGGAACAAGGAAAACTGATAAAAGATTGAGAAGTCAGGGCCTGAAAGACTAATAGCTTGCTGGTCATTCAAGCTCAAGAGGAAAAATGGTCTGACTTAGCAGAAGTGGTGAAAGAGAAGATGGGCATTTCACTTATAAGATTAGCATAGCATGTGCAGGAATTAAAGCACAACCACACCTTTTCAGGGACCACTAGGACTACGCAAATCTGGCTTGAGTGCTTGGGCAATCGGAATTAGTTCAGACTTGATTTCTTTTTGAAATAACATGGCTGATTATCATTCCTTATTACAAATAAAAGCAAACTACTTAGGACTGCTTTTAAGGTCAGAAAGTTCTTCTTTTTTCTTGCATGTTTATTTCTTCCCGTTACCTCTCGCTTCAGTTCCACAAGGAAATACCGACAGCTTAATAACCATGGTAATAGCAATAATCAAACAGCAGGGCTGCCATTAAAAAAAAAACAAAATGAGGTGGGGGCAGGAAAAGAAAAATTTAAAAAAATCGCTGAAATCCAATATGTAGCCTCAGTTCACATCTATGATAAAAGCAGTGGGGAAGTATTGAGCTAATGGTTGTGAGCTGCCAGCACTGCTGTTGCAGAAGATAGCAGGAGGTCTCTCAAAAGACTCATTCCTACCCAAGGATACTGATTCATCACACTAATCCAAACCCCACTTGAGAGAACCCAAATGAAAAATGGGTAAGAAGTTGTACCTGAGCTCCCTGTTTTGTAACCAACCGTGATGAGAGTGTAATACAAACCTCTGAAACCCCGATTTCAGAAACCTGGTGAGATACACCATCATCAGCCACCATGTCTGGGTATAACCACCTATGTCCCCTTGCCATTCCACGCAGTAATTCTCTGTAGCTTTTTCTGGAGAGCAAACTGCAGCCAACCAACCAGTTAAGTTACCGGCCTGGTCTGCCCATGTTCCAGTCAGGGTCACCTAACACTTTCAGCAGCTCAGGTGTGTACTGTACAAGCCCAGCAGCTGGCCTCCAAGACCCAGAAACTCCACCTGTCTTAAATCTCTCCTAAACTTAAAAGTGATGCTCTCTGCAAGACCCAGTAAGGAACAGCACAAGGTTTAGGCTTCCTTGTCCAAGAGTGCCCGCTTTTCCTTCTGAGACCACAAAGCACCGTCTGGATCCAACAGAAACGGGGCTGGTAACCAGCTTGCTGACTACTAGCATGCCGATACGGTTCGCTGTCTTCGGGACTGGTCCAGCAGTTTCGTATAGGCTTTGCCACTCCTACCTAGCAGCACACAGCGGGACCAAACAGCCTAAAGTGCCCCGCAAACCACGCTTCAACAGCATCGCACTGAATTCCTGCAACTGGTAGAAGGTATTGAGTGGAACGATAGGAAATATACCATGCAATAGTTCTATTTTTTGTGAAGAACAATAAAAATGCTTAGTCAGCCAGGGCTGATGAATTTTACCACTTTTGAGGATTTGTGCAAGTGGTTACTGATGGATGATCAATACACCAACAGGGCAGGATGCTCAATACTGCAGCTTGCCACATCCCCCAGCAGAAGTCTGGGGAAGTATATGCCCCAGAACACACAAAAGGCAAACTGATTACTCCCCACAGCTCAGCAAGAACCGCAGGCAAACTGCTGTCTTCTGTACCACCTGCACAGCCTGTCACCACGTTCCAGGAGAAATGACCTATGCTATGCTAAGACTCAGAAATCTCTATAAGTCCCGTTGATCCACGCGGTACGATAGTTGTGTTACCCTGCTCAGAGACAGCCGGTTACTGACCTGGTGGAACTGATACAGGGCACTGCTCGCCTTTGGTCTTCTCACGCAGAGGATCGCCTTCCTGCAGTCTGCCCAGATGCTCGGCAGCTTTTTGCTGGGGGTTTCCAGGAAACAAAGCAACCACTAGCAAGTGGCCTAAAGCTCTTCTGACTCCACACACTGCCCATGGACTTGCTTCTCCAAACAACTGATTTTTACTAGACCCTTTGGACACTGTATATTATCCTTCAATCTAGCCACAACACCACCTTTGACAACTCCTTTCGAATGATTTACTATCCCATGGATCTCGGCCTTCCGAGATAAGCTATTTAATTGTGACTGCCCATCGCTCAGACGGATCCTCATGTCCTGGATGAAAAAAGCAGCTCACAATCAAAGTGAGAGGACAAAGATGTACTGTGCGAAAAATAAATACTACAATATCGACGGCATGACTGGCTGTTGGCTATTTATAGCCTTACACTAACGTGTTATCCTGGCCATAACCTGCCCATCTTGGATAAGCTTATTTTTTAAAAGAAGTCACGAATAAAAGAGAAAGGTTGATATTTGCAAGACAGGAAACTGGATGATCAAGCTTGGGTAGGTCAACCCTTTTTCAACACGCATAAGCATAACTTGCTTCGCTTGTCCTCTGTGAGGGGAAAAAAGTATATGCGTTATGCTGTAATAAAAAAGGAAGCTCTTGCATTTTTACTTCAGATCTTCTGATATCTGATAAGCCAGGCCCTCCAAATAAGGTGCAGTTTCCACTAGAATTACATAACGCATTTTACAGGAAGCACTGGAGTTATCTTTAATAAGAGATCTCTGAGGTGGGGCCCATTCCAAAAAGTCACCTTAGTTTTTCTCGTTCATCAAATCAAACTCAGGACTGCAGGAAACTATCTGAGACAAAGAAGTGGAGCTGCTTCTCAGTATTTTCATAATATTAAAGAATCTCTTTTTGTCCAGGCAAGAACATTCTTCAAATACAAATGCAGGCTCATTAACTAAAAGTGATTCTGGTGAAGTCAAGCAAAAACACTCCACTGATGAGGACACCCACTATGCTGCTACCCTGAAACCTAACCTGAATTACAAAACTACCCGTTTAACATTCAGTGGTTCTTTGAAATAGGTATTTGTAAACCACATCACTTTCACTTTATCAAGCAGATCCATTTTCAAATTTATATCCTTAATTTCACAAGTGTATAAACCTGCAGTTCATTCATACAGTCTCCTTCGCTTTCACCTCCTTTCAGTAGGCTACGCTCACCTGGACAAAGCTGTTGTGGGTGCACGCTGAAGCAGCAGGACCAGCACAGCCAGCCAGAGGATCTGTGTGGGCTGCTGCTGAACAGCTCTGTGGTGTGGCTGCAAGAATTCAAACACAGCTGTCAGACTGCAAGAACTTGTGTCTGGTGTGCAGAGTTCTATTGCTTACTTTGATTAAACATTTCAATAATCACACAGTAAACGAAATTCCAGAAATTTATTGTTACCTCCCAAGTCATTTTAAGACCAATTTCTTAATCTTAAAAATATTTAAGATATGTATAAATACATTAAAAATATATATTGTAAAATTGGTAACACACACACATACATACATGCAGAAACTTCATAATCAGAGTCTTTTGTGTCTTAGTATCACCTCTCTGATTTGGCTGCTCGAGTTTCTTGTCACAATACACCACAGAAAGCGTATTCACATAGCTGAGCCTAGGTGTTCATACACACTTGTAACCATGTGAATTTTAAGACTTACAAAGAAAATGAATTATCTTACCAAGAGTGTATCATTCCGAAGAATATCATGACTACTCCTAAACTACCACTCACCAGAAAGGTCTTCTTATGTAAATGAACCCTACAGGCACAGATGCATTCAAAAGGCGCGACTGGACTTGCACTGTCAGGTGGCACCAATAACTAATATGTCTCACATGGTCTCCATGACTGATTTTTCATTATTAGACACTCTCGGATAATAAAGCTTCAACGCATTTCTTTGACGCGATTCTACTACTGTCAAAGGTTTTGCAGATAGTTGAAAGTAAACAGAACTAAATCCTTAAACTAATTATGGTCTAAGGCTAGTGGGGAAAAAAAAGACTTAGATGAGCATATTTTATGTTACTGACTTTTCAATAAGAATCATAATGAAAAACCAGGGAAATCTTTTTGTCACGGAAGTTAACAAACAAGTTTGAATACACACAAAAAGAAATCTTTTGACAAAGTTCTACTTTGATTTCATTTAATGGGACTTCAAAAGTGAAATGAATAGAGTCAAGCATAAGATTGAACATACATTCTTTAGTTCTCTCACTTACTAAATACGTATCTTAAGGTTAACTATCACTTTCCAAACAAACTAATCTTGCTGCTGTGCTCTCATGATGAAGGAAACCAGACTTTTTCATGTGGACATATGAAGAAACACGCTTTCAGCATTCTGTATGTTATAATATATAGAAGAAAGGATAGCGGAGAGATTAAGAGATACACAGGCACAGAAGTAAAACCACTGAGACAGTCCTAGAGTGACAGTGAAAATTAAAAGATTTATCATACTCCAGTGAAATGTCACTTACACTCTCAGAAACGCTAATTAATTCACTGGAGGTTTCAAACGCCTCAGGTTCCCTAAGTTTCTGTATTTTAGTTTTGATTACACCTTGCAAAATTTGGTATGTTTTCACTGCGTTCTCACACCCACCTCCCACCCCAGAAGATTCTACCTGAGCAACATAGCCAAGTTGTCCTTTAAACTTAAAGCAAAAGGAGCGTCATCCAGTGAGAGAGATCTCCATATTCATGTCTAAATCTACGCTGGTCTCCCTCAGCTCCCCTGCAGGCAGTACTTCAAAACAGGCACTTCCAGGACACCAGTAATCTTACCCCAAGACAAACTGTAAACCGAGCTACATGAATCGCACCCGAGACGCCCCTTTCCTTCCCTTGACTACGGGAGAGGGCTGGGGCCTTAGCTGAGACAGAGACAACTACAATTCATCATGATGAGTTTCAGCCTATGCTCTGTACCAATAGAGACGCAAAGCAGGGACCACCTCCCACCTTAATGAAGCAAGTATCCTGGATGAGGCTTGGAGCTACCTGGTCTAATAGAAGGTGTCCCTGCCCACGGCAGGCGGGTGGGAACTTGCTGATCTTTAAGGCCCCTTCCAAACCAAACCATTCTATGATTCTCAGGACACCTGCTCCTGGGAGAAGACTTAATAGTTAGCAGCTGGTAAGGCAGGCTCCACACTCTGGCCACCACAGTAATCTCTGCATAAGGAGCACGTGGCAGGAGTTGCCTGTCTCTTAAACATTTAAGTGTGTCTACAAGAAATGCCCAGCTCCTCAGAACCCTTCCTTGACAAAAATGACGTTACGGGAACTGTTGATTATTGTCTGAAATGTTCTCAGCAGAGGTCTCAGAAGAGAAGCACAAAAGATTTAATGATTTCACTGTGTAGGATTTCTAAACAGGGATAGATAGCTGTCTTTGTGAAGGTGCGGCTGCCAAAGGAGGAGCAGGCAGAAGGAAAGAATAATAACTGAGCTTTAGTTTGTTCAAGGCAAGAGTCACTGTTCTGAATTTCAGAAGTTTTAGGGAAATTAAAAAAAACACCACAAACCCACACAAATACACCAACACTCCCCAGAAAATACCCTATCATGTGATTTTTCCCATTCAAGGTAAGGGCAAGGAAAAGAACAGTAATTTGCTTCAACTCCTCTTCTGAAGAATAAAAACACTTAAGTGAGATTGATTTATTTTGTAATTGAGTGATTAAGTGAGACTGACAGTTGTGGCAGAAATAATTTAGAAAAAAGAAAGGAGCCAAGACTTTTGTACTTTCTAGTCTTCAGTGCATCAAAAAATACAACATAAAGAAGCTAAGCAAGAAAAAAAATTCAGATACAAAAATAGTATGAGCAGAATGAAATATTCTACACCAGGAGTCCTCAAACTACGGCCCACGGGCCGGATATGGCCCCCCAGGGTCCTCAATCCAGCCCCCCGTATTTACAGAACCCCCACACCACCACCACCCCCGCCGGGGGTTGGAGGGGGAAACCAAGCAGCCGCAGATGACTTCCTGCCATCTAATCCGCACGCCGGCCCCCTGTTTAAAAAGTTTGAGGACCCCTGTTCTGCACAATACTTTTGACTGATCTTTGAGTTTAAAACCTTAACCTGGAAAAACATGAGACCAAGGCCTAGGATACTACTTCTTAACAAGGTCTCAGTGCTTTAATATCATTGTCCAAGTTTTGCTTAATTAAAAAAACAAAAATGAAAGTTAGCCTCACATCGACTAGTTTTGGACAAATGTTCTTCTCCTCGCCCTTTCACCTCAACAGAAAGGCTATCCAGAAAATCACCAGGGGACACACAAAATCTGGAGGACGGACACGAATACCAAACAGAAACTCCTTTTGCTTTAGGTCCATCTTCCTTTTAGACTTGACACTTTCTAATTCTCACTTGAGATATACACATGGCGGAGTATTGTAGAAAAATATTTGAAAGTCTCACTTTAAAATCTATTTTTGAAAAGCAAATGCAGAAAATTTTTTTCATACCTCTTGGATAGCAGGCTTGTGAGTACGGCACTGAAGATGCAGAGCTGCTGCAATTTGCAATGGATGTGGCAACACTTTGGGTCCCTTGCTGAAGTGGCGGAAGAGAAGCCACAGGCTGGAGCGTGTACGTGGCTCCTGTTGGAAGTGTCTGGAGTAGAGGAAAGGCAGTCCCTTTATCTGGAAAAGCTGGGGAAGCCCCTTGCCCTGGCAGCAACCCAAGTGGTCCCTGCTGGATCCAAGTGGAAGGGACTGGAGTCGGAGCTAATCTTTGTGCTGGTAAAGTGCTGGGGGCTTGGCACGAGGTTGCCATGTAGGAGTAAGGAGAGAAAACACCTTGACCGTAAAGTTGATGAAACTGTCCTACAGTCAGCAGTCCTGCAGTGGGTACAAAATAAAGCGAAACAAGTGTTAAGGAAAGGAGTTTTCACAGGCAAAGAAAGGCAATATGAGGAGCCAAGGCTCTACAACATGATTTGGGAAGACGACCTTTGCTCCAGCATACTTAATCCAGAAAGGAGACTGTACTCTTAGACCCGAGCATGCAGTAACTGCTGTGTGGCACACGAGCGAAGCGCCAACACAGAGGTGTCTGCGTAGCACTCAATCTCCTTAAACTGGCAGTAACGAGTTACCTATATTTAGAAATGTGCTATAAATCAAAATGCGTAGTAACTTACTAAACCAAACAAAAGCAATTTTGAAAGTACGGTGTGTTAAATCAGACAATACATTCTAAAAAAGGGACATCATAAAGCAAGATTTGACCAAATTCCACTACTGACAGCTCACAAACAGCTAAGGGAAGGGCAATGTCAAAATCCTCCAAAGGACTTTGCAAGTACTTTATGACAAGTCATTTATTTGGTCAAGAAAAAAATTTCAAAGCCAATTTTTTTCGCAGTCAGCTCAACTAGTTCAGTGCAGACTAAAATATCCCAGACTTTGCCATTTTGTTGTTTCCTAGATAGTCCTTTTATTCTTCTCTATTATTTTATAGTTTCCTCTCTCAGACAGTTACTGTTTCATGAAATGGTATTTGCTTTTATACCATGACAGCTCAATTTCTGTTTCGGTGACTTTGTGGAAACACTGACAGTAACACAGCAAACGCCTGTGCTCATTGATTTCTGCAAGAACTACTGCATTTGTGACTCCCCTGCAGGACTGCATTTAGCCATGAGAATTACGAGTTTCAGGACGGTTCACGTCAATAGGGTTTATCTAGAAGCCAGGCTTTCTCAGACCTGTAGTTTCCAATTCTCACTCAAAAGGACTTTCTTTTTTTAAAAATAGCCTCACATTTACCTCTTGCACTCCTCTGATGAAAACTAATTCAAGAAATCACTAACATACAGTCATTATTCTGCAATTTCCCATTTAATCATTAAGAATCACTAAATAAATACCAGCTGACCCTGAAGATTTGCTAAGACTTAATGTATAGGACCGTTTATTTCCTGTTCAGTACTTTCACCATTTATAAACAGAGAAGGAGCAGGGGTATGAAAATTCTTTTGTTTATATTTTACCTTTGGATAGGGACATGAAGATTATCTAGTTCTAACACGTAAACAAGACACCACGGGATGCCAAGTTACCAACCTCCAGTTGCTGTCCAGGAATTGTTCCTGAATGTTTAACAGAGCGTTACAACCCTGCAAGACACTGGGAACAGACGTGCCCCTAAACAGTCAGTACAGAGCGCAGAGTGCATTGTCAGCCTGTCAGAACTTGACTGCATAGAAACCCCAATGTTTTCCTTGTTCTGTCTTTCTAGAAAATGAGACTCCTAGAGCAAAAACTCTGAAACTGCAGCCATAAAAACAGAGGACAAAAAATGAAAGAGTCATCTCTTTCTCATAATTTCCTTTACCAATGGTCTGCATTACATCAGACAAACCACGTCACTGAAGTCTGCAATGACTCACCTTAGCCTTAACAAGGTTAACATCAAATCATTAGTTTAAATGCTTCCTAGCCTCCCTACTGAAATAAGTTCCATCCCTTCTCAGATGCTTCATTTTGTCTTCTTGGTATTGCACGTGCAGTTCCACACACATCACGGAAAACACCACTTGAATTAGATGACGGTTCCTACCCCGACACAGTAACCAAGAGTATGGGGATACCCTACTCTGCTCTAAACGCCAGCCGGTGCTGCAGAGAGCAGTACCGTCAACTGCTTCTCCCCTTCTCCTGGTCGCACAGTCCTGCCGCTTCTCCTACACCACGCCTTACAGCTCTGCACCCATGGGGTGCATCACTCGGGTCCAAGAGCCAGCCACAAATAGGCTATTAAAGTCTTCTCCGATCATTGCGCTGAACCAACACGCTGCTGTATCAGCTGCAAGGAAGATGACAGTTAACATGCCACCAAGGGAATGGGAAGCCGGAGTGCTCTTCTGGCAGCAGCCCAAGAGCACTGCAAAGCAAAATATTCACATCTCCCTTACACAGCGCCAACTACAAAGATTTAGGGCCGATACAAATTTTGTGGAATAATCCTGAGGGCTCAGACTTGTCTTGGGAAAACTCAGATCCTCTCAAAGAGGGTTAGAAAGAAAGAAAACACGTTCTAGGGCTTTTCAGCAGTATTATTTTCTAATTAGCTCTCACCTACTCATTCAATCCCTTTTAAAAACTACGTAGCTTGTGAATTCTTTTTCAGGAGACAACTGACAAAAATCTTACTACCAGGTCTTGTCTCCTTTGTACAAAACTAACAGGATGCTCTAGTTACCACTTCACATGACTCACTGTTTCACACACATTTAATGACAGCTTATTAAGCATCCCTACTGATGGGCATCCTTACTGACGGGCAAGAAGCAGTAACGTTCATCTGGTAGAGCTGTGCCAGCTCCAGAGATCGAGCAAGGGTGTTCTTAGTGTAGTACGCAACAGAGACTGTACTGTAGTCTACAGGCAGCCTGAAATACATGTGAACCATGCTACTCATGCTTACTGGCAGCAGATCTACCTGCATAAACAACAACAGCTTCCCTACACCAGGTGAACTGAGATGCCACCGGCAAGGACAGGTAACCCTTCTCCCTCAGGAGAGTGTTGATTTTCAAATCCCATGCCACCCAGCGCTTCTCAAAAACCCACCAAGATCCCACATGGCCCACTCCGACTCACCAGGCCTGTTGGCATTGCTGAGCGTCGAGGGCGGAGGCAGCAGCTGCCCGTTCAGCGGCGTGCCGAGCAAGCGCTGGAAGCGGTTGGGTGGGCGGCTGGTCACAGCCAGGCCCGCTGCCATCTTCACCTTGTTGCCCTTCGTCAGGCGCTTCAGGTGGACGAGGAGGTCGGGGCGGCCGCGGCAAAAGCGGGGGCTGCGGAAGTGATGCAGGGCCCGGTGCAGTTGCCACCGCTGCCTTGTCCACCCTCTGGGCCCGGCCCAGGCCCGGGCCCCACCACACTGCTCCCCGGCAACATCCCCACCTTGCGGAAGCCATAGAGACTGAGCTGCCGGATGAAGCTGCTGAAACCGGCGGCTGCCGCTGCCCCGTCGCCACCCGGCTGCGCGGCGACGGCCGGCCCGGCGCCCAGCAGCTCGCACCCAAAGAGCGGCTGGTTGATGAGCAGCCCCTGGCCGGAGCCATCCCAGCGAACGGAGCGGCAGCGCGGGCTGCTGACCAGCCGCCACAGTCTGGCGGGGAAGGTGTCGGCACTGACGGGGACGGGCTGCTGCGACGCGTCCGTGTCGGTAGGTGGCACCAACGCCGCGCTCAACCGCCGCCCGCGCGGCCTCCGCTTCCCCCGCCACGCGCCGAACGGCACGTGCCCCGCCTGCGAGGCGCTGCCCGCCGCGCGCGGCCCCCGGCCCTCAGCCCCGCCGCGGCGCTGGTCCGCGCAGCGCCCCGGTCCCCCGGCACGGCACGGCTGCAGCCCGGCCCCCCCTCGGCCCCGCCATCCCCTCGGCCCCGCCATCCATCCCCCTCGGCCCCGCCATCCCCCTCAGCTCCCCCCGTCCATTCAGCTCCCCAAGTCCCCTCAGCCGGGCCATGCCCCTCAGCCCCCCCATCCCCCTCCGCCCCGCCAGTCCCCTCGGCCACCCCCTCCGCCCCGCCGGTCCCCTCACCCCGCCGGCCCCTCAGCTCCGCTGCCACCAGCATCTCCCGTAGCTTCTGTGAGCGACCGGGCGGCTGAAGCCCGGGGCCGAAAGCTGCCGCTCGGGGCGGCCCCGCTGCCAGCCCAGAGCCGTCCCGGGAGCAGCCTGGAGGTCCTTGAACCACGGCGCGGGTGGGCGCCGGGCCGTGGAAAGCGGCTGCAGGCGGGGCAGAGCGGGGAACACGCGCTCCGCGGCCCCGCACCCCGCCATGGCTGCCCGGCGCCCCGGGACGGCGCGCGGGAAAAGGGGCGGGGCCGCAGCGCCACGTGACACAACATCGAATCCCGGGGGGGGCGGGGCGGGGGCGGGTTCTGCTGAGCAGCCGGACCTGCCCGGGCCGCCGCGGCTGCCGCGGGGTGCGGGCGGCGGGGACGGAGGGGGCGGAGTGGGTGCGGGCGGCGGGGGCTGGGGAGCTGCTCCGTGTGCCGGGGGCACCCCGGGCTGGTGCGTGCCCCGCCGGGAGGAATGCAGCCGGCAGAGCAGGTGTTGCAAAGTGTCGGCTTGAAAACCACTGGCAGTTCACAAAAGGAAAAGCAAATTTATAAAGAGTGCAGAGGAACACGGAACAAATCGGGAATTGTGTCACATTCGCCCTAAACCCACCCCAGACCTGTGCAGCTCTGATCCCCACGCCAGAACAGATCAGGTGGAGTTAAAATGGGGCAGAGAAAATCAGCAGCGAGGATAAGAACTAGCTTCAGCGGAAGGAAATACTGAAGAAGGAATCTTCAGAGGGGCAGTTATTGTATAAAAAGATAGGTAGTAAAGTTGTAGTTAGTGTAAAGGAGGCAAGCGTCGTAATAATGGAGGATTTCAAACAGGAGAAATCAAATCACAGGGAAACCGGGGAACTGATTGCCACAGGATGTTTTGGGTACCATAATGTTACTTGGCTAAGGGAGGGTGTGGGGGGGTGCGTGTGTGTGAAGAAAAGAGAGAGGAAAAAAGAACAAGATTAGCTACATTCACAAAGACTAGAACTCTTAAAGCGGCACCTTTGTCACTGCGAGTGCTTGCACTGTGCGCTGGCACAGCTCTGAGGCGGTGCCTGCGCTGCACTGGTGCAGATCTGCCCTCTCCTCAGCCTTGTGCTGTCAGCTGTGACTGCAGGCAGACTGCAGGAACCAGCAGAACCATCCTTACCGCTGCATAACAGGAGTCTGCTATGAACCAACAGGCAAAGAAGAGCAGGGAGCCAGGGAAGGAAGAGTGCGGTGATCTCTCTCTCTGCTTGCATCTTGCCCACAGGTCACCAGCAGTGGCAGAAGAAAATGACATTCCTCTGTCTTGGCTGCCCTCAAAGCAAGACAGTGAGAAAACTGAGCACCTGTGTGTTTTGTGAGCTCAAATATATTATCTTGACCTCAAATATATTATCTTGGAGTTGTCGTAAGATTTCTTAGCAAGAAGGTACAAAACCAAACCTCTTCTTCAACTAAAGTCGTCCTTATTGCTTTGGTTTACAGCACAGCCCCTAACCACCAAGGCAAGTAAAAGTGCAGTAACTTCCAGAAAGGGGACAAAATTGAATAAACTGATGGGAAACTGTTCCTATTTTTAAACTGAAAGTAATATCCCTCTGCTCTTCTGCATAGCTGAAGTGAGGAAAATGATGTTTGGGTGGGGTTGCTAACAGAGTTTCACACTTCAAATTAAACCAGAAGCAGAAATTTTGTCAATGTTG
Source organism: Falco punctatus (assembly GCF_963210335.1). Classification (NCBI taxonomy): domain Eukaryota; kingdom Metazoa; phylum Chordata; class Aves; order Falconiformes; family Falconidae; genus Falco; species Falco punctatus. Next base: position 33,768 of record NC_137580.1, on the reverse strand, counting down.
TCATCAAAGCTGAAATCCAGCACCACAGAAGGATGCTGCTTTACCCAATGAATTAATGGCCTACAATTCTAGTAAGCTCATGCTGTCATCTTCTCAAGAGGCTTTGCATTTTTTCCCCCTCTGTAATAATTTATTCAGAATTACGTTGCTCAGTGTAAACAGCCAAAACTTAAGTAAAGCAAATCTGAAAAATCCAGAAAAATGTCCACAAAGAAATGCTTCTCGGCATTCTTGAGGTTGTCTTTTGCATTACTTCAGTGAAATGAATTTGGGTTTCTTTCTCCCTGTGCAGCAAGAGTGCCAGAAGACCATGACTACCTGATGGTGGGACAGGTGAGGTTTTTAGTGTATCATCCGTAAATCAGGGCAGAGCCAGCAATACGTCGTCCATAACTGAAATGCAGAGCATGATTCCCTAAAACTAACACACAGAAACAGCGGTCCCTTTCGTACCACTGGCCATTCTTGACTTCAGCCACAAGAGTGGGTTCATTTGCCACTTCTTGGTCAGTGGGTTAAATTTGGTCCTGAGGGCTTTAATTGTTACTTTACTGTCAAAGATTGTTATTAGCCAAAGGTGATGGGAGCTGCAAGAATAAATAGCTTATTACTAATTTGCGTCATTGACATATGGACTCAGTGCTTTCCTTCTTTTTCACCCATGTGAACTCAAATTGCTGTTAGCCCGCACGCCCCTATTTGCCATGTACCACGGCAGTTACTCTCTGGTGTCTGCCTCTCCCACAGCTGTGCCTTTCTCTGCAGCTAGCTTTCTTCCTCCTTCCCTGCTGCGGGACACCAGCGGTGTGTCCATCTTACAGACGAGAAGGTGGGCCTTTGCCAGAAATTCATAATCCTCTTCTGCCAGTGCTTAACCTCCATTCCAACCCTTTGTAATAACCTCCTGGTTTTCTACATTTCCCTTGCTTATACATCTATATATAGTACAAAAACCCCCTACCAACTTAACGATGTAGATTACACATTTTGCAAACTGATTCTGCAGAGCTGAACAAAAATGTTATTGTTAGCTTGTCTGCTGTATGTCAGGGCAAGGACAGCTGCATTTCCATGCAGTGTGCTGACCCTGACTACCATCCAAGGACATACCACTGTTAGTAAAGGCAGCACTTAATCCCTGGAAGGTTTTACCAGGTTAAGTGGAGGATTTTTCATCACTTGGAAAATGTAAATCAATGTGTGCTTTTGTTCAGCTACCAGTTAGTTGAGGAAGTGACCAGTTTACGTTATCAAGCCTGTAATTTGCAGAAGGCCAGACATGCTACGTACAGTCACCCTTCCTGGGCTGAAAATGTCCACCTCTAAATGCATAAGAGGAATGTACATATATAATACAAAGCTGGAAAATAACTGTTCTTACCATGATTATAGGCATGTTAGATTTGTGAGTGGTAAGAAGTGTTGCTGTAATTATTTTCAGTTTTGTTAGGAAGATAACAAAGAACCGTTGAGAAACATTCCCTAGAGAATTAACATTTTGGAAGAAAAGTGATTTTTATTACATTTTTTTTCTAGCTAAAGAAATAATTAGCTAGTACAGAAGGATGGGTATTATTTTCTTATTGAATGTATAGCAGTACAAATCTTTGAGCTCCAGACCTCTTGTAACGCAGCTAAGACAGAGTCTCATACTACTACATTTTAATTTGTTCTGGATCAACGTAAGTAAACATTGAGTATTTCTATCCATTTCATCTTAGTTAGGAAGGAAAGAAGGACCTAGATGCTTTGCTAATAAGTCAGATAAGATTAAACTCAAAACTGTTTTCAGATCTGTCAAATTTTGGCAAATAATCTCTATTTTTAATTAGGGATGGGATTAGGTCCGGAAGCACGAGCACAGTACAAGACAACCAACTTTCCTACTCAGCTGACTCATCTGAAACTATGGAACATGACAATTTTAGAACAGAAGCCTAAGAACATATCATCAGCCCATTTTTCTCAGTTCTGTCTTAAGTGATCTTTGAGAAGCATAGTTAACCTCTTTCATGTGTTAATACCGTATTAAATTGCCTTATTGCTTTTTGATGCAGAGAAACTTTGGTGTTGATTTCTCTGATTCGTTTCAAGAATGTTTTTTTCTTGTAAGCTTGAAAAAAGAATATTCCACTGAAATAAGTTGATTGCAAGGAGTTTCAGTAATTGAATCCCTAGATAGTTGTCTTTATGCTGGGAGGTTTTGTCCCACTTCTAATGGATTTTCAATGCTGAAACAGTTTCATTTAAAACTGTTGCCATAAAACATGTTAGAATTTTCTAATTTTGTTGCAGGATTTTTTTTCCCCAAAAACCTTTTTAAAAGCTGAGGTTGAAGATAATATTATTACACTAAGAAATACTGTAAAATATATTCTGAGAAATTAGAAAGATGTCTACAAGCTAGACCTGTTAAGACTATCATGCTGTCAGTCTGTTGCGGAGTGTTCACCAGTACTAAAACGACTGCATTTAAATACTATTATAAGTTACTGGGGTGTTTTTTCAGTGGGAAGAAAAATCCTTTGTGACCAAAATGTAAACCAAAGACCTATCTTCCACAAAGTTCAGAAGTCTGTGGCTATCCAACTGCACAGCAGTTCTGTCATCAGAGCAGCTTACCTAAACTCACCACCTGTTAAAGGGGGATGATGAACTTCTTGCTTCCTTTAATTGCACCCTCTGTAAAACCGGTTTCATTTCACTCCCTGCTGTTCCCTGGTGTGGGGTCAGCAGGATGCAGACAGCACCCTTCTGTGCTGTGAATTGGGGTCTGATGGGTGAGCAGTCTGCGGGGGTAGGGTAGGGGGGCAGGAAGGGTACCGAGGTGACACCCCGCAAGCCCAGGGCACACTCGCTCCAAGGACAGGCAGCCCCCCTAAGTCAGCATTTGAGAACCAGAAGATGCTGGTGAGGGCTCCCAGCACAGGGCTCTACTCCATTGTCTGTGGAGGAAAGAGGGTTGATGACTTTGATGTTTATCAAGACGAGTGCTCTATAAATTCATGCTCCCAAAAATTCATGTACTACTATCGTGATTTTGGGGTGCAGAGCGCAGGAATTTGGTTGGTGGTCCTAATCCACCAAGCTAATGCAGCTTCATAAGATCCTATCTGTCAGCTGAGCTACGGTAGCAACAGGTGTGCTCTGGTCAGCCTGAGTTGCAAAGCAATTTGGCTAGATAAGCATCTTCTGATACAAAAAGTTTTAAGGGTAGGACAAGCCTTACATGACTGTTTCTTGTAATTATTCATTCACACAGATCATTTTTTTTACATACTTTGGAAAAATTTTGAAGTGTTCCCAAGATGTAGGACAAGTGGCTGGATCGTAAGAGCATAGATATTTCAGATCCAGGTGGGTAAATATCTGAACTACCTCAGGCAAGATAAACCCAAAGTTTTGTTCCTCACAAACCAATCACAGAAATGAAAAATTACCATTCTTGTAATAAGACAATATGTAAAATGACAAACAAAATATGACAATAGGGAAGTCAGTGGCTTTGTTACATACTCTCATAATCTGGCCCTTAAAAGCTGTCTCCTGGCTACATCATTGTTGCAGTGAAATTCATTGTTCTCTTTACACATCTTTGAAACTCTCATGTATCAATGACTATAAGATCAGAGTATGATCATCTTCAAGGAGGAGTTGGTAGCTCACTCTTCGCCAGGGTTGTAGAATGACCAAATCTGGACTTCTGCACACATTGTCAGGAATTTTGTCTGATTTTCTATTTTGAGGGATGTGGGGGGTGTGTGTGTGTGTGTCACGCAGAATGTGCTCTTAAGTTCCTGTATTCAGTTAGTGCTGTGATCATGCTCAGGAAGGTCCTCCACTGAAGTCAGGGCAGGTACAACAAAATGAGAATTCTGGATTTGGCTTCATTGTCCAAATTCACAGTGTCTGGGAGATGAATAAGCCAGGCTGGTACTTACAATGATGCGTAGCCATTCTCAGACAGTTTAGCATAATACGTTATTCCAAAAATCTTTTGAACATGCCAGCATTTGGACATTCATAAGGTTTTTAACAAAGAACTCTCTAAATGCATTTAAAACCATTTTAAGCCTTGTATCACTAACAAGCAGACCGGAAGAATTAAGTTGCTGTGACTTTGCATTAGTGGCCATGACAGCATACATTCAGTTCTGACATTTACTGTTATTCCCATGACACCCATAAATACTGCAGACAGCTAGCTGCCTGATCACACATTGCTTGGCTTAGCTGCTTCTATAATTTAGGGGGGGTTAAGTTAGCATTTGAAAAATAGAAACTTTTTTACATTTCATATTTATTACTTTGCAATCTTCAAAAGGAAAATCACCCCACACACACCATGTTCTGATCCATCCAGTGAAAAGTTCCTCAAGGACCAATAATTCCTATTGTTGTTAGTCAGTTCTCTAATATTACAGATTAATGTGGAATATCTTTTTCTGACTCCTGTTTGTGGCCTTGCCCATATGATTTCCTTCACGATATTTTGGGATGTATCATTTAATCATTCAAGGTCATCACAGACATTTTGCCTCCTGCAGCAGTGAATCCCACAGTTTACTTACACATGTTAAATATATTTCCCAATAATTGTAAAACATGCCGCTTCTTTCCTTTTCTTTCTCTCCATTCGCACTGCCAAATGTTACAGTAAAAGGAACTCTAAAGCTTATTTTTCCTGCTACCATTTCAGCTAGTCCCTGTGTCTTAAAATCTTTGCTTTAGCAAAGCATTTCAAATACAACAGTAGCATTGAAGAATATAAAGATGTCATATGTTTGATTTTCCTCTGCTCATTTAAAAAATGTGTTATCTGTATTTTCTGTAATTTCTGGTGGAGGCTGGGCAGAAATCGATATTGCTATTTATGTTTGCTCCTACGGAGAGGTTCTGCCTACTCAGAGCACAGTAATTGTGCTCAGTAATTGAAGTATGGGATTATTTTAGGCTAATGTGTGTTTACTTGCTCCAAGTTAAATTTCATCACTGCTACTTCTATTTCCATCTGAAATATTTCTTAATCCTCCATAATTTTTCACCATCTCTGCTGAAGCACTTCTCCAATAGTATTACTGACTGCCCTGTTTCTGTCTTCTTCCTTCCGCACATCAAATGTCTGGGATTTTTTGGTGTTATCTTAGAAGTTTAATTTGTATCTAATGCGGATTTGGACCATTATACCAGATACTGAGCCAGAGTCGTGTGGCTTTTGTGATGAGCAGTCCTGTCTCACCAACCTGCAGGTTCTAGGAGCTGACAAGCATATTGATAGGGGCTTGACTGCTGGTTTTCCAGAAGGCTTTTGGCAAGGTCCTTCACCAAAGGCTCTTAAGGAAATTCAGACATTACAAGGAGGAAGGCAGTTGCATGGTTAAATAACTGGGTAAAAGACAGGGAACAGAAGATAAGGGTAAACGTTCAGTAAATGGTCAGAAGGCTGTTTTTCACCTTCATGAGCAACTTAGGAGTAGGTATCAATGACAGATGAGGTATCAATCTTTACAAATAATATGAAGTTATTCAGGATGGAGCAACTGTCAAGGACTGCAGAAGCTGCTAACAAAACCGAGTAACTGTTTAAATGTATTTTGCACCCAGTTATTAAATGTGTTGCTTTATTTGCCTCATCTCATAAAGACAGAGTGGGAAAAAGCTCATAGGAGAACAGCAAAGATCACGGGTATGGAGTATCTTCCATGTGAAGGAAGACTGTGCAGACCAGGACTCTTCAGCCCAGAAAAGCTCCAATATGTGACAGAGGCATATAAAACCATAAATAGCCAGAGAAGTTTATTGTTTATTTTCTTTCCCTGTGGGACAATTAGGGTTCAGCCAATGAAGCTCGCAGGAAGCAAGTTCACACTGAACAAAACAGGGTGAATCTTTATACAATATGTAGTTAAACTGGTGGGAAGCCTTGCTGTAGGATGCTATGAATGATGGCCATTTACACGATCTCAAGAGGACACTGTGTAAAAGCCTGGACAGGAAATCCTGTCGAGCTATTAAATGCAAAGATTTTCCTGAATCCCTCTGGAGAGGTCCATAAGCTGCACATTCGTGGCAAGAGTGCATACCAGGAGGTGTCACTGGAGGCTTTGCATCCCCAGGCACCTGCTGGTGGCCACGACTGGCAACAGGACACAGGGTTAGACACCGTGCAGCCATTTCTTATGGTCTGCTCCCCTCAGGACACTTGGAACAGCTTCTCTTCTTAAGCGACAGCAGATGTTGTGCCTGACTGATGATATCCCGTCAGCTGTATATTGAGGCCAAGAAAGTTCAGGCTGAGACACAGGTTTTAAACACATAAGGTCATTTCTGTTTGGAAGCCTTAGTCCAGCCACAGCACGCTCCTGCTCACTGAAAGCTTTGGAAGCAACTAAGATTTCCCTGGGGCTGCTGAGCTCAGCAGAACGGGAACGGTTTGCTCCTGCGGACTGTCCTTTCTTTTGCTAGCTGCATGCTTCCCAAATCCCTCCCTGCTAATGAGGGCCACAGAGAGGCCACCAGGACCCTTCTACTTGTGAAGGAGAAGTTGAGTAATTGCTGGCTGCATGTGCCCCTCTCTCCGTACCCTTCCCAGCAGGTGCACTGGCTCTTCCCTTACTACGCAGCCCCTCCTCGCTTCCCCAGTTGCTGCATTGCTGCCCCTACCAGATCTTGGCAGCTCTCCTGATGTTGTAAACTGAAGGAGGGTGGCTATCCTCATTTCCCACTCTTGCTATTAATCCTACTCCTCTGTCCTTGTTGAGATACTATTTCCACCTTCGCCCTGCTGATCTCCCACCTTCCAGGGCCGATGTCGCCCATGCAGCCGCCCCTGCCAGGCACCGCTGCCTGCACCTGCCTGTGGCTCCTGCTGCTCTCCGCAGACCTCACCTTGCCCCCTGCGGAACAATGGGGCTTGCTGGGCAGCTTTGCCTCTTTGCTCTGTTTTCTTCTGCCTGAGCTCTAACCGGGGAATTGTTCCTTGCTTTGTGCTTAAGGTTAAGAAGCTGAACTAGTTCCCCAGGTGTTCCTTATTGAAAATGTCCCAAACCCAAAAGCAGTTAAGTATTTATATGCCCCTTGTTACTCCTGAAAGCAAAAGGAAAACACACTTTCCCTACCATTGTCCCTGTTTGACATTTGCCATAGCAAAATTTACAGAGGAGTTTGGTGTATGGCCCATTTGTGCATCATATTTTTAATTTGGAAACACAAGAAACCCAAAGCCTCATTGCCATGAAAAAGTAATGCTCAAATCTGTAAGAATATAAACTATACTTTATAAAACAAGCTCTGCTTTTCTCTCACAGCTCCCATCTCAGGTTGCTTTCACTTGGTCCTTAGTGATAAAATGGTACCATAAACTTGTTTTATGTCCTGCTCTGTAGTAAAGCACAGTGTAGTAGGTAGCAGACACAAGAAATTTGTATTCTTAGTCACTTCACTGTGAAAGGTATTAACCACAAATGAGCGGTAGCCTCAACGTGTCAAATTTATAAACAGCAGAGAAAATGGAGATGGACCAAAGTAAAGGTATGAAGAAAAGTTCAGTCTTTACCAGCCCCTGAGGACTGATGGTGTGATTTGCCTCTGAGTGGTGGAAGGGAGTCAGAGAGGGTCTTAGACTTTCTCTTGTGCTATCCTCCTGCAGATGGCTGGGCTCGGGGCTGGTGGGTGTGCACGTGTTCTTCGCAGAACTCTGCAAGGGAATGCTGAGATGTGGTGCTAGAAGACATGAAGCTCGGTGCACGGCAAATGCTGTGTCTGCAGCTCACTGCTTGCAAGTCCTGATGCAGACGGAAGTGGAAGGGTGAATGATGCATCTGATACTGCAACTGTGACTGGCTGTGGCTTTGGAAAGAGCAGAAAACTAGTCATGCAGGAAGTGTGCCTGAAGCTTTGATCTCCCTATAAAATTATCACTTTTCTCCACTATTGAAATAGACGTACCACATATGCATTAAGCCAAATGGAAGAGAGCATTAGTTTTTGGACTGTCACTGTCTTTAAGCACCAGCAAAAAAAGAGGAGTTTGTTTTCCTGCTTCAGATACTACAGATTCTGTGGGATGTTGACATTTTCTTACAAGCCGTCTGTGAACTTACTCAAGAGAAGGGCAAGTTAATGAGGCAAACATTGTTTGCCTTAAGTGTCTGTTTCTCCTGTGTGTCCGGGGGCTGTGACACAGTCCTGCAGACTAAAATGCAACCCCCAACAAACACTAACGATAAAAAAGGAAAGCAAACAGAAAAATACCTTACCGTCTCAGAGATTTGCTTTTCCTTGCTCTTTCTTCTTACTTCCTCGGTGTTTTCCACATGAAATCCCGTGGCTTGACTGTCACACCATGGGCAAACAAGCAGGGCCGGTCTTTCGCGTTGCTGCACTCAGCATGGTCCCCAAAGCTATTTTGATGAGAGTTGTGGGTGGGTGAGAGGGGTGGGCTGAGCTTGGGTGGCCGCTCTGGCTTCCAGATGAAGCTGGATCTCCCTGGTACAAGAGGCAGTCGGTGGCTGCAGAGCCTGGACAACTGACAGACCACCCTGAGCCCCTAACCAGAGAGCTCCAGCCATGGGAGGGATAATAACAGACACCCAGTTGCCTCCCTCTGGAAAACTAAAGGAAGAGGAAAGGCTAGCGCAAAGTTTCTGGAGGTCATAATCCAAGAGCTCTGGGGCATCCTGCTGTCAGTGGGAAGAATTAGTGGCTGCAGAAAAAAAGGATAAATGCAGAGGTCAAGAGTGATGTGGAGAGCTACACACACAGAGGGGAGAGGAGGGAGGGCAGACAGCCTGGAACGTGCCTGGGTCGTAGATGAGCATGAACCAGGTTCTGGTTCAGCCTTGTGGACATCAAGAAAATGATGTGGCCCTGTTGTATCCTGCACAGCGTGTTGTTGGTTCTGTGTGTCGCCTGTGCTGCACCTCTCTGGCCCTGGCTGAGTTAGGGCACAGGCAGAGACCCCCTCTCCTGTCTGGCACGCCACATCCAGCACAGCCCGGACACAGCCGGCCTGCTTCTGGTTCTGCAGAAGCTCGTCTCTTGCCTGTGTGAGACCCTCTTGGGAAAGCTGGCCACCAGAAAAGGCAGTTTCCTAACCTGGGGAAGAAGCTGGTAGAGCAGGGCCCTGCAGGTAACTTCAGTCAGCTTTGCATAGTCCTACTCAGCTTCTCCTCCAGCCCAGCATGAGGATGCACAGCAAGGTAAAGAGAGAGAACACAGAGCTCAGAACAGATAGGATGGGCTACCTATGTAGCTGTTTGTGCCTTAATGGCATTTGTCACCGTGCAGGTGGCTGGAGAACCCAGATAGTGTGTAAGGCACCTTCTGACCTTCTTTAGTGCTGTGCGTGTCAGCTCAGCCACATGCACACAGTCATGCTTGCAGAGGTGGCAGGTTGACATCCAACACAGAAGTACTGTGTAGTATCATTCTGTGCAAAGCCCATGGGTGAAATACTGGTATTTTGCCATTCCGGTATGTATCTTAGTGACATAGTTCTGCACAGTTGCAAACAGAAGTATAAAATGGGTTTCTTTCTACCTTTTCCTTTTTTTTTTTTCCCCTAAAGGTGTGAAGAAAGAAGTACAAAAAGACTGGGATGCTAACAGGCCTGTTGTCTCATCCCCTAAGAGATCAGCGGTAACAACCACCAGGCTCCATTCACCAGGTAATTATGAACCAAAACCCACTGCTCAGGGAAGATTTAAACTTGTTGACTTTGCATCTCTTGTCAACACACTAAGTGGAGACCTGCTATTAAGTGAGGACTGATTGTGTCCAAGGTTCATTAAGCCGGCTCTGAGTACAGCAGGCTTTATCATACCAATGCATGAGCTGAACAGGCTTTTGTTTTCTTTGTTACAACCGCGAAGTCATCTCTCCGTCAAAACAAAGAGTTGTTGCTATTACATCTTTAAGGTCACGGGAACATTTATGTTTATCATTACAATTTTCTTCTCTAACAAGAGAACAGATAGGTATAGTGAAATAAAAGACACCTCAGATACCTGGAATGAGAGAATACTGTATATTGCCTGGGATCTACTCTTACTGTTTGCAGAGGCGCTGAATTTCCTGGGCTGTTTCTGTGCATGACTGGAAAAGGGGTTATCTATAGAAATAACCTTCCGAGTGCTATTGGGGCATTGTCAGCTTAGCCCTCAACATTGCGTACAAACACATGGGTTTAGCATTTCTGAAGAATACCTTTGCTTATTTACTAAAATGAAGGGAATTTCTTTCTATTTATGTTTCCTACGTGTACATCAACAGATGTATAAGGTACCTAAAGGCTTTTCTAAGGCTGGCCTTTGGCTGATAACGCTTCTGAAATGCGTGGGCATGGTCCCAATGATTTCTTTGTGCTTGCAGTTTATCTCCTGTTCTGTTGCCTCATTTTTTAGACTCTACTTAAATACTTCAAATGTCATCTCTACAGCTATATGATGCTTGAGTTGTTACTATTATGGGGGGCAGAACCCCATGTTTCTTCATTTGATGGTAAAGTTAAAAAAATGTAGAATAGCTCTTTGGCCTCTAGAACATTCATCAAGAGTCTCTTCATGTTTACTAAACTCAAACTCTTCTTCCTCCTTCACGCCCAACAAAATCCAGAAAATGGGAGGTTAAATTTAATCTTCCCAGGCACCGACAGGATTCAGAATTCTCCTCACGAAGCTACTAGGGTAAAAACATGAACTTACCACTGTCTTCTGAATCATACAATTTTTAGGCTGTTTTGCAACTGGTGAGATCACCAAGAGCGATCCAAAGAAAAATTTGTTGTGCAGAGTGCCTGGCCAGCAGCTCACCAGCATTTATAACGGTGGGACTCCAGTTTAAGCACCAGAACTGACTGTGGTGGTAGCAGCATGTTACAGAACAGCTGATTTGCTTCCACTAGAACTGGAAAGCAAAATGAAACATAGGCGTATTTGTACTGCATGTTTCTGTTGTCCTAAGGAGGCCTGCATTTCCACAGGTCACTTAATGGTTTTCAAGGCTGAAATTTTTGGCATATCCAATTCGTAAGTCCTCAAATGTTGCTTCATTGTCATGACAGGTTGAGTAAGTGCCCTCTCTCCCACTGCACAGACTGATTTAGGATTTCTTAAGCTTGGTTGTCTGAAATTATGACAACCTAAAATTGTTTATCACTGTAAGGATCAAATAGGAAGGTAAACCTCATCTTTATCTTTTGAGAGTAGCCTTTAGCATTCTATGAAATGACAACAGCAATAACAGAAATAACAAACAGACAATGTTTTCACCTATTTAACAATTCCAAAAAACAATCAAAGCAGCCATTAAACAGGACAAGGCGTGAGTGTAGCTGGGGCTAAGGGGCAGTAGCACAGCCTTTCCTCCATCAGGATCACAAACTTGTGAGGCATTTACTCTTTGTGATAGGAGAGCACGTGTCCTCCAGGTAACTGCCACACCTACATGTGGCCATGAAACAGGCTGTAAAACTTTAGAGTGCTGTCTTTAGGTTGTGTTCCCTCTGTTACTGGCCTCCTCAAGTGCAGTTCTTTTAAATCAGTGCTGGTCTTTGACTGCCATGCAAATTTTTTTTAGCCTTGAATCTGATCTTTGGACTTTTGGTCAGTCCTCCTGCAGACTTGCAAGGAGTTTTGAGATGCAGAGTCTCATAGTGATATCTATTTTATCTATTGATGCAATCCCATTCCTGAAATATGTGTATAGGAAGAGGTGTACATAGATGCAGATGCTCTGCATCCACTCCATTTTAGGATGGTGCCGTCTGTTTCTGACATCTGTCACTCTACAAATTGCTTGTTATCAGTCCTCTGAAAGTAATTTTCTCATTTTCCTTATGAAAATGTCCAAAATTGGACAGTTAAAGGGCAAATAAATTGCATTCCCCATCTAAATCCTCATGGACTGTGTTAATTGTGAGTATATACTTGTCATGTCTCCTAGTTCAAACACAAGTAGATAAAAAAGACCTGGGAGTTTTGAAGTGGATCAAAGGGGTTCAGTGATTATTTCAGCATACACGAGGTCTCCCCCCTGGTCCCACCATCAGCAAAAAGGACATTCAGGATCAGGGCCAGCATCATTAATACATATCCTGTTTTGTGCAGAGCAACAGAAGGGAGACACGAATGGCAGAGTAAGCTTAGTAAGCTGCTTTTCAGACCCAAACGAACTGAGAAGTTCAGATTCATCCCTGAGGAGAATAGCACAATTTCATTTGCAAGGACAGCTTATGACACTGACGAGGACAACACAGAGATGTGTGCTTCAAGTGTTCCAGTGAACAGGAAAGCTAGAAAGATATAAGACAAAGCAACCTGGTGGGTTTCTGTTTTCATTAAAACTGGACTGATTTCAAGAGCTTCCCTTTACACTTCTCCCTATGCCTTTTGTTGTAACATCACCACGCTGCCTCAACAGCCCAAGATTTTTACACTAGAAAGACAGATATTTGTGGCCGTTGCTCCTATGAATCTCTTATTTTGTGATAATGCCTACTGCCTACTGCCCAGCTAAGAGCCCCTTTACATGAATGGAAGAATCTGTAAGAAAATAGCATTCCTGAACAAAAAGGCGTACAGGCTTTAACTGACACGAAAATGGATAGAGGGCAATGGCTGTGCTGGTTGAACTCTCTTAATGACAGAAAGTCCTCTCTCTCTCTCATCCGGTATTGTAGTATTTAGGACTTGCAACATCGTAAAGTTAGTTTTGACATGTTGGGAAACCTGGTATTCCTCCTTACAAATGCCAGTCATGGGCACAAATTGTGTCAAAGGCTGTTTTGCACTCGTGGCTCTCTGCGGTTGCAGCACGAGATACTTGGGGTCATGAGGGAGCATCTCTGGAGCTAGTTCCCTGTAAGCTTAGCCTGGAGCCAGGACACAGTCCAGCAAATTGGAAGACATGCTCCCAGTGGCTCCACGCAAGTCAGGGATCTAAAAAAGTAGGAATATGCTCCTGGTGTATTGTTCTGGAAAAGCTATGCTGCTTCCCTGCCTGATGTAGTAAAATTGCCCTAAGGGTCTGTTTGCACACCCAGGCCACAGTCTTAAAAATCTAAAATATCTAAAGCACATCTAACAAAATTACCTCTGGAACAATGCTCGGCTTCGTAAATTGGTTCCAACTCATACCATTAGATGCATCTCTGTGGAAAGATTCTTCTGGGTTTTGGGAAAGGGGTAGGTAGCATCCACAGTGGAAGACTGTCCCCTGTTACCTTCATTGCTGACAACTAGTTGGAGACATTGTTCCTGTGTTGTTTTGCAGGAACTGCATGCTACAAGACTGTAAGACCACAAGATACTCTTTTTTTCTTCTTCTTCCTTTTCTTTTTTCCCAGATTCTTCCGTACCCAACCCTTGCTGCCAGCACAGCAGTGTTTGTTTTTCATCTATCCAGACCAATGTCCTCCATTCCTAGTAACGCATGGGAACCAGGTGTCTGGCTGTTTTCTGCCTCTTTCTTACTGACTCGAGCTCCTCGGCTAAAAGCTTGATACTAGTGGGAGGAGCTCAAGAAGTGAACCAGGAATTCCTGGCCAGTATTCAGGAATGAGCTAGAAAGCAACAACTGAGGGGACACAAGGGTAGCAACAAGAATCATTAAATCAAAGGTGTTGCCCCAGCCTGATGTTTGCAGAGAGTTCTCAGGAAGCTAAGAAGATAAAGACAAAACAGATGGTCCAAGCAGTGGCTTGAGCAACCTGGCACTACCAGAACACTGCCCTTTCTTGCTTCATCCTCCCGAGTATCTCCAGAGAAAGGAGTAGCTGACCCAGGCAGGATATGAACTTAAATTAGGATAAAAGCCTCACTTCCCCGAAGTGGCTTGTCATGAGCGAGCTTTAGTTCCTGAGCCATTCACGTGAATATGACACCGTGTTTGAGCTGATATCCTGAACACAAGCTACACCAGTGGTTCCACATCTTTATACGGGATCAGACTTGCTTCAAGCCAACCTGGAGCACGTCAGAGGAGCCAGAGTCGGTCGGGGCCCATTTCTGCGGGCAAACCGTACAGCGCTGCTGCTGTGACCGACGGTGCAGAGAGAGCAGCCATGCAGGGTCAGCGGTGTAACAGTCAGCACCGTGTGGCACCTGGTGGCATTTCTGTACAGATCTGTTTTGTGCTGCAACTTTAGAAGTGTTACAAAGGGCAGAGCAAGGGGGACTGGCAAGGTAGACTGCAGTATTGCTGAGAAAAAGAAGTCGCGAATCCCAATAGCAAGCAACCCACGCTGTGTTTGCATTCAGGGAAGGACAACTCCAGTCCCACATTGTCCTATTTGGAGGCAAAAGGAAATCTACAAAGGCCATCTGGGACCTCTGTCAAGTCACCAGACTTGGGGTTGAGGTGGCCAAAGAAATCATGTGTAGAGTGTAGACATCATCCTATTGTTTCCCACATCCACAACAGGATAAGCTGAATCTCAGTCCGGACGTGCCCATTTCTCTCACTGTTATCCAAGGGAGTCCAGCATCACGCATCAAGATGCAGACCTCTGTTGTTGATGTCTAGCATAGGTGAGAGGGAACCTTCCTCTAACAACCTCAGTTCTCAGTAAGACGTTCTTAGGAGAGCTCTCCCCGGCTCATAGCAGACCTTCAGGCTCAGAGCCTGCGGTGAGATGACTGTTAGAAAGGTTTGAGCTTTGGCCCCTACAGAAACATATTGCGCTGTGCTCTTGCTTTTTTTGAAAGTCATTACAGATCCGTGTGAATGCTACAGACCTTTTTTTCTTTTATAGGGCTGAGTCCCAAGGGCCTTAGAAACACAGGAAGGTCATATCCATACATATAAAGGGGCCCTGATGGTCTTTTCTTCTCTCCTTTGTAGGACATCCCAAGCAAAGGCCAACCACCCCAAAGAGGGGATTCTCCCCCAAACCGGGAGAGAGTCGAGATGCTGAAAAGCCGTTCATTCAGAGACTGAAGGAAGAGTGTGATGAGCAGTCCCAGCAATTAAGCAATATTCAAGGTGACCTTAAAAGGGCCAGCTGTGGCTTTGATGTCTTTGCTATAACAACACAGCACTTTTTCAGGCAGGTAGGTGCGATGAGTATTTTCTACCATTGGAAAGATACTTTGCCTTTACACCAGCCACTTGCCCAGATTTATTCCACAGTTGTTGAGACTTTGCTCTTGGGAGAAAAGCATGTAATTTCTTTGCAACAGTTATTATGATGAGGGAATCGTAATTTGATGCCATGTATTTGAAAATCAAGGTTCAGGAACTTGGAAGAGGAAGAATTGTGACTGAAGTATTTCTCATGGAGGGGTTTCAGGATGTTTTTAGGAGTAAAGCAGATGCACAAACTTAGAAGTACAAGTCCCTGACTGCTACAGCTGGAATGGAAAGTATAGCTGAGATCTTGATACCTGTGACCAAATGCAAAAACAATCCATGCATTTAGTCAACCAAAGGTGTTGGATGAAGGAAGAGATTTGCTTTCTCACAGTGCTTGCCTACTCCTGCTGTTCACCACAGATCAGTCAGTGTCCCTGTTACAGAGGTGCCAGCTCCTGAAGACGTTAGAATAACATTATCTCAGCATTTAGATTACATTCAGCAGGTATAGAGAACATTAAAGGAAATGTTGCCACTAATTAGAGAAGCTTATTTATTCACTAAACCTGAGACAAAATGAGCAAATTTTAAGACAACCCTGAAGGACTTGTAGGTAGTGCTTGTTTCAAAAGCCATTTACTGATCTGGGAAATCTAGCTGGGCTCTGAGGTCCAGACCTGGTTCACCTGATGCCCACGTATTTTGTACCGTCCCGGGTTAACCTGGTGTTCCAAGTACTTTGTAAAACAGGCAGACAGTCAGCAGCAGTGGGACCCAAGGTCTGGAGAATATCCCTGGTTGCCTGTTTGGCTACTTCTGGAAGAGGCAAGAGTAAACTTTCAGTGTTAACTAGGATGAAAGAAACCAACAAAACCCAAAGCACAGATTCAAACAGTCTTTACAACTTCTGAAATACTTGGTTCAGTTATTTTTTTTTATATTAGCGGGAAAGGTTACCTTTGAACAAATAACCACAGTTCACACTTTTCCCTAAGCAGGAGCTGGTCTTGCTAGGGGGAGCTTCAGTGAACTTAAAAAAAGGGAAATTTTTTAATATGTACTGAATATTTTAAATACCTTCTCAAGGGGTTTTCCCCATCCATTTTTCTATAGTCTTGACACTTTTGGGCTTGATGGGCATTTATAAAGGGCTTTTTTTTTTTTCCTTTTGGTTTTTTTTTTTTTCATTCGAGCTGACTGTGGAGTGTCCTTGATTAAAGCAGAGGGAAACAAAAAAGGGAAGGGCAGTGTATGCTGAGCTTTGTCTGTGTGTTGTCCACTGGGGAGAGATTTTTCATCTCATGCCTCATTCACAACTTGCTGAAGGAATTCTGGAAGCTTGGGCATACCTCCTGTGTCTCCTCTGGATACGTTTTCAGTGAGAACAGCTGCTGCAGCTGAGCTTTCAGATGACTCTCACCCAGTTGGCGCATGTTAGATCTGTCCTGAGAATGCCTACTGAACTGAACACCTCAGGGGACTTTATTTAACAGAGTCCTCTCCAAGTCCTGCCGGGCGTAGCTGTGCCTCGTGTTTCCAGCTCCCCTGCACCATCAGGCTGGCTGGGGGTTTGCAGTGATACCTGGGGCTCTTGCAGGTGAAAAAGAATATACTTCTGGAATTTAAGCACCTTCAGGCTTGGGCAGGATTAGGTGTAGATTTTTTCCAGATCCACCGCTGGGCTCGTTTACCTGTGTTCAGCCTGAGCGTCAGTTTCTTCTGGGCTTGTCTGGTTGCCCTGGAGATATATACGTGCACATCATCATTCAGTGCAGTGCCAGACACCTGTATCTTGCCGCGCGCTGCTGGGAGCCATGTAACACGGACCCCTCCCAGGCAAAGAGACCCCCGGCTTCCCCGGGTGGTGAGCTGCACAGTCAGCGTGAGCCCAACAGTTACCCATTAGTCACTTAGGTGTGGTACCTACATTAGGAGTATGGTTGCTTTAGGCTCCATCTTTAGGGAATGGAGGCAGGTGAGCACTTCCAGCAGACCATTTTCAGCACCAAAGATCTGAATTTCTGCTTGAGGTACTTGCCTGTACTGTGGCCTCCAGGGATGCCTAAAGCTGCTGCACTTTTAAATTCACTGCTGAAGTTGAGAGCCTACATGTGATGGGATGATCTGGGAGCATTCAAGCAATCGTGTAACTGGGCAGTCTGTTCTCCTGCAACATAGACACAGGCTTCCAGGTTTTGGAGTCATTAAAAAATACAATCTGTAGACATTTTCTGAGATGGCATTATTGTTTGAAAGCTTGAGCAAAATTGCATTGGCTGGCTTTGAGTTAGGGCAGCATGAAAAAAGAAACTTTCCCCATTATAAAAATAATACTTATGTTTGTTCCCGAGAAGCCTGCAGGCAGAATGTTGAGGTCTGAGTAGAACTGCAGTTTGGCAAGGGAATAATACTCATTCAGGAAAAAGGTGGGGCCTTATTCCAGAGAAGTTTGAGCTTGAGTTGTCCAACTGGCAGTTCTGCTCTGCTTAGCAGAGGACCCAACCCTACTTTGGTGCTAGGGAGCCTCTTTGGGCTGATAACCAGCCATAGCCTAATTTTACTGTGTGTGTCTCTCTCTCCTTACACCACATCAAAATAATGCCCAAAACATAGGCTTTTATCTGAACTGGAGTTGAATTCTGTTGGAAAACGTGCTCCAGGCAGTGAGGACTGGGCTGAGTCTTAAAAGCAACCCAAGGGCCAGTGTTTTGCACACAGGTGGGAGCCTCCCTGTGCCCGTGGCTCTCTTGTCTTGCTCACACCGTTTCTGTTCTCTCTCCAAAGCTGGGGAAAGCACCAATGCAAGTGGTCCAACAGATGTGTTTAGCTGAAGAAAGAGTGTGTCAATACGTAGTAAACAGTGTTGGCCCACACCCAGGGTTTCTTTGAGTGCTTTCTAATTGTAAGCACCTGCTGTAGCAACCTTAAGGCGGCATGACCATTTTCTTTGGGTTTCGTTGGATTTGTTCAATTGCTGTTCCAGACCACTGCTGAATGTCATCCTGAAATCATCTCTTTTTCTCAGTTGTAATAGGCAAGGGTCATTAAATAGGCATCAAGGAGTTCACAGCATGTAGCGGTACTTAGCACAGACCCATTGAATGCAGCTAAACCAATTTTCTGCCTTGGTGAAGAGCCTAGGCAGTCAAAGCAAGCGATGGCTGAGGCAGCGGACAAAAAAAAAAGCAGTGGTTCTGACTTACACGTTTAGCTAATTATGAAAAGTAATGATTGCAGTGCATGTGGACAGCATGGCTTTTAATTATTATTTAATTAGCAGATGGATTAGTGAAGACCCTCAGATATGCACACATGACTCCTATTGACTTTGGGAACCACTTTAAACTTCTCCTGAAGAGGAGCAGATGGAGTTTGCCCCTAACGTCGGATGTTCATCATGTCGATACAACCCTTGTGCTGTGAGGCACCAAACTGCACCAAGGCCCTGGACACTGGACTGATGCCTTTCTGCCAGTCCCGCATGCCCAAGCAGCTGGACTGTTGGAGCCCCGCTCATAAGTTCTGCCCCTGAAATTTCAAATGAGGACTCCAGAGCTGCAGGGCACGTGAGGGGAAGGGATCGTTTCTGAGCTGCAGACCCCAAGGGTGGGAGGAGGTAAGGGAAGGCGCTGTGCTGTGGGAGTCTGTCCCACACTCTGCTGGGGCATGGAGGGGTTTCCAGACTTGCGGCACAGCCTTGTGCTGCACTTTCCATCACAGGGGAAAAACTGCTCTGGACAGGTCCTGGCATGTGGGCGCAAGCAGATCAGCTGGGAATGGAGGAACCACACAGATGCGCTGGACGAGAGCAGGTGCAGGAGGGGGCCTGGGAAGCAGGACCACAAGTAACAATCAGTTAGTTGAAAGGAATGTGCTCGAGCTTGTGGGTCACAAGCCCTGGTGAAAGGGACATGAGAAATTTCTGAAGGGTATAGAAACAGGGACTAATCATCAAGTTGAGACTATACAAGGAATAAGGCGGTCGGTTTGTCAGCTTGCTCAAAGACGTGGTGCAAGAGCTGCAGACATTGTTGTCTTTATTGCTGAATTGCTAAATAGCTAGTGTGAGATCCTCGCAGGAGTTGCCTCATAGTTATTGAATAAGCAAGTTTTTGAACGAATCAGAATTAGATGTAACAATTGCTTGTGTGTATATAATCATGATATTCGGCTAATTAAAGTGACATTTGCTTGCATCAAGCTGCGTCCGTCCCGTCTCTCAGTTGCAGCAAGCAGGGACAGCACTGCAGTACCTGACAGCATCCCAACAGTTTGTGTCTACCAACACTGGGAAAGACCTGTCACCAGTAACCCGTGTGTGTGTTTGTCTCCACACCGGAGTGTGAGTTACTTTTGGGTGGGTATACAAGGCACATCTTCCAGACAAGTAAACACACATAGCGGTGCCCTGGAAAATCTGGGATGGACAAGAGAAACCTTTTCGCCCATTCAAATAACTGAGAGATGTGTGTGCTTTTGTGTATTCTTCAAAGCAAGGTTTCTGCCTGTGAAGTGCCATGTCACTACCTTGTTCAAATGCTAATGACCTCTTGTGTAAGAGGCAGAACTGGTTGCACTAGTTCCAAGTCACTTGGGCTTCCCACCATTGCCTCCTAAACCGTAATTTGGGATAACATTTCAAGTGCTCATCTCAGGCTGGGCTGACAATGGTTTATTTCCACAGCTGCCTCTGAGAGTTAGTTTAGGAGAAAGATATGTATTGTTTGTGCCTGGTGGTGGCACAGTGGTAAGAAGCCAGCACTCATCAGAAAGACTGACCTTCTGGCTTTCAGGGGTACTACTTTCCCAGCATTTGCAAAATATATTAGAATTTAGCCCAAGGATAGCTCTTAGGAAAGTGCCGCTCCGTTTCTCCCTCATCATTATTACAGCTGGGCCCGATTTCCTGTACGGAGCAAGTTCGGTCTTTTCTTTGCTCCTCCTGGAGACCAGAGCAGTGAGAACAACTCAATCTTTTCATTGTGTATCCTGGAAGAAATCCATTTTGGATTCACCAAGCCCTGACAGTTTTGGGATATGAATCAAAAACATTTTATTGCAAGACAAACAAAACACTTTGTTTGCTTGGGAGCAAAAAATTAGAAAGAAACTTTGTCATCATTTAGGGCTTTCTAAACTGCTTTTCAAGTAGAAACGCACAAGGTTTGGTGCTGGGGACAACTAGTTATGGTAAAACAGTGCAGTAAGAATTGAGAGGTGCTCCTTTCCTTGCAAGCATTGCAGTGAAGGCTCTATAATGCAGCTGCTCTGGGACTCAGGGACACTCATTCATGCTCTATCTGCCCAAGGAATGGGTCAGGGTTTGTAAACTGAAGGAAGGTGCCTTCTGCGGGTCGCCTGCTTATTTGCTGTGGGTGCTAGGTGACAGGCAGTGAGAAGATAAGGTGCTGTAGAATAGAAACCTTAAAACAGCTGAATAGCTTTCCCCTCCTCATGCTCTTGAATGATGAATGATGCACCACTTATCTATAGGATGATGTACTTATGTTTATCTAAAAGCTGGGAAACACGCAAGGACCCTTATTGCTAACATGACGGATGTACTAATTGCGAAGTCCTTGGATTTGTCATCTTTAAAAAGGCTATCTGGTCCTAAGTTCCTGTTGTTTATGAAAGGTGGCAAAGACAAGGACTTAAATCATGGTCACTAGTTTAGTGAGATGTGTAAATGAGTTCCTGGCATTGTAATGAATATGTGAACGATTTCCTGGAAAGTTAATGAATAGGTCTGAGTTGCTTGTATAAAGAGGGGACTGAAAAATCCCCTCGGTGTGCATGACTTTGGTGGAGGGATCCCCCATGCACCCAGTGCTGGCGAATAAAGATAACCTCCTCCGCTCACTCGAATATTGGTGACTGACTCTTTAAATCACTCTGGGTAACTGAATGTTACCGGCGGAGGCTACACAGGGCCTACAGGAAGATCATTTCATCCAGTCTCTCCACCGCCGTGCCAGGGTGCGTCCCTCATTTTCCACTGGCACAGCACCTCTTGGTGCTCAGCGCTCCGCTGCTGTGGCTGCAGAGCCAGGTACTCACTGCACTGTGCACTTCGGGTCTGCCAGCAAAACCCACAGCTCACCTGGCCCAGGATCTAAGGAATGTTTGTTATTTCCCTGTGCCTCATTGCCTAGCTGTTAGACAGGGATGCCAGCGAACTGCCCTCACATTAAGAGGCCACAGAGGAAAAAAATTGTTATTTCTGATGCACTCTGATGTCAGGGGTGAGATGAGAAAACAACAGCCTGCGAGGAAGATCAGCACTGCTGTCAGTGCAGAGGATAGCATGGGTGATAAATAAGGCCTTGGGCTACAGAGTGCATTACAAAGATCAGCAAATCCAGAAATGAGTACTGACATGCCTGTTCACCGGGCACAGTGGGAGTGCTGTGCTCTACCTCGTGCTGTAGCTGTGTGACGGATCTGCCCCACGGAGGGGGCATCCACCCACCTGGGTACTGCACCGCTTCACTGTGCTGCTGCTGGGCTGCGGATGCAATTGCACACCCATCGAAGGGGCATGGGGGTGTGAACTGGCTGGAGTGGAGGTGATGATGGGGATACTGGGTATTGCGAGAAAACAGGGGAATTCCCCACTGAGGGCTCCTGAGGCGGGCACTGTGTGAGGTGGGAGTAGGACCAGGCAGTGCAGTATCCCACTCGCCGTACATTTTAGCTGTGTGCTCCTGGGTAGCCCAGGTCCTGTGGCAGGATTTTGCTCTGTGATGTGGACTCACTTGCACAAGCTACTTCCTCACTGCAAACGGGGCGATTAGGGCCGCTCTGCCTCTGAGATGCACCCCTTCCCCCAGGCCTGGCTGGGTACCCCTGCTCCAGGCTGGTGCCTCGTGGCCCTACGGCTGAGGTGGGAAGCAGGATCAGGAAAGCAATACACGGAGGAGGCAGAGACTTGCCGGGCCGACCCTGTCTGTAATGCGGTGGATTTCTCTGTCCTGCAGGGCAATGGGTGGGAGTGAGCCATCACCACCCCCCCGCCCCCGCCCCCATCCCCCCCGGGCAGCAGGCAGTGAGCACAGGAGCAAAGGCATCTGGAGGGGCAGGAGAGGAGCAGCAGCAAACTGCTCTCCCTGCCTGAAATCCTGAGGCTGCAGAGCAGGCACAGAGGCTCTGCAGGAGAGTTTTACTGCAGGTCGATGTTTGAGTGCATTCAGGTGAGAGAGTGGCTGGGGAAATGGTAGGTGAAGAACTAATTGCTTAGTAAAAAGGCTGCTTATTCTGTCTGACGTGCGGAATTAAACTCCGTAACCCAGGGTAAGTTATAAAGCGGGGTGGTTATTGCGGTGCCGGGTGCAAGGGGGGTCGCTCCTCCTGACTTGCACACGTAGTTTTACTCACATATTTACACAGTGAAGTTGGTTAGTTCTGCCCAAAGTCTGCACCTAACGAGCTAATTATTGGTTAGTTGCATTCTCGCTTCAATTTAAAGGTAGAGTTTGTAAGAAACTATGGAATAGGATATTGTTTATTAAGATTTATGTTAAGCATAATGTAAAGACTAGGCGCCAGATGTCCAGGATGCCTCTTGTGAAAGATAATGTTATAAATTGAGACCACAATTGATCATAATCCAATTAAAATTTTATTAATTATAGCAAGTAGAATATGAGCAAAGGCAGCGCTGGACGGCAGGGGAGTCTGCGCTCCGCCAACTGCCGCCCTGAGCAGTTTAAACAGTCCTTTTTTATACTTTTTACTTTCGTGTTTATGAAGTAGTGGAGGTGTTAACCCCTTACTCATATATCTTTATATGGGGTCGTCTGTCTTGTTTCTGTCTGGCGGTTATCTTCTCTTTTACAAGCAGCATCCTGGACATCTGGCGGTTATCTTATTTTTCACAAGAGGCATCCTGGATATCTGGCGCCTAGTCTTTACATTATGCTTAACATAAATCTTAATAAACAATATCCTATTCCATAGTTTCTTACAATCCCCCCCTTTTTTTTTTTTTTTTTTTTTTATCCTATTATTGTTTATTAGACACTACTTTCATTCTCGGCACTGCAAATAAACCTTTTTCCACAATCCCAACATTTATCATAACACTCACAAGGTAATACGTCACAATTACAATAGGCGTAGTTGGGTAATACATATAATAATAACATACAAAACCAAAACTTAAAAATAACACTTTTTCTTAACACGTTCTCCTTTTTTTTTTTTTTTTTTTTTTTTTTTTTTTTTAATGCGTCACTATCATGGCTAGACTATAGGGATTTCGCATGCGCGGTCTTTCCAGATTTTTCCAGCACATTCTGTGGGGCTTTAAAATCGCGCATGCGCATGTTCAAAGGTATACACGGACCATTCGCGTGATAAACAATGGCTACTGCGTGCCCAGATGAAGTCCCAAACCCCTTTCCCGAGCTTACCACTCCGGTAAGTCTGTTAATGGTAACATTCATGGCACTATGGCCAAATGACAGGTCCCAGTTTTCAATGTAAGGTTTTTTCACCACCAGACCACCACGTCACCTGCCAGAGAAGAAAGGTCTAGAGTGGACATTTCGCCCTCTGAACATTCTGTAAGGTGAGTGTTCTCAAAACGTTTAACCTATATGGTTCATTAGAAAGAAGATCAAAATTTTATATATATATATATTTTTTTTTTTTTTTTCCTGTTGCTGTTTAGGCAGAGGGTGCGTTTTTCTGTTGTCTCACGTCAAGAACTTATGGCGGAGGTGAAAAAGTATAAAAGGCGTTTCCATATCGTCGTCTTTGCGTTCCTGGCGCTTGTTTTTATTGCTATTCTATTTTTTTTTTTACTCAGCTTACATTATTATCTGAATTGTTAAGAGTTAATTGTTTCCAAATTCTTGTTGGCTATTAAAATGTTATTTTGTGTGTACATTTTGTCATACTACTCGCATTTGTTTAACGCCATCGGGTGAAACCATAATAGCAAATTGCATGTTAGTTATAACGTGTTGAATTAATCTTATAAACATGGAACAACACATGGCAAAAACAATAAGGTGGCTAATCCACATAACAAATAAAATAGGATTCGTTTTACCCAGGGGCTCCCGAGAAGCCAGGAAAACAAGTCAATATTCGTCTTTCCAAGTTCAGAGGGAACATGGGCTAACTTCCCTGTCTCTGATGTGATTTGTTTAACTACCTCACCATTGTCATCAATTTTCAAACAACAATTGGAGACATTTACTTTACCACAAACACCTCTTTCTTTGGCTAGCAGGTAGTCCAGAACCATCCTGTGTTGATAAATTGCATTTAACATCAAAAGCTTTAGCTGTTTGATTAATAATAATTTCCAAGACAGCCTGTAGACGAATGATATGATTCAGATTGTAGATAGGTTCTCGAGCGCCGTTAATAAGTTCATTAGGATTCCAAGTTGCAGGTCTATAATACTGTATGATACGTTGGGGTGTCCATTCATTTAATAAATATTGGTACCCCCTCAATTCTTGGGAGTCTGGAAAAATCAACTTGCCACTGTTGCCCTGGCTAATTTTCAAACACATTTCACATCGCTGAGTCACCTGTTTTATTACAGTATACAAGTTCTGCCCTATCAATTTCTGATTTAGACTTTTATATAAATTATCAGCTCCCCAATGCATCTTATTATGTTCTATTACGGCTGTGGTCCATATTAAATTGGATGGTACCACTATACGACCATCCCTCAAATAAGTCCACTTATTTATTTTATCATTCATGTCCTGAATGACCTTTAAGTTTTCTTTAGAATAATTTGGCTCCTGATCTGTACTTACAGTTTGGATTTTACCATCTGGTATTAAGGATAATTCCTTTTTTCCTACCTCCTCTGCAACTTGTATGGCTTCATGGTCGGCCAGGCGGTTTCCAATTTCCAAATCAGTGCCTTAATGGGCCATCTTATGTTCTTCCTTCCTGGACGACCCTCTTATAACAGAGGGGGCCATTCCTCACATCAAGGTCTGGCATGGCACATGTCCCCACCGCTCAACGCCTACTGGGTTGCAGCCAGCAGCAGAGCTCAAGATCTTTCTTGGTGGCAAACACAGAGGCCAACCCAGTCTTGCCCTTGATTGTGGTAGGAGGCACTTGACCAACCTTATTCCTTGTACTTTGTTGTCAATGCAGAGTTTCATCTGCGCATCCCATAACAAGTCACAGTCATGGTAAAACACAGATTTACATTAGTAGAACTACTACAGAGTGTATTTTATTTTAGTTTTTATGCAATATTCCCCACAGCCTTGCTGACCAAGGGATATTGTTTTACCTGAACTAGGCAGGCCTCCCGTTTATCATTTCTACTGTAACAGGGAAAGCATTTTTTTCCCTTTACTTGGAATTTACTTTCAGATATACCTGGTTAAAGATTTCTTTTACTTCAGGGAGGTCTTCTCTTCCACTTTTCTGTTGAATTAAAGATAAGCTCAACATTTTAGTTAATTGATCATTTTTAACTTTTGGTTTCATTTCCCCTTCTTTAAACGTCTAGATGTTCTAATAAATCTCTTCCTAACAAAGATTTTGGAGATTTTGGCATTCTTATTTGTTTTCTTAGTTTGTACTTTAAAGGTTTCAGGTTATTTTCCTGGCGGCCAGCAGCTCCCACAACTGTAACAAATTCTTTTCACTGAAGTTTAACACCAAATAAGTTGGTTTTATATTAACCAACTTTTCTACATCACGATTACCTTAGTAAAAATCAACTCGAACCTTTATCCAGTCCTATTCACAACTGACTTTCAAACATCTAAATTTCCCCATCAGAGATTCACCTTTACTCTCCTCAGACCCGCTGCCTGCCCTAGAGGGGCCGTTACCGGTCCTGTTGTGCTGCAAATGCTGCAGCAATCGGGGTGACATTGTCAGGTCCTTCTGCAAAATCGTCAGCAACAGCAACCCCCTCCTCCTCACCATCAGGAGGATTCGGGGCAGGAGATGCTGTTCCTGCTCTGTAGGTTACACAAGCCTGCCTCTGCAGCAGCACTTCTATTTTAACTCTTTCTTACCCTGAATGCAAATCTGCTACTTGTTGCTTGTTGCTTTAAGTCTGTGTTATTACATATCAGCCTTCGCAGGCAAATAGCAAACACCCTGCCATGCGTCCAGCAGGACTCAGCCGCACCTTCGAGGGGATACGGGGCTTTGTACAAACTCACCCCAATACTTTAACACTTTCACAGGGTTGTTTTTTGTTTGTTTTTTTTTTTTTTTTTTTTTTTTTTGACTCTCCACCCCCCTGGCTTCAGATCTTACATACATTCGCACAAGTTTTTTATCTTACAACGTGTTTCATTCTGGTTGCTCCATAGAAGGAACCACAACCTCCCCTCTGATCCTTTTCCATTGCTAATATTAAGGGATCTTGTGGAGCTAGGTTAATACCATACTCTTTTGCCACTCTGGGTGATTCCTCAGAGTGAAAAACATACCAGCATACATTACTTCATCCCATTTTTCCTCTCGCCTTAAAAATAACATTAATTTTAGCAAAACATTATAATTCAGTGTGCCGTTTAAGGGCCATTTTCTCTGTCCCCTAACTTATACAGGGGCCACCACTGATTGCAGTACTTAGCCAAAGTTCTCTTATTCACGCTTCCCCCAGCTGCCCCCCCATTTCCTTCCAGTGACCTTTCTTACTATTATCTCAATCGCTATCCCAGCCACAGACTCTAATTTCACTTACAGCTTTCTCTCTTATCCCAAGGCGTCCAAACCTTACAGTCAGGGCATTCAATTTCTTGTCGCCACCATACATATAATAATTCTTTACACCATATACACTTTAAAACATACAGAGGTTCACATTCACCCCTCGGATGTTCAAGACAATAACCACATACCAACATTTGTAATATACTGAATACAGAAATGTTCTCACATTTCCAGCATAAATGAGTATAACAATTATTAATAACCTTGTAATTATTAATTAAAAGGCCACTTTTCTCCACATTCCAACTTATAAAGCGGCCACCATTTTACAATATTTTATCAATGTTTTCCTATTCACATTTCCACCAGCGGATCCTCCAATATCCCTCCAGTGACTCAAAACACATCCTAACGGGCTTTTCTTTAAAATCCCACCACTCTGTTTTCTTCCCATTTTTCCAGCTTACACTCACAGAACACACTTATCACTTACAGAATTTCTACTTACAAAATGCAACACACAGGTATCTTTTTACAACAACACCAAGAGCTCACTATTATTATCAAAAATATAGCCAAAATCACAGTAACAATTATCAAAGTCAAATTCTACATTCCATAAATCCGGTAACCAAAATAAGCAACACTGCAGCAAATAAGCTTGAAACAATGAATATTCCATTAACGCCTATACATATTCATTACCTGAACCCGCCTACCCTCTCTTCATATGCTAATTAGCTTATCAGTCTTTCACGCTTGTGCAGATTCTTCCAAAAATTGTGGGCCGGGGTCTTTAGAATGTGGGCAGTGGTCTATGGGAGGAAGGCTGTAGGTCTTCCTCATGGTGTACTTTTCACCTTTTGCTCATTTGCAGTGTTCTTATCAGTCTAAGGTAATTTATGCCCTTGCTGGCCATCTGCTTTTCTTGCTTAATTATTTCTTTTACCCTTATCTGTCCTCTCCTGCTGAAGTGTTCCGCTAAAGTTTTTCCCATGATTTTGCCACAAACTGAGTTTTGAGGAGCGCTTGCTCTAAATGGTTGTCTGGATTTACCCCAGAGTACAGCTGAAGGGCTTTCCTCAGTCGTTCCAGCCACTCAGTGGGGCTCTCATCTTTTTTTTTTTTGCATTTCATTACATGCTTTATTGATATTCTGGCCACGGGGTACTGCTTCTCTAATCCCCTGAATTACTATAGTTCTCAGGTCCTGCATATGAGTTCTATGCACCGGATCCTGATTATCCCAATTAGGTCTTTGGAGTGGCCATTTAATATCTGCTTGGGGTCCCTGGGTTTCCTCGGTAGTAAATAATTGACAAAGGATAGATTGCATCTTATCCCAAGTATAAAGGTTTGGTCCCAGAAATTGATCTAATCTTTCTGCCACTCCGAGTGGGTCCTCAATTAAGTTTCCCATCTCGGTCCTTTTAAAATCTCGTAGGTCAGCCGAATTTAGAGGCACAGAAATATATCCGATCACAGGTTGAGGCCCCCCCATGGGCATTTCTCTTAGCGGGTATATTTGAGCTGCCCCTTTTTGACTTCTAGTTACGCGTTTAGGAAGAGGGGGAGACCCTTGTTCCGACTCTGGTGGGGGAGTGGGTGCTCTGGGGACCTCTGCAGAGCAGGAGGAGAAATGTAAGGAGGGGGGGTTAGAAGGGTTTCGTCTAACTCTCCCTTCTTTTTCTTTTGTTTAGTTTTTTATTTCATTCAGCGGGTAAAGTCTAGCTCCCGGTTTTTTAGCCACACCTCCGCATATTGACTCCCCTCCGGGTTAAGGGTTTTTTTTATTATTAACCCAGAGGTTTAATTGCTGTCTTACCCAATCTTCTTCTGACCCATAGACTGGCCAAAAGACATTTTTAGAAATCTTCTTCCCTCCCCATATCTTAGTACAATATTCTATCACTTTCTGCTTATCTTTCCCTAGGGTTCCAGGGAAATATCTCCAATTGTCCAAGATATATGCCAGAGGGGTATTCTTAGGTACAGTGGGTACCCTTCCCATGGGATTCGAAGGCTTGCTGCCCTTCGCCCCCATCTTCTGGAATATCCACAAACATACACTCACTCGCTCCCCTTGTTCCTGGCCCAGTCCCTCGCGGGAGATGGGAAACGCAGTACTTAAGAGTCCACACTCGCTTGGTTCAGTATATCGAACCACTCGTTATATTCCAGGAAACCCAATCCCGCCCGAACGGCAAACCTTGCGAACAAATTCACAATATACTTACGCGTCCTGCGTCTTCGTCCGGACTCCCGTGCACAGAATTTTTATGGGATTTTACCGGTTTCTCCTTTGCTCATTATTCTAGAATTTAGGTTCGTCGGTAAGGTTGGAGTAAGCTGTTGGTCGCGGGGCTGCGAAATGTCGCGGGGCGCCTCCCCGGAGGACCAAAGCCCACTGTTCCTTATCCGAGTCACGGCACCAGAAATTGTTATAAATTGAGACCACAATTGATCATAATCCAATTAAAATTTTATTAATTATAGCAAGTAGAATATGAGCAAAGACAGCGCTGGACGGCAGGGGAGTCTGCGCTCCGCCAACTGCCGCCCTGAGCAGTTTAAACAGTCCTTTTTTATACTTTTTACTTTCGTGTTTATGAAGTAGTGGAGGTGTTAACCCCTTACTCATATATCTTTATATGGGGTCGTCTGTCTTGTTTCTGTCTGGCGGTTATCTTCTCTTTTACAAGCAGCATCCTGGACATCTGGCGGTTATCTTATTTTTCACAAGAGGCATCCTGGATATCTGGCGCCTAGTCTTTACATTATGCTTAACATAAATCTTAATAAACAATATCCTATTCCATAGTTTCTTACAATAAGATAACCGCCAGACAGAAACAAGACAGACGACCCCATATAAAGATATATGAGTAAGGGGTTAACACCTCCACTACATCCAGGATGCTGCTTGTAAAAGAGAAGATAACCGCCAGACAGAAACAAGACAGACAACCCCATATAAAGATATATGAGTAAGGGGTTAACACCTCCACTACTTCATGAACACGAAAGTAAAAAGTATAAAAAAGGACTGTTTAAACTGCTCAGAGCGGCAGTTGGCGGAGCGCAGACTCCCCTGCCGTCCAGCGCTGTCTTTGCTCATATTCTACTTGCTATAATTAATAAAATTTTAATGGGATTATGATCAATTGTGGTCTCAATTTATAACAAGTTCATTTTAAATTTACTCCCTGTGCTCCCCGAGCGGGGGGATTCACTCTCTTCGGGGGGCCCATTTGAGTAGGAGGTCGGGATCTCCCCCTACCACAGTGATTGTACCCTGGTGTCCTTGAGCCTTACCCCTTCAGCAGCCCGTTTTCTTCCAGCAGCTCGCAGGCCCCTGCCAGAGGCTCTGTATTCACACGCCGGTGGGGCTCGGCTCCCCCTGCCCTGGCTGCCCCCCAAGGCGCTGAGTGGGCCGAGCTCCAGCCCTTCTCTGCAGGCAGGGAGGCTCCTGCCCGCCTGCCGACGGCTGCCGGCCCCGGGGTGGCTCCTGCCTGCAGCCCGGCTTTCGGGGGGCACCGCGCTGTCTCGCATCAAGTCCCCCCCTTTTCTTTTCCCTTAGCAAATTCTTTTGTTTAAACAATACCATTCTTAGTATGGATTCTGGTAAAATATTTCCCATCTTCTAGCCTTTGTCTTAGCCCTTGTTTCTTCCATTCTTCATAACTGCTATCGTTATTTTTTTTTCACATGCACAGAAAGCATCGTAACGTAATACAAATCAATAATTCTAATACAATAATTATGATAACTACAACAAAGGGCTGCTTCAGCCTCATAAAATGAGGTAGGCAAGAAGTAAACTTTTCCCAGAGGTCAGAAAATCCAAGGGAAGTGTCATCTAGGGATACTTGATGTAGTATTTTGGGGGTTATCCAATTTTGTTGCAAATCCGTTTCAATACGTTTTTCTTGGTTAACATAGACACAGCAAGTTTGATTAATAACCATACACAATCCTCTTTCTTTTGCTAAAAGTCTGTTCAGACCCATTCAGTTTTGAAGTACTACATTTCTTAATGAAGAAATTTTGTTGGACTCCCTGTACAGCGCCTATGGTGAGTTTTTCCATTTGTTCTATTGTGGCAGAAATATTTATTATTGCTTTTTCTAACTCACCCCTAATGAAGGAAGATGCCATCTCGCAAAACTATGGAATACTGAGGGGCTTTTGGGTCATCAGGGGGTTATTAGTTCCTCATTTAACCAATTTCCATGGGGATCTCAAAACACCCGATGGAGGACGCGAATGATTAAATAACCTGCCTTGGGGAACTGGTATCCTACCCCAGACTCACCTTGCCGTCAGTTAGGTAGTCTTTTCCTGGCCCTGCCGTCTCCACATAACCACCATAATCCTTGATGTAAGCAACTATAGGTCTGATTAGCGAGCATATCTAGATGCACTTTCCCACATTTTGGGGTAATACTATATTTTCCTTTTGTATTAGTTGGTGTTAGAATTGGCGGGCCACATACACTCCAATTCAGAGCAGTATAGTTTAAATTGAGCCATCCTGTCAGTGGAGCATTCATTCCCATCATTCCCTCTAATTATCGTAGAATTTCCTGATTTCTGTACTTCATATCAGGGTCCTGCTGTACTATTTGGAGATTTGTAACAACCAAATCCTTTATGATTAAATGGCCAGCTCCAATTTGCCTGTGATACCATTACACCATATAATGGAAATTCTGTACTACCTCTGGAAAATGCTGAACATACCCAGCAATCTGCCAGATTCAAAGCATTCGTTACATTATGGGTTAATTGTACAAACAGATTCTGGTCCCAAGAATGAGTTCCTACTGTACAGAACATTGTTAATATACAAACAATCAATGGTCTTTTTGTTGGATCCGAAGCCGCAGAGGTCTGGTAGGTGTTGATTTCCATTGTGACTTAGGGGCTGCCTTCGCTCTGGTGTGGTGGATCCAGGATGCTTGTTCCTTAACTCTGACTGCGGTATGGGATGTAAGCAGTATTTGGAAAGGGCCTTCCCACTTCTGTTCCAGAGGTGAACCTGAAAGAGGTCTGGCACATACATAATCTCGTGGCTCCGTGTTATGCACAGGTCCATCAAGACCTGGAGCTCCAGTTCCTAAAACTATGTCTCGAAGCTGTTTCTGCATGCTTCTTCCATAATCAGTAAGTACTTCATTCTCAACTCGGGCTGACGCTCTGCTCCTGTTTGTATAATATAAGGTCTCCTATACAATATCTCAAAAGAGCTTAGCCCTTCTTTAGCTCTGGGCTTGGTTCTAATTCTCAGGTGCATCAGAGGCAATGACTGAGGCCAAGATAAACCAGCCTCCTGTCCAGGTTTTACAATTTGCGGCTTAATTAGGTGGTTCATTTTCCACTTGACCACTTGCTTGTGGATTATATGGGGTGTGTAACTGCCAGTCTAATCCTAAAAATTTAATAACTTGCAGAATGACTTTTTCAATGAAGTGTGGCCCCCAATCTGATGAGATTACTGCTGGAACCCCAAATCTCTGTACTCTTTCTTGTAATAGTACTTTGGTTACTTCTTTAGCTTTGTTGGTTTGGCAAGGGCGTGCTTCGGGTCACCCTGAAAAGGCATCCTCAATACCTCCTGCATGACCAGCAGGTATTAGGACCCCCCTTTTCGGGTCGGTGAGCCTGGATTGAGATGACGGTGCCACCTTGTCCCGTGGCCCCACAGGGATTTCAGGAGTTCACCTGGCTCCCGGCTCCCCCTTCAGCTCAGCTGCCCCCTGCCCCGCACCCGCCCCAGCCCCTCCGCGCCCCGCTGGGGTCTCCTTCACATGCCCACATGCCGGGGGGGGGGGGGGGGGCGGGGGGCGTCCGTGCCCTGGGGAGCCCGTCCCAGCGCGGGCACGGAGGGGAGCGTCGCAGAGCCCCCCGGAACGGCGAGCGCGGCTCGGGGAACGCCGGCCCGAGGCTCCCGGGGCTCGCTCCCCGTGCCCCGAGTAACCCCCCGCCGCCCCCCCGGCGCCGGGCGAGGGGCTGCGAGGGAGCCCGGGGGAGGGGTCGGGCCAGGGCCCCTTTCCCCGCGGGGCTCCGGCTGAGGGCCGGGGGGACCCCGGGGCGGCCGCTGAGCGCCGCCGGGCCGCGGCCGCGCCGGGGCAGGTGAGCGGGGGCCGGGGCGGCGAGCGGCGGGCGCGGGGGAGAGCGCCGGGGGGCGGCGGGGCCCGGGCCGGGGCGGGGAGCGGGGCCGGAGCCGCGCTGGGGGTCGCGGGGCTGCGCGGGGGGCCGGGGGCTGCGCTGCCGGGGGGGCGGCCGCGCTGTGCCGGGAGCGCCGGGCGGTGCCGGCTGCCGGCACTCGGCTGCGGCCGCGCTGCCCGGGCCGTGCCGGGGGCTGGCGGCGCTGCGGGCCGGAGCGGCGGGGGCCCGGGCTGCCGGCGCGGCGCGGGGGGGCGCTTTGCTGCGGGGGGCGAGCCCGGCGGGGGGGGCCGGGGGCGCGGGGGAGGCGAGCGGACCCTGCGGGGGGGGGTGGGGGTGTCTCGTGCCCGCCGGCCGCCTCGGGGGGCGGCACGGGGGGCTCCAGCCGCCCGCGAGCCGGGTGCGGGGGCCCCGGAGGGTCCGGGGGCTGAGGGGGGGGAGGCGGGGAAGCAGGAGGCCGCCCCCCGGGCGCCGGCGCCTCCCCAGCTCGCCAGACCCCCGAGCCTGCCGCGGCCCCGCTCGCCCCGCGCCGCTGCCCCCCGCTGCAGCATCTCCCCCGCAGCCGGGCCCCAGCCCCAGGTGCCCCCGGCGCTGCCGTGGCGGCGGCCAGCCGGCCCCCCGCTGCCGCTCGGGAAGGGCCTGCGGCGGGAGCGGCTCCGGGCGGGGCCGAGCGGCGCCGGTCACGGCCCCTCGCGCTTCTGTCCCTCTGCCGGGGGCCGCGCCGCCTCGGGCTGGCGGGGGTTGTCCCTGCCCGGCCTCGCCCCCCGCGGCGCGGGTGCGGGAGGGGAGCGGGGGCCCGGCCCGGCTGTGGGCAGGAGCTGGGCCGGCCGGGGAGAGGCGAAGGAGAGGGAACCCGAGGGC